>NC_138992.1:47629876-48299876 GCF_964341445.2 Mesoplodon mirus
GTAATCTCCAACTAAAGATTTGGTGGGGAAAACTAGTCAAAGTAGGGATGAGCATAAGAGTCTTGTACACAAATGAATACTCCATATCTCATTTTCTACTTCTGACCATCTTCTAGTTAAAGCAGGGAAGGCATATTAGGAAAAGGTACAGAGACTAACTTGACAGTAGAAAAGGTGAATCTGAAATTAACTGGGTTCAGGAAATAAAGCCACCCAAAAATTTTCCTTGTATATGACTGTTTTCCCCACTAGACCATAAGCTCCCTGAAGGTAAAGATAAAGTGGAAATAAACCTTGACTATATCTACAGAGCACTATTCAATGAGATATGAGCTTTCTCATACTTATATACATATTTATACATCTGTGATCAATCATTTTTATTGTTACAAAGTATACATAACATTATATTTATAATTTTAACCATTTGTAAGTATACAATGGTGACATTAAATACACTAACAATGTTGTGTACCCATCACAACTATCTATACCCCAAACCTTTCCATCATTCCCTAAGTAAACTCTGTACCTGTTAAACAGTAACTATTCCTCCTCAGGAACCCCCACAATTTAGTCCCTGCTAATCTCTATTCTGTGTTCTGTTTCTATGAATTTGCCTATTCTAGATACCTCATATATATAGAATCATACAATATTTATCCTCTGTGTCTGGCTTATTTCACATGTTTTCAAGGTTCATCCATGTTGTAGTATATATCAAAATTTCATCTGTTTTATAGCTCATTAATATTCCAATGTATATATACACCACTTTGTTTATCCAGTTATCTGTTGACAGGAATTCAAGTTGTTTCCACATTTCTGCTATTGTGAATAATGCTGCTATGAACATTGTTGTACAGAATCTATTCACTGATTTCAGTCATTTTGGATATATACCTAAGTAGTGAAATTTCTGTGTCACATGATAATTCTATGTTTAACTTTTTGAGAAACTATCAAACTGTTTTCCACAGTAGCTGTACCATTTACATTTCTACTGTCAATGCAAAAGTGTTCCAATCTCCATATCCTCATGAATATTTGTTCTTTCCCTTTTTAAAATAATGATCCAGGGCTTCCCTGGTGGCGCAGTGGTTGAGAGTCCGCCTGCCGATGCAGGGGACACAGGTTCGTGCCCCGGTCTGGGAGGATCCCACATGCCACGGAGTGGCTAGGCCCGTGAGCCATGGCCGCTGAGCCTGCGCATCCGGAGCCTGTGCTCCGCAACAGGAGAAGCCACAACAGTGAGAGGCCTGTGTACTGCAAAAAAAAAAAAAAAAAAACAAAAACAAAGATCCAGGAGGTGTGAAGTGTAATCCTACTGTAGTTTTGATTTGCATCTCCCTAATTACTAATGATGTTGAGCATCTTTTCATGTGCTTATTGGCAATTTGTATATCTTTTTTGGAGATATGTTTATTCAAATTATTTGCTAATTTTTGAATTTTGTTGTTGTTGAGTTGTAGAAATTCTTTATGTAATTTATGTATTAATCTCATATCAGTTATATGATTTTAAAATATTTTTCCATTCTATAGGTTATCTTTCCACTTTCTTGAGAATGATCTTTGATGCACAGAAGTTCTTAAAATTTTGTTCAAATCCAATTTATCTACTTTTTTTTCTTTCCTTGCCTGTACTTTTGGTGTTAAATCCATGAAATCTTTGTCAAATCCAATGTCATGGAGATTTTTCCCAATGTTTTCTTATCAGACTTTTACAGGTTTTGCACTTATGTTTAGGTCTTTGATCAATTTTGAGTTAATTTTTATATATAGTGTAAATTAAGGGTCCAGCTTCATTCTTTTGCATGTGAATATCCATTTTTCCCCACACTATTTGCTGAAAAAAGTATCCTTTCCTACACTGAATAGTCTCAACCCCCCTGTAGAGAATCAATTGACCAATATATTTGAGAGTTTATTTCTGGGCTTTCTATTTTACCCATTGATCTATATGTTGGTCCTTATGCCAGTATCATACTGATTTAAGTATCATAGCTTGGTAGTAAGTTGCAAAGTCAGGAAATTTGAGTCCTCCAGCTTTATCCTTCTTTTTCAAATTTGTTGGCTATTTGGGGTCCCTTGGAATTCCATATGAATTTTAGAATTTGTTTTGTATCTCTGTGAAAATAAGCTGTTGGAATTGTCATAGGGGTCACATTAAATCTGTAGATCACTTTGAATAGTAGTCAGCTCTCCATATTCACAGATGCAGAACCGATGAATACAGAGTCAACTATATTGACATCTTTTTTAAAAAAATTATTGGAATACAGTTGCTTTAC
Organism: Mesoplodon mirus; assembly: GCF_964341445.2. Classification (NCBI taxonomy): domain Eukaryota; kingdom Metazoa; phylum Chordata; class Mammalia; order Artiodactyla; family Ziphiidae; genus Mesoplodon; species Mesoplodon mirus. The sequence goes on from NC_138992.1 coordinate 47,632,170, forward strand.
AATACTGTGTTAATGTCTTCTGTTACAGCAAAATGAATCAGCTATGCATATACATATATCCCCTCTTTTTTGGATTTCCTTCTCATTTAGGTCACCACAGAGCATTGAGTAGAGTCCCCTGTGCTATACAGTAGGTTCTCATTAGTTATCTATTTTATACATAGTATCAGTAGTGTATATTTTCTATTTTATACATAGTATCAATAGTGTATATATGTCAATCCCAATCTCCCAATTCATCCCCCCCATTCCCCCTTGGTATCCATACGTTTGTTCTCTATGTCTGTGTCTCTATTTCTACTTTGTAAATAAGATCATCTCCAACAGTATTGACATCTTAACAGTGTTATAGTCTTCCTCTCATAAACACAAATGTCTTTCCGTCTGCTTAAATCTTTAATTTCTTTCAGAAATATTTGTAGTTTTCAGCATATAAGTCTTTCACTTATTTGGTTAGATTTATTGCTAAGTATTTAAAGAATATAGATGCTATTTTAAATGAAATTACTTTCATAATTTTCTCTTCAGATTATGTATGGTGGTGTGTAAAAATGACTTATTTTTTTGTTGATCTTATACTATGCAATTTTTTTCTGAATATGTTTATTAGCTCTAATAGCTTTCTTCTGGATTCTTTGGGATTTTCTATGTATAGGATCATAATATCTGTGAATAGAAATGGTTTTACCTTTCCAATGTGAATAACTTGTCTTTTTTTCCTTCTTTCTTTCTTTCTCTCTTTCTTTCTTTCCTTCTTTCTTTCTTTCACCTCTGATTTAAGCTTTCAGTAACTTGTTGAATAGCAGCAAAGGTGAAAGTGAGCATCCTTGTCATGGTATTGATCTTAGGGGGAAATCTTTCAGTCTTTTACCATTGAGTAATTGAGTATAATGTTTTTTGTTTTGGGTTATTTTTTGTTTGTTTGTTTTATTTTGCTTTTTTATTTTTAATAAATACCCTTTATTATGTTGAGGATTTCCCCCTCTATTTGTAGTTTTCTAAATTTTTTTTATCATGAAAAAAGTGTTTGATTTTATCAAAGGCCTATTGTGAATCAAGATGTTCATTTGTTTTTCCCCCCTTCATTCTATTACTGTGATGTATTACATGAATGTATTTTCTTATATTGAAACACTGCTGCATTCTTGGTATAAATCCCCCTTGGTCATACTGAATAATCCTTTTAATATACTATTGGATTTGATTTGCTAATACTTTACTGAAGATTTTTGCACTTATATTCAAAAGAGATATTGGTCTGTAATTTTCTTTTCTCATAATGTTATTATCTGACTCTGGAATCATAGAATGAGTTAGGAAGTGTTTCCTTCTCTTCTATTTTTTTTGGAACAGTTTGAGAAAAATTTGTGTTAATTCTTTAAAATTTGGGAGAATTTATTTCTGAGGACATTTGACCCAGAACATTTCTCTGTGGGGAGTTTCTTTAATTGTTATAGATCTGTTGAGATTTTCTATTTCTTCTAACAGTTTAGGTAATTTCTATGTTTCAAGGAATTTGTCCATTTCTTCTATATTATCTAATTTCTTGGTATGTGGTTGTTCAGTAACTGTAGTTGGCATATAATTGTTCCTATAACCTTTTTCATTTCTGTAAATTCAGTAGTACGTTTTAATTTTGATTTTAGTTATTTGTATCTTATTTCTTTTGGTCTTTGTCAGTCTAGCTAAAAATTTGTCAAATTTGTTGATTTTTTTCAAAGAATTGACTTTTAGTTTCATTGATTTTCTCTATTTTTTTCTATTCTCTGTTTTATCTATCTCCACAATATTTTTTAATTATTATTTATTTCCTTCTGCTAAATTTGGTTCTTTTCTGCTCTTCTTTTTCTAGTTCCTTAAGGTGTAAAGTTAGGTTACTGATTTAAGATATTTCTTCTTTTTTAATGTAGGCATACACAGCACTTTCAGTCTCTTCGAGTAGGCTATAATGACAGAAGTAAATAAAATATAATATTTCAAGAACTTTAAAAGAAAATCATTAAGAGAGATTCCACAAAGAACACTGTGTGATATGAAGCTATTCGTTTTAAGAGATTTTGAAGAGCTGCTTTTCTTCTAGAATTTTCTATAAAAGTATCATTTTGATTCACTTTTATGATTCATGAAGTTATTTTGAAAATAAAAATTTAGATTGTTCTAAAAGCAGCTGAGGAATATATCAACCATCTCCTCCTTTTCCTCCTTTCAGCATCATCTTTGTCATTATCATTACCCATTTAGTCAAAGCATTAAAAGATGTACCCCTTTTGGACTAGACATGTTGTAGCAATTTATCAAAGTGTGTGAATGAAAATCAAGGCATGGATGTGCAAATCACAGAAGTTAGAGTTTGAGTGGATTGAATTGTCATTGCATGATGGTATTGAGAAATAACACATAGGAAAGGATGAGATTTGGATGCTGAAGAATGCCAAGTTAGGGCCTAAGTGGCTAAGAAGGTGAACCATATTCTAGGATGTCATCTCAAGATAAATTTAAATATATTTATATTTGAAGCGATAATTTGTTCCATAAATTTTTTGCCTCTGTTAAGAGTTTTCATGATCGGAGCAGAGGGGAAGATGGCAGAAGAGTAAGACACGGAGATCACCTTCCTCCCCACAGATACATCAGAAATTCATCTACACATGGATCAACTCCTACAGAACACCTACTGAACACTGACAGAAGACCTCAGACCCCCCAAAAGGCAAGAAACTCCCCACGTACCTGGGTAGGGCAAAAGAAACAAGAATAAACAGAGACAAAAGGATAAGGATGGGACCTGCACCAGTGGGAGGGAGCCATGAAGGAGGAAAGGTTTCCACACACTAGGAAGGCCCTTTGCGGGCAGAGACTGCGGGTGGAGGAGGGGGAAAGCTTCGGAGTAGCGGAAGAGAGCACGGCAACAGGGGTGTGGAGGGCAAAGAAGAGAGATTCCCGCACAGAAGATCAGTGCCGACTGGCACTCACCAGCCGGAGAGGCTTCTCTGCTGGGCCGCCAGGGTGGGCGGGGCTGGGAGCTGAGGCTCAGGTATCGGATTTCAGTCGGAGCGCAGGGAGAGGACTGGGGTTGGCAGTGGGAAGAGAGCCTGAAGGGGTTAGTGCACCACGACTAGCCAGGAGGGATTCCGGAAAAAAGTCTGGAGCTGCCGAAGAGGCAAGAGACTTCTTCTTCCCTCTTTATTTCCTGGTGCACAAGGAGAGGGGATTAAGAGGGCTGCTTAAAGGAGCTCCAGAGATGGGCGTGAGCTGTGGCTAAAATAGTGGACCTGAGAGACAGGCGTGGGACACTGGGGCTGCTGCTACCACTGCCAAGAGGCCAGTGTGCGAGTGCAGGTCACTGTCCATGCACCCCTTCGGGGGAGCCTGTGCAGCCCGCCACTGCCAGCGTCCTGGGATCCAGGGATGGCTTCCACGGGAAAGGGCATGGTGAGCCTCAGCCTGGTGCAACGTCACGCTGGCCTCTGCCACCTCAGACTGGCCCCGCACTCTGTACCCCTCCATCCAACCAGCCTGAGTGAGCCAGAGTCCCTGAAGCAGCTGCTCCTTTAACACCGTCCTGTCTGAGCAAAGAATAGATGCCGTCTGGTGACCCACACGCAGAGGCGGGGCCAACTCCAAAGCTGAGACCTGGGAGCTGTGAGAATAAAGAGAAAGGGAAATCTCTCTCAGCAGCCTCAGAAGCAGTGGATTAAAGCTCCACAATCAACTTGATGTACCATGCATCTGTGGAATACATGAATAGACAACGAATCATCTCAAATTGAGGAGGTGGACTTTGAGAACAAGATCTATGATTTTTTCCCCTTTTCCTCTTTTTACAATGAATTATCCCAAATTGAGGAGGTGGAATTTGAGAGCAAGATTTACGATTTTTTTACCCTTGTTCTCTTTTTGTGAAAGTGTATGTGTTTGCTTCTGTGTGAGATTTTGTCTATATAGCTTTGCTTCCACCATTTGTCCCAGGGTTCTATCCATCCATTTTTTTGTTTGTTTGTTTTGTTTTGTTTTTAATTTAAAAAAAAAATACTTTTATTTTAATAACACTATTATATTTTATCATACTTTACTCTATTTTACTTTACCTTCTCTTTTTCTCATTTTCCTACCTTCCCTCCTTTCTCCCTCCCTCTCTCCCCCCTCCCTCCTTTCTTTCTTTCTTTCTTTCTTTCCTTCCTCCCTTCTGCACTCCATCCCTCCCTCACTCCTTTCTTTCTTTCTTTCTTTCCTCCCTCCCTCCCTCCCTCTTTTCTTTCTTCTACTAAATGTTTCTTCCTAATTTTTCTCCCTTTTATTCTGAGCCGGGTAGATGAAAGGCTCTTGCTGCTGCAGCCAGGAGTCAGTGCTGTGCCTCTGAGGTGGAAGAGCCAACTTCAGAACACTGGTCCACAAGAGACCTCCCAGCTCCACATAATATCAAATGGCGAAAGTCTCCCAGAGATCTCCATCTCAACACCAGCACCCAGCTTCACTCAACGACCAGCAAGCTGTAATGCTGGCCACCCTATGCCAAGCAACTAGCAAGACAGGAACACAACCCCACCCCTTAGCAGAGAGGCTGCCTAAAAACATAATAAGGCCACAGACACCCCCAAAACACACCACCAGACGTGGACCTGCCCACCAGAAAGACAAGATCGAGTCTCATCCATGAGAACACAAGCACTAGTCCCCTCCACCAGGAAGCCTACACAACCCACTGAAACAAACCTTAGCCACTGGGGACAGACACCAAAAAAAAAAAAAAAAGGGAATTACGAACCAGCAGCCTGCAAAAAGGAACTCCAAACACAGTAAGATAAACAAAATGAGAAGACAGAAAAACACACAGCAGGTGAAGGGGCAAGATAAAAACCCACCAGACCTAACAAATGAAGAGGAAATAGGCAGTCTACCTGAAAAAGAATTCAGAATAATGATACTAAAGGTGATCCAAAATCTTGGACGTAAAATAGACAAAATGCAAGAAACAGTTAACAAGGACCTAGAAGAACTAAAGATGAATCAAGCATCGGTTAAAAACAAAATAAATGAAATGAAAAGTACTCTAGATGGGATCAATAGCAGAATAACTAAGGCAGAAGAACGGATAAGTGACCTGGAAGATAAAATAGTGGAAATAACTGCTGCAGAGCAGAATAAAGAAAAAAGTATGAAAAGAACTGAGGACAGTCTCAGAGACCTCTGGGACAACATTAAACACACCAACATTCAAATAATAGGGGTTCCAGAAGACGAAGAGGAAAAGAAAGGGACTGAGGAAATATTTGAAGAGATTATAGTTGAAAACTTCCCTAATATGGGAAATGAAATAGTTAATCAAGTCCAGGAGGCACAGAGAGTCCCATACAGAATAAATCCAAGGAGAAATACACCAAGACACATATTAATCAAACTGTCAAAAATTAAACACAAAGAAAACATATTAAAAGCAGCAAGGGGAAAAAAACAAATAACACACAAGGAAATCCCCATCAGGTTAACAGCTGATCTCGCTGCAGAAACTCTACAAGCCAGAAGGGAATGGTAGGACATACTTAAAGTGAGGAAGGAGAAAAACCTGCAACCAAGATTACTCTACCCAACAAGGATCTCATTCAGATTTGACAGAGAAATTAAAACCTTTACAGAGAAGCAAAAGCTGAGAGAGTTCAGCAGCACAAAATCAGCTTTACAACAAATACTAAAGGAACTTCTCTAGGCAAGAAACACAACAGAAGGAAAATACCTACAATAACGAACCAGAACAATTAAGGAAATGGGAATAGGAGCATACATATAGATAATTACCTTAAATGTAAATGGACTAAATGCTCCCACCAAAAGACACAGATTGGCTGAATGGATACAAAAACAAGACCCATATATATGCTGTCTACAAGAGACCCACTTCAGACCTAGAGACACATATAGATTGAAAGTAAGGGGATGGACAAAGATAATCCATGCAAATGGAAATCAAAAGAAAGCTGGAGTAGCAATTCTTATATCAGACAAAATAGACTTTAAAATAAAGACTAATAGAAGAGAAAAAGAAGGACACAACATAATGATCAAGGGATTGATCCAAGAAGAAGATATAAAAATTGTAAATATTTATGCACCCAACATAAGAGCACCTCAATACATAAGGCAAATACTAACAGCCATAAAAGGGGAAATTGACAGTAACACAATCATAGTAGGGGACTTTAACACCCCACTTTCACCAAAGGACAGATCATCCAAAATGAAAATAAATAAGGAAACACAAGCTTTAAATGATACATTAAAAAAGATGGACTTCATTGATATTTATAGGACATTCCATCCAAAAACAACAGATTACACATTTTTCTCAAGTGCTCATGGAACATTCTCCAGGATAGCTCATATCTTGGGTCACAAATCAAGCCTTGGTAAATTTAAGAAAATTAAAATTGTATCAAGTATCTTTTCCGACCACAATGCTATGAGACTGGACATCAATTACAGAAAAAGATCTGTAAAAAATACAAACACATAGAGGCTAAACAATACACTACTTAATAACGAAGTGATCACTGAAGAAATCAAAGAGAAAATTAAAAAAATACCTAGAAACAAATGACAATGGAGACACAACGACCCAAATCCTATGGGACACAGCAAAAGCAGTTCTAAGGGGGAAGTTTATAGAAATACAATCCCACCTTAAGAAACAGTAAACATCTCGAGTAAACATCCTGACCCTGAATCAAAAGCAATTAGAGAAAGAAGAACAAAAAACCCTGAAAGTTAGCAGAAGGAAAGAAATCATAAAGATCAGATCAGAAATAAACAAAAAAGAAATGAAGGAAACGATAGCAAAGATAAATAAAATGAAAAGCTGCTTCTTTGAGAAGATAAACAAAATTGATAAATGATTAGCCAGACTCATCAAGAATAAAAGGGAGAAGACTCATATCAATAGAATTAGAAATGAAAAAGGAGAAGTAACAACTGACATGGCAGAAATAGAAAAGATCATGAGAGATTACTACAAGCAACTCTATGCCAATAAAATGGACAACCTGGAAGAAATGGACAGATTCTTAGAAATGCACAACCTGCCAAGACTGAATCAGGAAGAAATAGAAAATAGGAATACACCAATCACAAGCACTAAAATTGAAACTGTGATTAAATATCTTCCAACAAGCAAAAGCCCAGGACCAGATGGCTTCACAGGCGAATTCTATCAAACATTTAGAGAAGAGCTAATGTTCTCATCCTTCTCAAACTCTTCCAAAATATAGCAGAGGGAGGAACATTCCCAAACTCATTCTATGAGGCCACCAACACCTTGATACCAAAAGCAGGCAAAGATGTCACAAAGAAAGAAAACTACAGGTCAATATCACTGATGAAAATAGATACAAATATCCTCAACAAAACACTAGCAAACAGAATCTAACAGCACATTAAAAGGATCATACACCATGATCAAGTGGGGTTTATTCCATGAATGCAAGGATTCTTCAATATATGCAAATCAATCAATGTGATACACCATATTAACAAATTGAAGGAGAAAAACCATATGATCATAATAGATGCAGAGAAAGCTTTCGACAAATTTCAACCCCCATTTATAATAAAAACCCTGCAGAAAGTAGGCACAGAGGGAACTTTCCTCAACATAATAAAGGCCATATATGACAAACCCACAGCCAACATTGTCCTCAATGGTGAAAAACTGAAACCATTTCCACTAAGATCAGGAACAAGACAAGGCTGCCCACTTTCACCACTCTTATTCAACGTAGTTTTGGAAGTTTTAGTCACAGCAATCAGAGAAGAAAAGGAAATAAAAGGACTCCAAATTGGAAAAGTAGAAATAAATCTGTCAGTGTTTGCAGATGACATGATACTATACATAGAGAATCCTAAAGATGCTACCAGAAAACTCCTAGAGCTAATCAATGAATTTGGTAAAGTAGCATGATACAAAATTCATGCACACAAATCTCTGGCATTCCTGTACACAAATCATGAAAAATCTGAAAGTGAAATCAAGAAAACACTCCCATTTACCATTGCAACAAAAAGAATAAAATATCTAGGAATAAACCTATCTAAGATGACAAAAGACCTGTATGCAGAAAATTATAAGACACTGATGAAAGAAATCAAAGATGATACAAATAGATGGAGAGATATACCACGTTCCTGAATTGGAAGAATCAATATTGTGAAAATGAGTGTACTACACAAAGCAATCTACAGATTCAATGCAATCCCTATCAAACTACCACTGGCATTTTTCACAGAACTAGAACAAAAAATTTCAAAATTTGTTTGGAAAAACAAAAGACCCCGAATAGCCAAAGCAATCTTGAGAACGAAAAACGGAGCTGGAGGAATCAGGCTCCCTGACTTCAGACTATACTACAAAGCTACATTAATCAAGACAGTGTGGTACTAGCACAAAATCAGAAATATAGATCAATAAAACAGGATAGAAAGCCCAGAGATAAACCCACGCACATATGATCAACTTATCTTTGATAAAGGAGGCAGGAATGTACAGTGGAGAAAGGACAGCCTCTTCAGTAAGTGGTGCTGGGAAAACTGGACAGGGACATGTAAAACTATGAGATTAGAATACTCCCTATCACCATACACAAAAATAAACTCAAAGTGGATTAAAGACCTAAATGTAAGGCCAGAAACTATCAAACTCTTAGAGGAAAACATAGGCAGAACACTATGACATAAATCACAGCAAGATCCTTTTGGACCCCTCTCCTAGAGAAATGGAAATAAAAACAAAAATAAAGAAATGATGATACCTAATGATACTTCAAAGCTTTGGCACAGCAAAGGAGACCATAAACAAGACCAAAAGACAACTCTCAGAATGGGAGAAAATATTTGCAAATGAAGCAAGTGACAAAGGATTAATCTGCAAAATTTATAAGCAGCTCATGCAGCTCAATAGCAAGAAAACAAACAACGCAATCCAAAAATGGGCAGAAGACCTAAATAGACATTTATCCAAAGAAGATATACAGACTGCCAACAAACACATGAAAGAATGCTCAACATCATTAATCATTAGAGAAATGCAAATCAAAAGTACAATGAGATATCATTTCACACCAGTCAGAATGACCATCATCAAAAAATCTAGAAACAATAAATACTGGAGAGGGTGTGGAGAAAAGGGAACACTCTTGCACTGCTGGTGGGAATGTGAATTGGTACAGCCACTATGGAGAACAGTATGGAGGTTCCTTAAAAAACTAAAAATAGAACTACCATATGATCCAGCAATCCCACTACTGGGCATATACCCTGAGAAAACCATAATTCAAAAAGAGACATGTACCAAGTTTTTCATTGCAGCTCTATTCACAATAGCCCAGAGATGGAAACAACCTAAGTGTCCATCATCGGATGAATGGATAAAGAAGATGTGGCATATATATACAATGGAATATTACTCAGCCATAAAAAGAAACGAAATTGAGCTATTTTTAATGAGGTGGATAGACCTAGAGTCTGTCATACAGAGTGAAGTAAGTCAGAAAGAGAAAGACAAATACCGTATATGCTAATACATATATATGGAATTTAAGAAAAAAATGTCATGAAGAACCTAGGGGTAAAACAGGAATAAAGACACAGACCTACTTGAGAATGGACTTGAGGATATGGGGAGGGGGAAGGTTTAGCTGTGACAAAGCGAGAGAGAGGCATGGACATATATACAGTACCAAACGTAAGGTAGATAGCTAGTGGGAAGCAGCCGCATAGCCCAGGGAGATCAGCTCGGTGCTTTGTGACCATCTGGAGGGGTGGGATAGGGAGGGTGGGAGGGAGTGAGACGCAAGAGGGAAGGGATATGGGAACAGATGTATATGTATGACTGATTCACTTTGTTATAAAGCAGAAACTAATAAAAAAAATAGTGATAAAGACCCAGACAGAGACAGTCTGACAGGCACAGATTGTCAGAGACAGAGGGAAACAGAAAGATAGGGATGGTAAGACAGAGACAGGGAGTGACAAAGATAGACATACTGAGACAGAGACAGAGGTAGACAAAGACAGACATAGATAGAGATAGACAGGGATGCAGACAGAGACAATAGAGACAGAGATAGGGAATGACAGGTAGACAGAGATAGACACACAGAGACAGGGATAAATCCTCATCATTGTCAAGGACTGCACTGTATCCCATAGGGGTACACCTCCTTTGGTGTGGTGTTTAGTTTGCTGTTATTTAGTGTGATTGTTTCCTGTAGCATTACCATGACTATACATCTGGTTCTGCCTCCGCATCTCCCCACGCCTTGAGTAAGTGGCTATAAAACAACGTGAGTGTCAAGGTGGGAGAAGCTTTCCTCTTCATCCTTAGCAGTCAAAAAGAAACGAAAAAAAAATTGAAGTCAAAAAATAGGGACTGATATTGGGTAAATTGCCCAAACTGGTAAATGGCAACACTCACGGATTGTGAGAATTTAAATGTTTATTAAATGAGTGTATTTCAGCTGTCACTGTGTGCACATTATTGAACATCTTTCTATTGTAAACAGCAAAAAGCAATTTAAGAATTTAAAGTTAGTTGGGGAGGAAAACAAAAGCAGATCTCTCATTCAAGGTGCATTTCCAGATAAGCAGTCTCTGAATTTCCCAAGTGAGGATACCTGTCTTTAGATGAAATGGCATCCTGGCATTCAGTTCAAGAAAAAGTAATTGGAAATTGCTTAGAGATTTTATATAAACAAAGAGAAACTGTTACATAAAAAATAAATAATAAATTTTACCTTTAAAAAAAAAGGAGTTTTCATGATCTACTGAGGTTCTGATGCACTTTTCTGAAGAAACAAATATGATGTCATGTTGCAAAAAGGCCTTTGTGGCCCTGTCAGTGATTAATAATTTGACCCCGTATAAAAGTAAACCCTACAATTACTTAATGCCTAGTTGTTCTCGTCTATGGCTTTAGTCACTCATCTTACCTGTGTTTCCTTATTCTTTGTCAGTGACCATACCTTTCCCAAAACATTCAATGAGTCAAAGTCATAGGAGATTTATGACACAGTGAAAAAGTCAGCTATTTTTAGCTATCATCTATGTTCACAGAACTTTTATCTGTTTTCAAGATTAATGGTGTGATTCCCAGTTAAGATTACCTAAAAGAGACAGATGATGTCACCACCCAGAAATCTGATATTTGGTAGGCATGCTAAGTCAGAAAAGCCATCAACATTATTTTATCACCTTCCTCATTCATGATCATGCAGTGCCCTCTGATATTAAAAGGTCAGTGTTTAAAGTCACTACTCATCTTTTCCAGTTGCCAAGTCTCACTGCAAAAGGAATTTATTTTGAAAGCTGGTCATCTGTTTGTGATTTTCTTATTCAATATGGCAGTGTCATGCTGATGTAGAGCCAGTTCAGTAGCCAAAGCTTCAGAAAGCCACTTGACATGTAAACATATTCAAATCCTCTAATCTTTGAAAACTCTACATGTTAAGGAGTAACTTCATATACTCTTGCTACTTTATAACCTTCAAGCAACACATGGTGCACTGTTCCTCAATTTCCTTTTATTCAAAATGAAAGGTTTAGAATAAATAACATGCTGAACCACCCTAGACTCTATGCATTGCTGGTTCTTCTATTTTCCTAGTTTCACTGACGTTTGATTGTTGACTTTGTCAACTAAAGGAAAGTCATTAGGGCTCCAGGCAGTTATTGCAGTAGTTCATGTTCATTAAAAATCTCCTCAATCCTGCCCCCAGACTAAATGAGTAGCCACTGACTGGGTTATGTTTTCCTTATGGTATGGTGAGGGCAAAAGCAAAGGGAGTGGAGTCAATCACATATACTCCTGCTGGGAGTTGGCATACATTTTAACTGCTCACATTTATTGGCCAAAGCAAGTGACATGGACAAATCTAATGGGGAAGGGAAGAGTTGTCCACCTACACAGAAGCATGACAAAAATAGGAAAAGATTTATTAACAAATAATAGATTCTACCATAGGCTACACAGTTGTTTACAAATATTTACTATCTTTCCACACAAAAAGTATGTTCACCCTCTTCACAAGACACCTCAAAAGTGTTATCCAATCACTGTTTTAACTTCAAAGCATAGGATATTGATCTACATAATATCCATAAGATTCAGTTCCTTTTAGTTTATGTGCCCTATACACCCACTATGTGGTAGTAGAACAGTTACATATCAAACAACAAATACTCCCATTTGGAAAGGGAAGTAATAATTGGTCCTTAAGTATCCTGAAATCCTACAGCACTGGTTACAATGACTTTCTACCCCGGGATGTGAAATTATCCTTGATTATACCTCTGAGAGTATCTTTTAGCCCATTTTTCTCTATGGGTGATCCCTCCCTCTGGGAAGGCCTTCCTTTTCTACAATCATCTTTGTCTACCTCTAAAGAGGTCTTTGGAGAATATGCCCTCCTTAGTCATTGAGTGGCTTTTCCAGCCTGTTTCCTGTTGTTAGAAATTTAGATGTTCAAGGGTTGTTTTAAAGCTCAGTCACAATCTCTTTTAAATCCAACCTGGCAGCACTTAGGTACTTACATGATTTTTATCTACTTGATTTAAGTTGTCTCTATGTGCCAATAGCCATACCAATAGTTTCTGGGACACATTTGTCTTTCTGGACTAAGGTACATCTTTGAAACTTACTTAGCTTCTGTGAGACTACACCATTGTTCTTTTTACCCTTAGCCATTTTGTCCGCCTAAAAGCATTTTCTGGAGCCACATTTATAGACTTTAATAAAGGATTTGGGTCACATCCTTGATTACATCTTTATCTTCTGACATGCCCATGGTTTGGGTTTTGTCCTGTGACTAGGTCACTGAATGTTTTTGCTAATTGTGGAGAAAAAATAGATGCATATTTTGTCTGAAAATCTCATAAATTCTAAATTTTCCATTTTTCCTTCTATTCCTGCTTATGAACAAGCCAGTTCTTTTTTTTTACTTATCTCTTTCTTGTAGAAGCATATCAAATGCAGCTAATGAGAACCACCTCATTCTAACATTAAAAAAAAATCTCTATGTCCAAGGCTGCAATTTTATTATGTATATTTTTATCTTTCAAGTTATTACAGTTTTATCAGCCTTGTACATCATTTACCTCAATGCACAGTCCAAATCTAGTGATACATATTTTATATAATCATACAAACTTCTGTGTTATTTAGGTTTTGTTGCAGCTACAATCAAACCAAATACCAGGGACTTAAAATAAGAAATATTTATTTCTTGGTCAGTCTAGATGAGGTCTATTGCTCAGCTGGCCTCCATTCTTCTTCTTACTTTAGAAACCAGGCTTACTGAGTAGTCACTACCCAGGACAGGATGTTCTTATGGTGAAGAGCAAGGGGAAGAGAACTGGAGAAAAATAACACAAATACATTGAATTGTTCTGCTGAGACATGACATATTATCACTTCTGCTCCATTTGATTAGCCAGAGCAAGTCACATGGTCAAGCCTAAACTGTTGGATAAGGATGAATATTCCACCTACAGGAAAGCATAGCAACAGAGAGGAGGGATTTATAAATGTGAGCAACAAAAACAATCTACCACAATGTGCAATGTAAACCATTTAATTAAAGGGCAGAAACTAAGTGTCTAATAAAGATAGACAAATCGTCATTACATTAAGTTTTATTTATTGGTACAAATGTGGTATGCATACTAAATTTTCAACAATTACACTATAACCTCTGTGTATCATGTGTACATTACCAGTGAAATAAGTTAGCATTTAATAAAACATGATTTGGAATGGTTTTATTAATCAATCTTAAGTACTTATCAATCTTAAGTATCTTTTTCTATAAATGAATTTATCTTTAAAGGTGGGGATCATAAGAAGTAATATCCATATTTTTTAATTTAAATATTAGCACTCTGGTGACTTTTGGTAATACTTCATTTAGAGGGAATGCAATAGAAAGAGAACAGTAATAACGTTAGTAATAATGTTAATAAGGAATTGGAGATTCTTCCCTTAAATGCATCAGTGGTCCCAAAGTTATATTTGTGTTTAAGAGATAAGCCGAATACCATTACTCTGACCTACAGTGTTTTTCTTTTCTTTTTTTTTTCTTTCTTTCTTTTTTTTTTTTTTTTTTTTTTTTTTTTTTTTTTTTTGTGGTGCACGGGCCTCTCACTCTTGTGGCCTCTCCTGTTACGGAGCACAGGTTCCGGATGTGCAGGCCCAGCGGCCATGGCTCACAGGCCCAGCCGCTCTGCAGAATGTGGGATCTTCCTGGACCTGGACACGAACCCGTGTCCCCTGCATCAACAGGCAGACTCTCAACCACTGCGCCACCGGGGAAGCCCAGGTTTGTGTTTTTAGAAAGATAAAATAACCAACACTTGCATCTTTACATCTGTGATGTGAACCAATAAACTCAGGAAATTGGATGAGCACTGACCTTCTGTAAAAAATGGTTAGTGCCATGTTCTACCATAAAAAATAATAAAATATGAAAATATTTCAAGAAAAATATTTCCTTCTTCTAAGTTATGAATTAAATTTCTTTGAAAAAATGTTGAAAGCCATGCATTTATTACAGAATATGAAAAACTAAGTTGTATTATTTATTGTTTTGAACTTGTAAAAAGAGTGTTAAAAAATGTTACACATTTACCCCTAAAAGCAATTTACTCCCTAGCACTTTATTCAAACCCCTTTCATTTTTATGTACAAAAAGTGCAATAACATAGAGGTTGAGTGTGCCAATGGTGATGTCAACTACACAGGAATAAAGCCCATGGGTTGATTTAGAAGTATAGCTTACATACAAGTCAATGCATTCTAAGGATTGTTGAAACCCAAATCAAATCTTTTTTTTTCTGAAGCAACATGTTCCTTTGCTTGAGATATTAAATATTATAGCATCACATCATTTTCCAATATGAATATTTGGAGAGAAATAATCTTGAAATTCAATAATGAATATATGCTCAAAAATTTTAATGTAAAATTTCTAATCCTTATCTGTCACTGTATGAATATATACTCTATAATTTAAAATTTTCACTCATCAAAAATATTAATAAATGCTATGACACTCATGTTTACTAAGTTAATTATATGTTAGTAAATATGAGACATATGCATATGAAAAAGTAAAGGACTCTACCCTACCTATGCAATACATTTTGTCATTTTTAGAATTTATTTGGCTTATTGGCTTATACAGAAAATTTACTGGAGAAAATGTGAAGAAACAATGCTGCAAGTTAAGATTATGCATTGAGTCTGTAGATTGCTTTGGGTAGTAGAGTCATTTTCACAATGTTGATTCTTCCAATCCAAGAACATGGTATATCTCTCCATCTATTTGTATCATCATTAATTTCTTTCATAAGTGTCTTATAATTTTCTGCATAAAGGTCTTTTGTCTCCTTAGGTAGGTTTATTCCTAGATATTTTATTCTTTTAGTTGCAATGGTAAATGGGAGTGTTTTCTTAATTTCACTTTCAGATTTTTCATCATTAGTATATAGGAATGCCAGAGATTTCTGTGCATTAATTTTGTATCCTGCTACTTTACTAAATTCATTGATGGACATATACCCTGAGAAAACCATAATTCAAAAAGAGTCATGTATCAAAATGTTCATTGCAGCTCTATTTACAATAGCCAGGAGGTGGAAGCAACCTAAGTGTCCACCATCAGAGGAATGGAAAAAGAAGATGTGGCACATATATACAATGGAATAATACTCAGCCATAAAAAGAAACAAAATTGAGTTATTTGTAGTGAGGTGGATGGACCCAGAGTTTGTCATACAGAGTGAAGTAAGTCAGACAGAGAAAGACAAATACTGTATGCTAACACATATATATGGAATCTAAGAAAAAAAAGGTAATGAAGAACCTAGGGGTAAGATGGGAATAAAGACACAGACCTACTAGAGAATGGACTTGAGGATATGGGGAGGGGGAAAGGTAAGCTGTGACAAAGTAAGAGAGTGGCATGGACATATATACACTACCAAACGTAAAATAGATAGCTAGTGGGAAGCAGCCTCATAGCACAGGGAGATCAGCTCAGGGCTTTGTGACTACCTAGAGGGGTGGGATAAGGAGGGTGGTAGGGAGGGAGATGCAAGAGGGAAGAGATATGGGAACATATGTATATGTATAACTGATTCACTTTGGTATAAAGCAGAAACTAACACACCATTGTAAAGCAATTATACTCCAATAAAGATGTTAAAAAGAACAAAAAAATACAAAACAAAACAATTATGCAAAATTATCCCTAGGCTCAATAAAATTTGTTAACTATTTAATAAAATTGCAAATAATATGGCAATATGTTTTATATATTGCCTTTTTTCTTAAGAGCCAAAATAAAATTTAGACAAATTCATAGCTTAATGAAACATTTTGAATTTTCAATTAAATAGATTAAATACATTAGTTTATGTATGATGATATAGCTATATGCTTAAATGACAAGGATGCTTCTTGAGGAGCCAGCAGTATGATTTAAGTCTTTCAGCTTCAAAGTGATGGTCTAATGAGAGCTTCAGGCTTTATTTCCTTCACCTTTTATTAGCTCAAAGCTATTATTCAAAGCAAAAGTCAGTATTTGATCAGAAGGCTGGGACTGAATCATGTGTGAGGAACAAAGAGAGCAAAATATGTTGTGTTTATGGGGTGGCTCTTACACAAGGCTTGCCTCAATGGATTGTGTTTTCATATTGAAGTTTTTATGTGATTAGTGGCACAGTGATCTTGTGATAGCCTTTTATCTGGTTAGACACTTTTTCCCAGGAAACTAAAGAGCAAAGAGAAAAGGAGGCTTTGAGAGGCATCTTTATTATGTTGCTCTAAAGTTTGAGAAGGAAACATATTTTCAGGGATGTATTTTTTCTTTCTGGCCACTGAAGTTATAAAATGCTAAGGGCCAATGGAAAGGCATTGAAAAAGGCAAAAAAAATTCTCCAACTTCACATGGTTCAAGTAGATTCACCATAGTAGGAACCCAAATAGGGCTTTGTGGGTAGGTGGGAATGAAAGTCTTGCATTTCCTCTAGAAGCAAATATTCTCCCAAATGCTATTCGTCTAGTAACTTTATACATCTTTCACTCCAAAGATAAAGAATTAAGATTAAGTCCAAGGATGCTATAAGGCTGCAGAGCTAGGAGTAGAGCTTTAAGTGTAGAGTTTTTAAAAGTTGAAGACTGATTATGACAGCAGAGCTCTATTTTTGGATTTGTCTCCTTTGCTGCTTTTTCACTCCGTATGTAACCCAGTGTGGAAATACTGTCTGAGATCTCTGGGAGCTAACCCACTGTAGTGCTTTCCTTCTTACCTGGATCTGATAGGTGGATCAGGTGATATAGCTTCATTATCTGCATTGAATTGCACATTATTCAAATTATTTTTCTACAATTTTTTTCTCTTGGTTACTTAAATTAATTGTTTTGAGCAATCCAGCTATTTTCTTCTATATATATTTTTTCTTACCAGTTTCTCATTTTCTGCTGTTTTTTTTTCTTTTAAGTGAAAACAATTCAGTATTTTATTTAATTATTTAATTTATTTTTGGCTGTGTTGGGTCTTCATTGCTGTGTATGGCCTTTCTTTTGTTGCAGTGAGAGAGGGCTACTCTTCATTGGGGTGCACAGGTTTCTCATTGCAGTGGCTTCTCTTGTGGAACACGGGCTCTAAGCACACAGGCTTCAGTAGTTGCAGCTCATGGGCTCAGTAGTTGTGGCACACAGGCCCTAGAGAACACAAGCTTCAGTAGTTGTGGTGCATGGTCTCAGTAGTTATGACACATGGGCTCTAGAGAACAGACTCAGTAGTTGTGGTGTATGGGCTTAGCTACTCCGAGACAAGTGAGATCTTCCTGGACCAGGGATTAAACCCATGTCCCCTGCATTGGCAGACAAATTTTTAACCACTGCACCATCAGGGAAGTCTTATTTTGTTTGTTTGTTTGTTTGTTTTTGATAGATTTCATTTTTTAGAGAGTTTTAAATTCACAGCAAAATTGAATGGAAAATATGGAGAGTTTCTGTATGTCCCCTACCTCTGCAGGCACAGCCTCTGTCACTATCAATATCCAACTCCAGAGTGGTACATTTGTTACAATCAATAAACTTATATTAGCATGATATTATCACCCAAAATCCACAGTTTACATTAGGGTTCACTTTGGTGGTGTATATTCTATAGGTTTTGACAAATGTTGCATGTTACTTTTTATAGTAACCTAACAAAACACTGATGCATATAATGTAGTCATATTAATATTCAAAGTATGATCTTGAACATGGTGATGAAAAAATCATGGAATAATATGGTAACTGAAAATGTTATTCATGGAAAACCTTTCCTTTTATCCTTTTTGGGAGGTTATTCCTAGGGTAAGAGGAAGGGGAGAGAACTAGGTGGGTTTTATCAAAGATAATGTAAGCTTTCTATGAAAATTTTTCTCTCTGGGTCAGGCTTGAGTTATAGCATTGTCTGGCCCCATAGACTAATGACTATAGTGGCTGCTATGTAACTTATGAAAAATCTAAGATGCTGTGAACCAAAAGCCCTTTCTTTGTTCCCTTTGGAGTTATGCAAGACCTATAGGAGCAACGGTCATTGAGGGAATAAATCCCTATAATGGTGACATCCTCTGTCTTAACTCTTTGCCTTATTCTCCTAAAATATCTTATTCATTTTACAAAATTCAGCTCATACATCACCCTGTTAAGGAAACCTCTTACTACTCTACAGTGACAGAGCAAACCACTCCTTGTTATCTGCTTTATACATAATTCTGTTAGTGCACTGCATAGTAATTTCTCTGTGTATGTGAACATCTCCTGTAATAGATTTCCTTAGTTGAAATCAGGAAGTCTCATTCATCTCTATTATAGCACAAAGAACTATGTCCTGTCCACTGTAAATGCTCAATAATATTTTTTATTTGAAATAACTAAAGGTTCCATTATAGTTTGTGTTTTCATTTCCTTTAGTTGACTATCTTTATTTCCCCATATGGTTTTCCTGTTATAGTGAATTGAATCACAAAATCATTCATTGTTCAAATGTACAAAGAAAATGTGACTTTTTAATTTTCATATAAATGATCTAATATTTATCATAAGTACTCAACTAGATAACTCAAAAAAATTAAATCTAGTCCAATTCAGTCAACTTAGTCCAATTTGGTAATTTAATCAGTTTATTTTGATAATCCAGAACTACTTATATGGTTCCACTGAATGCTAAGTCTTTGAGATTTTTACTATGGGCCTATTTTCAAGATACCATGTGGCAGGAAAATCTGGTGTGTCTTGGGCTTTCAAGAATTCATGTTAGTATGACCACACTAGTCCCTGCTGTAGGGGCAATATTCTGGTCTTCTCATTGCACTAGTAACAAGTCTAAGCTGGTCTTATCAGGTTTCTGGGGAGAAAATGAGCCACAATCCAATCATGATCTCTATTTCTAATCATTGCGCTCTCTCTTTAGGCAGAAAGATCAGCACACTGCTAACTCTATTATCTCACTTCACCTTCATCATGTGATCCAAGGCTTTGTCAGTACTATCAAAGTATTTCAAAGACTTAAAAATATGATTCTAAAATACCCACCACAAAAGTATGGTAAACGTGTTTAAAATGTCTTTAACTTACTAAAATGAGGGAAGGAGCAGGATGGTAAAGCTCATGGAAAGGTACAGTAAAGCTCATTAAAGGTATGGAGTTTCATACAGACATTCACTTAAAAAATGCTGAAATAATTTTTCTAATAGATAAAAGAAATTTTTAATCATCCTTCCAAGCAGTGAAATCATAACCTTTAAGATTGTCTCTTCTACTGAAGAGAAATATACAATTGAAAATATGACTTCTCAGAGTCTGAGTCCTGATCACACATAAAAATGTAACAAGAATAGTACACCTTTAGAGAATTAAATAATCTTTGGGTGGGCATGTTAGATAATACTTCACTATGACATGGGAAAGGCATGCAGTGATCCTTTTGACTTTTCTCTTAACAGTGTTCAAGCCCTCTGAGGGCTTTTGATTCCACAATTGGATCACAACTAAATTTATGGATTCTTACCATGCCATGTGCAGGTATAGGAAATAAGGAAGTACACAAGAGTCATTTCCCAAACTCATCTAAGAGCATCCTGACATGACTGTGCTGCTCTATTGCCTTTTAACATATTAGAAGTGTCTGTTTGCAATGTTTTTCCAAAATGACTGTATCCTTCTTCTTTTAGATCGTATGGAGCACAATGTCATTCTCATTTTTGATCTCTAATTTCCACTATATCTATCTGCATGTTTCTACCATGCCTCTACTACACTGAAGTATAAATTTTATTGGGGTTGGGAGGAAAAAGTGAGGAAGGTAATTAATTGAACTTATATCTCCATTTTCCTCTATCATTAGATAATGATGATAAAACTTTAAGGATCCTCCTCCTACCTGGGTAGGATGTTCTCTATGTAAAATCTATAATCAAGTACATTAGACGTCATTATTTGTATAACAATGAAGGAAATTTGGTAATTATTATGCCTTAATTATCATTCTCTTCCCAAACTATGATATTCAAGAATTTAGTCTCTCAAATAGAACACAAATTAGCCTTCAGTGTTAAATATTTCTTCTATTTTAGGCATCCACATTCTATAAAACTTTATAATAAATGAAATAAAAACTATCTACAAGGGGTCAATAGCAGAATAACTGACACAGAAGAAAGGACAAGTGACCTGGAAGATAAAATAGTGGAAACAACTACTGCAGAGCAGAATAAAGAAAAAAAGAATGAAAAGAATTGAGGTCAGGCTCAGAGACCTCTGGGACAACATTAAATGCACCAACATTCAAATTATAGGAGTCCCAGGAAAAGAAGGGAAACAGAAAGTGAAGCATAAAATATTTGAAGACATTATAGTTGAAAACTTCCCTAATATGGGAAAGGAAACAGTTAACCGAGTCCAGGAAGCACAGAGAGTCCCATACAGGATAAATCCAAGGAGAAACACATCATGACACATATTAATCAAATTATCAAAAATTAAATACAAATAAAAATTATTAAAAGCAGCAAAGGGAAAACAACAAATAACACACAAGGGAATCCCCATAACGTTAACAGCTGATCTTTCAGCAGAAACTCTGAAAGCCAGAAGGGAGTGGCAGGATATATTTAAAGGGATGAAGGAGAAAAACCTACAACCAAGATTACTCTACCCAGCAAGGATCTCATTCAGATTTGATGGAGAAATAAAAACCTTTAAGGACAAGCAAAACTAAGAGAATTCATCACAACAAAAGCAGCTTTGAAACAAATGCTAAAGTAACCTCCTTAGACAGGAAACACAAGAGAAGGAAATGACCTACAATAACAAACACAAAACAATTGAGAAAATAGGAATAAGAAAATACATATTGATAATTACCTTAAATGTAATTAAATGCTCCAACCAGAAGCAATAGACTGGCTGAATGGATACAAAAACAAGACCCGTATATATGTTGTCTACAAGAGACCCACCTCAGACCTAGGGACCCATACAGACTGAAAGTGAGGGGATGGAAAAAGATATTCCATGCAAATGGAAATCAAAAGAAAGCTGGAATAGCAATTCTCATATCAGACAAAATACACTTTAAAACAAAGACTATTACAAGAGACAAAGAAGGACACCATATAATGATCAAGGGATCAATCCAAGAAGAAGATATAACAATTGTAAATATCTATGTACGCAACATAGGAGTACCTCAATACATAAGACAAATACTAACAGCCATAAAAGGGGAAATCAACAGTAACACAAGCATAGGAGGGGACTTTGACACCTCACTTTCACCAAGGGACAGATTATCCAAAATGAAAATAAATAGGGAAACACAAGGTTTAAATGATACATTAAACAAGATGGACTTAATTGATATCTATAAGACATTCCACCCAAAAACAACAGAATACACATTCTTCTCAGGTTCTCATGGAACATTCACAAGGATAGATCTTATCTTGGGTCACAAATCAAACTTGGTAAATTTAAGAAAATTGAAATCATATCAAGTATCTTTTCCAAACACAATGCTATGAGACTAGACCTCAATTACAGGAAAAAATCTGTAAAAAATACAAACACATGGAGGTTAAACAATACACTGCTTAATAAGCAAGAGATCACTGAAAAAATCAAAGAGGAAATCAAAAAATACCTAGAAACAAGTGAAAATGAAAACACAACTACCCAAAACCTATGTGATGCAGCAAAGCAGTTCTAAGAGGGAAGTTTATAGCAATACAATCCTACCTTAAGAAACAAGAAACATCTCAAATAAACAAGCTAACCTCACACCCAAAGCAATTAGAGAAAGAAGAAAAAAAATCCAAAGTTAGCAGAAGGAAAGAAATCATAATGATAAAATCAGAAATAAATGAAAAAGAAATGAAGGAAACTATAGCACAGATCAATAAAACTAAAAGCTGGTTCTTTGAGAAGATAAACAAAAAATTGATAATCCCTTAGCCAGACTCATGAAGAAAAATAGGGAGAAGACTCAAATCAATAGAATTAGAAATGAAAATGGAGAATTAACAATTGACACTGCAGAAATACAAAGGATCTTGAGAGAATACTACTAACAACTCTAGACCAATAAAATGGACAACTGGAAGAAACGGACAAATTCTTCAAAATGTGCAATCTTCTGAGACTGAACCAGGAAGAAATAGAAAATATGAACAGACCAGTCACAAGCACTGAAATTGAAAATGTGATTAAAAATCTTCCAACAAACAAAAGCCCAGGACCAGATGGCTTCACAGGCAAATTCTTTCAAATACTTAGAGAAGAGCTAACACCTATCCTTCTCAAACTCTTCCGAAATATAGCAGAGGGGGGAACATTCCCAAACTCATTGTACGAGGCCACCATCACCCTGATACCAAAACCAGTAAAACATGTCACAAAGAAAGAAAACTACTGGCCAATATCACTGGTGAACATAGATGCAAAAATCCTCAACAAAACACCAGCAAAGAGAATCCAACAGCACATTAAAGGATCATACACCATGATCAAGTGGGGTTTATCTCGGGAATGCAAGGATTCTTCAATATACACAAATCAATCAATGTGATACACCATGTTAACATATTGAAGGAGAAAAACCATATGATCATCTCAATACATGCAGAGAAAGCTTTCGAGAAAATTCAACACCAATTTTTGATAAAAACACTCCAGAAAGTAGGCATAGATGGAACTTTCCTCAACATAATAAAGGCCATATATGACAAACCCACAGCCAACATCACTCTCAAGGGTGAAAAACTGAAACCATTTCCACTAATATCAGGAACAAGACAAGGTTGCCCATTCTCATCTCTATTATTCAACATAGTCTAGGATGTTTAGCCATGGCAATCAGAGAAAAAAAAAAGAAATAAAAGAAATCCAAATCAGAAAAGAAATAAAGCTGTCACTGGTTGCAAATGACATGATACTATACGTAGAGAATCCTAAAGATGCTACCAGAAAACTACTAGAGCTAATCAATGAATTTGGTAAAGTAGCAGGATACAAAATTAATGCACAGAAATCTCTTGCATTCCTATACACAAATGATGAAAATCCTGAAAGTGAAACTAAGTAAACACTCCCATTTACCATTGCAAAAAAATGTGTAAAATATCTAGGAATAAACCTACCTAAGGAGACAAAAGACCTGTATACATAAAATTATAAGACACTGATGAAAGAAATTAAAGATGATACAAATAGATGAAGAGATATACCATGTTCTTGTATTGGAAGAATGAACATTGTGAAAATGACTCTACTATCCAAAGCAATCTACAGATTCAATGCAATCCCTATCAAATTACCACTGACATTTCTCACAGAACTAGAACAAAAAATTTCACAATTTGTATGGAAACACAAAAGACCCTGAATAGCCAAAGCAATCTTGAGAAAGAAAAATGGAGCTGGGGGAATCAGGATCCCTGACTTCAGATTATACTACAAAGCTACAGTAATCAAGACAATATGGTACTGACACAAAAGCAGAAATATAGATCAATGGAATAGGATAGAAAGCCCAGAGATAAGCCCATGCACATATGGTCACCTTATCTTTGATAAAGGAGGCAAGAATATACAGTGGAGCAAAGAAAGCTTCTTCAATAAGTGTTGCTGGGAAAACTGGACAGCTGCATGTAAAAGAATGAAAGTAGAACACTCCCTAACATCATACAGAAAAATAAACTCAAAATGGATTAAAGACCTAAATGTAAGGCCAGACACTAACAAACTCTTAGAGGAAAACATAGAATGAATGATCTATGATATAAATCACAGCAAGATCCTTTTTGATCCCCCTCCTAGAGAAATGGAAATAATAAAAAAAAATAAACCAATGAGACCTAATGAAACTTAAAATCTTTTGCACAGCAAAGGAAACCATGAACATGACAAAAAGACAACTCACAGAATGGGAGAAAATATTTGCAAATGAAGCATCTGACAAAGGATTAATCTCAAAATTTACAAGCAGCTCATACAGCTCAATAGCAAAAAAATAAACAACCCAATTTAAAACTGGGCAGAAGATCAACATAGACATTTCTCCAAGGAAAACATAAAGATTGCCGACAAACACATGAAAGAATGCTCAACATCATTAATCATTAGAGAAATGAAAATCAAAACTAAAATGAGATATCATCTCACACCAGTAAGAATTGCCATCATCAAAAAATCTACAAACAATAAATGCTGGAGAGGGTGTGGAGAAAGGGGAACCCTCTTGCCCTGTTGGTGGCAATGTAAATTGATAAAGCCACTAAGGAGAACAGTATGGAGGTTCCTTAAAAAACTAAAAATAGAACTACTGTATTAGCCAGCAATCTCACTACTGGGTATATACCCTGAGAAAACCATAATTCACAAAATCATGTACCGAAATGTTCATTTCAGTTCTACTTACAAGAGCCAGGACATGGAAGTAACCTAAGTGTCCATCAATGGATGAATGGATAAAGAAGATGTGATACATATATCTAATGGAATATTACTCCACCATAAAAGGAAACTAAATTGAATTATTTTTAGTGAGGTGGATGGACCTAGAGTCTGTCATATGAAGTGAAGTAAGTCAGACAGAGAAAAACAAATACTGTATGCTAACACATATATATGGAATCTAAAAAAAAAAAAAAAAAGGTCATGAAGAACCTAGGGGCAAGTTGGGAATAAATACACAGAACTACTAGAGAAAGAACTTGAGGTTAGGGGAGGGGGAAGAGTAAGCTCGGACAAGGTGAGAGAGTGGCGTGGACATATATAGAGTACCAAACATAAAATAGATAGCTAATGGGAAGCAGCCACATAGCACAAGGAGATAAGCTCGATGCTTTTTGACCACCTAGAGGGGTGGGATAGTGAGGATGGGAGGGAGGGAGATGCAAGAAGGAAGAGATGGAGGACATATGTATATGTATAACTTATTCACTTTGTTATAAAGGAGAAACACATCATTTAAAGCAATTATACTCCAATAATGATGTTTAAACATAAATAAATAAATAAAATTCCAGGCTTTTCAAGCTAATAAAAAACTTTATTACTTTTTGATGCCTTTATTATAAATTTATGTCTTCTTATTAGACAAACACAATAGATATGTTATACCCTGTTCTCTCTCTAGAATTATCTTTTCCCCCTTCCTCATCATATTCTATTCTTCAATCACAATGAGACATTTCATTTCTCTCTATATGCTTCTGAGTTTAGTGTGCTGATCTTTCTTCCTGAAACACACTTCCGCTAGTAATTCTGGCTAAATCTTAGTCATCTTTCTTGTCTCAGCTTAAGAATGACTTCCAGAATGCCTCTTGTATGCTTCTACAGCATTCTGCATTCCACACAATATAACATATACCATTCTTCTGGTTATGTATTTCTATGTAACAAGATATGTAGAAGATATTTCTATGTAACAAGATATGTAACAAGACACCTTAAAATTTAGTGTCTTAAAAGAATCTGGGACCAGATATTGGCAAAACATGACATATCTAATTCAATTGATCTGGTAGTCACATAGCTCACCAAGATTCAGAAGGAGGGGACGTAGAACCCCCCCCCCACCTCTTTATGGGAAGAATATATAATTGTAGCCATGTTTAATCAACAACAACTATATTATATATCAATTGCCTATTGACTTTTTTGTACTTCCACCGAAATATAAAACACATTATTTTAGAATTTACATAAGGAAGCTTTTATTAATCATCTTCAAGCTCACTGATTCTTTTCTGTTCCATGTTCAGTCCACACATAAGCCCATCAGTGGCATTATGCATTCTTGTTACAGAGAATTTGATTTCCAGCGTTTTCTTTTGATCTTTCTTAGAGTTTTCATCTTTTTTTATATTATCCTCTTGATTTTGCATCCTGCCTACTTTTTTCCATTAGAATCCTTAATATAGTAAACATAATTATTTAAAACTCTAATAATTACATCTGTGTCATATCTGAATTTTGCTCTGATGCTTGCTTTATCTCTTCAGACTGTGTTTTTTTCCTGCCTTGTAGTTATTATTATTTTTTTAATTGAAAGCTAGACATGATCCATTGGGTAACAGGAACTGAAGAGAATATATTACTGTGAGGACACATGTTAATTTGGTTGGAAACTGAATTGTACTTAATGTTCTAATGTAAGGGTCTTAAAATTTCATTAGTGTCATTTTTGTTACCTCTCTTGACTTTGGACTTTCCTACTAAGTACACCTCTTCAGAGATAGTCTGTGTCTTTCAGCTGAAATTCATTCTTACTGTCTGGAACCCTGTAGGTATGGTGAGAAGGTGTGAAGGAGAAGGAACATCTCTATAATCTTCCAGTTAACTGTCAGTCTTTTAGTGGGCATATTTCTTTAGCCATTGAGTTTCACAATTGTTTCTTCTTATATAGAGTCCTTCTTTAAGTAAAACAGGAAGGTTAGAAAGGGGTTGGAATAAGAAGAATGCCCTTCTCTGACAGCTCCAAGATAAGGCTGAGGTAGTCTTCTTGCATGGAGAATGCTCTGTGTGTATTTTATGAGGATTACCCTTACCTTCCCTGTGGCAAAGTATAAAGAAATCCTTCCTAGATCTTCATCTCAAGAATCTGGTCCTGCAGGTAAACAACGTGAAATGGTGAGTCACATAAGACTACAGCAGTCTGCAGGAGTTTCTCACTATT
Source organism: Mesoplodon mirus (assembly GCF_964341445.2). NCBI lineage: Eukaryota > Metazoa > Chordata > Mammalia > Artiodactyla > Ziphiidae > Mesoplodon > Mesoplodon mirus. Next base: position 47,659,448 of record NC_138992.1, read on the forward strand.
ACACTAGTCAAATTTACCAATAATTCATTAAAATTACCATGTAGGTGTTCCTACCAGTTTATGGCTATAGCAGCTTCTGCTCCAGGAAAGCAGATCTTTGTTATGACTGTATATTCATCTGTTTTTGCAGATTTTGGGGTGGTTTTTTGCCTTGCAAACCCAGTTCTCTGACACACCCAAGAAAAGACATTGATTTTTCTGTTTGTCCAGGTTTTCTTTCTGTAAAGATGGGATTGATTACTCTAATCTCTTTACATATTCAAGATGAAGGCAGAAGGCACCTCACAATATCACTTTGAAAATTTAAAATAACATTTTATTTTTTTACACATATGCCTAAAATAATAAGATTTTGAAGAATACATTAACTGCACTAGGGTGAATACTATTGGATGTGGAAAGCATTTGGATGACATAATATGAAGACAGAAAGTAATGAAAAAAATTAAACAAAACATGCTAAACTTTTTGTTCAACTATGGATTTTAAACAGGGAACACAAAAAATAAACAGTGTGAAATTATTAACTTATAAGCATTTCTTAGTGTTGGCTCAGTGAAGTTATTAAACACATGTAATCCTTAGGTCTCTCCTCTCTGCTCTCCACAGTTCTGGCTTCATTCAAAGGCTGGTTTGATCCCTTTATTTTTATAGAATGTCACTATTATTAGCTAGCAACACACACTTTCTCAGAAACATATAGAAAACCACCTATTGGTTTTATTGGCCAGATCTGGGTCTCATAGAAACACATGGTATTGAATACTGGAGGAAGAAAAAAGAAATTTTGCATTGACAATCTCATCAGAATTAACTTCAAGAATCCCTTAGTGTGCCAAATAAAACAGAAAAACCCAGGAATTTATATATAACATGCTTACCTGCATGCTCTATAAACTCAAACTCAGGCTGTCAAATTTGAACTCATCATCTGATTCTGTAACATGGCACCCATGATCCAGTATTTATTTCTGGCACTAATACTACTGATTTTTCAATTTCTCATATTATATAGTTAGGTTATCCTATACCACAAATCTAGATATGTGGAATATATATATATATATATATATATATATATATATATATATATATATTTACTTACTTATTTATTTATTTATAAATATTAACAATATATTTAATACTTCTCTCAGATTTCCCCGTGCTTTCCTTTTCCCACTGTCTTCACACCGACAAGTTCTGCTTTATCCCAGTGGTAGACCGCACTCACAGTCTTCTAGTCGGTCTCTATTCAAATATGCTTTACCTTATAACTTAATCTTCAATTTATCATCCCCTTCTCAAGAGCCTAATAGAACTTCTTATTGCCCCAGCAGCTTGCACAGAGTCCTTCTCTAGCTTTCAAACTAATTTTCCACTGTTTCTCAACATGCAATTCCATTCCATTCATGTGACTCTCACCCCTGCATCTGAAGACACCTTACTTATCTCTACATTCTGGTCTAAGATCTTTTTTAATGCTTTGCCCCAAGAACTGTAGTAGCCATATTTTCTTTTAGTAATAGAAAGACTGTTTATATGGAAAAATAAATCCAAATCTTACTTGTTTATAAAGATATTTTTGATAGTTTGTCATCATTGTCTACACCTCTCATCTCCTCTTTGTTTAAATATAATTGCAGTTATAGTCAGGGAGCAGTACTGAGAGGGACTAATTTTTATGAATAGCGGTGCTAGAATTTACATGTTCTCTTACTTAACTTAAAAACAGCCTTATGTAATATTGTGATAATTTTATACGTGAACAAACTGCAAGATTGTACACCAACTAAATATTAGAGCTAGAATTTAAATTTGTAGTCTGTCAGATTCTAAAACTTTTCTGTTTACACATACACACACACACACACACATCACTACCTAGCATGTTCTTATCTCAATAAAATCTGGTTTCACCTTTAAGTGGTCTCAAAATTTTGTTCATGTTAGTTTTTTTTTTTTTTTTTTTTTTTTTTTTGCGGTATGCGGGCCTCTCACTGCTGTGGCCTCCCCCGTTGCGGAGCACAGGCTCCGGATGCACAGGCCCAGCGGCCATGGCTCACGGGCCCAGCCGCTCCGCGGCACATGGGATCCTCCCAGACCGGGGCACGAACCCGTGTCCCCTGCATCGGCAGGCGGACTCTCAACCACTGCGCCACCAGGGAGGCCCCATGTTAGTTTTATTTCTTGACCTAGATTATGAGGAAGGATAGAAAGAGCAGTCATACTATATTTTACCATCATCGCACTTTTGATAACTAGCTACTTAAAGGTCTGCTTCCTCTTAGACACTGTGATTTCCTTAAGAAAATGGACCATAGAGCTCTACCCACCACCAGTACCTCCCATCAGGAGACTTGCACAAGCCACTTAGATAGCCTCATCCACTAGAGGGCAGACAGCAGAAACAAGAACTACAATCCTGCATCCTGTGGAACAAAAACCACATTCACAGAAAGATAGACACGATGAAAAGGCAGAAGGCTATGTTCCAGATAAAGGAACAAGATTAAAAAAAAAACAAAACTCCACAAAATCAAATAAAAGAAGTGGAGATAGGCAACCTTCCAGAAAAACAATTCAGAATAATAATAGTGAAGATGATCCAGGACCTCGGAAAAAAAATGGAGGCAAAGATCAAGAAGATGCAATAAATGTTTAACAAAGACCTGGAAGAATTAAAGAAAAAGCAGGGCTTCCCTTGTGGTGCAGTTGTTGAGAGTCCGCCTGCCGATGCAGGGAACACGGGTTCGTGCCCCGGTCCGAGAAGATCCCACATGCCGCGGAGCTGCTGGGCATATGAGCCATGGCCACTGGGCCTGTGCGTCCGGAACCTGTGCTCCTTGGTGGGAGAGGCCACAACAGTGAGAGGCCTACATACTGCAAAAAAAAAAAAAAAAAAAAAAAAAAAAAAAAAACAGAAAAAAAAGAACAAGCAAACAGAGATGAACAATACAATAATTGAAATGAAAACTACACTAGAAGGAATCAATAGTAGAATAACGGAGACAGAAGAATGGATAAGTTTCCTGCAAGACAGAATTGTGGAATTCAATGCTGTAGACCAGAATAAAGAATAAAGAATGAAAAGAAATGAAGACAGCCTAACAGAACTCTGGGACATATTAAATGCAACAACATATGCACTACAGGGGTCAGAGGAGGAGGAGAGAGGAAGGACCTGAGAAAATATTTGAAAAGGTTATAGTCAAAAACTTCCCTAACATGCGAAAGGAAATAGCCACCCAAGCACAGGAAGCTCAGCGAGTCCCATACAGGATAAACCCAAGGAGAAACATGCCAAGACACATGGTAATCAAACTGGCAAAAAATAAAGACAAATTAAAATTATTGAAAACAGTAAGGGAAAAATGACAAATAACATACAAGGGAATCCCATAAGGTTAACAGCTGATTTCTCAGCAGAAACTCTACAAGCCGAAGGGAGGGGCATGATATATTTAAAGTGATGAAAGGGAAGAACCTACAACTAAGATTACTCTACCCAGCAAGGATCTCATTCAGATTCGATGGAGAAATCAAAAGCTTTACAGACAAGCAAAAGCTAAGAGAATTCAGCACCATGAAAGCAGCTCTACAACAATGCTAAAGGAACTTCTCTAAGTAGGAAACACAAGAGAAGTAAAGGACCTACAAAAACAAACCCAAAACAATTAATAAAATGGTCATAGGAACATACATATTGATAATTACCTTAAATGTGAATGGATTAAATGCTCCAGCCAGAGGACACAAGCTTATTGAATGGATACAAAAACAAGACCCATATAAGTGCTGTCTACGAGTGACCCACTTCAGACCTAGGGACACATATAGACTGAAAGTGAGGATATGTAAGAAGATATTCCATACAAATGGATATCAAAAGAAAGCTGGAGTAGCAATACTCATACCAAATAAAATAGACTTTAAAATAAAGAATGTTACAAGACACAAGGAAGGACACTACATAATAATCAGGGGATCAATACAAGGAGAAGATATAAAAATTATAAATATATATGCACCCTACATAGCAGCACCTCAATACATAAGGCAACTGCTAACAGCTGTAAAAGAGGAAATCGATAGTAACACAATAATAGTGGGGGACTTTAACACCTCACTTACACCAATGGACAGATCATCTAAAATGAAAATAAATAAGGAAACAGAAGCTTTAAATGATACAATAGACCAGATAGATTTAATTGATATTTATAGGACCTTCCATCCCAAAATGGCAGATTACACTTTCCTTTCAAGTGCACACGAAACATTCTCCAGGATAGATCACATCTTGGGTCACAAATCAAGCCTTAGTAAATTTAAGAAAATTGAAATCATATCAAGCATCATTTCTGACCACAACACTATGAGATTAGAAATGAATTACAGGGAAATAAATGTAAAAAACACAAACACATGGAGGCTAAACAATACGTTACTCAATAACCAAGAGATTACTGAAGAAATCAAAGAGGAAATCGAAAAATACCTAAGGACAAATGACAATGAAAACACAATGATCCAAAACCTATGGGATGCAGCAAAAGCAGTTCTAAGAGGGAAGTTTATAGCTATATTAGCCTACCTCAAGAAACACGAAAAATCTCAAATAAAAGACCTAACCTTACACCTAAAGGAACTAGAGAAAGAAGAACAAACAAAACCCAAAGTTAGCAGAAGGAAAGAAATCATACAGATCAGAGCAGAAATAAATGAAATAGAAATGAAGAAAACAAAAGCAAAGATCAATAAAACTAAAAGCTGTTCTTTTGAGAAGATAAACAAAATTGAAAAACCATTAAACAGACTAATCAAGAAAAAGAGGGAGAGGACTCAAATCAATACAATTAGAAATGAAAAAGGAGAAGTTACAACAGACACCAGAGAAATACAAAGCATCCTCAGAGACTACTACAAGCAACTCTAGACCAATAACGTGGACAATCTGGAAGAAATGGATAAATTCTTAGAAAGTCATAACCTTCTAAGACTGAACCATGAAGAAATAGAAAATATAAACAGACCAATCACAAGCAATAAAATTGAAACTGTATTAAAAATCTTCCAACAAACAGAAGTCCAAGACCAGATGGCTTCACAGGTGAATTCTATCAAACATTTAGAGAAGGGTTACAACCCATCCTTCTCAAACTCTTCCAGAAATTGGCAGAGGAAGGAATACTCTCTAACTCATTCTATGAGGCCACCATCACACTCATACTGAAACCAGACAAAGATGCTACAAAAAAAGCAAATTACAGACCAATATCACTTACAAATATAGTTGCAAAAGGCTTCAACAAAATACTAGCAAACAGAATCCAAAAACACATTTAAAGGATCATACACCATGATCAAGTGGGATTTATCCCAGAGATGCAAGGATTCTTCATACACAAATCAATCAATGTGATCCACCATATTAACAAATTGAAGAATAAAAACCATACGATCATCTCAACAGATGCAGAAAAAGCTTTTGACAAAATTCAACACCCATTTATGATAAAAAATATCCAGAAAGTGGGCATAGAGGGAACCTACCTCAATATAATAAAGGCCATATATGAGAAATCCACAGCCAACATCATTCTCAATGGTAAAAAACTACAAGCCTTTCCCCTAAGATCAGGAAAAAGACAAGGATGTCCACTCTCACCACTGTTACTCAACATAGTGTTGGAAGTCCTAGCCATGGCAATCAGAGAAGAAAAAGAAATAAAAGGATTACAAATTGGAAAAGAATAAGTAACTCTGTCACTGTTTGTAGATGACATAATACTATACATAGAGAATCCTAAAGATGTCACCAGAAAAGTATTAGAGCCAGTCAATGAATTTGGTAAATTTTCAGGATACAAAATTAATGCACAGAAATCTCTGGCATTCCTATATACTAATGATAAAAATTCTGAAAGAGAAATTAAGGAAACACTCCCATTTACCATTGCAACAAAAAGAATAAAACACCTAGGAATAAACCTACTTAGGGAGATGAAAGACCTGTATTCAGAAAACTAAAAGACACTGATGAAAGAAATTAAAGATGATACCAACAGATGGAGAGATATACCTTGTTCTTGGTTAGGAAGAATCAATATTGTGAAAATGACTATACTACCCAAAGCAATCTACAGATTCAGTGCAATCTCTATCAAATTACTAATGACATTTTTACAGAACTAGAACAAAAAATCTTAAAATTTGTATGGAGACACAAAATACCCCAAATAGGGCTTCCCTGGTGGCGCAGTGGTTGAGAATCTGCCTGCCAATGCAGGGGACATGGGTTCGAGCCCTGGTCTGGGAAGATCCCACATGCCATGGAGCAACTAAGCCCATGCACCACAACTAATGAGCCTGCGCATCTGGAGTCTGTGCTCCGTAACAAGAGAGGCCGCAACAGTGAGAGGCCCACACACCACGATGAAGAGTGGCCCCCGCTTGCCACAACTAGAGAAAGCCCTCGCACAGAAACGAAGACCCGGCACAGCCAAAAATAAATAAATAAATAAATAATTTAAAAAAAAAATACCCCAAATAGCCAAAGCAGTCTTGAGAGAAAAAAATGGAGCTGGAGGAATCAGGCTCCCTGATTTCAGACTATACTACAAAGCTACAGTAATCAAGACAATATGCTACTGGCACAAAAACAGAAACATAGATCAATGGAAGAAGATAGAAAGCCCAGAGATAAACCCACGTGCCTATGGTCAACTAATTATAACAAAGGAGGCAAGGATATACAATGGAGAAAAGACAGTCTCTTTAATATGTGGTGCTGTGAAAACTGGACAGTTACATGTAAGAGAATGAAATTAGAACACTCCCTAACACCATACACAAAAATAAACTCAAAATGGATTAGAGACCTAAATTTAAGACCGGACACTATAAAACTCTTAGAGGAAAACATAGGAAGAACACTCTTTGACATAAATCACAGCAAGTTTTTTTTTTTTTTTTTTTTTTTTTTTTTGTGGTACACGGACCTCTCACTGTTGTGGCCTCCCCTGTTGCGGAGCACAGGCTCTGGACACACAGGCTCAGTGGCCATGGCTTACGGGCCTAGCCACTCTGCGGCATGTGGGATCCTCCTGGAGCGGGGCACGAACCCGTGTCCCCTGCATTGGCAGGCAGACACTCAACCACTGTGCCACCAGGGAAGTCCGTAAGATCTTTTTTGATCCACCTCCTAAAGTAATGGAAGTAAAAACAAAAATAAACAAATGGGACCTAATGAAACTTCAAAGATTTGCACAGCAAAGGAAATCATAAACAAGACAAAAAGACAACCTTCAGAATGGGAGAATATATTTGGAAACAAATCAACAGACAAAAGATTTATCTCCAAAATATATAAACTGCTCATGCAGCTGAATATTAAAAAAACAAACAACCCAATCCAAAAATGGGCTGAAGACCTAAATAGACATTTCTTCAAAGAAGACATACAGATGGCCAAGAAGCACATGAAAAGCTGCTCAACATCACTAATTATTAGGGAAATGAAAAACAAAACTACAATGAGGTATCACCTCACACCAGTTAGAATGGGCATCATCAGAAAATCTACAAACAACAAGTGCTGGAGAGGGTGTGGAGAAAAAAGAACCCCCTTGCACTGTTGGTGGGAATGTAAATTGATACAGCCACTATTGAGAACACTATGGAGGTTCCTTAGAAAACTAAAAATAGAATTACCATATGATCCAGCAATCCCACTACTGGGCATATACCCAGAGAAATCCATAATTCAAAAATACACATGCACCCCAATGTTCATTGCAGCACTATTTACAATAGCCAGGTCATGGAAGCAAGCTAAATGCCCATCGACAGACAATTGGATGAAGAAGACGTGGCACATATATACAGCGGAATATTACTCAGCCATAAACAACAACGAAATTGGGTCATTTGTTGAGATGTGGTTGGATCTAAACACTGTCATACAGAGTGAAGGAAGTCAGAAAAAGAAAAACAAATATCATATATTAACGCATGTATGTTGAACTTAGAAAAATGCTACTGATGTACCAGTTTGCAGGTCAAAAGTTGAGACACAGTTGTAGAGAACAAATGTATGGACACCAAGGGGGCAAAGCCACGGGGTGGTAGCAGTGGTGGTGTGATGAATTGGGCGATTGGGGTTGACATGTATACACTGATGTGTTTAAAATTGATGACTAATTAGAACCTGCTGTATAAAAATAATAAATAAAATAAAATTTAAAAATTAAAAAAAAGAAAAAGAAAATGGACCATAAATTAGTTGCATTAAAGAATGGATGTACTAATCAAACAATCAATTAAGGCAGGATATATATATATATATGTATATATATACATATATATATATATATATATATATATATACATATATATATATATATATTCTTGGCAAAGTAGGTGGCTTTAGAAAAGTGCTATTGATGTAGTATTAAGCAAGGAATACCAGTTGATGATGACTTGGTCAACAAAAATGTAGAAGTAAAATTAGATTGTTTAATCTGGATGTATTATTTTTCACACTTCAAAGAGTAGTAATAATATTTTAAAACAAAATTCTCATTTTTAATATGTCCATGTATTTTCTCCATTTACTTTTTATTTGAAGAATATCTAACTGCTAGACAAAAATCAAATTAATTGATAAATCTTATATCATAAAGTTATACTGAATTTACCAGCAGCTCACTAAAGAAAAATAGCTTTTTTTCCTTATTATTACCTGTACATACAATTAAGATTTATGAATACTCAGCCTTTTTAAACCAGATTCCAGAAATGTAACACCAGTGCCCATTGACTCATAAAGGTATAGCATAATATTTCTTACCCCAAATATTTATAAATAATCCCTATGTCTCCCAAATTTTGTGTTTAGAGAAAGTGGCAAACTGAAATTATGATAAAGTCCTCTGACTCTTGGAGTTCTATTTTTATATCCTCATATTTAATGAATGCCTGAGATGAGTTTCAGAGGATGTTTCCTGTAGAGGATGTTCCTCTGTATGAAGTAAATCCATTAGTAAAATATGGTGTTGCAAAATTTTATGAGTAGAAAGAGAAGATTAATTCTCTAAAATAAATGTACTTTCATTAATAGTAATAATGTAATAAAACAAAGTTTATTGCAATAGAATGCTTAATATAATTTCATACAAAGGGAAATTAATGACTAATTTACAAAATGTATTTTGTTTTTATTAACATAAAGATTTAAAGTTGTTCTTAACTTTAAGTTTTACTTGTGAATCTGAATGATAAAATAATAGAGAAATTATACAACATATACAATCCTACTAACTCTCCTTGAGACTCAAGGTGAGCTCCAATCAGCTGTTATTTTGGAAGGAAATAAAACCATAAAATAAAAACAAAAACAAACTTTGCTTCATGCTGGAGAATGTATCTGTGCTTCCCTTTGTGGAGAGTGAATTAAGGAAACAAAATGTAATTTTTCATGTAATATCTAAAGGCCAAAATAAATTTTATCATGTACCCTAGAGATTCAAAACTAGGCATTTTCAGTCTTATATTTTAAAGTCAAGATTCTTTTGGATTTGGGTAACTTGTGGACTGAGAAAATATTTTTGAATCCTTAATGTTGCTTGTTGACATTTAAAGAATTGATATGACTGAAAATGATAAGTATATATGTTAATGAAGAATGTGACTTTAGGTACCATTTTATCAGTATTAGAAAATAAAAAGTAAAAATTAACTTATGTGGGACTTCTGGTTTTCCACTTGGAATGTACAAATCTGGAAAGAGCATTATTCTCACCCTAACAGAGATAAAAAGCAAAAAATCTACAAAAAGCTCAACATTTCCTGAACCCATTATTGGGCAAGAGACTACACAACTCTGACTAAAAAAAATTTTTAAGTAAATATGAAACTAATATTACTCAAAACTTGGAATTAAGAACATGAATACTTGTTCAAATATTTGCTATTCTTTTGCATATTTAAAATATTTCATGAATAAAATAAAAGTTCTAGGGTCCATTTGGGCTGTGAGAGATAACACTATATCCAGATATGAGAGGTTTTGTCCCACAGGCTGTTATGGGTGTGACCTTAGGCATTTTACTTCATTTGTACCATCTTCAGTTAGTTTCTTCCTAGGACATTTCTCTTTGCTTTTAGGCAAGTTTTCCATGTTTTCTCTAACCTTTCCCATTGTTTGAAGATGCCTCTATTGGAAGTAATGTTACTCTGGAATTTAATTTTTACCTTCTTTTTTTTTTTTTTTTTTTTTTTTTTTTTTTTTGCAGTACGTGGGCCTCTCACTGTTGTGGCCTCTCCCATTGTGGAGCACAGGCTCTGGACGTGCAGGCTCAGCGGCCATGGCTCACGGTCCCAGCTGCTCCGTGGTATGTGGGATCTTCCCAGTATATAGGATCTTCCCAAACCGGGGCACGAACCAGTGTCCCCTGCATTGGCAGGTGGGCTCTCAACAACTGCGCCACCAGGGAAGCCCTAATTTTTACCTTCTTTGTGTACCTGTTAATATAATCCTAACTGATGCCTGCATTTGAATGCAGTATATTTCAATTTGAGTAATTCCTGAATAAAAGGTTTTGAATTTTATAACGTTGTGTTGTATTTGTAACTTATTTAGAAAAAAGGACATGTATATACATTTGTCTAAGTTACACTGACAACATACTATATAAGAAGGATATCACAATCAGTTTTTAACCTGGTAGAAGGATCATCTCACATATGGACATGCATTTTAGGTTATTCTTGTGATGATCTCTTACTGATATTCACAGAACACTGTACATACAAACTATCCCATTGTATGCAATTTTTAAAAGGATGAAAGGAAAAAGGGAATGTGAGTAAAAGTATAGAGCATTTTCTTATAAGGAGTAAGGAAGTAGCAGTCTGATTAGGAACTGTGATGTAGTGTACAGATGGTAGATAATGACTTCCTTAAAATACTTTGAAACCTCTCTTGATATTCCTGTAATTAAGGCATGGGTTTTAGCAACTTAAATGTGTCTTAAAGTTTGCAAGCCGTTTGCCTCAACAGGCAAAGTTTATAACAATCCTTTTATTTTCTTAAATTCCAGGTTTGCTTGATACAAATAGCATTTCTTCAAGACATTTGTTTCTAACAGTTACAAAATATTTGTAGGATTTCAAAGTTCATTTTGTATTTGTTCAATAATATTAACCAATAATAAAGAAAGTGAAACAAGTGTACCTTCCAATCTGCAGCCAACATTTGGATCGTTATCAAAAGTTGTAATTACCACAAACAACATTCTTTTAAGGTAATTCTGCACAACACTGGACCAATTTCTCCTTTCATAAAGGATAAATGTTTAGTAACTTCAGTTTGTTTGGGAGTTTTCATGTTAAAAAATAGGATAGAAATTGAAATTATCCCATAAGGCAAATTCTACAAAAGATTGATAAAACCTTGCACTTTGTGTTCTTCCAGCCAGCCAGCTGTTTTATAAAGAGAGGTTATATAAAATCTTCCTTAAGTGTTCAGCCAGCTCTCAATTATTTCAGCAGTGATTAACTAATTGATAGACCAGTGAAAACTACAAAAATTGCCCTTGCCCCCACTAATAGCTTGACTTGTTAGCCATTATTTCCTTTAGAGAGTTTATATGGAACACTGGGTTGATTTGTTTCCCTCTGTAAAACATAGTATAATAGGGCGGGGAAAGTTTTCTGAAACAAAACTCAAAAAGCACAAACTATAAAGAAATTATTGAAAAAAATGACTATACTAAAATCAAAATTTTGGGTATAATGAAAAAGCACATAGAAGAACATATTAGATTATTCTTTGTTTTATAATTTCATTGCAAAGTCTTACCCTTCCCTCTTTAGCATTTTTATAGAAAGCTTTAACTGGCACCTCATCCCACCTCACTTCAGTGTCTTCACTGTAAAATCTAGCTCTAAACCAAAGATTCATAATGTATTTTCCTCACTTTTATTAAGGATATCATGGATCACCAAGTCCATAGCTGACTTAGCTCAGATCTGTCTTCAAAGATATGTTTGCTCCCTCTACCCCATGACCCTAGGTAATTGGGAATAGCTTTTAGGCTCGACAAAGCTCCTATATTATAGCATGAAGTCTGGTTCCAGCTCACTGTTTTGGGCGGAGTGTGTGTGTGTGTGTTTGTGTGTATGTGTTTGTGTATGTGTGTGTTCAGCACAGGTCAATTTTAATTCCCATTACCTCTGCAGAAGTTGAGTTTCATTATTGTATTAGACTCTACAGACTTTTGATGAAGATACCTAGTTCTTAAGTGTGGTTATGTCAGTTCTTCTTTAACTTTCTCTTTGTAATATTTTATCTACCTTTGCTATATGGTTTCATTAGAATTTTCTCAAAGCATGTGTTTATCACTTACATCAACTTTACTAAAAATTCAGTCTTCAACTCTTTTTCTCAAACCAATTCATGTCTTATAAAAAAAGTCTTGTCACTATTATTTAGAACATGAAAGGTTTTAGAAAAAAGACTAAACTTTCCTTAATTACAATATTTGTTAAAACCAATTTTGAAGTTGAAACTTTCAGTAGTTTTATCCTCCTTCATGCTCTTCATTTCTGAATTAACAATTGTAGTCCTCAGCGTGAGTTGGCATTTAAAGTAAATATGTCTACTGGATATTATGATTCTACTGCTATTTAAAGTAAATGAGTCAATGGAATTTCAGTGACATTTGTGTCTATGGAATGCTTGCAGGCCAGAATCACATTTGATATTTCTAGCAGGAGGATCTATGGGAAATTAAACATAAAATAATTGAATAGTTTCAAGAACAAAAATGGTTTAAGAAACAAAATGTTTTGGCCTTTTTTATTCAGCCTTTTTCCCCATTATACTGTACCAATAATTATAATTCTATATTTGACTTTGTGACATTTGTAGTAAAACTATTTTAACATGTGCTCATATTTGTTAATATTTAGAGTCAGTGACATGTTTTGATATTTCTACTACCAATTTCTGCTAATGTACTGGAAAGTTTAGTTTTTATCAAAAAAATTGATTTTGAGTTCCCTATATGTAGAAATATAGTCAATGTTACATAATAGTGAAAACTCAGGATTCAACTCCTGTCTCTATCAATGACTAGCTGTGTGGCTTGAGCAAATAACATCACGCTTCCAAGAACTATGTCAGAGAATTATGTATGAGAGATAAATGCAAAGTGCTAGAGAAATATCTTGGACATAATATGGACTTTCTAGATGATAGTCATTATTCTATGAGGATTATATCTTATTTACCTTTAAATCCCTAAATCATCTATTGCACTCCCTTACGTATTATACTTGCTGATTAGATATCATCTCTTTATTTACACAAATTTACAACCTTAGAATTTTTCATGTTTTTGGTTCTCAAAAATATTTCAAATGAATACTAGTGTAAGATGTATTAATCATTAAAATCATAGCATAAAAATGTAGAGATTGTGTTAGTATGCCCTTTCTTTTAAAGATGATGATATTGACTATGACTATAAAGTTTATAAGTGGTGATGGTTAAAAGATCCAAAAGTGTGAACAGCAAGTGACTCTCTTTCCATTGTATGCATATGAAACTTGTGGTGGTGTTGATTTTTGAAATAACTTGAAGTGTTTTTGATTTCTTTGCTTGCTTGTTTACTTGTTTCTAAGACACAGTATTAGCTGGGATGAATTTTCCTTCTTTTCCTAAGTAGTGAAATAGAGTGAATGTGTTTATTTAGCTTATTTTTTAAGGAAACCATAAAGCTTCAGAACAGGATACAGAGATAGAGAAAGGTTAAATAACTTGACAGCTAGCCCAGTGCATTGCCTTCTGAGCATTACTGACTGTTTCCTGGCATGCATGCAAAAATGTACAGTTCTCTGCAGAAGAAAATAATATCTATTTATTTTTTATTTATTTTAATTTTTTTCCAGTATTATGGAGCTCTAATAGGCATACAGCACAGTATGAGTTTAAGGTGTACAGCATAATGATTTGATTAATATACATCATGGAATAGTATCACAATACATTTTGTGAACATTCACCATCTCATATAGATACAAATTTAAAGAATAGAAAAAAATATTTTTCCTTGTGATGAGACTCTTAGGATTTACTCTATTAACAACTCTCATATATAACATACAGCAGTGCTAATTATATTTATGATGTTGTACATGACATCCCTAGTACTAATTTATCTTATAACTGAAAGTTAGTAATAGTTTTGACTGCCTTCATCTAATTCCCCTTAGCCCATACCCCACCTCTGGTAACCAGAAATCTGATCTCTTCTTCTATGAATTCATTTACTTGTTTGGTTTTGAAGTATAATTTACCTACAATGTTAGTTCACAACATAGTGATTTTTTTCCCTATACATTTCAAAATGATCACCACAATAATTCTAGTTATAGAATGTCACCACAAAGATACTAGTTAGTTACCAACTATGTAACCCACACTGTACATTTCATACCCATGACTCATTTATTTTGCAACTGGAAGTTTGTACCTCTTAATCTCCCTCACCTATTTCTTTTCTCTCACTTCCCCCAACTCCTTAGGTAAAAACCAGTGTGTTTTCTGTATCTGTAACTCTGCTTTTTATATTTGTTCATTTGTTTTGTTTCTTAGATTCCACATATAAATGATATCATACAGTATTTGTTTTTCTCTGTCTGACTTATTTCATTTAGCATAATACCTTCTAGGTCAATCCACGTTGTTGCAAATGGCAAGATTCCATTCTCTTTTATGGCTGAGTAATATTCCATTGTGTGTGTGTGTGTATGTGTGGGTATATGTGTGTATGTGTGTGTATATCTATATATCTATATCTATCTATCTATCTATCTATCTATCTATCTATATATATAGATAGATAGATAGTCTTCTTTAACCATTCATTTATTGATGGGCACATGGGTTGCTTCCATATCCTGGCTATTGTGCATAATGCTGTAATAAACAAATATTCATAGTGGTGTATATACATTTTCTAATGTTTTTGTTTTCTTTAGATAAATACCCAGGAGTGAAATTACTGGATCTACCAGTGGTTCTACTTTTAGGTTTTTGAAGCACATTTATACTCAGTTTTCAATAGTGGCTTCACCAATTTATATTCTCATCAACAATGCATGAGGGTTCCCTTTTCTTCACATTCTTGCCAACACTTGTTATGTGTTGTGTCTCTTTGATAAGAGCCATTCTGACAGGTGTGAGGTGATATCTCACTTCTGTTTTGATTTGCATTTCCCTGATGATAAATGATGTTGAGCATCTTTTCATGTGCATATTGGCCATCAGTGTATCTGCTATAGAAAAAATGTCTATTCAGAACCTCTACCCATTTTTTAACCAGGTTGTTTGGTTTTCTGATATTGACTTGTTCTTTGTATATTTTTTATATTAACCCCTTATTAGATATAGCATTTGCAAATATCTTCTCCCATTCATTAGGTGACCCTTTCATTTTGTTGATAGTTTCTTCACTGTGCACAGTGAAGGAATAGTTTCTATTTAAAATAAATAGATAAAAGTACCAAAGAACATTGGAATTAGTGTCTGTACTTTGCTTGTCTGGTCTACCTCACCTGAAATTTCAACATTTTGAAAGGAGGTCAGTCAAGATATTTTATTTTCTTGTGTTGTATATCTACTTTCTGTAGTTATTGTCAGTAACAATTCATCACTTAAAATAAGCTTGATTCTTTGGGAACTAGGTTACCCACATGTCTGTGGGGGCTGACTTTCCAGAGTATACAGTCATGGTAGTTTTAAAGAAGTAATTTTCCAAGTTCCTGCTGTGTATATGTATTCTTTCCTAAAATCATTCCCTCCAAAAATACACTTTTAGTCTGCTATTTAGTTTGCACATTTGCATTCATTATTATCTTTATCTCACATTATAGAAGCAATATGAACCTCTCACTCTCCTCAAACTTAATGATAATATACTATTTTATTGGTATGTACAATTCTGTGACACTAACCTAAAGCACAGATTAAAAAAAAATTACTCTTTAGAGAATGCAATAGAGACTGCAAAATATGGAGTGCTTTGTTATGAAATTATAAAAGGGCAACACCTTATTCACCTGAGGTTTGCTTTATACTGACAGCTAATCTCTTCTTTACAGTCCATCTATTTGTCTCTCTGTAGATCTGTCTGACTATATATCTATCCATTCCTCAAGGCACATATGTTAGAATTAGATTTCAGAAGTGAAATATTTATCCTGGTGACTTTGAACATGCTTATTTGAATAAAAAAGTAGGAAGCCTGATTTTCATAAATATCCTGAGAATGAGAAATGACCTTGCCTATTAGTTATGTAGTAGTCTTTTCTTTAAATGGAAGGAGTTAAACCACAGTTGAAAGGTCCCAAGGAATTTATACATGGGTCAGAACAAGCCCCAGGCACCCCCAGACCAAACAGCCAGCTGCCTGGGACATGACCTTAACCACCCTATAGGGTAGGGCCTGGCAGCCAACCAGGCAAGAGGCCAGCACCACCACCAGCAAACCTATAGTAGTAGACCCTGCTGAATATAAGGGACCATGGAGCCCACAAAGGGGGGACTGCTAGATGATATAGCTCTGGTGACCAGAGGAAAGTGAGGTCTGGGTCCCAAAGGACATCTTAAACATAAGGTTACTTCTTCAAGAATGGGAAACAAAACCAACCTATCTAACACATTAAAATAAACACAGAGATTTAAGCAAAATAAAGAGATAGTTATTCCAAGAGAAGGAACAAGACAAAACCACAGAAAAGGAACTAAGCAAAGTGAAGATGAGCAATTTACCCAATAAAGAATTCAAGGTAATGATCACAAAGATGCTCAATGAACTTGGGAGAATAGTGGATGAACACGGAAAGAAGTTTAACAGAGTTAGAAAATATATAGAAGAATCAAACAGAGATGAAGCATACAATAACTAAAATGAAATATACACTGGAAGAAATAAACAGTAGATTAAATAATATAGAGGAATGGATCAGCAAACTGGAAGGCAGAATAGTGAAAGGCACCTAAGCTGAACAGGAAATAAGAAAAAATAATTTTTTAAAATGAGGATAGTTTAAGAGACCTGTAGGGCAATATCAAGAATACTAATATTTGCAGTATGGGGTTCCCAGAAGGAGAGAGATAGAGAAGAGGAAAGAGAAGTTGTTTGAAGAAATAATAGCTGAAAATTTTCATAACCTGGGAAAGGAAACAGACATCCAGGTCAGAAATGGAGACAGTCCCAAATAAGATGAATCCAAAGAGGTCTAAATCAAGCACAATGTTATTAAAGTGGCAAAAAATTATAAAGAGAGAATCTTTTTTTTTTTTTTTGGCTGCATTGTGTGGCATGCAGGATCCTAGCTCCCCAACCAGGGATCAAACCTTCACCCCTTTCATTGGGAGTGCAGAGTCTTAACCACTGAACTGCCAGAGAAGTCCCTGAAATAATTTTAAAAGCAGCAAAGCAAAGCAACTACTTATGTATAAGGGAGCTCCCATACAACAGTCTGCTGACTTTCCAACAGAAGCTTTCTGGGCCAGAAACGAGGGCCACATATAATCAAAGTGATGAAAGGAAAAAACTTATAATCAATAATATTATACCTGGCAAAGCTATCAATTCAGATTTGAAGGAGAGGTCAAGAGTTTTATTGACAAACAAAATCTAAGAGTTTAATGCCACCAAATGCATTTTACAAGAAATATTAAAGGGTCTTTTTTAAGCAGAAAAGATGACAACTAGAAATATGAAAATTACAAAAGAAGAAAATCTCATCCATAAAGACAAACATATATTAAAGGTTCAACCACTTATAAAGCTAGTAAGAAGATTAAAAATAAGTAGTAAAATTATCTATATCCACAGTAAGCAGTTAAGAGATACACAAAACAAAAAGTAAGTATGATGTCAAAACCATTAAGCATTTTGGGTAATTGGGAGTAAAAATACAGGGTTGCTAGCATACATTCAAACTTAAGAGATCATCAACTTAAAATAAATAAACAAGTAAATAAATTTAAAAAATATATAATTGTTGTCACATATGAACTTCACAGTAACCACAAAAAAATCAGTAATAGATAATCTACATTTTTCAAAAAAGAAAAAGGAATACAAACATAACATTAAAAATAATCATTAAATCACAAGGGAACAGAGCAAAAGAAGAAAACAGCAAAAAACAATTACATAAACAATCCCAAAGCAATGAACAAAATGGCAATAAGTACTTACTTATCAATAATTAATTTACATGTAAATAAGCTAAATGCTTCAATCAAAAAACACAGACTGGCTGAATGGATACAAAATCAAGACCCATATATATGCTGCCTACAAGATACTCACTTTGGAGCTAAAGAAACATACAGACTGAAAAGAGGGAATGGAAAAAGGTATTCCATGCAAATAAATATGAAAATAAATCTGGGATAGCAATATTTATATTAGACAAAGTTGACTTAAAACAAAGACAAAAGGGCTTCCCTGGTGGCACAGTTGTTGACAGTCTGCCTGCCGATGCGGGGGACATGGGTTCATGCCCCGGTCCAGGAAGATCCCACATGCTGTGGAGTGGCTAGGCCCGTGAGCCATGGCCACTGAGCCTGAGTGTCCAGAGCCTGTGCTCTGCAACGGGAGAGGCCACAACAGTGAGAGGCCCGCATACCACAAAAAAACAAACAAACAAAAAACAAAACCAAAGACAAAAAAGGACTTTTATAATGATAAAGGAATTCCTCCAACAAGAAGATGTAAAACTTGTAAACATATATGCACCTAAATACATAAAGCATAAAGGAAGAAACTGACAGTAGCACAATAATAATAGAGGATTTTACACCCTACTTACAACAATGGAATGATCATCCAGATTGAAAAAATCAATAAGAAACACTGGCCTTTTAATATGCATTAGGCCAGATGGACTTCATAGATATTCAGAGAACATTCCATCCAAAAGCAGTGGAATACACATACTTCGTCAGTGCACATGGAACATTCTCCAGGATAGATCACATCCTAGGCCATAAAAGAAGCCTCAATATATTTAAGGACACTGAAATCATATCAACCATCTTTTCCACCCACAACAGTGTGAGACTAGAAATCAACTACAAGGGAAAAAAAGCTACAAAAAAACATAAACATGTGGAGACTAAACAACATGCTATTAAACAATAAATGGGTTAATAATGAAATCAAAGAGGAAATTGAAAAATACCTGGATACCAATAAAAATGGAAACACAATGATACAAAATCTATAGGATGCAGTCAAGGCTGTTATAAGAAGGAAGTTTACAGTTATATAAATCTCCTTCCAAAAACAAGAAAGATCTGAAACAAACTAACCTTAAAACAACAATAACAAGAAAAAAAAAACCTAAGAAAAGAAAAAACAAACCCCAAAGTTAGTAGAAGAAAAATAAAGATCAGAGCAGAAATAAATGAAATTGATCCTTTAATAAACAATAGAAAAAAGTCAATGAAACTAAAAGCTGGTTCTTCAAAAAGATCAATAAAATTGATAAATCTATAGCCAGACTCAATGAGAAAAAACAGAGGGAAGGCTTAAATAAATAAAATCAGAAATAAAAGAGAAGTTACAACTAACACCATAGAAATGCAGAGGATCATAAGAGATTACTACAAAAAACTATATGCCAATGATTTACCTAGAATAAATGAATAAATTACCAGAAATGTACAATCTACCAAGATTGAATCAGGAAGAAGTGGACAATATGGATAGAAAAATTACCAGTAATGAAATTGAATCAGTAATTAAAAAAAAATACTGCCAATAAACAAAAGTCAAGGACTAGATAGCTTCACAGGTGAATTCTATCAAACATTTAAAGAAGAGTTAAAACCTATTCCTAGTAAACCATTCTAAAAATGTGAAAAGGAAAAAAAAATGCTTCCAAACTCATTCTGAGACATCCATCACCCTGATATCAAAACCAGAAAAAGATACCACAAATAAAGAAAATTACCAATATCACTGATGAACATGGACATAAAAATCCACAACAGAAGACTAGCAAACAGAATCCAACAACACATTAAAAAATCATACAACATGATCAAGAGGGATTTATCCCAGGGATACAAGAATTTTTCAATATCCATAAATCAATTAGTGTAATACACCACATAATCAAATTGAAGAATAAAAACTGTATGATCATCTCAATAGATGCAGAAAAACTTTTGATAAAATTCAACATCCATTTATAATAAAAACGCTCCAGAAAGTGGGCATAGAGGGAACCTACCTCAACATAATAAAGGCCATATATGTCAAACCCACAGCTAACATCATACTGATGAAAAGCTGAAAGCATTTCCTCTAAGATCAGGAACAAGACAAGGATGTCCACTCTTGCTAATTTTATTTCAACATAGTTTTGGAAGTCCTAGCCACAGCAGTCAGAGATGAAAAAGAAATAAAAGGAATACAAATTAGAAAAGAAGAAATAAAACTGTCCCTGTTTCAGATGACATGATATTATACATAGAAAATCCTAACACCACCACTTAAAAACTATAACAACTCATTAATAAATTTGGTAAAGTTGCAAGATACAAAATCAATATACAGGGAAATCCCTGGTGATTCAGTGGTTAGAACTCCATACTTTCACTGCAGTGGGCCCGGGTTCAATTCCTGGTCAGGGAATTAAGATCCTGCAAGCTTCAGTTAGGTCAAAAAAAATTTAATATACAAAAATCTGTTGTACTTCTATACAATAACAATGAACTATGGAAAGAAAAATTAAGAAAACAATCCCATTTACTGTTGCATCAAAAAGTATAAAATACCTACAAATAATACAAGAGGTAAAAGAGCTATACTCAGAAAACTATAAAATATTAATGAAAGAAATTGAAGACAATACAAATGGAAAGACATGCTGTGCATATGGACTGCAAGATTAATATTCTTAAAATGACCATACTATGAAAGACCATCTTCAGATTCAATGCAATATCTATCAAAATACCAAGGGTGTTTTTCATAGAACTACAACACTAATTATGTGGAAACAAAAGACCCCAAATAGACTGTTCTATGCTTTAATCTTAAGAAAGCAGAACAAAGCTTGAGGTACCACACTTTCTAATCTCAAACTATAAAACAAAGCTACAGTAATCAATACAATATGTTTCTGACATAAAAGCAGCTATATAGACATATAAATCAATGGAACAATATGGAGATCCCAGAAATAAATCCATACTTATATGGTTAATTAAACTATGACAAAAGAGACAAAGAATATGCAGTGAAGAAAAAGACAGCTTCTTCAATAGACATTGTCTGGAAAACTAGTCTTTAGCTGAGTTTTTCTGGGTATGTTTAGCTCATTCAAGGTTCAGAGGTGAGTCAGAGATATAGATAGAAATGATTTTGAGATGCCACCTCTGCATTATTCCCTCTTGGAATTCCACTACACTTTTCAGCAATCAGGGTTTCCCCGGTTTCAGTTTTATGGTTTCTCAGAACTGAAAGATCACCATTTACCTACCACCATCACTGAAATGATTTCATCAATGCCACTGCTGTCACTATCATGTAATGCCAAATATGATTAGCCCTGGTTAAAAACTGCCAAGATAAGAATTTACTTGTCCTCCTTCTTCCAAGAGAGAATGCATTCCCCACCAGAATCTTTCTTCTTCTATTTACCTAGCACCTTCAGTAATTGATTTATATGATATTCCAATTTTAGTTTTTTTTTTCTGCAGGCCTAATGGTTATTTTTAAGGTCTGAGTCCATCACACTCAAGAGTAGATGTGTTTACCATCTTGTTTGATCTTATTTTTCTTTTTACCATGTTTTTTCTAAGCTCTTCATTATTTTTTATCCCCGCTTCTTAGTCCTTCCTTATTCTCCTCTTTAATTATAACCTTAAGCAAATTACATATTTCTAATTTTTTCCATTGGTAAACAATCATACATATTTTTTCTAATGTGTAGTCATTTAGTACTTATATTCTACTTCTGAATATGGCAAGAATCTTTGTATGCTTTAGTCATTCACTGAATAACACAATCACGTATTTTTGAATATTGATGTCCACAATTTCAGTTTCATAGTTTAAAAATAGATTTTATTATCATTTAGTAGTACATAGTTTTTGAAACATCAAAACTATTGCTCGCTTTTTTGTTAGTTCTCTACTTTTTCACCTGTATTTGTTTTCTCCTGGTAGGAGTTTATTTTGGGGGAATTATTTCATTCAGGTAGTAAATATCTTTAATTATTGTTTGTTTGTTTATTTGTTTCATTCACTCATACTCAGTCTTGATGATAATCTAACTATATAGAGGTCTAAAATGAGAATTATTTCCCATAAACTCTTCAATGATGTTAAGTAGTTTTTGTACATTCTTAATTAGAAGGAATTGAATACCTATCTCTGAATTTACACCATTTTTGAGCCCCAGCTTAGTACTGTAAGTTCCCACTTTCAGAGTATCTATTTTATAGAAATATTTATTTTATTTTCAAAGGAGCTTTATATTTTTATGGGGTTCTTTTCTGTTTGTTTTTGTTTTTTAGTATTATCTTAAAACTGAGAAGGGAGTTTAGAGCATGACTACATAGTGCCTTCTTGACTCAAAATGATCTTTGAAAGTCAGCTTCAATGACAGCATACAGGATGACCATGTGGAATTTTATTGAATTGACTTTCTTCCAAAGGTTTTCAGGCTCCTCTGTCCCAGGAATGCCCTGACATCCTGGTTACTTGGTTCTTTAATAGATCTACTCTGGACCAGTAGAAAATTAATTATCTTCCCAATTTTCTTGCCCTAATTAGGCCTTTTTACCCAGTGTGACAGAGTCAGGAATGGTACTAAAAATAGAAAGGAGCTATATACATTCATGTGCTCTCCTAAACCATATAGTAGTTAATAGGTACGGCTTTCATCCACAGTTCCCATACCAAGGAAATCAATCATGCATTCAGACCCAAGAGCCATCTTCCAAGAAGGCAGTTTCCATTAGCTCTAATATGTTAAATGTCCTCAGATATAATGTAGTAACATAGGTATAATAGGCAGATATACTTCATAAAACCATATATATGTATTTTGAAACATAAACAAATAAGATATTAACACAGTTGTTAATGTTACATTCCATACAATTGAAAGTCTATTATCACCCAACATTTACAGAACAGTATTATGACTGGAGCACGTTTAGATTTCTTTACTACATTTGACAAAGACATTTTAATGAAGGGTAATAGTAAATATTATCTATCTTATTTCTAATTTTATGGTCTATTATTTTCAATGAACAGTCTTTTCCTACTATGTAATGAATGAAGATAGCTACAGAAAAAGAAAACATTGTATCCCTTATTCTACCATGAAGAATGACACCCACACTTTACTTAGCATATACATTAACACCTGCACTGGCAAAAAAAAATCCTAAAAAATAAAATATTTGCTTTGCAAAGAAACATATTTGCAGGAGCCATCCTTTCCTAAATTTATTTTGTTTGGAGACACACGTTGTGGTTACAAACTCTACCTATATTAAAATGCTTATTTCAATCATTATGTTAAAACAAATGTTTGTTTTTGGCCCAGGCCAAATGCACAAACGTTCTTGCAAATGTTCCCTAGGCCAGCTGCTACTACACTCCTATGTAAATTTTCTTCACCAGGTATTTTGTCTCTACTCGTTGCCTGTTTGAAAATATTTGTAAAATGTTTATCAGGTAGAATATTTTACACATTTTCAAATGCATAATATTCTTTTATATTGTTTCTTATTTATATGCATAAAAATATTTTCATGTATATGACTAGTGGATGAAATTGTTTAAAACTAAAATGCAAGGAAGGTATTATGGTGATCAGTTCCTTAAAAAGGAAGTAAAATTAAAAATTGAGTAAGATTAGTTACTTGATTAACAGCAGTGAGAAGACTGGCATTTAAAATCATGACACACCATATCCTGTAGTAGTTGATAATCTAAGTAGTTATGTCAGAACTTGTTTACCTGTATTTTAAACCATTAAACCTAAGATAAAGAAAGATATTTAATAAGGTAATTAGACACTTACAAATACTTTGGAATGACTAGGAATGAAGGCTCCAGCCTGGGCTTCCTGGATTGATTACCAGAATAACAGCACAGAACTAGCCTTCCAAGGGAAATCCTATCTTTTCTTTAATCCAAAAGCCAGGAATACAGAAGCTGCAACCTCAACTATTCACTTCAACTCTACCAGGATCCAGGGATCAAGAAATCCAACTATAACCAGCAAGATTAAAATTTCTCAGTTGTGGCATTGCAAACAAAATTTATTTCTAATGACCACTAAGCTGGGGAGTGAACACTGGATCGATCCCCTGTTACCATTGCTACTGAAATGCCTCTTACATCCATAACAATGATTGCAAATAAAAACAATGATATCTCTGAATCATGTCTACCCTTTACATCTCAAGATGCTATGCATGGCAGGACCTAGGACAGAACATAAACTGTAAAGAAATCTAGGAATTTTAGACTTGTAACCTCTAAAATGTAGTAATCTCTGAAATAAATGAATTGGAATTTTACTGATTAAGGCAACCTGAAATATCTGACAGAGAATTCATATAAAAAACACTGCTTTGTCAATTTCACAACCTTAGTTTTATAATTACATTTGTCACTAAGTGTAAATTTATCAGCTAATAATGCAAATTTAAATTTTGAATTATCAAGTGAGACTACCCAATATATCCAGCAAAATATATTCATGAGCCACTTTACCTTGTTGATTTAAATGGTATCTATTTCAAAGAGAACAACTTAAATTGCTGCTTGTTCACTAGGTCATCTTTAATTATTTTAATCAATACTTGATTTGATGTAAATTATTAAATGTTTCAAATATAAGTTCAACCAACTTGCACAATTGTAACTACTATTCTTTTTTTTTTTAATTTTATTTTATTTTATTTTTTTGCTTTATAACAAATTTAATCAGTTATACATATACATATGTTTCCATATCCCCTCCCTTTTGCGTCTCCCTCCCACCCTCCCTATCCCACCCCTCCAGGCGGTCACAAAGTACCGAGCTGATCTCCCTGTGCTATGCGGCTGCTTCCCACTAGCTATCTACCTCACGTTTGGTAGTGTATATATGTCCATGCCGCTCTTTCACTTTGTCACAGCTTACCCTTCCCCCTCCCCATATCCTCAAGTCCATTCTCTAGTAGGTCTGTCTTATTCCTGTCTTACCCCTATGTTCTTCATGACATTTTTTTTTCTTAAATTCCATATATATGTGTTAGCATACAGTATTTGTCTTTCTCTTTCTGACTTACTTCACTCTGTATGACAGACTCTAGGTCTATCCACCTCATTACAAATAGCTCAATTTCATTTCTTTTTATGGCTGAGTAATATTCCATTGTATATATGTGCCACATCTTCTTTATCCATTCATCCGATGATGGACACTTAGGTTGTTTCCATCTCCGGGCTATTGTAAATAGGGCTGCTATGAACATTTTGGTACATGTCTCTTTTTGAATTATGGTTTTCTCAGGGTATATGCCCAGTAGTGGGATTGCTGGGTCATATGGTAGTTCTATTTGTAGTTTTTTAAGGAACCTCCATACCGTTCTCCATAGCGGCTGTACCAATTCACATTCCCACCAACAGTGCAAGAGTGTTCCCTTTTTTCCACACCCTCTCCAGCATTTATTGTTTCTAGATTTTTTGATGATGGCCATTCTGACTGGTGTGAGATGATATCTCATTGTAGTTTTGATTTGCATTTCTCTAATGAGTAAAGATGTTGAGCATCCTTTCATGTGTTTGTTGGCAGTCTGTATATCTTCTGTGGAGAAATGTCTATTTAGGTCTTCTGCCCATTTTTGGATTGGGTTGTTTGTTTTTTTGTTATTGAGCTGCATGAGCTGCTTATAAATTTTGGAGATTAATCCTTTGTCAGTTGCTTCATTTGCAAATATTTTCTCCCATTCTCAGGGTTGTCTTTTGGTCTTGTTTATGGTTTCCTTTGCTGTGCAAAAGCTTTTCAGTTTCATTAGGTCCCATGTGTTTATTTTTGTCTTTATTTCCATTTCTCTAGGAGGTGGGTCCAAAAGGATCTTGCTGTGATTTATGTCATAGAGTGTTCTGCCTATGTTTTCCTCTAAGAGTTTGATAGTGTCTGGCCTTACATTTAGGTCTTTAATCCATTTTGAGCTTATTTTTGTGTATGGTGTTAGGGAGTGATCTAATCTCATACTTTTACATGTCCCTATCCAGTTTTCCCAGCACCACTTATTGAAGAGACTGTCCTTTCTCCACTGTACATTCCTGCCTCCTTTATCAAAGATAAGGTGACCATATGTCCGTGGGTTTAACTCTGGGCTTTCTATCCTGTTCCACTGATCTATCTTTCTGTTTTTGTGCCAGTACCATACTGTCTTGATTACTATAGCTTTGTAGTATAGTCTGAAGTCAGGGAGCCTGATTCCTCCAGCTCCGTTTTTCGTTCTCAAGATTGCTTTGGCTATTCGGGGTCTTTTGTGTTTCCATACAAATTGTGAAATTTTTTGTTCTAGTTCTGTGAAAAATGCTAGTGGTAGTTTGATAGGGATTGCATTGAATCTGTAGATTGCTTTGGGTAGTAGAGTCATTTTCACAATGTTGATTCTTCCAATCCAAGAACATGGTACATCTCTCCATCTATTTGTATCATCTTTAATTTCTTTCATCAGTGTCTTATAATTTTCTGCATACAGGTCTTTTGTCTCCTTAGGTAGGTTTATTCCTAGATATTTTATTCTTTTTGTTGCAATGGTAAATGGGAGTGTTTCCTTGATTTCACTTTCAGATTTTTCATCATTAGTATATAGGAATGCCAGAGATTTCTGTGCATTAATTTTGTATCCTGCAACTTGACCAAATTCATTGATTAACTCTAGTAGTTTTCTGGTAGCATCTTTAGGATTCTCTATGTATAGTATCATGTCATCTGTAAACAGTGACAGCTTTACTTCTTCTTTTCCGATTTGGATTCCTTTTATTTCCTTTTCTTCTCTGATTGCTGTGGCTAAAACTTCCAAAACTAGGTTGAATAAGAGTGGTGAGAGTGGGCAACCTTGTCTTGTTCCTGATCTTAGTGGAAATGGTTTCAGTTTTTCACCATTGAGGACGATGCTGGCTGTGGGTTTGTCATATATGGCCTTTATTATGTTGAGGAAAGTTCCTTCTATGCCTACTTTCTGCAGGGTTTTTATCATAAATGGGTGTTGAATTTTGTCGAAAGCTTTCTCTGCATCTATTGAGATGATCATATGGTTTTTCTCCTTCAATTTGTTAATATGGTGTATCACGTTGATTGATTTGCGTATATTGAAGAATCCTTGCATTCCTGGAATAAACCCCACTTGATCATGGTGTATGATCCTTTTAATGTGCTGTTGGATTCTGTTTGCTAGTATTTTGTTGAGGATTTTTGCATCTATGTTCATCAGTGATATTGGCCTGTAGTTTTCTTTCTTTGTGACATCCTTGCCTGGTTTTGGTATCAAGGTGATGGTGGCCTCGTAGAATGAGTTTGGGAGTGTTCCTCCCTCTGCTATATTTTGGAAGAGTTTCAGAAGGATAGGTGTTAGCTCTTCTCTAAATGCTTGATAGAATTCGCCTGTGAAGCCATCTGGTCCTGGGCTTTTGTTTGTTGGAAGATTTTTTATCACAGTTTCAATTTCAGTGCTTGTGATTGGTCTGTTCATATTTTCTATTTCTTCCTGATTCAGTCTTGGCAG
This sequence comes from Mesoplodon mirus, assembly GCF_964341445.2. Classification (NCBI taxonomy): domain Eukaryota; kingdom Metazoa; phylum Chordata; class Mammalia; order Artiodactyla; family Ziphiidae; genus Mesoplodon; species Mesoplodon mirus. Next base: position 47,687,301 of record NC_138992.1, read on the forward strand.
GTTGTGCATTTCTAAGAATTTGTCCATTTCTTCCAGGTTGTCCATTTTATTGGCATAGAGTTGCTTATAGTAATCTCTCATGATCTTTTGTATTTCTGTAGTGTCAGTTGTTACTTCTCCTTTTTCATTTCTAATTCTATTGAGTTGAGTCTTCTCCCTTTTTTTCTTGATGAGTCTGGCTAATGGTACTACTATTCTTTATATAGCCTCTTTACTGGAATAAAGCTGTACCACTTCTGGTACCTGGTATATGACTAAGAATCTGGCAACTACTCTCTTTGTTTATTTGTTTGCTCTTTTACAAATACAACAAAAACTGACTGATTATATTTTTTCACCTAACCACCTTGAATTGGGATCTTGTAAACTTTTCAGCTCTGTGTCAAAATATTTATATTGCCATTCCACACAGTATCACACTGAACCGTTATACTGATGACAATATGCAGATATGTTTTATACAGCAGGAAACAATAGATACCCTACATAGCTCAAAACATGCATACCAGAGCGTTTGATCTAAGCCTCTCCAAACGAGGGGTGTTACCTCACTGAAGTGTTCAGGGATTCCAGTTGTCTAGAGCATGTTGTGATATTTTTTCTGATAGAAAGACAAGTTTTGTTACTCATATCCCCTTCAGTTAAAACACAGTCAGTGTTCAGCAGGCCTTGTTGTATACTTGGTGTGTTGTTGAAGTATGTTGATTTGTCAAGGAACTCATAAAGCTATCATCTTTGGGTTTGATCCAGAGCTTAAGAAGATTTTCTACCTGATTCAGTCTCCTTTGCAAGGAATTCTGTCTCTCTGTTTTTATGACCCAGATGATTCGCTGATACTTGTTGAGTCTGTGGAAAATCAGGATTCTCCATGAAGACTGTTTAAAAGCCTAAATAAGAATCCCAACCTTACTTTAAAAAAAAATTCATTTTGGCAAATTCTTGTCTCTTGTTAAGCAATAATTCCAGGTTTGCTACTGGTTAGTGATAGATCTGAAAAACTGACCCAGTAATCCATGTGACCAAAATACCTGAGCTCCTATTCAAAATTAATAACCAGTAGATACATGTTCATATTTAGGTATACTCAGCTGCATTTCAGCATCTAGTGGAAGAATATATATAAGATAGATTAGAGTAGGCACTGAAGGCTCAATTAGGTTGCTAACACTGGTGTCTCACACTCCCAATACACCTAATTCTGCTATCTACCACTTCTTAGTCACAGGAACACTTATGAACCAGTTAAGCCAGATTTATACATATTACTACATGACTTGTTAACATTAGTCATAAGTGATTCTATTGCATCATTTTAGACTCAGTCATGTGAGGCCCTAAGGTCTCTGGAGAATAAGAAAACTTCAGATTTCAAACTTTATATCTAGTTGTCTACTTTACACAAAAGGAAAAGGCAATCGATGCCTACTTTGAGAAACAATGAAAATCATAAATTAAAAAAAGAACTAACTTTACAGCTCAAGGAACTATTAAAAACAAAAACAAGTTAAGCTCAAAGTTAGAATAAAGGAAATTACAAAGACTACGACTACGACTACGACTGTGTTTTTGGTGTTTTATTTAAGAAATTATTTCCAAGACTAACGGCATAAATTTTTTCTATGATTTCCTCTAAAAGTTTTGGAGTTTCAGGGCTTACATTTAAACCTATAATCCATTTTAAGTTTATTTTTAGTGTATGGTGTAAGATAGGGGTCCAATTTTATTCTTTTCAAAAGGAGTGAAGAGCCAGTGTACACAAAAACATGCATTTGAGACTATCTTTTACATGGTGTGTATTCTTGGCACATTTGTCAAAGATCAGTTGACCATAAATGCATGAGTTTAATTATGGGTGTTCTATTGAGTCTACTTAAATGTCTTTCATCAGTTTTTTAAAGAAAAGTTTAAAAATTGAAGTATAGTTGATTTACAATATTATATTAGCTCCATATGTGCAGTATAATGATTCAGTATTTTTATAGTTTATACTCCATTAAAAGTAATTCAAGATAATGCCTATATTTCCTTGTACTATACAATATTTCTTGTTGCTTATCTATTTCATACATCGTGTCTCTTAAAGCCATACACTTAACATGCCCCTCTCCCCTTCCCTTTCCCTACTGAAAACCACTGGTTTGTTTTCCATATCTGAGTCTGTTTCTGTGTTGCTATATACATTCATTTGTATTTATTTTAGATTCCATATATAGGTAGTCTTATGCAGTATTTGTATTTCGCTATTTGACTTGTTTCATGAAGCATAATATTCCATGTTGCAACAAATGACATAATTTTACTCTTCTTTATGGCTGAGTAATATTCCATTGTGTGTGTGTGTGTGTGTGTATATATATATATATATATATATATATATATATATATATATATATATACCACATGTTCTTTATCCATTCATCTGTTGATGGACACATGGGTTGCTTCCATATCTTGGCTATTGTAAATACTGCTGCTATGAATATTGGGGTACATGTATCTTTTCTAATTAGTTTTTCTTGATATATACCTAGGAGTGAAATTGGTGGATCACATGGTAGTTCTATTTTTAGGTTTTTAAGGACCCTCCATATTGTTTTCCATAGTGGCTGCACCAAATTACATTCCTACCAACAGTTACAAGGGTTCCCTTTTCTCTACATTCTCACTAAATATTTGTTCTTTGTAGACTTTATGATGGTAGCCATTCTGGCACTGTGAGGTGATAACTCGTTGTTTTGATTTGAATTTCTCTAACAATTAGCAATGCTTAAAATATTTTCAGGTATCTCGGCCATCTGTATGTCTTCTTTGGAAAAGTGTTTATTTTGGTCTTCTACCAATTTTTTATTTTGATGTTGTTGCTGTTGTTATTGAGTTGCATGAGCTGTTTATAAATTTTGGATATTAACCCGTTTGTTGGTCATATCATTTGTAAATATTTTCTCTAAGTCATCTTTTCATTTTGTTGATGGCTTCCTTTGCTTTGCAAAAGCTTTTAAGTTTAATTCTCTCTCTCTCTCTCTCTCTCTCTTTGTTTTTTCTTTTTGCTCTTATCTCTCTTGCCTTAGGAGACAGAGCCAAAAAAATTTGCTACGACTTATGTCAGAACATTCTGCCTATGTTATCTTCTAGGATTTTTATGGTTTAGGGTCTTACATTTAGATCTTTAACCCATTTTGAATTTACGTTTGCATATGGTAAAAGGGAATGTCTTAATCTCATGCTTTCACATGTAGCTGCCCATTTCTCCCAGAACCACTTATCAAAGAGACTATCTCTTCTCCATTGGATATTCTTGCCTTCTTTGTCATAGATTAATTGACGACATTTGTGTGTTTATTTCTGAGCTGTATATTTTGTTTAATTGATATATGTGTCTGTTTTTGTGCCAGTACCATGCTACTTTGATTACTGTAGCTTTGTAGTATAGTCTGAAGTCTGGGAGACTGATTCCTCTAGCTACGTTTTTATTTCTCAAGATTGCTTTGCTACTAAGTGTCTTTTGTGATTCCATATGAATTTTAGAACAATTTGTTCCAGCTCTGTGAAAAATGTCATGGGTATATTGATAAGTATTGCATTAAATCTGCAGATTGCTTTAAGTAATATTGATGTTTTAACAATATTAATAAAGGCCACAGCCAACATTATACTCAACAATGAAAGGCTGAAAGCCTTTCCTCTAAATTCAGGAAGAAGACAAGGATGCCCACTCTAGCCATTTCTATTTAACATCATATTGGAAGTCCTAGCCACAGCAATCAGAGAAGAAAAAAATAAAAAGGCATACCAAATGGAAGTGAAGAAGTAAAACTGTCACTATCTTCAGATGGCATGATACTTTATATAGAAAACCCTAAAGTCTCCACCCCAAAACTATTAGAACTAATGAATTAATTCAGCAAAGTTTCAGGATACAACGTTTATATACAGAAATCTGTTGCTTTTCTAATCATTAATAATGAACTCTCAGAAAGAGAAACTAAAAATATCCCTTCTAAAATCATGTCAAAAGAATAAATCACCTAGGAATAAAATTAACCAGGGAGGTGAAAGTCCTATACTCTGAAAACTATAACATATTGATGAAGGAAATTGAGGATGATATAAAGAAATGGAAAGATATCTCATGCTCTTGATTTGGAAGAATTAATATTCCTTAATAAGGGCTTTATGGTTTCTAGTGTATGAGTTTTTTGCCTCCTTTGTTAGGTTTATTTCTAGATATTTTATTTTTTAGACTATTGAAAATGGGATTGTTTCTGAATTTCCTTTTTAGGTAGTTCATTGTTGGTGTGTAGAAGTAGAGCTGATTTTTGTAGGTTCATTCTGTATGCCTTAACTTAACTGAATTCATTTATTATATCTAACAGATTTACTCCTAAAGGGAAACATAAGTGAAATGTTATTGAAATTCTTGAAATGTGTGCAATGTTTTCCTGACTCTAACAACAAAAACACAGATAACAAAGCAAAAACAAATAAGCTAGACTATATCAAACTAAAAAGTTGTTATGCAGCAAAAGAAACAATTATAAAAATGCAACCTTCAGCATGGGAGAAAATATTTTCAAACCATATATCTGATAAAGGATTATCATTCAAAATATGTAGAGAACCCCTACAACTCAATGGCAATAAAACAAATAACCCAATTAAAAATGGGCAAAGAAACTGGGTAGACATTTCTCCAAGGAAGACATACAAATGGCCAACAAGTATAGAAAAATGTGCTCAATATTATTAATCATCAGGAAAATGCAAAGCAATATAACCATGAGATATCACCTCATATGTATTAGGTGGTTATTATAAAAAAATCAAAATATAACAAGTATTGGCAAGGATGTGGAGAAAAAGGAACTGTTGAACTCTGTCAGTGCTAATGTAAATTGGTGTAACTACTATGGAAAATATTATGGAGGTTCCTCAAAAATTTTAAATAGAACTACCAAATGATCCAGCAATTCTACCTTTGGGTATTTACCTGAAATAAGTGAAATTAGGATCTTGAAATTATATTTGCATGCCATGTTCATTGCAGCATTGTTTACAATAGCCAAGACAATGAAGCAACTTAAATGTCCATTGATAGATGAATGGATAAATAAAATATGGTTTATACATACAATGGAATATTACTCAGCATTAGAAAAGAAAGAAATGGTTCCATTTGCAACAACATGGATTAACCTAGGGGAAATTATGCTGAATGAATAAAAATGAACACAGAAGGACAAATACTACATGATACCACTTGTATGAACAAAAATCAAACTAATAGAAATAGAGAGTAAAATGGTGGTTGCCAGGAGCTAGGAGGAGGGGAAAAAAGAAGGGATATTTGTCAAAGAATGAAAAGTTTCAGTCATGTAGATGAATAAGTCCTGAAGATCTACTGTACAGAAGAGTGTCTATCATTAAATAATACTGAATTGTATACTTAAAAATTTTCTAAAAAGGCAGATTTTGTGTTGTATTATCATTAATAATAATAATAAAAGACTGTGGGAAGAAACTTTTGGAAATAATGGCTATGTTTATGGCATAGATTGTGGTATGGTGTCACAGCTGTATACTTATCTCCAAACTCATCAAGTTGTTTACTAAGTGTATACAGTTGTTTTCATATCAATTATACTTCAATAAAGTGGTTTTTTAAAAGGTTAAAATGTCATTCAGAAATGCAGACTATTAAAAAGAAATACATTTCTCTGGTGGAATAAAGTTAGAATGGGACAGGGTAGGGGCAAGTATTTTAAGTTACATCACACTAATATATATGCCATAAAAAGAAAAACAAACAAAAAAACTCTTTGAAGCAGTAACTGAAATGTGTTATCACATTCCTAACTTTACAGAAATCACTTTGGTAACACCAGGCACCTTGTTACTTAAATGACTAAAGAATTCACAATTCCACCTCTGAGAGAACAGAAATGTGTTAATCTGTAGAGTTTTGTCTTTAATTTAGCTACATATTTGATAAAGTTATTTGGGGAAAATAAAATACATTTAAAGTTGGCATAGTACAATAAATATTTCACTATGATATGAAATGATGTCATAGTAGATTAAAATGAACTAAATTCACCCTTAGACATATCATGTGCAATTCTTAATTATTTCTGGGGACATATTTTATGTTATATTGAATTCATGTTGGGGGGTATATGTATATAGTATATTTGTAGTCATATTTCAGAGAATGTTATGTGTTCTTTGCACAATTAGAATTTAAACTACTGTTACCAACACTATGGCAAAAATGTAATAATTTACCATGGAATCATTCCATGTCCCAAATAAATTCTCATAAATCTCAAAGCTTTGGTTTTTATAGCACCCTCCTCCCCCCCAAATAATCTATACATAAATACAATTTTAAAGAGCCAAAATTATTAATAAACCATCTTACTCTATTTAATCAGCACAGATGTATACTAGTCATCATTCACTCTGGAGCATTATGTATTTTGCCCTGCTGAGTAATGAGGCTATATTTTGAAAACAAAATTTTATAAAATTCTATAAAATAAACCATAACTTTCTTTTGACTCCATGACAAATCAACACATGGAAGTCTGCGCTTGTACATTTACGGTTATTATGGTGAGCAAAGCCTAAGGCATTTAAAACAATTCTGTAAAAAACGCAGGAAAGATGGAATGGTAGTTACTGTTAAAGAAATTATTTCCCTCCCTTCAGAAAGAAATGTCATGTGTAAATGTCAGTGAAGCTGTGACAAGTTTTACTTCCTCACTTGGAAATTGCTATTTAACAAACTTTCCTGTTTTTCTTTGAAAGTAGCATACATTTTTATCTTACCAGAAATCAGTGAAGTGCTCTTCTCCTCACTTGATATTGAAAGTAGTTACTTGACACACTGATTCTGAACAATTATGTGATCTATAGTATTTAGCATTAAAACTTCGCTAATGAAAGTGAAAAAATAGTGGTGGCAAACAACCAGCTAAGAATGTCTTGACTGTCCTTCATAGCAGATGATTATTCCTCTCATTAAAGTTACAAACCCTGAGAAAAAAAAATTATGAAAAAGCAAGCATGATTCAGACACTAATACAAATTAGATGTTCAGTAATTAGTGAATGCAAATGAAAAGTTACTTTTTAGGTACTAAGATGTTTTCTTTATCATTGGACTTCCATTTCCAATTGGATTGAAGAAAATTGGACAATTAGACTCTTGAAATATTAAATGTAAGGAAAAATTCTAAAACAAAAAAATAGAAATTATACTATTATTTGCTGTTATTTATATTTACTATTATTATTTATTTATAAACATTTGTTGAGTGTATCCTTTTTGAAACATGCAGGGCAAAATGATGGATGTAATTTGAAAATTCTGAAACATAATCTCTGCCCTCAAAGATTTAAGTGACACATTAGTTGGAGAAATAAAGCTTACATGGCAGAAACACAGTTAAGCCCATGAAATTTACATCTCTCAAAAAAGAAAACCTGGGCTTCCCTGGTGGCGCAGTGGTTGAGAGTCCGCCTGCCGATGCAGGGGACACAGGTTCATGCCCCGATCTGGGAAGATCCCACATGCTGCAGAGCGGCTGGGCCCATGAGCCGTGGCTGCTGAGCCTGTGCATCCGGAGCCTGTGCTCCACAACAGGAGAGGCCACAACAGTGAGAGGCCCACGTACTGCAAAACAAACAAACAAAAAATCTTTTTCCAATTCTCTTTGATATTTTATCTTTATTTTAAGACCAAATTTATCTGAAGGTAGACACTTAATCTTATGATAAACCAGAAAATGGAGGTTCGCTCTGTCAATTACAGTGTTGCCCTCTATATTTTCTTCAGTCGCTCAGAGCTTATATAGTGCCAATCAGTAATCATAGAGAAAGAAAAGGTGTCTAGTACTTTGAATCCATCTGACATCACTTTTTACAATGTATTATGTTTTTCCCTGTTCTTTCAGACGTTTTCATTGCTTCAACCTGTCATCTTCTGAGGGATCTTGTTAAAATATAGATTCAGGTTGAATAGACCTGAGCTGGGGTCTAAAATTCTACTTTTCTAATAAGCTGTCCAAATAAGCTGCTAAGGTTGCTCCTGATCTGGGTGGGTATCATGCTGTAAGTAGGTAGACTTTAAAGAAAAATCTTTGTACTACTATGGTTGGTAATAGCATGAACTTTATGTACTCCTCACTCTAAATACAAGCCTAATTCAGCTGGTTCCATATCTCAGAAGGAGAAAAGAAAAGTTTTCTCATACTGTGGAAAAAATTTTATATGCTTACACAGGCTAAGTAGCCATTCTTAATCCACTTTTCTCACATTATGTTTCCTTTGATTATTCTGATAGTCCAGTTTCTGCCTAAGGGACTCCAGAAAATATCTACTCTAAGGAAGTTTGATCCCCCTTCAAATCAATTATTTAGAAAGGTAAATGGGCAAGATGCAGGGCCTTTTCTGACCTACTTAGTGCTCTCAGAATTCTTCCTAACTAGGAAGTCTAATCTCTGCTTAGGTGAAAGGTGAATTGGGTGGAAGGAACTAGATCCACAAGTAACTTATCAACCTTTTATTTATCCCAGGATCTCAGTTTTGGAGGTTCAAAAATAGATAATCATTTTCTTTTGTCCTTTATAGTCTATTGTTATTTCCATTCTCTAAGTCATACATTATATATATATATATATATATATATATATATATATATATATATATATATATATATATATATATATATATATATATATATGTTTAAATAGGAAAAGGTAAAAAGTAAAATAAAATTATTAGAAATGAAAAATATATTTATCAATCCATTACCTGCACTATGGCAGAGTCAATGTTCAGAAAATTCCATCTCAATACTGGATAATTTTCCAAATATATTTTAGTTTTTATCTGGATTCATGGGAAAATAAAGACATTCTCAGAAGCCATAAAACATTGTGAACAAACCAACAAAAGTTTTGGTCTGCTGTTAGAGCTGGGGCCCTAAAGCACCGAGATGTGTGGTGTTACAGATGTCTAAGTAGGTCTATAAGTAGAGTTTCTACCAAATATTTCTCTTTGTAAATTTCTTAACTCAAGTTCACACTTGCTTGGGATAGAAGTTAGAATGCAAACAATATCTGGGAAAATACTCAGGCAAACTGCAAATACCTTCTGCAAAGTACACAAACACTAACATAAGTTCACCAAAAAAAATTTACTAAAAATAAAGAAGAATGAAAAAGAAATCCTGGAGGTGAACAATATAATACCTGAACTAAAAAAATCACTAGGAAGAGTTTGACTTCAAGCCTGATAAAGTAGAGGAAAAAAAAAAAACCAACGAACTTGAAGGCAGGTCATTTGAAATTATGCAGTGAAAAACGAAACAAAAAAGAATTTAAAAAAATATTTAGAAAGCCTAAGTGAATTCCGGGACACCACCAAGAGAACCAATATATAAAAGTCACAGAAGGATAAGATATTTCTCACTAAGACAGTGCAGAAGAAGACAGAAAGGGGCAGAAAGATTACTTAAAGAAATAATGGCTGAAAACATAACAAATTCTGAGATAGAAATGTATATCTGGATTCATGAAACTCAAAAATTCCAAATTAGATGAACCCAAAGAAGATTACAACAAGAGATAAAATAATCACATTTTTCCCATAGACAAAAAGAACATTTTGAAAGCATCAAGAGATAATTGACTCATTACACACAAAGGAGCCCTCAAAAGACTATCAACAGATTACTCAACAGAAATCCTGTAGGCTATAAAGAGTGGGATGATATATTCAAAGTACTAAAGATAAACTACAAACCAAAATACTACACTCAGCAAATTGTTTTTCAAGAATGAAGGAGATATAAAGACTTTTCCAGAAAAAGAAAAGCTGAAGAAGTTCATCACTACTACACCTCCCTTACTAAAAATGCTAAAAGAAGTTCCACTTTAAATAAAAGGATGGTGCAGAAGAACTATAATCCTGCAGTCTGTGGAACAAAAACCACATTCACAGAAAGATAGACAAGATGAAAAGGCAGACAGCTATGTACGAGATGAAGCAACAGATAAAACCCCAGAAAAACAACTAAATGAACTAGGAGATAGGCAACCTTTGAGAAAAAGGTATCAGAATAATGTTAGTGAAGATAATCCAGGACCTCAGAAAAAGAATGGAGGCAAAGATCGAGAAGATGCAGGAAATGATTAACAAAGAACTAGAAGAATTAAAGAACAAACAAACAGAGATAAACAATACAATAACAGAAATAAAAACTACACTAGAAGGAATCAATAGCAGAATAGCTGAGGCAGAAGAACGGATAAGTGACCTGGAAGACAGAATAGTGGAATTCACTGCTGTGGAACAGAATAAAGAAAAAATAATGAAAAGAAATGAAGAGAGCCTAAGAGAGCTCTGGGACAACATTAAACACAACAACATTCGCATTATAAGGGTTCCAGAAAGAGAAGAGAGAGAGAAAGGACCAGAAAAAATATTTGAGGAAATTATAGTGGAAAACTTTCCTAACATGGGAAAGGAAATAGCCAGCTAATTCGAGGAAGCACAGAGAGTCCCATACAGGATAAACCCAAGGAGAAATACACTGAGACACACAGTAATCAAATTGGCAAAAATTAAAGACAAAGAAAATTATTGAAAGCAGCAAGGGAAAAATGACAAATAACTTACAAGGGAACTCCTATAAGGTTAACAGCTGATTACTGAGCAGAAACAATACAAGCCAGAAGGGAGTGGCATGATATACTTAAAGTGATGAAAAGGAAGAACCTACAATCAAGATTACTCTACCAGGCAATGATCTCATTCAGATTTGATGGAGAAATCTAAAGCTTTACAGGCAAGCAAAAGCTAAGAGAATTCAGCACCACCAAATCAGCTCTACAACAAATGCTAAAGGAACTTCTCTAAGTGGGAAAAATAAGAGAAGAAAATAACCTACAAAAACAAACCCAAGACAATTAAGAAAATGGTAATAGGAACATACATACTGATAATTACCTTAAATTTGAATGGATTAAAAGCTCCAACCAAAAGAAACAGGCTTGCTGAATGGATAAAACAAGAAGACCCATAGTTATGCTTTCTACAAGAGACCTACTTCAGACCTAGGGACACATTCAGACTGAAAGTGAGGGAATGGAAAAAGATATTCCATGAAAATGGAAATCAAAAGAAAGCTGGAGAAGCAATACTCATATCAGGTAAAATAGATTTTAAAATAATGTTACAATAGACAAGGAAGGACACTACATAATGATCAGGGAATCAATCAAACAAGAAGATAGAACAATTATAAATATATATGCACCCAAGATAAGAGCACTTTAATACATAAGGCAACTGCTAACAGCTCTAAAACAGGAAATTGACAGTAGCACAATAATAGTGGGGGAATTTAACACCTCACCTACACCAATGGACAGATCATCCAAAATGAAAATAAATAATAAAACAGAAGCTCTAAATGACACAATAGAGCACATAGAGTTAATTGATATTTATAGGACATTCCATCTAAAAACAGCAGATTACAATTTCTTCTCAACTGCACACGGAACATTCTCCAGGATAGATCACATCTTGGGTCACAAATCAAAGCTCAGTAAATTTAAGAATATTGAAATCATATCAAGCATCTTTTCTGACAACAACACTATGAGAGTAGAAATGAATTACAGGGGAAAAAAAGTAAAAAAAACACAAACACATGGAGGCTAAACAATACATTACTAAATAACCAAGAGATAACTGAAGAAATCAAGGAGGAAATAAAAAAATACATAGAGACAAATGACAATGAAAACACAAGGATCCAAAACCAATGGGATGCAGCAAAAGCAGTTCTAAGAAGGAAGTTTATAGCTATAAAAGCCTACCTCAAGAAACAAGAAAAGTGTCAAATAAACAATCTAACCTTACATCTAAAGGAACTAGAGAAAGAATAACAAACAAAACCCAAGTTAGCAGAAGGAAAGAAATCATAAAAATCAGAGCAGAAATAAATGAAATAGAAACAAAGAAAACAATAGAGAATATCAATAAAACTAAAAGCTGGTTCTTTGAGAAGATATACAAAATTGATAAACCATTAGCCAGACACATCAAGAAAAAGAGGGAGAGGACTCAAAGCAATAAAATTAGAAATGAAAAAGGAGAAACTACAAGAGACACTGTAGAAATACAAACTATCCTCAGAGACTACTACAAGTAACTCTAGACCAATAACATGGACAACCTGGAAGAAATGGACAAATTCTTAGAAAGGTATAACCTTCCAAGACTGAACTAGGAAGAAATAGAAAATATGAACAGACCAATCACAAGTAATGAAATTGAAACTGTGATTAAAAATCTTCCAACAAACAGAAGTCCAGGACCAGAGAGCTTGACAGGTGAATTTTATCAAACATTTAGAGAAGTGCTAACACCCATCCTTCTCAAACTCTTCCAAAAATTTGCCAAGGGAGGAACACTTCCAAACTCATTCTATGAGGTCACCATCACCCTGATACCAAAACCAGACAAAGATACTACAAAAAAAGAAAATTACAGACCAATGTCACTGATGAATATAGATGCAAAAATCCTCAACAAAATACTAACAAACTGAATCCAGCAACACATTAAAAGGATCATACACCATGTTCAAGTGGGATTTATCACAGGGGTGCAAGGATTCTTCAATATATGTAAATTAATCAATCTGATATAACATATTAACAAATTGAAGAATAAAAGAACATATGATCATCACAGTAGATGCAGAAAAAGCTTTTGACAATATTCAACACCAATTTATGATAAAAACTCTTTAGAAAGTGGGCATAGAGGGAATCTACCTCAACATCATAAAAACAATATATGACAAACGCACAGCAAACATCATTCTCAATGGTGAAAACCTGAAAGCATTCCCTCTAAGATCAGGAACAAGACAAGGATGTCCACTTTTGCAACTATTATTCAACATAGTTTTAGAAGTTTTACCTACAGCAGTCAGAGAGGAAAAAAAGTAATATGAATTGGAATAGAAGAAGAAAAACTGTCACTCTTTGCAGATGACATGATACTATACATAGAGAATCCTAAAGATGTTACCAGAAAACTACTAGAGCTTAACAATGAATTTGGTAAAGTTGCAGGATACAAAATTAATGCACAGAAATCTCTTGCATTCCTATACACTAATGATGAAAAATCTGAAAGAGAAATTAAGGAAACACTCCCATTTACCATTGCAACAAAAATAATAAAATCCCTAAGGATAAACCTACCTAGAGAGAGAAAAGACCTGTGTGCAGAAAACTATAAGACACTGGTGAAAGAACTTAAAGATGATACCAGTAGATGGAGAGATATACCATGTTCTTGGATTGGAAGAATCAATATTGTGAAAATGCCTATACTACTCAAAGCAATCTACAGATTCAGTGCAATCCCTATCAAATTACCAATGGCACTTTTTACGGAACTAGAACAAAAAAATCTTAAAATGTATACGGAGACACAAAAGACCCTAAATACTCCAAGCAGTTTGAGGGAAAAAAACAGAGGTGGAGGAATTAGACTCCCTGGCTTCAGACTATACTATAAAGCTACAGTAATCAAAACAATATGGTCCTGGCACAAAAGCAGAAAGATAGATCAATGGAAGAGGATAGAAAGCTCAGAGATAAACCCACGTGCCTATGGTCAACTAATCTATGACAAAGGAGGCAAGGATATACAATGGAGAAAAGACAGTCTCTTCAATAAGTGGTGCTGGGAAAACTAGATAGCTACGTGTAAAGGGATGAAATTAGAAAACTCCCTAACACCATACACAAAAATAAACAAAATGGATTTGAGACCTAAATGTAAGACTGGACATTGTAAAACTCTTAGAGGAAAACATAGGAAGGACACTCTGACATAAATCACAGCAAGATCTTTTTTCATCCACCTCCTAGGGTAATGGAAATAAAAACAAAAAGAAAAACTGGGACCCAATGAAACTTCAAAGGTTTTGCACAGCAAAGGAAACCATAAACAAGATGAAAAGTCCACCCTCAGAATGGGAGAAAATATTTGCAAATGAATCAACAGACAAAGAATTAATCTCCAAAATATATAAACAGCTCATGCCACTCAATATTAAAAAAACAAACAACCCAATACAAAAATGGGCAGAAGACCTTAATGGACATTTCTCCAAAGAAGATATACAGATGGGTAAGAAGCACTTTGAAATCTGCTCAACATCACTAATTATTAGAGAAATGCAAATCAAATGCAAATGCAAATCAAATCAAACTATAATGAGGTATCACCTACCAGTTAAAATGTGCATCATCAGAAAATCTACAAACAACAAATGCTGGAGAGGGTGTGGAGAAAAGGGAACCCTCTTGCACTGTTGGTGGGAATGTAACTTGCTAGAGCCATTATGGGAACAGTATGGAGGTTCATTCAAAAACCAAAAATAGAATTAGCATATGACCCAGCAATCACATTACTAGGCATATACCCAGAGAAAACCATAATTCGAAAAGACACATGCACCCCAATGTTCATTGCAGCACTATTTATAATAGCTAAGACATGGAAGCAACCTAAATGCCCATTGACAGATGAATGGATAAAGAAGTTGTGGTACATATATACAAAGGAATATTACTCAGCCATAAAAGGAATGAAATTGGGTCATTTGTAGAGATGTGGATGGATCTAGAGACTGTCATACAGAGTGAAGTAAGCCAGAAAGAGAAAAACAAATATTGTATACTAATGCATATACATGAAACTGAGAAAAATGGCACAGATGAACTGGTTTTCAGGACAGAAGTAGAAACCCAGATGTAGAGAACAAACGTATGGACACCAATGGGGGAAAGTGGTGTGTGTGTGTGTGTGTGTGTGTGTGGTGGTGGTGTGATGAATTGGGAGATTGGGATTGACATATATACACTAATATGTATAAAATGACTAACTAATGAAACCTGCTGTATAAAAAAAACATAAAATTAAATTGAGAAAAATTATAATAGAAACTAGTTTTTATAAAAAATTAAAGTTCAGGAATTCTAATAAAGTTGAGTTGTTATCAGTTTAAAACAGGGTGTTGTCATTTTAATATATTTTATGTAACCTCATGGTAACCACAAGGGAAAAATGTGTAGTAAGTACACAGAGGAACACAACAAAGAAATCAAAGCATCAAAAAGCATCAAAAATAAAAGACTTCAAAACACATAATAAAACCAAACAGGATAACAAACAAGGAGCAATGGATCTACAAAACAGCCAGTAAATAATTGACAACAAAGTGGCATTAGTATGTCTTTACTTATCAATAATTACCTTAAATGCAAATGGATTAAAGTCTCCAATCAAAAGACATAGAATGCCTGAATAAATTAAGAAACCAAAACCCCATATATGCTGTCTACAAGAGACTCATTTTAGCCTTAAAGACACATATAGACTGAGAGTAAAGGGTTGACAAAAGGTATTTCAACAAAACTGTATCAACAACAACAAAGAAGAGAGAGGTAGCTACAAGTATATCAAACAAAACAGACTTTAAAATAAAAATGTTAAAAATAGCAAATAAGGTCATTGTATAACTAAAAAGTGGTCAATGCATCAAGAAAATATAACAATTGTAAATATTTATTCACCCAACATCAGAACATATAATATACAAAGTAAAAACTAACAGCTAAAAGAGGAAATATACAACAATATAATAATAGTTGGGGACTTGAATACCTCATTCTCAACAACATATTTATCATCCAGACAGAAAATCAATTAAAGAAACAATGGATTTGAACATCACTGTAGATCAACTGCATCTAACAGACATATACAGAACATTCTATCTGAGAACAGCAGTATATATGTTCTTATTAAGAATATATATATACAATGGAATATTATTAAGCCACAAAAAAAGGAAATTCTACCACTTGTGACAGCATGGATGAATCTTGAAGGTATTAGGCTAAGTGAAAAAAGTCATATACAGAAAGATAAATACTATATGACCTCACTTATATGTGGACTCTAAAACAAACAAACAAGAAAATTCATAAAGAGATTAGATTTGGGGTTAACAGAGGCAGGGTGTACAGGGTGGTGTAATTGTATGAAGGTGGTCAAAAGTCACTATCTTCCAATTATAAGATACATAAGTACTAGGAATGCAATGTACAACATAATAACTATAGTTAATACTGCTGTATGATAAACATGAAAGTTGTTAAGAGAGTAAATCCTAAGACTTCTCACTACAAGAAAAAAATATGTAAATATTAATATATTTTTGTATCTATATGAGATGATGGATGTTAAGTAAACTTATTGTGACAATTATTTCATGATATCTTTAAGTTAAATTGTTAAGCTGTATTCCCTAAACTTATATAATGCTAAATGTCAATTTATTCCAATAAACCTGGAAAAAAATAATGCAAAAATGGGAGCTTGTCACAGTTACCCATGTAATAATTTTAATAATTCTTAAATGAGGTATCTTTTAATATTTATAACAAAATAGTTACAATAATAATTCAGATTAATGTATATAAATTTTAATTATGAATCTAAGAATATGATACAGCACACAAAAATCTTTACTAAGAATCTTATAATACTAGAGATTCTAAAGAGAATAGGATGAAGAGAGCTCCTTGGCTGTCCAATGGTCAGGACTCAGCACTTCCACTGCCATGGCCCAGATCCAATCCCTGGTTGGGGAAAAAAGATCCAAGAAGTTGTACATCACAGCCAAAAATTTAAAAATAAAGAAAACAGGATGAAAAAATGCTTTAGAGAAGAATAAAGTAATATTCTAGTATCTCTGGGAAATCCTGAATACTCTTTTGGCAAGGAGACTTCATAAATATATTAAGTAGTGTTTTCTAGTATATACTTCATTGTTCTGTCTGAATTATTTTATTATTCCTAACTCTAACCTACAAGTATTCTTTTATAACTTTGCTGTGCTATCCCCCCAAAATTGAATAAACATTTCTACTTGTGATGTGAGCAAATAATTGATGATATTATAGCCTCCCAAAAAGAAGATTCCTTGGCCTGTAGTAATTGCAGATCTGGGATATTTTTCAACGATATTACCTGCTTGTGGAAACAAATAATATTTTTAACATGTTGGATTAACTGGTGATTATGTACTTTCCATTCATTATTCCTCTCCACAGTTCAAACTTTGACTATATCATGAATAAGTGTGAAGACTTTACATTGAAATATACTTCAGTTTGAGCCAAAATTCTAGTTACCAGTTTAATATATATATATATATAATATATGTATATATATAATATATATATTATATATATTATATATATATTATATATTATATATATATATTATATATATATATATATAATATATATATATATATATATTATATATATATATATAGGGATAATTATACCTATCTCCCAAGTTGGATATAAGTATAAAATGAGTTGATCCTCATAAAAGTGTCCAGGATATTATATGATACATAGTAAATATTCAGGATGTTTAATTTTTCTTCTCCCTTGAACTGTCAGGAGTGGAGTGGAGGCAGTCATATCCAAATTAGTTTTCCTTGTCATCTAAAATTATTCCTATTTTGAAGAAAAATGACATCAATTCAATTGTCTACTTTTTCCTTGCAGATACCTCAGGTTTGATTGTTAGTCTTCATGATTTATGACTTGAGCACACATATACATATTGTGAGCAGTCCCAGGGCTTTGTAGAATACACCAAAGGAATCACATCCTACTGTCACTGTCAATTGTGAAATGACTCTTGAGTGCCCTGATAGGACTGAGAAAGTGATCCACACATTCATCTCTTTCAGCGATAGTCTCAGTTGAAGACTCCCCAAGTGTTCAGATTTGTTTCATAATATACAGGTCTACTGCCCTCAGACATCTGGACACTAGAGGATGGCTATTAAGAACAGTTTAATGTGAAACACAGCAAAAGTATTTTGACATATCTTTTTTTTTTTTTTTGCAAGCAAACGTCCTAATGGAGAAGAAAAAGAGAAATTTAGAGCAAATAATTTTACTAATAACCATCTGTATTAGTTGAAGTGCACAATAATGTGTTTGAGAATAAACATGACATATAAAAGGCATAGTTAACATTTTATTGATCTCAATTTGGATTTTTAAAAGTAAACTTTGAACTTGACCATGTTTCACTTTACTATGGTAAGATATGCTTTGGAGAGCAGCTTTGAAGCTCGCTCAACTTTTTGGCTTTGGAGCCTACTGAGTCCTTGGGTGATGAACAAATTATAGAAGCATAGAATCCATAATAATTAATATCAAATAAATTTAGATGCTGATATCCTTTTTTCTTACCAAATGTATTCTTTTTTTAACATCTTTTTTGGGGAATAATTGCTTTACAATGGTGTGTTAGTTTCTGCTTTATAACAAAGTGAATCAGCTATACATATACATATATCCCCATATCTCTTCCATCTTGTTTCTCCCCCCCACCCTCCCTATCTCACCCCTCTAGGTGGTCACAAAGTACTGAGCTGATCTCCCTGTGCTATGCAGCTGCTTCCCACTAGCTATCTATTATATACGTGGTAGTGTAAATATGTTCATGCTACTTTCTCACTCCTTCCCAGCTTAACCTTCCCCCTTCCCGTGTCCTCAGGTTGATTCTCTACATCTGCATCTTTATTCCTGTCCTGCCCCTAGGTCCTTCAGAACCATTATTATTATTATTTAGATTCTATATATATGGGTTAGCATAGAGTATTTGTTTTTCTCTTTTTGCCTTACTTCACTTTGTATTCAGACTCTAGGTCCATCCACCTCACTACAAATAAGTCAATTTCGTTTCTTTTTATGGCTGAGTAATATTCCATTGTATATATATGCCACATCTTCTTTATCTATTCATCTGTTCATGGACACTTAGGTTGCTTCCATGTCCTGGCTATTATAAATAGTGCTGCAATGAGTATTGTGGTACATGTCTCTCTTTGAATTATGGTTTTCTCAGGGTATATGCCCAGTAGTGGGATTGCTTGGTCACATGGTAGTTCTAATTTAGTTTTTCAAGGAACCTCCATATTGTTCTCCATAGTGGCTGTATCAATTTACATTTCCACCAACAGTGCAAGAGGGTTCCCTTTTTTCCACACCCTCTCCAGCAGTTATTGTTTGTAGATTTTTTTTGACGACATGGACATTCTGACTGGTGTGAGGTGATACCATATTGTGATTTTGATTTGCATTTCTCTAATGATTAGTGATGTTGAGAATCCTTTCATGTGTTTGTTGTCAACTTGTATATCTTCTTTGGAGAAACGTCTATTTATGTCTTCTGCTCATTTTTGGACTGGGTTATTTGTTTTTTTGATATTGAGCTGCATGAGCTGCTTGTGTATTTTAGAGATTAATTCTTTGTCAGTTGCTTCATTTGCAAATATTTTCTCCCATTCTGAGGGTTGTCTTTTGGTCTTGTTTATGGTTTCCTTTGCTGTGCAAAATATTTTAAGTTTCATTAGGTCCCATTTGTTTATTTTTGTTTATATATCTATTTCTCTAGGAGGTGGGTCCAAAAGGATCTTGCTGTGACTTACGTCATAGAGTGTTCTGCCTATGTATTCCTCTAAAACTTTTATAGTGTCTGGCCTTACTGGGTTTATCTCTGGTCTTTCTATCCTGTTCCATTGATCTATATTTCTGCTTTTATACCAGTAACATGATGTCTTGATTACAGTAGCTTTGTAGTATAGTCTGAATCAGGGAGCCTGATTCCTCCAGCTCCATTTTTCTTTCTTAAGAGTGCTTTTGCTACTCAATGTTTTTTGTGTTTCCATACAAATTGTATTTTTTTAATTCTGTGAAAATTGCCATTGGTAATTTGATAGGGAATGCATTGAATCTGTAGATTGTTTTGGATAGTACTGTCATTTTCACAAGATTGAGTCTTCCAATTCAAAACATGGTATATCTCTCCATGTGTTTGTGTTGTCTTTGGGTTCTTTCATCAGTATCTTATAGTTTTCTGAGTACAAGTCTTTTGCCTCCTTAGGTTTATCTAAGGTATATCCCTAGGTATTTTATTCTTTTTATTGCAATGGTAAATGGGACTGTTTTTTCAATTTCTCTTTCTGATTTTTTCTTGTTAGTGTATAGGAATGCAAGAAATTCCTGTGTATTAATTTTGTATCCTGCAATTTCTTTACCAAATTCATTGACAGGCTTTAATAGTTTTCTGGTAGCATCTTTAGGATTTTCTGCATATAGTATCATGTCGTCTGCAAACAGTGACTGTTTTACTTCTCTTTTCCAATTTGGGCTCCTTTTATTTATTTTTCTTCTCTGATTGCTGTGGCTAGGACTTCCAAAACTATGTTGAATAATAGTGGTGAGAGTGGACATCTTTGTCTTGTTCCTGACTTTAGAGGAAATACTTTCAATTTTTTGACATTGAGAATGATGTTTACTGCAGGTTTGTCACATATGCCCTTTATTATGTTGAGGTAGTTTCCATCTATGCCCACTTTCTGGAGAGTTTTTATCATAAATCAATGTTGAATTTTGTTAAAAGTTTTTTCTGCATCTATTGATATGGTCATATGTATTTTGTTCTTTATGAAATATTTTTCATCCCCTCATTTTCAGTCTCTGTGTCTTTAGATCTGAAGTGAGTCTCTTGTATGAGCATATAGATGAATATTTTTTTATACAACAAGCCACCCTATGTGTTTTGATAGAAGAATTTAATTCATTGACTTTTAAAGTGATTATTGATAGGTGTATACATGTTGCTATTCTGTTATTTGTAATTCTTCTATGTTCTTTTCTTCTTTTAGTTTTTTCCCTTGTGGTTTAATAATTTTTAATGGTATACTTTTCTCTAGTTGTTGTGTATCTATTGTAGGTCTTTGATTTGTGTTTACCACGTTGTTCATGTGTGTGGACCAATAACTATATCTACTTGTCTTAAACAAATCTTCCTTTAAGTTCAAACACATTCTAAAAGATCTATATTTTTTACTCCCCTTCCCCACGTTTTGTGTTTTTGATGTCATATGTTGTATCTTCATGTTTATTCCCTTAGTGATTATTGTAGTGATAATTTATTTTACAATGTTTGCCTTTCAGTCCTCTACTAGTTTTCTCCCATGCACCATTTCCCAGTTGTCTAATTTCTCCAGAATCATATATGAAACATAGGTGATATTTCCTTTGAAAAATCTTTTAAAATTTTCTTTGCTCTCACTTGCTGTTTCTCTAACATATACACACCTATACATGCCCTCTTACATGCCCTCTCTTTCTCTCTCTCTCTCACACACACACCTACACACACACACCTACATCTACACCTTACTTTCCTCTTTACCCAAACACAATCTCATTCCAGTCAGTTTGCAGAGCCCCTTATAATCCATCATTTACTTTAAGCAAAATATTTATGAAAGTGAATTTGTAAGAGTTTTCTCCCTCAGATCATAAACAAGTATGAAAAATATTACACAGATACTAGATATATTTTGATGGTTAAGAATCTGCTTTTTGGAAGTTGGGACATGGAGATAGGGAGCAACATGAAGGGTTATAAGAAGACAAGGAGGAATGTAAGAAAACTCCAGATTTTTAAGTTTTTGTGTGAGTCTTATATGCCTGAAGAGTAATATTTTAACACGAATCCTACTAATAATGCATTGTAAAATAAGCCTGTAGTATTTTGAAAAACTGTATTGTTTCAAAGACAAAATTTTATTATAAACCTTATTTAGTAACAAGATTTTTAAAATTTAATTCTCTTAACCTATGTTGTGCAAATTCTGTAAAAAAAAAAAAAGAAGAAAAAGGAAAGGAGAAAAAGGTCTCAAATTACAATGCTGTATTCCTTAATACTTTTCAAATTTTTTCTTTCATGATTGTGATTAATGATCCCAGACTTTGCCTGTCCTTTATCAATTTCCTTTAGGTCCTGATTTAGAAAGTGAAGCTTAACCTTTCTACTGTTGATCAAGTGTATTATGAGCCTTCTTGAAAGTAACAGACTACAAATGAGGACTCCTTTAACTTGAAAGATGAAAGCTGAGAAGTAAGATGAAGACTTTTAAAATCATGGAGTTTATGGATAGGATAGACATGAACTCATTATCAAAATTTTAGTGTGCTAAAATCAGAGGAAATTCTTGAGAATTACTTAACAATAACAGTAGAATTATTAAATTGAAAATAGTCTATTAATATGGAGCATAAATATTAGTTCACATATGTAAATAAATTCAAAGCATTTTAGATAAATTTTAGATTAATCTATATTTGTTTATCAAAGTAAAGTAAAAGTATTTAGAAATGTATGTCTAAATGTAGAGATTACTAAATTAGGGGAATTTGCACTTTGTCTACCCATCAAATATCTGACTCTAAAGAACATTTCATTAATCCTAACAGCATATAGTTTATAAAACATACTTTAAAATAATTATTTTTGTGCCCTGGATGTTAGGAAAGAGACTTAGAGGTCTCAATGACCTAGACATTCCCATCTGGCCATCACATATCCTCTGGGGAGCTCTGCATGCTTCTGTCAAGAGATCCCCTTCCCACCACCATTCCCATGATCCATTTTCTACCCTCATATGCAGCACTCACCAATTCACCATCAGTATTTTCTCTTGTGACCACCCAGATTAACCTTATTAGACTCTAACCTAAATGTCCAACAACAGATGAATGGATAAAGAAGATGTGGTACAGGGACTTCCCTTGTGGTCCAGTGGCTAAGACTCTATGCTCCCAATGCAGGGGGCTCAGGTTCGATCCCTGGTCAGGGAAGTAGATCCCACATGCAACAACTAAGAGTTCACATGCCACAAAGAAAAGATCTCGCATGATGCAACTGAAGATCTCTCACTTGGCAATGAAGATCCCTTGTGCTGCAACTAAGACCGAATGCAGCCAAATAAATAAATAAATATTTTTTTTTAAAGATGTGGTACATATATACAATGGGATATTACTCATCCATAAAAGAATGATATAAAGCCATCTTCAGCAACATGGATGGACCTAGAGGTTATCATACTAAGTGAAGTAAGTCAGAGGAAGACAAATGTGATATCACTTATCTAAATCTAAAATAGTGATACAAATGAACTTATTTACAAAGGAGAAACAGACTCACAGACTTAGAAAACAAACTAATGGTTACCAAAGGGGAAAGGTGTGGGGGGCAGAATAAATTAGGAGGTTGGGATTAACATATACACACTATTACTTATAAGATAGATAATCAACGAGAATCTACTGTATAGCACAGGGAACTCTACTCAATATTCTGTAATAACCCATATGGAAAAGATTCTGAAAAAGAATAGGTATATGTATAGGTATAACTGAATCACTTTTCTGTACACCTGAAACTAATGCAACATTCTAAATTGACTATACTTCAATATAAAATGAAAATTGAAAACAAAATAAAATTAAATTAAAAAATTTTTAAATGAACAAGATTCTCAGAGCTATTTAAAGCAAAAAGATAAAGCTAAGTTTACTTACTTATTAATCATGTGAACACATGCTAGAAAAAGTAATGTACTGAGTAGTTCACTGATGGTGAAATGTGAGCCATGGTGGCCATGCTTATTAAGGAGTAAAAACTAGTACTCTAGACAGAAAAAGATGTTAAAGATCTACACACAGCAAAGTTTATCAACACTAAGACTGTAACAAATTTGAAATGACTCAATTTGTCTGGTCCTTTAATAATTTTTTTTGGGTAGAACCAGTTATGAAAAACACTATATCCCATTTTGATATTTACTGAGCAAGATTACTGTAAGAGAAAACTTTTCAATTTAAACATGTATCCCTCCTATTTGGTCTCCAGAATAAACCCCAAACTCTCAGATTATCCCTGGTCACTTGGTCTTTAATGTAATTTGATCTCATTCTCAACTCCCAAATCCCTCAGTAAATTGTCAGTCCTTATCAAAACTTCATATATCCTCATTCTTCTTGTCCACTAGTTTTGGAAACTCCCATTTTTATTCTTGCTCAGACTAAAACCTCACTTTCCCCTGATGACTCCATAATGCTGTGACCTTGTTAGGAAGTAGCTGTTTTTTCTCTCACACAACCTCATATCATTAGGCCTCTAGGTGTTCTCTGTGTTCACATTGCCCTTTTTAGCTCATAGTGCTTGTCCTCTCCAAGAACCTCCATCTTTGAATCTTATGTCAACATATTATGTAGTAGATTGAGTAGTCTATCCCAGAGTGGCTCTGGATTTGCACAAGTGATTTGCTGTAACCAATAGGACAATTGCAAATATAATGCAAGCAGAAACTTGTAAATTTCTTGTACATGGGACTTGCTCTTGCTTGATGTTTATGGGAACCCTGAAACCACTAGTATGTCTAAGGCAATCATGTTGTATAAGAAAAGTCCCTTGGTCAAGTCATCCCCATTGCCCATGTGCCTCTATATGACTTCTAGACATATGATTGAGTTCATCTTAGATCAACTAACACCAACCAAGAAAATATAGACCAGAAGAATCTCCTAGGCAACCCACAAAATCCCTGAGAACTAATAATCATTGATGGTCTTAAAATACTAATTATGGAGTAGTTTTTTGTATGGTAAACTCTAAATGATAAGGATTATCAGTTAATCAGATACTAGACTATAAATTTTCTTCAAAACTGCTGTTGTCCTAGAGTAGAGAAAAATTTACATTTTTAAAAATTTCTTCTTGAATACATAAAGATGTTAAATATGATTTTAGATATATGTTGTTTTGAATTAAATATAAGGAGGAAACACTTATTTCACTTATTGCTCACAGTTCCTGAGATATTTGAATAGACATATTGTTGACAATCATTTTGCTAAATCTACAGTGAACTTAGTTATTTTTCAAGCCTCTCTATTCTAAAATTAATGTAGTGAAATAGCAATAATGATGATGTGGTAATGGTGAATTATAAATATTGTAATATTAGTATAATGTTACAGTTATTATTATTATTATTAAAAAGCCCTTGATTCCTGGCATTATGTCATATAATTTTCAAGTGAAAGTTATAATATAACAATATTTTCCCTGTTTTATTAAGAAGACCTGATGCTTAGTGAAACTATTTTTTGATCCAAAGTCTCACAGTTAGTCATAGGTTTTATATACAAATCCAGAACTGCATTATTCTAGGACATTAGTTATATTCTTTTTTCTAATGTCTATCTTGTTTATATCCCTAATTTTAAAGGTGTTTTTCAGATAGAAGAAAACATAGGACATATTTGATTCAATTTCTTATTCAGTAATTGAGGAAACAGAGGGCAAAGAGGTCAATTAATGTATCTAAGAGGACATAGAGAATAATTTATTCAATAAATGTCCTAGGAATTAGAGACTAGAAGTAAGTAGACTCACAAATGGAAGGAGAAATATATTTCCATTTATTGAGATTATATCATACACTGAGCACCAGGTAGCTACAAATATACATCTAACTTGGTTTATTACTCACAAGAAACAATTAAGGTAAGTGTTTTATTTCTACTGGTGAGGACTCTAAGTTTCATAATTGGCTAGTAGCTAAGAGAGATGTTTGAACTCTAAACTCAATTCTGTCTGAATTCAAATAGCATACTTTGTCAATAAATAAACAACAATTTGGGGTTATATTATCTTACAGAACATACAAAACTTTTAAAAGGAAGAAAGGCTATTTATCTGAGAAATAATATAGTCTCCATTAAAAAATCTCTTGAAGTAAGAAAACTAGTATTCATTAATAATTTGAGTTAAACTGTTGGACAACAGGAACAGGATTTAAGGTAAATGTTAGGTCAGAGATGGAAACATGTTTTTTTTTGTTGTTGTTGGTTGGTTGGATTTTCCTGGTCACTATTTATATGTGTGTGATTTTTTTTTAATTTTTAAATTTTATATTATTTATTTTTTTATACAGCAGGTTCTTATTAGTAATCAATTTTATACACATCAGTGTATACATGTCAATCCCAATCGCCCAATTCATCACACCACCATTCCCAACCCCCCATGGCTTTCCTGCCTTGGTGTCCATACGTTTGTTCTCTACATCTGTGTCTCAATTTCTGCCCCGTAAACTGGTTCATCTGTACCAGTTTTCTAGGTTCCACATACATGCATTAATATATGATATTTGTTTTTCTCTTTCTGATTTACTTCACTCTGTATGACAGTCTCTAGATCCATCCACGTCTCAACAAATGACCCTATATCGTCCCATTTTATGGCTGAGTAATATTCCATTGTATATATGTACCACAATTTCTTTATCCATTCGTGTGTCAATGTGCATTTAGGTTGCTTCCATGACCTGGCTATTGTAAATAGTGCTGCAATGAACATTGGGGTGCATGTGTCTTTTTGAATTTTGATTTTCTCTGGGTATATGCCCAGTAGTGGGATTGCTGGATCATATGGTAAATCTCTTTTTAGTTTTTTAAGGAACCTCCATACTGTTCTCCATAATGGCTGTATCAATTTACATTCCCACCAACAGTGCAAGAGGGTTCCCCTTTCTCCACACCCTCTCCAGCATTTGTTGTTTGTAGATTTTCTGATGATGCCCATTCTAACTGGTGTGAGGTGATACCTCATTGTAGTTTTGATTTGCATATCTCTAATAATTAGTGATGTTGAGCAGATTTTCATGTGCTTCTTGGCCATCTGTATGTCTTCTTTGGAGAAATGTCTATTTAGGTCTTCTGTCCATTTTTGGATTGGGTTGTTTGTTTCTTTAATATTGAGCTGCATAAGCTGTTTATATATTTTGAAGACTAATCCTTTGTCCGTTTATTCATTTGCAAATATTTCTCCCATTCTGAAGGTTGTCTTTTCATCTTGTTTATGGTTTCCTTTGTTGTGCAAAAGCTTTAAAGTTTCATTAGGTCTCATTTGTTTATTTTTGTTTTTATTTCCATTACTCTAGGAGGTAGAAGAAAAGATATCTTGCTGTGATTTATGTCAAAGGGTGTTCTTCCTATATTTTCCTCTAAGAGTTTTATAGTGTCTGGCCTTACATTTAGGTCTCGAAACCATTTTGAGTTTATTTTTGTTTATGGTGTTAGGGAGTGTTCTAATTTCATTCTTTTACATGTAGCTGTCCAGTTTTCCCAGCACCACTTATTGAAGAGACTGTCTTTTCTCCATTGTATATCCTTGCCTCCTTTGTCATAGATTAGTTGACCATAGGTGCGTGGGTTTATCTCAGGGCTTTCTATCTTTTCCCATTGATCTATCTTTCTGTTTTTGTGCCAGTACCATATTGTCTTGATTGCTGTAGCTTTGTAGTATAGTCTGAAGTCAGGGAGTCTGATTCCTCCAGCTCCATTTTTTCCCTCATTACTGCTTGGGCTATTCAGGGTCCTTTGTGTCTCAATACAAATTTTAAGATATTTTGTTCTAGTTCTGTAAAATATGCCATTGGTAGTTGATAGAGATTGCACTGAATATGTAGATTACTTTGGGTAGTATAGTCATTTTCAAAATATTGCTTCCTCCAATCAAAGAACATGGTATATCTCTCCATCTGTTGGTATCATCTTTAATTCCTTTCATTAGTGTCTTACAGTTTTTGCATACAGATTTTTTGTCTCGCTAAGTAAGTTTATTTCTAGATATTTTATTCTTTTTGCTGCAATGGTAAATGGGATTGTTTCCTTAATTTCTCTTTCAGATATTTTATCATTAGTGTATAGGAATGCAAGATATTTCTGTGCATTAATTTCAGATCCTGCTACTTTACCAAATTCATTGATTAGCTCTAGTAGTTATCTGGTGGCATTTTTAGGATTCTCTATGTATAGTATCATGTCATCTGCAGTCAGTGACAGTTTAACTTCTTCTTTTCCAATTTGTATTCCTTTTATTTCTTTTTCTTTTCTGATTGCTGTGGCCAGGACTTCCAAAACTATGCTGAATAATAGTGGTGAGAGTGGGCATCCTTGTCTTTTTCCTGATATTAGAGGAAATGCTTTCATTTTTTCACCATTGAGAATGATGTTGGCTGTGGGTTTGTCATATATGGCCCTTATTATATGGAGGTAGGTTCCCTCTATGCCCACTTTCTGTAGAGTTTTTATCATAAATGGGTGTTCAATTTTGTCAAAAGCTTTTTCTGCATCTATTGAGATGATCACATTGTTTCTATTCTTCAATTGGTTAATATGGGGTATCACATTGATCGATTTGTGTATATTAAGGAATCCTTGCATTGCTGTGAAAAATTCCACTTGATCATGGTGTATGATCCTTTTAATGTGTTGTTGGACTCTGTTTGCTAGTATTTTGTTGAGGATTTTTGTAACTATATTCATCACTGATATTGGTCTGTAATTTTCTTTTTTTGTGTTATCTTTGTCTGGTTTTGGTAACAGGGTGATGGTGACCTCATAGAATAAGTTTGGGAGTGCTCCTTCCACTGCAATTTTTTGGAAGAGTTTGACAAGGATATGTGTTAGCTCTTCTCTAAATGTTTGATAGAATTCACCTGTGAAGCCATCTGGTCCTGGACTTTTGTTTGTTGGAAGATTTTAATCACAGTTTCAATTTCATTACTTGTGATTGGTCTTTTCCTATTTTCTATTTCTTCCTGATTCAGTCTTGGAAGTTTATGCCGTACTAAGAATTTGTCCATTTCTTCCAGGTTGTCCATTTTATTGGCATAGAGTTGCTTGCAGTAGTCTCTTAGGATGCTTTGTATTTCTGCAGTGTCTCTTGTAGCTTCTCCTTTTTCATTTCTAATTTTATTGCTTTGAGACCTCTCCCTCTTTTTCTTGATGATTCTGGCTAATGGTTTATCAATTTTGTTTATCTTCTCAAAGAACCAGCTTTCAGTTTTATTGATCTTTGCTTTTGTTTTCTTCATTTCTATTTCATTTATTTCTGCTCTGATCTGTATGATTTCTTTCCTTCTGATAACTTTGGGTTTTGTTTGTTCTTCTTTCTCTAGTTCCTTTAGGTGTAAGGTTAGACTGTTTATTTTAGATTTTTCTTGTTTCTTGAGGTAGGCTTGTATAGCTATAAACTTCCCTCTTAGAACTTCTTTTGCTGCATCCCATAGGTTTTGGAACATCGTGTATTCGTTGTCATTTGTCTCTAGGTATTTTTTGATTTCCTCTTTGATTTCTTCAGTGATATCTTGTTTATATAGTAACGTATTGTTTACCTCCATGTGTTTGTGTTTTTTACGTTTTTTTCCCTGTAATTCATTTTTAATCTCATAGCGTGATGGTCAGAAAAGATGCTGGATATGATTGCAATTTTCTTACATTTACTGAAGCTTGATTTGTGACCCAAGATGTTTTCTATCTGGAGAATGTTCCATGCACACTTGAGAAGAAAGTGTAATCTGCTGTTTTGTGATGGAATGTCCTTTAAATATCACTTAAATATACCTGGTCTGTTGTGTTATTTAAAGCTTCTGTCCTTATTTATTTTCATTTTGGATGACCTGTCCATTGGTGTAAGTGAGTTGTTAAAGTCCCAAACTATTGTGTTACTGTCAATTTCCTCTGTTTTAGCTGTTAGTAGTTGCCTTATGTATTGAGGTGCTCCTATGTTGGGTGCATATATATTTATAATTATTATATCTCTTTCTTGGATTGATCCCTTGATCATTATGTAGTGTCCTTCCTTTTCTCTTGTAACATTCTTTATTTTAAAGTCTATTTTATTTTTTATGTGTACTGGTATTCCAGCTTTCTTTTGATTTCCATTTGCATGGCATATTGTTTTCCATTCCCTCACTTTTAGTCTGTATGTGAACCTGGGTCTGAAGTGGGTCTCTTGTAGTCTGCATATATATGGATCTTGTTTTGGTATCCATTCAAGAAGCCTGTGTCTTTTGGTTGGAGCATTTCAGCCATTCACATTTAAGGTAATTATCGATATGTATGTTCCTATGACCATTTCTTAGTTGTTTTGGGTCTGCTTTTGTATGTCCTTTTCTTCTCTTGTGTTTCCCACTTAGTGAAGTTCCATTAGTATTTGTTGTGGAGGTGGTTTGGTGGTGTTGAATTCTCTTAGCTTTTGCTTGTCTGTAAAGCTTTTGATTTCTCCATCAAATTTGAATGATATCCTTGCTGGGTAGAGTAATCTTGGTTGTAGGTTCTTCCCTTTCATCACTTTAGTATATCATTCACTCCCTTCTGGGTTGTAGAGTTTGCTGAGAAATCAGCTTTTAACCTTATGGGAGTTCCCTTGTATGTTATTTTTCATTTTTCCCCTGCTGCTTTCAATAATTTTTCTTTGTCTTTAATTTTTGCCAATTTGATTACTATGTGTCTCGGAGTGTTTCTCCTTGGGTTTATCCTGTATGGGACTCACTGCACTTACTGAATTGGGTGGCTATTTTGTTTCCCATGTTAGGGAAATTTTCGACTATAATCTCTTCATATATTTTCTCTATTCCTTTCTCTCTCTCTTCTCCTTCAGGGACCCTTATAATGCGAATGTTGTTGTGTTTAATATTGTCCCAGAGCTCTCTTAGGCTGTCTTCATTTCTTTTCATTATTTTTTCTTTATTCTGTTCCACAGCAGTGAATTCCACCATTTTGTCTTCCAGGTCACTTATCCGTTCTTCTGCCTCAGCTATTCTGCTATTGATTCCTTCTAGTGTAGTTTTCATTTCAGTTATTGTATTGTTCATCTCTGTTTGTTTGTTCTTTAATTCTTCCATGTGTTTGTTAAACATTTCTTGCATCTTCTCGATCTTTGCCTCCATTCTTTTCTGAATTCCTGGATCATCTTCACTATCATTATTCTGAATTCTTTTTCTGGAAAGTTGCCTTTGTCCTCTTCATTTAGTTGTTTTTCTGGGGTTTTATCTTGTTTCTTCATCTGGTACATTGCCCTCTGCCTTTTCATCTTGTCTGTCTTTCCATGAATGTCTTTTTTTATTTTTACACAGGCTGCAGGATTGTAGTTCTCCTTGCTTCTGCTGACTGCTCTCTGGTGGATGAGGCTCTCTAAGAGGCTTGTTTAATTTTCCTGATGGGAGGGACTGGTCACATGTTTTTAAAAATGATTCAAATTTCAAATTATTTCTTCTGCCACTGTTTCCGTGAACATCACATAGTTGATAAATATATGAATACTATGATGTAATTCACTCTTTTTGGTTTTGCAATAAAATTATGACTAGTTAATAATCTGAAAATAAAATCAAGATTGTATTTATGTAGCACCAATAATATGCTTAAAGTTGTCTTTTGTGACATCAGGAGGCACTTGTCATTAGGAATATACAGTAAGTGCTTGTTCATCTAATAAAATCTGGCTTCAGGAGCCAGGCTTGCCACTGCATGTGGTCAGTTCACAGAGAAGGAAGCGATGCAATGGGCAATTCTTCAGAAGGCAAATTCAGTATTTTATTTTTCCATTTATTTAAATGTCATATTTTATTTTGTTCACCTCCTGAACCAAACTGAATTCTACAAGTGATGACAATTAATAATTAATGAATGAACCAATGAATGAATTAGCAAAGAGATGAAATAAAGTTACCATGTAGAAAGTTTAGGCTACTGGAAAGATATGACACATCTTGTTCAGAAGAAAAATGCATTAAAATATAACATTAAAACACATATTTTACACCCAGTGAATCTTTACTCAAGGTATTATGATTGATAAAGGAGATCACAAGTTCTTTTCAAATTTTTATATATGAAAATATTATTTAAAATATTATCAACACTCTGAATCTCTCCTATTTATGTGGATTTAGAGTAATCAAATGTTAAAATGCATTTTAATATACTAATTAAAACAGCTTCAAATTAGGTAAGAGTTACCATTTTACATTAACATAATGTCAACATAATTTCAATTTAAATATATTTCTATATCTTTTTATCAGAATCTTGTTAATATTTCTGTTCATTACCTCTTACTAAAGACTTTAATTAGAAGTCATACGAATATGTTAGTTGTTGAGCATGCTTACAACAGTTAAAATTTCATAATTAAAATTTTAAATTGGAATACAAAATGTGCAATGTACCAGTGGACAAACCAAGCCAGATACAAATCTTTTGTGTGTCTTTGGAGACTGTTGGGTCTCTTCCCATTACACTTGAGAACCTAGGAAAATAAGTTAATATCATTCTCAGTTCAATTTTATTTATTCCTACACTTGTAAATGATTTTCAGAACTGCTACTTTTCCTGGGCTCAGTCTTTAAAACATCTTTTGTTCATTCGTTATCTTTCATGCTTTCTGAGAAATCATAAGCATTTTAATGGTGTACTCATTCTAATTACTGGAAGTGATTTCCTACACAGCTTGGCTGTTATAATTTAGTATTCATGTCATAAAATATATATTATATATATATTAGCCTGTCTTAGGAATAAACTTCAATATGGAAATCTATGGCTTAGGTTACTAATCAAATGTAATCAGAAGTGTACACCAAAATTCAGGAGTTTAAAACTTTATATTTTGTGGTATATTGACAGAGACTCAGAAAATAATTTTTTCATTTGGAATGAAATACTGTTTAATTGACTGAATACTGTTTAATTGACTGAAGGTTTTATTATGAACTTAAGCCCAGGATATGAAAAGAGTCAATTGAACACAGTTATCACTGCCTGCAGTTGTGGATGAGGGGAAATAACTCGTTAACATGGGTAGATGGAGGTTATAGTTTCCAGAAGCTATTGATCTATTTCTGTCTGCAACTCAATCACTATTAAGGTGTGGAGGAGAGGGATACTGGAAAACTAAGGCAAAAGCAAAACATAGGTGATTTTTAAAAGTATAGAAAGTATATAGAGTTTATTACATTTGGGAGCCTAGATTTAGTCCAAAGTAGAGCTAACAAACAGATGTGTCATTGGTGGCAAACTATTAAAATTTTCTAAGCTTCAATGTCTTCCTATGAAAACAAAAAGAGAAGAAGTTTTAGTTTTAATGGTTTCAGTAATGGTATAAGTCAGCACTTGGTGCAAACTTACTGAGTTTTAACATGATGCCTTGGCATACTTCTCTTTGACATAAGTAGGCATCAGTTTAATTGTCACTGCTTCTGGCAATTAGTAACAGCATAGTGGCACCCTTTAGTTGCAGTAGAAAATTTATTGCTTCTCATGAGATCCAGGAAGATTTTCAGAATGTATGATAATATTTTGTCGTTGTTGTTCTGGTGGGGGAAGGAGACATTACTAAAGAAAGCCAAAGAAGTAGAAGGAAACATGCTGCCACTACCAAAATAATTTCTACCCAACTCACTTATTTCTATTACCTCATCTACTTAGGAGACCTATTCTCACTAGAATACTGAGCTAATGGAGAGAATACAGAGACTGCTATGGCTCTTGTGAGGTCATGAGAAAAATTTACTGACCCTTATCTTAGGAACAGACAATGTAACATCTCAAATTCAATGAAAAAGAGTAAATTTTGATAGTATTTTATGTGAGTGATATCTTTCTTCCATTTGCCTTATATCTTCAACATTCAACTTCTCTTTCCAATCTCCACAAGAGTCCATTTTTCTTAAGTTGTATATTATCAGAGGAGGCAGGAAAAATAAGCAGGAAAATGAAAAAGTTACCTTCAGAGTAGAGATGTTGCTCCCTTGTAGGATCATATTTGGTACTCTCATTTTCTTGTGGGTTTACAATCTCATGACACAAAACACTCACTCTTAAAAAAGCCCTTGGTTGGAAGTAGACATGAACGAAATCTTGGAATAAATTATATATCTTAAGAAAAACATCAATAAATAAGAAAAATTCCAAAATTACACAATTACTACATGTCAAATAAAAAGTAAAAATCTCAGTATTGAAAATCATGGCTCAGTTTTGAATCATAAAATGGAATGTGGGATGTAAAAATCACTGGATGTGGGTCTGATATATTATGATAAAATACAAATAAATAAAAACTTAGATTTTTCAGATCTTCTAAAGACACCAGAGGAAGAAGAATATGTGCTAATAAAGCCTGCCCTTTAGGCTTAGTGAATATAGTTCGACACAATTCAGTGTGAGTATGCTTCTTAACCACCAACAGGAAATAGAAACTGCCAAGATATATTCATTAGAATTATATCATGAGAGGCTAGTGACATCACCAAGATGGCAAAGTAGGTCATCCCTAACTTTACTAACACTCACATGGAGAATAACTAAAACTATTGATGAACAAGACAGCACTGAGAGAATCATAGAAAACGGGGGAGAGGCTGAAGTAATCCCCTACAACACAGAGACCAAGACAGACTCTATTAAAATGGTAAGCAGAGTGGTTACATGCTGACCACATTGCATCACCCCAAGGTCAGTACAGCACCATGTGAAGCAGTCTCCTCTAAGCTTATAATTTCTACTTGGGAAAGGAGAGCCCAGGGTGGCTATCCAGCTCCCCCAGCATGGTTGATCCCTTCTTGGGGGTCTCCATTCCAGTCTTGCCCCACACAGATTGCAGGGGAATCTGAGGGACTTAACCACTGAGAATATGATTATGTTTAAAAAGGGGAGAGGGGCTTGAAACAATGAGCACTTGGACCTTGGCAGACTGTTTCTACCTGCACCACCCAAGTAGCAGTCCCAACCAGGGACTTTGCTAATCTGAGGAGCCAAGCCAGTAGTGTAGTCTGACCAGGGAGCTCAGCAGGGTACAGGTCTGCCTTATTTGGGCCCTCAAAGAGATTTGCCAACCCCACAACCTGGCCTAACCCCGTTCAAACAGGAGAGTTGAATCATAGCCTGGTTTTTGCTAAGTGCAGCACCCAGTCCCAACTGGCCAGAACATCTCAAGGCTGCATAGTCCAATTATACTTGAGTAAAGAGAATGACAGTCAGAATTGATTGTCTGTAGAGCAAAGCCAGGGGCCCTCTTTGGATAGGAAACTTGGGGTGTGGGTTAGTCTGAGTCAAGGCCATAAACAAAATCTCTTGCTAGCCTTGGAGCCAGGTCTCATGCTCTACCTGGGTAGGGAAACTAATGCATAGCCCTGCCCATTGCTGAATAAAGCCTTCAGCCCACCCAACCAGGATACCTAACCAGAGCATAGAAAACTGCAAAGCCCATCCAGGTGACTTCCTTGTTGGTCCAGTGATGAAGACTCCACCTTACAGTGCAGGGGATGCTGTTTTGATCCCTGGTCAGGGAACTAAGATCCCACATGCTGTGGGGCAACTAAGCCCATGTGCCACTACTACTGAGCTTGCACACTTCAACTAGAGCCTACGTGCTGCAAAGTACAGAGCCCACACGCACTGGAGCCTTTGTGCCACAACTAGAGAGAGAAAACCTGCAAGCCACAACTAGAGAGAAGCCCATGCACCACAGTGAAGAGACCACGTGCCACAAGGAAAGATCCTGTGTGCTGTAACTAAGGCCTGACACAGCTGAAAATAAAAATAAATAATTTTTTTAAGTATTTTTTTAAAAAAGCTTGTCCCAAAGTCCTGCATACAGTGGAATTTGAACAGAGAACACAGTCTGTGACTCTCTCCATCTACAGAGCAAAACTAGTGGCCCCATCAGACCAGGGAATTGAGTGTAGAGTCTTGCTTAATTCTGGTTACAAAACAACTGGTGAGCAGCCCCTGGTGCATTCTACTGACTTACCAGAGCAGGAAAACTAATTAATAGTGACTGAATCAGGAAGAAATAGAAAATCTGAACAGATCAATTCTAGTAAGGAGATTGAATCCATAATCAAAATTTTCCAAATGAAGAAAAGCCCAGGATCAGATGTCTTCACTGGTGAATTTTACTTAATATTTAAAGAAGAAACAATGACAATCTTTCTCTAAGTCTTGTTGAGGAGAGAGCACTCCTAAACTCATTTTACAAGGTCAGCATTAATTACTCTGGTAACAAAACCAGAAAAAGACACTACAACAACAAGCCAATATTCCTGATAAATATAGATGAAAAACTTCTCAATAAAATACTATCAAGCTGAATTCAGTAGGATATTAAAAGGACTATTCTCTATGATCAAGTGGAATTTATCTCTGGGATGCAAAGATTGTTCAACATATACAAATCAATCAAAAAGATATATCACATTAATAGAATAAAAGAAAAAATACATGAGCAGAAAAATAGATGCAGAAAAAACATTTGACAAAATTCAACATCTATTCATGATCAAAATTCTTAAGAAATTAAGTATACTGGAGAGGGTGTGGAGAAAAGAGAACCCTCTTGCACTGTTGGTGCGAATGTAAATTGATACAGCCACTATGGAGAACAATATGGAGGTTCCTTAAGAAACAAAAAATACAATACTATACGACCCAGCAGTCCCACTACTGGGCATATACCCTGAGAAAAACATAATTCAAAAGGAGTCATGTACTAAAATGTTCATTGCAGTTCTATTTATAATAGCCAGGACATGGAAGCCATGTAAGTGTCCATCAACAGATGAATGGATAAAGAAGATGTGGCACATATATACAATGGAATTTTACTCAGCCATAAAAAGAAAAGAAATTGGGTCATTTGTAGAGATGTGAATGGACCTAGAGACTGTCATACAGAGTGAAGTAAGTCAGAAAGAGAAAAACAAATACCGTATGCTAACACATATATATGGAATCTAAAAAAAAAAAAAAAGTTCTGAAAAACCTAGGGGTAGGACAGGAATAAAGATGCAGACGTAGAGAATAGACTTGAGGACACGGGGAGGGGGAAGGGGAAGCTGGGATGAAGTAAGAGAGTGGCATAGACATATATATATACTACCAAATGTAAAATAGATAGCTAGTGGGAAGCAGCCACATAACACAGGGAGATCAACTCGGTGCTTTGTGACCACCTAGAGGGGTGGGATAGTGAGGGTGGCAGGGAGACACAAGAGGGAGGAAATATGGTGATATATGTATATACATATCTGATTCACTGTGTTATAATGCAGAAACTAACACACCATTGTAAAGCAATTATACTCCAATAAAGATGTTAAAAAAAAGAAATTAAGTATAGAAAAAAACCTACCTCAACATGACAAAAGCCATATGACAGACCCACAGCTAATGCACTCAATGGTGAAAGTTTGAAAGTTTTACCTCTAAGTTCAGAAACCAGACAAGTGTACCCACTCTCACCACTTCATTTCAACATAATACTGGGAGTCCTAGCCAGGGTAATCAAGCAAGAAAAAATAAAAAAAAAACCCATCAGAATTGGGAGAAAAAAAGATGTAAAAATGTCTCAACTGGCAGATAACCTGATTTTATATATAGAAGATCCTAAAGTCCAACAAAACTCTTAGATTTAACCAATAAATTCAGTAGTAGTAGGATATAAATTTAACACACAAAAATCTGTAGCTTTTCTATATACTAACAACAAATTATCTGAAAAAGAAATGAAGGAAAAATCCCCTTTAAGATTGTATCAAAAATAATAAAATACTTAGGAATAAATTTAACCAAGGAGATGAAATGTCTATACTCTGAAAGCGGCAAGACATTGATGAGAGTAATTAAAGAGGACATAAATGAATTGAATGGTATCCCATGTTCATGGATTGGGAGAATTAATATTGTTAAAATTTAATAATACCAAAAGCCATCAATAGATTCAATGTAATCCCTATCAGGATTCCAATGGTATTTTTTACAGAAGTAGAAAAAAAATGCTAAAATTTATATGGAACCAGTGAAGACCCTGAATAGCTAAAACAATTCTGAGAAAGAACAAAGTGGAAAGCATAACATTTCCTGATTTCAGACCTTATTACAAGGCTCTAGCAATCAAACAGTATGTTATTGACATAAAAAACAGATATATAGACCACCAGAACAGAATCTAGAGCTGAGAAATAAATCCAAACATATACAGACAGTGAATATTTGACAAAGAAACCAAGAATACTGAATGGAAAAGGCAATCTCTTCAACAAATAATGCTGGGAAAATTGGATATTCACATGTAAAAAAAGAAACTAGGTCTCATTCTTACACTCACAAAAATTAATTCAAAATCGATTAAAGACTAAATGTAAGACCTGAAACCATAAAACTCCTAGGAAAAAACAAAAGTAATTTTGTTTTTCTCCTGACAAGGGTGTTGGTGGTGATTTTTTTGTATATGACACCTAAAGCAAAAGCAACAAAATATAAATAAATAAATAAATAAATAAATAAATAAGACTACATTAAACTAAGAAGCTTCTAGATAGCAAAAGAAACAGTTAATAAAATAAAAAGCAAACGCACAGAATGGGAAAAATATTTACAAACCATATATCTAATAAGGGGTTAATATGCAAAATATGCAGGGAAATCATATAACTCAATAGCAAAAAAAACCCAACCAACCAACCAACAAACAAACAAACAAATCCAATTTAAAAGTGGGCAAAGACCTGACTAGATATTTGTCCAAAAATATATGAATGGCCAATAGTACATGAAAACATGCTCAACGTCATTAATCATTAGGAAAATGCAAATGAAAACCATAATGAAATATCAGATTGTGCCTTTTAAAATGGTTAGCATCAAAAAGACAAGAGATAACAAATACTAGTGAGGATCTGGAGAAAAGCTGCATTGTTTTACACTACTGGAACAACAACTATGGAAAACTGTAGGGAGGTTCCTCAAAAGTTTAAACTTAGAACTACCACATGATACTAATCCTACTTCTGGGAACATATCCATAGGAAACAAAACCACTGAGTCAAAAAGATATCTGCATCCCCATGTTCATAGCAGTGTTATTTACAATAACTAGTGTGGAAATAACCTAAGTGTCTAGAGACAAACGAATGGATAAAGCAGTTGTGGTATATATTATTGAACATTATTCAGCTATAAAATACCAGGAAATCTTGCCATTTTTGACAATTTGGATGGACCTCAAGAGCATTATGCTAAGTGAAATGTCAGACATAGAGAGACAACACTGTATGATCTCGTTTATACATGGAATCTTAAAAAAAAATAAAAACATTCATAGGAAAAGAGATCAGATTTGTGGTTACCATAGGCAGGGGGTGGGGGAGGGCAGAGTTGGCTAGAGGTGGTCACAATATATAAACGTCTAGTTATAAGATAAATAAGCACTAGGGATGTAATGTACAGCATGATGACCAGAGTTAACACTGCTGTATAATATATATGTAAATCGGCAAGAAAATATTACTTAAAATTTTATTTTGTTTCTACATGAGAAGATGGATGTTCACTAGACTTATTTTGGTAATCACTCCACTATATATAAAAATCAAATCATTATGCCATACACCTTAAACTTATATGGTATATGTTTAAGTTTGTCAATGTCAGTTATATCACAATAAACTAGATAAAGAAAAGAATTATATCAAGAAACACATATAATACCATATAGATTTTCCAGAATTCTCTAGAAAAATTTAATTGGAAGTCAAAGTACTGTACTTTTATCATTGTCCTTGTTACTTGATATTAATTATCCTAGCATTATATGGATTGAAGACCACTGATTATAACTACGTCATTAAAAAATAAGGTTACCCTTTCTTTTTCTCTTTCTTAATTACATTATCTACAATATTGATTATAAGAAGCCAAAAATCAGGAAAAATGAAAAGAATCATGATTAAAGTAAAGAAAACTTGAAGGAAAAAAAAAGACAATAGTGATCCTCAATAAGGCATGGACAATTGATGATGATAAAGTAAAACTCCTGTTAGATGTGTAATATGATTATCTGATCATTTCATCATCAAAAGCATCAAATAACATGACTGGTAACAGGAGAGAAAAACATCAGCTTTAGGATTTCACAAGAGAGAAAGGATACATTTGTACTATACTACCTGATTAGTCCTCAAGGACTCTAGCTCGTGAACTAAAATGAAAACCAATTCTATTCATCAAAAAAAAAAATTATGATAGTGTGATCCATAGAAAAGTTAATCACTGTATTTTAAAGGCTTACAAACACATTTTGTCCCTTAAATAAACAATAACAAATAAAACCATCATGTTTATTAGAATAGGCTAATTTTAAAGCACAAAATAATCTCTAAGATAATATTCCAAGTTTTCAAAGGGACATTTAAAAAAATAAAAGTCTATATGATAAGACATATATATTAGGAGGAGCTGCATTTTTGTCTGAACAGGTCCAGAGAAATTATATGTGGGCTAAGGAGTTTATGGCACAAATTCCTACTGGGCGCCAAATATTATAAACCTCAGTAGAAAGAACTAGCTTTGTAGGAATCATGGGCATTTTAATACGAACCAGCAACATGATATCTGTATGTTCTGTCTAGGGAGAGTATTGAAAGTTCCCAGGCAATTGGAAAAATTATATTTATATGAATATTAAAAACACATTTTTGTCAAAATATTGGTGCTTTAGGTCATATTTAGGCACATATTTGGTGTCATTGTTAGTCTGCTTTGATTCCAAATTATCCAAATTCTAGAAAATTGGGGTATAGGCTGCATACCATGACATCAGGCAAAGTGTTTATGAATGCTGGTCCCAATACTTGCTTGCTTTGTGACCTTACATAAAACATTTAACCTTCCTAAGTTATATTTTGATTATTTGCAAAATTAGGATAATAATAGTACCCCTTATATGGGTTAACATAAAATAGCACATGCAAACTCCTTAGAATCCCAAGGTTTTATAAATTACTCATGTTTATGAGCTCACTAAGAATACTAAGGTCTCTCAGAAGACTCATGGTTTAGG
Source organism: Mesoplodon mirus (assembly GCF_964341445.2). Taxonomy (NCBI): domain Eukaryota; kingdom Metazoa; phylum Chordata; class Mammalia; order Artiodactyla; family Ziphiidae; genus Mesoplodon; species Mesoplodon mirus. Next base: position 47,728,052 of record NC_138992.1, read on the forward strand.
TATCAGATTAGTGTAAGGAAACACCTAACAACCAGAGGTTTTGATTACTTGTTTGAATAAAACTAATTTTGTACTGTTACGAGCATATTTGTCAGACCTGATAGCTGACATGGGACCATAAAACAGTGTAATGTTGTGGTTAACACCATAACTTTGTGATTAGCCGGACCTGGGTTCAAATTAAACTTCATTTTCCCATCTATAAGATGGAAATACTAATAGTACCTACTCCATAAAGTTGTTATGTTCATTAAATTACATTTGGCTAATAAAATGCTAAACAAAGGGTATGGCGTATAATAAGGAATTACAACAAAGTTGTTCCTAGCTATTTTTGGAGGGACATATGAAGCCATCAAAACACAACCCTGAAAACCCTTGAGTACTGGCATCTCTTACTGTTGTTTACTACCTAGTTTATAATTGATTTTAATATATCCTTTAGCCTCTAGCAAACCTAGCTCCCATCATTGGGTTGACTACAACAGTGGTGCTGATAGAAAATGGCATACTGAGAATGTTTTTGATTTTAGGAAGTTTACAAGATTGGTGATTTCCCAGCCACTGATACAATAACATAACTGTGTTTTGGAAATATTTATTTCTCTGTACTATAAAGAAGCCTTATTTTATATTAAGCTTGTTAGCCATGGATGATGCTGCAAAAGCACAAAAGATCTAAAAAGGTTTTCTTATTTTTTAGAAATGTAATTTAAAGTTTTGACACATTATTTTTTCTCTTGTTGTTTATATCCAAAATGCTTGTCAGCAACTTGTACAATCATTTAAAAATATTTTAAGTTTATAACAGTGTGGTAGCAAGCAAGAATGCCTTTTTACCATAATGGATTTCTTCCACCTACATATGTCTTAAAATGACTATTACTTTCTCATCCTTACATTAATATTTTTCTGCATATATAATACTCTCCCTTTGGTAGATTTTTTGCAGCCTTTTCAACCCATGCTGTAAGTAAAGGTGACCTTTAAAATACATAAGTTTCTATAATAATAAATGCAATCTTAATAGAGGAAATCTGCATAACTAAGACTTCCTGAGGACATGACGGTCACTGTACTTCATTTGTGTAGGACATTTTGAAACACAGGAAGATAGAAATGTGAATTAATTAAATACCATTTCTTATGCTGTGCTCATGTAAATAATTAAACTAATCACTACAACTGTTCTTAAAGTATGGTAACCTGATTATCCCTCTAATTGTTACACATCCTTTGCACAATGCTATAAATTTGTATCACACTTTATTTATAATTTTCTACTTTACCCTTGTTTAAATGAAAACCATTAAAATTAAAAGTGAAAATTATTGATGAAACATAATGAAAGAACAACAACCGTACATTGTTCTTAAAGGAAAATAAGGGCTCTGGTTGTTAACTTGATAATGTAAGGTTTAATACTTAATGAACTTTTTAGTATAAACCACTGTATTTTTGAAAGTGAAAAATGTGTCAATTACCTCGGCCATAATCGCTATGTATGATGCCCTGTATTTCAAAGTCAAGTTTGATATCAAGTTTGTATTTCATATTTGTTTATGAAGGCAGTTACTTCAAAATTCTATAAAGTTCATTAATGCAGTAATTTAGTTTTTCAAATAATAAGTTTACGAGAAGCTTTCTTTTATCAGCTTCATTAGATCCAATGAGGTCACTGCAGTGAGATTGAAGAATACAAGGTGGGTTTTTAGCATGTAGCTTTAGTGCATTTTGGTAATTGATATCTTGAGATGAAGGAGGCAGAGAGTTAGAGTTTAGGATTTCTTCTCCTTTTCTGCATTGAATATCCATGTTAAAAGAACTTGTAAACAAATGCTGGCAAATTACAATTTCACTCATGAACTCACTTCTCCCTCCCAGTCAAGCTTTGAGTTCTAATCTTGTTCACCTTGGTTAAGCAGTTTCCTCTGACATGCACCTCCATGTGTGAGGTTGAAGTATATTAATTTGGCCAATTTTGTCAGACTATTTATCTTACCTTAACCCTTCTGATGTGATTTTATGACTACAAAGCCAAGAGAAGTGAGTTTTAAGAAAGAAGAACTATCAATGGAGATACATTTTACATAAAGTAAGAAAAAGTTTCATTTGGGATGACAATTCAAAACTCTGTGAAGATATATATATTTTTAAGTTTTAGTGGAATTGTTAGGAAATGAAAAATGAAAAAGTATAGAAAATAACCTAAAAGCTGAAGCCCTAGTCCTATAACATGCCATTCAAATACTCCACAAGGTCATGATCTCCTTATCTCTTAATAGTCTTTTCTCAACTCTTGATGTACCAAAAATACTGACCTGCTTATAATTCTCTGCACTCAACATGTATGATACTACATTTGTTGTTTTATTATTATTATTATTAATGCTGTGCCCTTCAACTAGAATATCCTCAAATTTTCTACTTGCTTGGATAATTCTGATTTATTGTTTACAATCCAGCTCACTGAACACCACTTCTAGGACTTCTTCCATGATCCTTCCAGGCTGACTGCCCCATAGTGCTCAAATTCATACCATTCATTTTTTAAATGTTTCACTTACCCTACTGTTTTTATAAGTATCTGTTTATGAAGTCTGTTTTCCTCGATTTCTCCTTGACTATGTGCAGATTGAGGAAAGGTATTAATTTTTATTTACATTCATATCCCCAGTGCTTGGCACAGTGACTTGTAATGTTGAATGGATGTGTGAATGAACAAACAATGATTGAATGAATGAATGATTCTAGATTCAGGAAATTAAAAGTTCTCATTTATATATCATATCTTTGGGATAGGTTATATTGAGAGGAAAATTAGTATTAGGAAAGACTGTGAGAATTTGGGAGAAAATATAGAAGTCACAAAACTGTATTTCTAAGTGAATTAAATGATTAGAAGTATTGAGAATGAGCCACAAGTGAGTAAGTTTGGGAAGAGAGTCATGTATTAAATTTTATAGTGGTGAGGTTTGAATTGATTATAAAATATTTGTATGGCCATAAGGGAGATTTGCTGAAGTGGAGTAGAGAGGATCAATGGATTTAAAGTCATCAAAGAACAGTGAAGTTATGATGATGATAAGAACATCAATGATGTACAAAACAATTAAGCTAATGGCAGAAGTAAGGTGAAGAATAGTGAGAAATTGGGCTACTCCTCTATAAGGGTAATGCAGTTTAAAGATAGAGAAAGTTATTTGGGATTACCTTAGTCCATATAAAAAAGTTATATGGATTTGAACTGGATTAATAAAGAAAACATTTTAAACTTACTAGCCACTTGAGCCATCTAGATAACAGCAATTATTCCCCTTTTCCTGGCATAATAAAAGAACATGGGTGATGCACACACTGGACTGTCAGATATTGACTAATTAATCAGGTAATGTAAATGGCATTTTTATATCCTTCATCGTATCTCTTCAGATCTCCTATTATTTCCTGTATTCTTCCTCAAGCATGCACTGCTAGGTCTCCCTATTCTCTGCCTCAAAACTTTTTTCCCAAATGGATAGAAGGTCACTTAGCCCATGTATAGGTGCTACCTAGAACTGTAAATGTAGTTAGCTTCTCCCTGCCTTGGAGAAATCTCGAGGGATAACACCAAGGGACATAGTTGATAGATAAACATCACAGCCTCTTTTCCTTCAGTGACAAACTCAGACACACAAGCTATTTATTTCCTCCCAGGATACCCAGTGGGAATGAGTCCTAAGGTTTCTGGCAAAGACTATGTAGTGGAATTCTTGCCATTCTGCCTAAGATAGCATCTCAGAATGATAGAAGAATTTGAGGTGGTATTTGGAATATCTCTCTCCCACATCCCTGATGTATAGAGATGAAACATGGATCACAAAGTAACTAAATGGTTTATTAAATTTCGGTGGCAGATTTCAGAACCAAGCCAGAGTTCTTTTCATTATAAGAAACAGAAGTGTTTAGAAAAAAAATTTTAAGTGAATTCACAAAATAGATTAGTTAAGCAAACAATTATTGCCTTTATAAAGGAATTCTTTTAAATAAAAGACAATCTCACCTGCCCAGATTTATGTTATAAAAGAACATACAAGCGTTTTGTTAACTGATCCAACATTGGTATCTTCCCTTGCCTTTCTGACAAGAAATTTTAATCAAATATAAAGTTTTGGCATATATGTGATTAATTCAGTAGTTACATTTAGACCTATTAAAACATGGTGGTTTGTAAGAAATTCACAGAGAGCAAAGCTCTTACGAAGAGTATACTTGTGCATGAGTTGAATAGAGAAGACAGTAAAGGGGATAAGTAGGTTGTCCATGAATTGGCCTCAGTCAGTTGAGTGTGGGACTGTGTTGTGGAAAATCTGTTAAAAACAAACTTGTAAGGGTTATGAACATTTGAGAGAGATTTTAAAACATCTGTACATGACGAATTTACTAAAAGATAGCAAGTTTATAAATATGTTTATTTTTACAAAATATGCTTAAATTTTAATTATGAAAATTTGGTGACAAAAAAATTTCTAAGCAAAGCAATGTGGTTTATCTCTTTCAGTTAAATGTTTTAAGTTATTTTATTGCACTGTGTAAATGTTAGGTGCTCAAGAACTATGTGTTTAAGTGGCAATATTTATTCTCCAAAGGAGTGAATAAAATAATTATATAGCCATTTTAATTTATTTGCACATATTCTCTAGTTAACCATTTAAATACCTTTAAAATGTCTTTTTGGATGCATGTATTTACAGAAAAATATGACTTTTCAAATAGAAGTAAGAGGAGTGGATTTTAATCCATGCAAATTTAGTGAATAGCATGACACAATTAAAAACAAAGTTCATGCAGTTTTCCACAAACCTATTAACATTATGAAAATGAAAAAAGGATGCATTTTATTATCAAGTCCTAGACTAGGGTCAAACTCATCTCTCTCTCCAGAAAATCAGAGATTCCAGAGGACCCCTCTGGCCAACTCCCATAACCTTGAAATTTGTAGCATCCTTATAAAAAAAGAAAAAAAAAAACATTGTAGTGGATGTGGTCTTCACTTCAAAAACAGTAAGGGAAATTTCATATGGAGTGAAAACTCCCTTGCTGCTTAGAGGTTTTTCTCAAAATGAAAGGTGGAAAATCACTTTCATAAAACCAAAGTATTTAGGAGAAAGGACTGAGCTTACAGGATAAACCTAGGGCTTTAAGAATTAAAGTTCTCAGATGAACAATAATTCTAGCATAAAAATTTCTTGCCCCAATTAACAGAAGACTCTCTCTGGGTAACACTATTTCTGAAACAGTAGAACAGAATCATCTATCTCATTGCCAGACCCAGCTTAACTGTTGTCATTTTCATAGTAAAGTCTACCTAGAACATGTGTACCCCAATCTTCCTCAGAATCATCCCATTAAATCAGCTTAACTCTGATACTTTTTCAATGCCATTTTATAGGTTTTGGATATATAGAGATAAATAAAAAGTAATTATTTACTCTAAGGACTCTGGGCAAGTTGGGGAAACAGATATGATCTTAAGTAAGTCTAACACAATGGAAAATACACAGGGTATCAGATCTTAAAGGATTAGTAGAGGAGAACTCAAGATTTGTCACCTTTCATAGCAGGTCTGCTCTTACCAACTGTTAGTGATATTTTGTTTTAACCTATACAGAGCCTCATTGCTACACTCTTTGTTTTACTGCCCAACACTAGAAGAATAGTGCCCTGGATAAGTTGAAAATATTTATTCCCATATAGATAGATTCTTAAAAATATGTCAGAGCAGATTGGCAAAATTATAGATTATGATTCCAACCAGTTCTAGTTCAAACTCTTTATTGAGCCTATGCCTTCATATAAAAGCTTAAGGGAAATTTAACATATGAAGGACCAGGGCTTCCCTGGTGGCAAAGTGGTTGAGAGTCCACCTGCCGATGCAGGGGACATGGGTTCATGCCCCAGTCTGTGAAGATCCCACATGCTGCGGATCGGCTGGACCCGTGAGCCATGACCGCTGATCATGTGCATCTGGAGCCTGTGTTCTGCAACGGGAGAGGCCACAACAGTGAGAGGCCCATGTACAGCAAAAAAAAAAAAAAAAAAAAAAAATATATATATATATATATATATATATATATATATATATATATATATATATATATATATATATATATATAAAGGACCATAGGCCAAATACAGAAAATCACATAAGACAGAATATTTCATATTGATTTGGTTTGATTTTCTGCCGTGGGTCACAAGTACATTATCTTTTAATCACCTAGTTTCCTGAAATAAAGAATAATCTTTCTACGTAATCATTTTATTCACGAGTTGGTGTTTTACCTTCTATATCTAGAACTTAAAAACAAATTTATTGGAGTGTAGTTGAGTTACAATGTTGTGTTAGTTTCAGTTGCCCAGCAAAGTGAATCAGTTACATATATATATATATATATATATATATATATATATATATATATATACACTCTTTTTAATTTTTTTTTAGATTCTCTTCCCATATATGCTATTACAGAGTATAAAGTTCCCTGTGCTATACAGCAGGCTCTTATTATTTGTCTGTTTTATATATAGTAGTGTGTATATGCCAGTCCCAATCTCCCAATTTATTCCTCCCACCATTTATCCCCTGGTAACCATAAGTTTGTTTTCTACATCAGTGACTCTACTTATGCTTTATAAACAAGTTCATTTGTACCCTTTTTTTAAGATTCCATATATAAGCAATATCATATAATATTTGTCTTTCTGTGTCTGACTTACTTCACTCAGTTTGACAATCTCTAGAACTTTGTGGCCAATTATTTTTCTTAAGCCTCCACTCTCTTTGAAATGTCATTAATTTTCTACAAGGAAATGAAGGCAAAATTAGTTAATAGTTTTCATTCACTCTGTATTTGAACAAACTATATTCCACTTACATCATCTCACATGATTCAATTCAGTCTTTTAACAAACATTTATTGAACCATTCATCTAAGTTCATTTAACATTGTTATCCACACTCATCTTTCCCATTTCTATTATTATGATCTCCTATTTTAACCCCACAGTTACATTTGGATCTTTCTTCAATATTTCACAATATGTAGTTTCCATAATATTCTTTTTGTTTGTTTGTTTAAATTGATTTTTATTGGAGTATAGTTGATTTACAATGTTATGTTAGTTTCTGCTGTATAGCAAAGTGAATCAGTTATACATATACATATCTCAACTCTTTTTTAGACTCTTTTCCCATATAGGTCATTGTATAGTATTGAGTAGAGTTACCTGTGCTATACATTGTGCTCTTATTTTTTACCTATTTTATATATAGTAGTGTGTATATGTCAACCCCAATCTCCCAATTTATCCCTCCCCAGCTTACACCCTGGTAAACATAAGTTTTTTCTCCTACATCTGTAACTCTATTTCTGTTTCGTAGATAAGTTCATTTGTGCCCTTTTTTAAAATCCCACATATAAGCGATATCATATGATATTTGTCATTCTCTGTCTGACTTACTTCACTCAGGATGACATTCTCTAGGTCCATCCATGTCAATTCTTTTTTGAGATTTCCAAACTAGTATGTGTTTTTGCCTGACAACAAGGACAACTTTCTTTTCTATACATTTTATGTTTTCTTTTGTTACTTTATATATAACTAGCAATTTATTTTCCCTAGAATTATTTAATTATATTCTTGTAGTAAAAATTATACCCTCAACTACATTATTTTCTCAAATTCTGAAAACTTTTTATTAGGACTACCATATTACAGAGTTTCAGGTTAATGAATGCCCAAATGAACTGTGCAAAGTGGCAGTGTTCTTGTTGATAGTATATCTTTCCATTGAGATCTCTTTTATTTTGGGTCTTTTTGAATCTTCTTAATTCTCATTTTTAGTAAATATTCAAGTGTTATACAGTCCACTTAAAAATTTTTATTGACCTATTTTTTCAGAACAGTCTTAGGTTTACAACAAAATTAAAAGGAAGGTACAGAGATTTCCCATATAACTCCTGATCCACATGCACGTGCACAGCCTCTACCATTATTAATATCCCAACCAAAGTGGTGCATTAGTTACAATTAAAGAACATACATGGACACATCATAAACACCCAAAGTTTATAGTTTACATGATGGTTCACTCTTGTTGTTGTACATTCTATAAGTTTGGACAAATCTAATGACATGTATTGACCATTAATGTTTCACATAGAACATTTTCACTACCTTAAGAATCTTCTGTGATCCTCCTACTTATCACTGACCCACACTCAACCTCTGGCAACTACTGATCTTCTTACTGTCTCCATACTTTTGTCTTTTCAGAATGTCATATAGTTAGAATTATACAGTATGTTGCCTTTTGAGATTGGCTTCTTTCACTTAGTAAATTTATTGAAATTTCCTCCATATCTTTTCATGGTTTAACAGCTCTTTTGCTTGTAGCACTGAATAACATTCCATTATCTGGAGGTACCACAGTTTATTTATCCACTCACCTATTGAAAGACATCTTGGTTGCTTCCCAGTTTTTGGCAATTAGGAACAAAACTGCTATAAACATCATATGGAGGTTTTTGTGTGGTAAAATTTTTAACTCCTCTGAGTAAATATCAAGGAATATGATTATTGGATTGTATGGCAAGAACATGTTTAGTTTTATAAGAAACCACCAAACTGTCTTCCAAAGTGTCTGTACCATTTTGCATTCCCATTATAAATGAATGAGAGTTCCTGTTGTTCCCCATCTTTGCCATCATTTGGTGTTGTCAGTGTTCTAGATTTTGGCCATTCTAATAGGTGTGTAGTAGCATTTTGTTGTTGCTTTAATTTTTATTTCCCTGATGACATATGACATGTTCATATGCTCATCTGCCATCTCTATAGATAATAGAGGTATAGAAATAGAGACAAAACTGGTGATTGACATGTGCTGGGTGGTAGGAAAATGGAGAGATGTCAAAGAGTAAAAGCTTCCAGCCATAAGATAAATAAATTCTGGGGATCAAATATACAGCATGGTGACTATAATTAACAATGCTATATTATATACTTGAAAGTTATTAAGAGAGTGGATCTTAAATGTTATTAACACACACACTAACAAATGTTAATTATGTGAGGGGATGGAGGAGTTAACTAACCATATTGTGATAATCATTTCACAATATATACGTGTATCAAATTGTCATGTTGTATACCTTAAAATTGCATATATGTCAATACCATCTCAATAAAGCTGGGGAGAAAATGTGTCACGTGTCATTAGCCATCAGGAAAATGTAAATGAAAACCAAAATGAAGCATCAATATATACTTACCAGAATGATTAAAATAAAAGCTTATGATAACTTCAAAAACTGGCACAGTAGAGAAATTGATCACTTATGCATTGCTGTTGAGAATGTAAAATGATACAGCCTCTCTGAAAAATAGCTCATGTATTTCTGTAAAAAAAAATAATAATCTTAAGTTAAGACCCAGTAATTGCACTCTTGGGCATTTATCCAAGAGAAATGAAACTTATGTTTATGCAGAACTTGTACACAAATGTTTCTGTAGGTAATAGCTGAAAACTGGAAACAATCCAGGTGTCCTTCTATGGGTAAGTGATTATGTAAAGTGAAGTTTATCTAAACCATGAAATACTACTTATCAATTAAAGAAAAACTGTAGCATAAACACTGAAAAGTTTTTTTTCTTTTTGTAATGCTAGTGCCTGACTTCAACTTTGATTGTTGAGTCATCCACCTCAAAGAGGCATCTACTTCAAAGAGAGCTACCTTGAAAACACACATTTCCAGCCACATGACTAAATTAAGAGCCAGTCTGTCCCTCCCCCACACCTCCAGCTCAGGCTCCTTTATTTTAGATAACTGATCACTTGGCCTGCTTGTTTTTCTTACCCTACACTTTAAATTCATAATATTATGGTATAAATGGTATAAATTCACCAGTAAAAAGTGAACTCGTGAAAGCCTAGGCCCCTATCTTCAACCCCAGTAAAAGCAAAACACCATGGGAGGTGGTTCAAGATGGAGCCGTAGTAAGATCCTAAACTCACTTCCTCCCATGGTCATGCCAGATCTATAGCTACATAAGGAACAACTCTATTTGAAAAAGACCTGAGAAATAGCACTTCACAAGAAAGGATAATAAGGCCACATCAAAATGGTAGGAGAGGTAGAGAAATGGCCTGTCCCAAAACTCCACTCCTGGTGTGGTGACCCACAATTGTGATGGGGATCATAAAAACAGAACTTCTCCCTCAGGAGCAAAGGGTTTGAGCCCAACATCATGTGTCCCAAACTTTGAGACATGGACCAAATAGACAAGCTTCCCAAACAACTGGCTTTGAAAAGTAATTGGGTATATGTTCAGGATACCCAAAGAGCTGTAGAAAATTGAGATACTGCTCATAAAGGGCCCAGGCATAGCCTCATTCACCCTGGGGCCCAGCACAAAAACAGAAATTTGAAAAGTGCCTAAACCTTTTGTGAAGGAGTTCACTTGTTAATCTTAAAGCATCTGCCAGAGGGGCAGGGGTCTGTTGAAACTCTCTCAGGGAATGGAGGTACTGGTGGATGCCATTTTTGCATTCGCCTTCTACATTACTAGCACCAGCACCTGCTCGTGCCATTTTTGCACTCTCTTTTTACCTTGCTAGGTCTTCGTGACCTGCCCCTGGACTCTCCCACAGCCATGTCCCACCAAACCTGGTGAGTTGACTCAGCCCAGCCTGATGTTCCCCAATGACCCTGCTTCACCAAAGCTGGTGAGAACACACAGTTCATACAGGGGATACCCCTTGAACCTGGCTCTAGTGGTCAGGGGACTTGTGTTTCTGGATCCCATGGGACTAAAACAATCATAGAGACAATCCTTGGCAGGGTACCATCCCAAAGATACAGCTCAGATAGCAGATTGAAACAAATGTTCAGTCTTCCTGTGACAAGAGCTTCAAGACAGAGAGGGGTAGCTGTTCCACCTAAAACATAGAAACAAAACAAAGGAATCAAGCAAAATTAGGAATCAAAGGAATATATCTAAAAAAAAAAAATTAAGAGAAAGCCTCAGGGGAAAAAAAAACTAAATGAAACAAATATAACTAATTTCTTGATAAAGAGTTCAAAGTAAGAGTCATAAGGATGCTCACCAATTTCAGAAGAATTGAGGAACTCAGAGAGAACTTCAACACAGGGATAAAATATATAAGAAAGTACCAAACAGAAGTTATAGGGCTGAAGAATACAATAATTGAACTGAAAATTACACTGCAGGTGTTCAACAACACTAGATAAAGCAGAAAAAAGGATCAGTGAACTGAAAGACAAGCAGAGGAACTCAACCAAATAGTGCAGCAAAGGAAAAAAAAATTAAAGTGAAGATTGTTTAAGGGATCCATGGGACAACATCAAGCAGAACAATATTCATATTATAGGGGTTTCAGAAAAAGAAGACTGAAAAGGGAACAGAAAATCTATTTGAAGAAATAATGATTGAAAATTTTTCTAACCTGGAAAAGGAAACATACATCCAGATTCAGAAAGCTGATAGAGTTCCAAATAAGATAAATCCAAATAGATCCTCACCAAGACATATTTTAACTAAAATGTCAAGTTAAAGATAAAGAGAGAATGTTAAATACAGCAAGAGAAAAACAACTTACAAAGAAATCCTTAGAGGACTACAAGCAGATTTTTCAACAGAAGTATTTCAGGCCAGAAGGGGTGACATGATTTATTCAAAGCACTGAAAGGAAAAAAAAATTCCAGCCAAGAATAATCTATACAGTGAAGTTATCATTCAGAATTGAAGGATATGTAAAGAGTTTCTCAGATAAGCAAAAACTGAGTTCACTACCACTAAACTGCCCTTACAAGAAATGTTATAGGGACTTATTTAATAAAAAAGGACATATGAAAAAAAAAATTCTCACTGGTAAAGGTAAATATATAGTAGATAGATTAATCACTTATACAGCTAGTAAGAAAGTTAAAAGACAAAAGTAGAAAAAAATAACTATAATCAAAATAATTAGTTAAGGGATACATACACACAAAGATGCAAATTGTGAAATCAGAAACAAAATGTGGGAGGGAGTAGTAAAAATATAGATTTTTAGAATGTGTTTAAATGTAATTTGATAACAAAATAGACTTGATAACTATACACACACACACACACACACACACACACATATAGGCTGATATATGTAAGCCTCATAGTAACCACAAAGCAATAACCTAAAGTAGATACACAAAAATAATGAGAATGGAATCTAATCATAACACTAAAAAAGTTATCACAGCACAAGGAAAGGGGACAACAGAAGAAAAGAGAAACAGAAAGTACAAAGCAGAGACTTCCGGGTAAGATGGCGGAAGAGTAAGACGCGGAGATCACCTTCCTCCCCACGGATACACCAGAAATACAGCTACACGTGGAACAACTCCTACAGAACACCTACTGAACGCTGGCAGAAGACCCCAGACCTCCCAAAAGGCAAGAAACTCCCCACATACCTGGGTAGGGCAAAGCGGAGAGATCCGCACACAGAGGATCGGTGCCGAGCGGCACTCACCAGCCCGAGAGGCTTGTCTGCTCGCCCGCCGGGGCACGCAGCGCTGGAAGCTGAGGCTCGGGCTTCGGTCAGAGCGCAGGGAAAGGACTGGGGCTGGTGGCGAGAACTCAGCCTGAAGGGGGCTAATGTGCCACAGCTAGCCGGGAGGGAGTCCGGGAAAACTCTGGAGCTGCCGAAGAGGCAAGAGACTTTTTCTTCCCTCTTGGTTTCCTGGTGCGCGAGGAGAGGGGATTAAGAGCGCTGCTTAAAGGGGCTCCACGGACGGGCGCGAGTCGCGACTGAAAGCGCGGAGCCCAGTGACAGGCGTGGGACGCTGGGGCTGCTGCTGCCGCCGCCAAGAAGCCTGTGTGCGAGCGCAGGTCACTGCCCACACCGCCCTTCCGGGAGCCTGTGCAGCCCGCCACTGCCGGGGTCCCGGGATCCAGGGGCGGCTTCCCTGGGAGAACGCACGGCGCGCCTCGGGCTGGTGCAATGTCACGCCGACCTCTGCCGCTGCAGGCTCGCCCCGCACTCCGTGCCCCTCCCTCCCTCCCGGCCTGAGTGAGCCAGAGTCCCCGAAGAGGCTGCTCCTTTAACCCTGTCCTATCTGAGCGAAGAACAGACGCCCTCCGGCGACCTACACGCAGAGGCGGGGCCAAATCCAAAGCTGAGACCTAGGAGCTGTGAGAACAAAGAAGAGAAAGGGAAACCTCTCCCAGCAGCCTCAGAAGCAGCGGATTAAAGCTCCACAATCAACTTGATGTACCCTGCATCTGTGGAATACATGAATAGACAACACATCATCCCAAATTGAGGAGCCCGGAGTCAGTGCTGTGCCTCTGAGGTGGGAGAGCCAACTTCAGGACACTGGTCCACAAGAGACCTCCCAGCTCCACATAATATCAAACGGTGAAAATCTTCCAGAGATCTCCATCTCAACACCAGCACCCAGCTTCACTCAACGACCAGCAGGCTACAGTGCTGGACACCCTAAGCCAAACAACTAGCAAGACAGGAACACAACACCACCCATTAGCAGAGAGGTGGCCTAAAATCATAAAAAGTCCACAGACACCCCAAAACACACCACCAGACGTGGACCTGCCCACCAGAAAGACAAGATCCAGCCTCATCCACCAGAACACAGGCACTAGTCCCCTCCACCAGGAAGCCTACACAACCCACTAAACCAACCTTAGCCACTGGGGACAGACACCAAAAACAACAGGAACTACGAATCTGCAGCCTGCAAAAAGGAGACCCCAAACACAGTAACATAAGCAAAATGAGAAGACAGAAAAACACACAGCAGGAGAAGGAGCAAGATAAAAACCCACCAGACCTAACAAATGAAGAGGTAATAGGCACTCTACCTGAAAAAGAATTCAGAATAATGATGGTAAAGATGATCCAAGATTCTATTTCCCAGATACAAAATCTTGGAAATAGAATAGACAAAATGCAAGAAACAGTTAACAAGGACCTAGAAGAACTAAAGATGAATCAAGCATCGATTAAAAACACAATACATGAAATAAAAAATACTCTAGATGGGATCAATAGCAGAATAACTGAGGCAGAAGAACGGATAAGTGAGGTGGAAGATAAAATAGTGGAAATAACTGCTGCAGAGCAAAATAAAGAAAAAAGAATGAAAAGAACAGAGGACAGTCTCAGAGACCTCTGGGACAACATTAAACGCACCAACATTCGAATTATAGGGGTTCCAGAAGAAGAAGAGAAAAAGAAAGGGACTGAGAAAATATTTGAAGAGATTATAGTTGAAAACTTCCCTAATATGGGAAAGGAAATAGTTAATCAAGTCCAGGAGGCACAGAGAGTCCCATACAGAATAAATCCAAGGAGAAATACGCCAAGACACATATTAATCAAACTGTCAAAAATTAAACACAAAGAAATCATATTAAAAGCAGCAAGGCAAAAACAACAAATAACACACAAGGGAATCCCCATCAGGATAACAGCTGATCTCTCAGCAGAAACTCTACAAGCCAGAAGGGAGTGGCAGGACATACTTAAAGTGATGAAGGAGAAAAACCTGCAACCAAGATTACTTTACCCAGCAAGGATCTCATTCAGATTTGATGGAGAAATTAAAACGTTTACAGACAAGCAAAAGCTGAGAGAGTTCAGCACCACCAAACCAGCTTTACAACAAATGCTAAAGGAACTTCTCTAGGCAAGAAACACAACAGAAGTAAAAGACCTACAATAATGAACCCAAAACAATTAAGAAAATGGGAATAGGAACATACATATCGATAATTACCTTAAATGTAAATGGACTAAATGCTCCCACCAAAAGACACAGAGTGGCTGAATGGATACAAAAACAAGACCCATCTATATGCTGTCTACAAGAGACCCACTTCAGACCTAGAGACACATACAGACTGAAAGTAAGGGGATGGAAAAAGATATTCCATGCAAATGGAAACCAAAAGAAAGCTGGAGTAGCAATTCTCATATCAGACAAAATAGACTTTAAAATAAAGACTACTAGAAGAGACAAAGAAGGACACTACATAATGATCAAGGGATCGATCCAAGAAGAAGATATAACAATTGTAAATATTTATGCACCCAACATAGGAGCACCTCAATACATAAGGCAAATACTAACAGCCATAAAAGGAGAAATCGACAGTAACACACTCATAGTAGGGGACTTTAACACCCCACTTTCACCAATGGACAGATCATCCAAAATGAAAATAAATAAGGAAACACAAGCTTTAAATGATACATTAAACAAGATGGACTTAATTGATATTTATAGGACATTCCATCCAAAAACAACAGAATACACATTTTTCTCAAGTGCTCATGGAACATTCTCCAGGATAGATCATATCTTGGGTCACAAATCAAGCCTTGGTAAATTTAAGAAAATTGAAATTGTATCAAGTATCTTTTCCGACCACAATGCTATGAGACTAGATATCAATTACAGGAAAAGAGCTGTAAAAAATACAAACACATGGAGGCTAAACAATACACTACTTAATAACGAAGTGATCACTGAAGAAATCAAAGAGGAAATTAAAAAATACCTAGAAACAAATGACAATGGAGACACAACGACCCAAAACCTATGGGATGCAGCAAAAGCAGTTCTAAGAGGGAAGTTTACAGCAATACAATCCCACCTTAAGAAACAGGAAACATCTCGAATAAACAACCTAACCTTGCACCTAAAGCAATTAGAGAAAGAAGAACAAAAACATCCCAAAGTTAGCAGAAGGAAAGAAATCATAAAAATCAGGTCAGAAATAAATGAAAAAGAAATGAAGGAAACGATAGCAAAGATCAATAAAACTAAAAGCTGGTTCTTTGAGAAGATAAACAAAATTGATAAACCATTAGCCAGACTCATCAAGAAAAAAAGGGAGAAGACTCAAATCAATAGAATTAGAAATGAAAAAGGAGAAGTAACAACTGACACTACAGAAATACAAAAGATCATGAGAGATTACTATAAGCAACTCTATGCCAATAAAATGGACAACCTGGAAGAAATGGACAAATTCTTAGAAATGCACAACCTGCCAAGACTGAATCAGGAAGAAATAGAAAATATGAACAGACCAATCACAAGCACTGAAATTGAAACTGTGATAAAAAATCTTCCAACAAACAAAAGCCCAGGACCAGATGGCTTCACAGGCGAATTCTATCAAGCATTTAGAGAAGAGCTAACACCTATCCTTCTGAAACTCTTCCAAAATATAGCAGAGGGAGGAACACTCCCAAACTCATTCTACGAGGCCACCATCACCTTGATACCAAAACCAGGCAAGGATGTCACAAAGAAAGAAAACTACAGGCCAATATCACTGATGAACATAGATGCAAAAATCCTCAACAAAATACTAGCAAACAGAATCCAACAGCACATTAAAAGGATCATACACCATGATCAAGTGGGGTTTATTCCAGGAATGCAAGGATTCTTCAATATACGCAAATCAATCAACGTGATACACCATACTAACAAATTGAAGGAGAAAAACCATATGATCATCTCAATAGATGCAGAGAAAGCTTTCGACAAAATTCAACACCCATTTATGATAAAAACCCTGCAGAAAGTAGGCATAGAGGGAACTTTCCTCAACATAATAAAGGCCATATATGACAAACCCACAGCCAGCATTGTCCTCAATGGTGAAAAACTGAAACCATTTCCACTAAGATCAGGAACTAGACAAGGTTGCCCACTTTCACCACTCTTATTCAACCTAGTTTTGGAAGTTTTAGCCACAGCAATCAGAGAAGAAAAGGAAATAAAAGGAATCCAAATTGGAAAAGAAGAAGTAAAGCTGTCACTGTTTACAGATGACATGATACTATACATAGAGAATCCTAAAGATGCTACCAGAAAACTACTAGAGTTAATCAATGAATTTGGTCAAGTTGCAGGATACAAAATTAATGCACAGAAATCTCTGGCATTCCTATATACTGATGATGAAAAATCTGAAAGTGAAATCAAGGAAACACTCCCTTTTACCATTGCAACAAAAAGAATAAAATATCTAGGAATAAACCTACCTAAGGAGACAAAAGACCTGTATGCAGAAAATTATAAGACACTGATGAAAGAAATTAAAGATGATACAAATAGATGGAGAGATGTACCATGTTCTTGGATTGGAAGAATCAACATTGTGAAAATGACTCTACTACCCAAAGCAATCTACAGGTTCAATGCAATCCCTATCAAACTACCACTGGCATTTTTCACAGAACTAGAACAAAACATTTCACAATTTGTATGGAAACACAAAAGACCCCGAATAGCCAAAGCAATCTTGAGAACGAAAAATGGAGCTGGAGGAATCAGGCTCCCTGACTTCAGACTATACTACAAAGCTACAGTAATCAAGACAGTATGGTACTGGCACAAAAACAGAAAGATAGATCAATGGAACAGGATAGAAAGCCCAGAGTTAAACCCACGGACATATGGTCACCTTATCTTTGATAAAGGAGGCAGGAATGTACAGTGGAGAAAGGACAGTCTCTTCAATAAGTGGTGCTGGGAAAACTGGATAGGGACATGTAAAAGTATGAGATTAGATCATTCCCTAACACCATACACAAAAATAAGCTCAAAATGGATTAAAGACCTAAATATAAGGCCAGACACTATCAAACTCTTAGAGGAAAACATAGGCAGAACACTCTATGACATAAATCACAGCAAGATCCTTTTTGACCCACCTCCTAGAGAAATGGAAATAAAGACAAAAATAAACACATGGGACCTAATGAAACTTAAAAGCTTTTGCACAGCAAAGGAAACCATAAACAAGACCAAAAGACAACCCTCAGAATGGGAGAAAATATTTGCAAATGAAGCAACTGACAAAGGATTAATCTCCAAAATTTATAAGCAGCTCATGCAGCTCAATAACAAAAAAACAAAGAACCCAATCCAAAAATGGGCAGAAGACGTAAATAGACATTTCTCCACAGAAGATATACAGACTGCCAACAAACACATGAAAGGATGCTCAACATCTTTACTCATTAGAGAAATGCAAATCAAAACTACAATGAGATATCATCTCACACCAGTCAGAATGGCCATCATCAAAAAATCTAGAAACAATAAATGCTGGAGAGGGTGTGGAAAAAAGGGAACACTCTTGCACTGCTGGTGGGAATGTGAATTGGTACAGCCGCTATGGAGAACGGTATGGAGGTTCCTTAAAAAACTACAAATAGAACTACCATATGACCCAGCAATCCCACTACTGGGCATATACCCTGAGAAAACCATAATTCAAAAAGAGACATGTACCAAAATGTTCATAGCAGCCCTATTTACAATAGCCCGGAGATGGAAACAACCTAAGTGTCCATCATCGGATGAATGGATAAAGAAGATGTGGCACATATATACAATGGAATATTACTCAGCCATAAAAAGAAATGAAATTGAGCTATTTGTAATGAGGTGGATAGACCTAGAGTCTGTCATACAGAGTGAAGTAAGTCAGAAAGAGAAAGACAAATACTGTATGCTAACACATATATATGGAATTTAAGAAAAAAAAATGTCATGAAGAACATAGGGGTAAGACAGGAATAAAGACACAGACCTACTAGAGAATGGACTTGAGGATATGGGGAGGGGGAAGGGTAAGCTGTGACAAAGTGAAAGAGCGGCATGGACATATACACTACCAAACGTGAGGTAGATAGCTAGTGGGAAGCAGCCGCATAGCACAGGGAGATCAGCTCGGTACTTTGTGACCGCCTGGAGGGGTGGGATAGGGAGGGTGGGAGGGAGACGCAAAAGGGAGGGGATATGGAAACATATGTATATGTATAACTGATTAAATTTGTTATAAAGCAACAACAAAAAAAAATAAAAAAAAATAAAAATAAAGGGAAAGAGCATCAAAAAAAAAAAAAAAAAAAAAAAAAAAAAAAAAAAGAAAGTACAAAGCAGCCAGAAAACAATGGCAATAAAGTACATAACTTTCCATAATTATTTTAAATGTAAATGGACTAAAATTTTCAATCAAAAGACACAGAGTGACTGAATGGATTAACAACAACAACAACAACAACACATATCTATATGCTGCCAAAAAGCAACACACTTCAGATGTAAGGACACATGCAGACTGAAAATGAAGGACTTGAAAAAGATGTTTCTCCCAAACAGAAACCAGAAAAAAACAGGGGTAACAATACTTATATCAGAAAAAAATAGACTTTAAAGCAAATACTGTAATAAAGAGAGAACCTTCAAGATGGCAGAATATTAAGATGTGGAGCTTACCTTCTCCCCACAGATACATCAAAAATACATTGGGCTTCCCTGATGGCGCAGTGGTTGAGAGTCTGCCTGCCAATGCAGGGGACGTGGGTTTGTGCCCCGGTCCGGGATGATCCCACATGCCGCAGAGCGGCTGGGCCCGTGTGCCATGGCTGCTGAGCCTGCATGTCTGGAGCCTGTGTTCCACAATGGGAGAGGTCACAACAGTGAGAGGCTCACGTACCAGAAAAAAAAAAAATCTACATGTGGAACAACTCCCGCAGGACATCTACTGAACACTGGCAGAAGACCTGACTTCCAAAAAGGAAAGAAAATCTCCATGTAACTGGGTAGGGCAAAAGAAAAATAAAAAAGGAAAAAGACCAAGGAATCAGGACATTACCTGCACCTCTGGGATGGAGATGTGAAGGAGGAATATTTTCCACACACTAGGAAGCCCTCTCATGTGTGAGGATGCAGGGAGGAACTTCAGAGCCTCAGAGGAGTGTACAGAAACAGATGTGCAGAGGACAAAGCACAGTGAGTCCACACAGAAGATTGGTGCCAAATGGCAGTTCCCAGTTCTAGACTCTTGTCTGTTCTCCCAATGGGGTGGGTAGGGGCTGAGTGCTGAGGCTCTGGTGTTGGAAGTCAGACCCAAGGGAGAGGACTGGGGTTGACTGTATGAAGAAGCCTGAGGGGGCGAGTGCATCACAGTTGAGGGAGTCTGAGAAGAAGACTGGGCCTGCCAGAGAGGCAACGGACCACTGTTGGGGGGTGTGCAAGGAGAGGGGTGGGCCCACCATAGGAGCTTCTTTCTCTGTGCACTCACAGGTAGCAGGGCACTGGCTACATAAGTTTCAGGGGCGGGCACTAGCCACGACTGCTATCCCGGACCCCAGAGGTAGGCACAGACTGCTACTGATGCTGCTGCTGTCACCAAGCATCCTGTGAGCAAGCACACGTCACTGCCCACACCATCCTGGAACCCACCACTGCTGAGGGTCCCATGATCCTGGACCAACTTCCCCAAGAGAATGCATGGCATGCCCCAGGCTGTTGCAACTTCCTGCAGGTCTCTGCTGCTACAGGCACTCCCTGAACATCCCATTAGTGGCTGGCATATCCATCCCTCTCTCCGGCCTGAGTAAGTGTGCTGTAATCTGCCACGGCTTTCATCCCCTCTCACCAAGGCAGGGAACAGATGCCTGAGGGTGGCACACATGCAGAGGTGGGGCCAAAAGCAAAGCTGAACCCAGGGGTGGTAAGACCAAAGAAGACGAATGGAAATCTCTCCATGAAGCCACAAGAGCAGTGGATTAAATCCCTGCAATTGGCTTGGTAAACCCTGAATCTCTGGAATATCTGAATAGATAATGAGTGTTCCCACAATTGATGGCTGGTCTAGCTTTAACAACTGTGGACTTCAGGGGTAAGTACACATGGGAATTGGGCCAGGACAGAGTGTGAACTTGCCCTTCAGTGCCCAGAGCAAGTCCAGAGACCTGCCTAGAGATATTAGAGGATTTCCTGGGGAGGCAGGGATTGGCTGTGTCTCACTGTGGGGCAAGGACACTGACAGCTGAGGCCCCAGGAAAATATTATTATTATTACTATTTTTTTGTTTCATTGTATCATGTTGTTGTTCTTTATTATTCTTTAAATATTTATTTTAAAATTTACTTTTCAAATCTTTTAGATTTTATGCTTTTATTTTTAATACATTTTTCTATTTTTACTTTTTCATTATATTGTGTTTTTTCTGTATTTCTGCTTTTTGCTTTTGTTTTGCTTTGTTTTCAATATATTTTTAACTATATTTTTTATTTGCCTATTTTTACTTTATCTTTTGGTTTTTGTGTTTTTTTTCCTTTTGTTTTCCTTTTTGTTTTGTTTTTATCATATTTTGATCATTTTTGTGTGTTTGTTTTACGCTTTCTTTGCCTTTTATTGTTTAGTTTTCTTTCTGCTTTTGATTTATTTTTTTGTTTTTGTTTTTGTTAATTTAGTTTTATTGTTTGTTTTAGTTTTTGGGTTCATTTATTTGGATTCTCTCTTCTTTTTTGTTTTCTCTTTTTTCTTTCTATTTTTGTGTGTGTGTGTTTCTTTCTATGTTTCTTTTTTTGTTTCTCTCTGTTTGGTTTTGTTTTTACCATTTGTCTTGGGGGTTTTGTTTGTCTGTTCATTTTTTTTCTCTCTCTCTCTCTCTTTTCTTTTCTTCCACACTGTGTAGCTTACAGAGTCTTGCTTCTCTGTTCAGGGATTGGGCCTGAACCTCTGAGGTGGGAGAGC
The DNA here is from genome assembly GCF_964341445.2 of Mesoplodon mirus. Taxonomy (NCBI): domain Eukaryota; kingdom Metazoa; phylum Chordata; class Mammalia; order Artiodactyla; family Ziphiidae; genus Mesoplodon; species Mesoplodon mirus. The sequence continues at coordinate 47,749,699 of NC_138992.1, forward strand.
CGAGACCAGGACAATGGATTGCCATAGAAATCCTGGCCCAAAGGAATATTAATCAGCAAAAGCTCACCCAGAGGTCTCCATCTCAGCAGCAAGACCTAGTTCCACCCAATGACCAACAAGCTCCACTATTGGACACCTCACACCAAACAACTAGCAAGACAGAAACACAACCTCATCCATTATCAGACAGGCTGCCTAAAGTCATACTAAGCTCACAGACATGCCAAAACACATCACCTGACATGGCCCTGCCCATCAGAGGGACAAGATCAAGCTCCTCCCCCCCAGAACACAGGCACCAGTCCCCCCCTACCAGGAAATGCACACAAGCCACTGGAAAAAACTCACCCACTGGGGGGCAGACCGCAGAAGCAAGAGGAACTATGACTCTGCAGACTGCAGAAAGGACACCTCAAGCACAGTATATTAAACAAACTGAGAGGACAGAGAAATATATTACAGACAAAGGAGTCAGGTAAAAACATACAAGACCAAATAAATGAAAAGGAAATAGAAAATCCACCTGAAAAAGAATTCACAGTAATGACAGTAAAGATGATCCATAATATCAGAAATAGAATGGAGAATAGACAAGAAACAATTAACAAGGACATAAAAGCAGTAAAGGAGAAACAAACAGTGATGAACAGCAGAAGAAAGAATAAAATTAAAACATTGAGGACACGATCAGAGACTTCTGGGATAACATAACTGTACCAACATTCAAATTATAGGGGTTCCAGAATAAGAAGAGAAAGACAATGGGTCTGAGAAAATATTTGAAGACATTATAGTCAAAAACTTCCGTAACATGGGAAAGGAAAGAGTCAGTCAAGTCCAGGAAACACAAAGAGTCCAATAAAAGATAAACCCAAGGATAAACATACCTAGAGACATAATAATCATACTAACAAATATTAAATACAAGGAAAAAATATTAAAACCAGCAAAAGAAAAGCAACAAATGACATAAAAGGGAACCCCCATAGGCTAACAACTGACTTTTTCAACAGAAACTCAGTAGGCCTGAAGGGAGTGGCAGGACATATTTAAAGTGATGAAAGGGAAAAACCTACAACCAAGATTTTTCCATCCAGCAAGGATCTCATTCAATTTCGATGGAGAAATCAAAAGTTTTAAGGACAAGAAAAAGCTAACAGAATTCAGAACCACCAAACCAGCTCTACAACAAATGCTAAAGGAACTTCTCTAAGCAGGAAACACAGAGATGAAAAAATCTTACAGGGCTTCCCTGGTGGCGCAGTGGTTGAGAGTCCGCCTGCCGATGCAGGGGACACGGGTTCGTGCCCCGGTCCCGGAGGATCCCACATGCCGCGGAGCGGCTGGGCCCGCGAGCCATGGCCGCGGAGCCTGTGTGTCCGGAGCCTGTGCTCCGCAATGGGAGAGGCCACAGCAGTGAGAGGCCCGCGTACAGCAAAAAAAAAAAAAAAAAAAAAAAAAAAAATCTTACAAAAACAAACCCCAAACAATTAAGAAAATAGTAATAGGAACATACATATTAATAATTACATTAAACATGATTGAATTAAATGCTCCAACCTAAAGAAACAGATTGGCTGAATGGATACAGAAACAAGACCCTTATATATGCTGTCTAAGACCCACTTCAGAAGTAGGGACACATACACACTGAAAGTAAGGGGATGGAAAAATATATTTTATGCAGATGGAAATCAAAAGAAAGCTGGAGTAACAATATCAGATAAAATAAACTTAAAAGAAAAGGACTGTTACAAGAGACAAGGACGGAAACTACATAATGATCAAGGGATCAATCCAAGAAGATATAACAATTATAAATATATGTACACAAAACATAGGAGCACCTCAATGCATAAGGCAAATGCTAACAGCAATAAAAGGGAAAAAAGATGATAGTAGTACAGTAATAATGGGGGACTTAACACCTCATTTACATCAATGGACAGATCATCCAGACAGAATATTAATATGGAAACACAAGCTTTAAATGACACAATAGACCAGATAGATTTAATTGATATTTATAGGACATTCCATCCAAAAACAGCAGATTACACTTTCTTCTCAAGTGCACATGGAACATTCTCCAGGATAGATCACATCTTGGGTCTCAAATCAAGCCTCAGTAAATTTAAGAAAATTGAAATCGTATCAGGCATCTTTTCTGACCACAACACTATGAGATTAGACATGAAAAACAGGGAAAAAATGTAAAAACAAAACAAAAAAACAAAACAAAACAAGAAAAAACATGGAGGAGAAAAAATATGTTACTAAAAAAACCAAGAGATCACAGAAGTAATCAAAGAGAAAATCAAAAAAATACCAAGAGGCAAATGACAATGAAAACGTGATGACCCAAAACCTATGGGATGCAGCAAAAGCAGTTCTAAGAGGGAAATTTATAGCAATACAATCCTACCTCAAGAAACAAGAAAAATCTCAAATAAACAATCTAACCTAACACATAAAGGAACTAGAGAAAGAAGTTGAACAATAACAAAAACAAGAAAAAAAACCCCTCAAATTTCATAGAAGGAAATAAATCATAAATATCAGAACAGAAATACATGAAATAGAAACAAAGAAATAATAGCAAAGATCAATAACAAAGCTGGTTCTTTGAGAAGATAAAATCAATAAACCATTAGCCACACTCATCAAGAAAAAGAGGGAGATGATTCAAATCAATAAAATTGAAATGAAAATGGAGAAGTTACAATGGACACCACAGAAATACAAAGGATCATAAGCAAATACTACAAGCAACAATATGCCAAAAAGTTGGACAACCTGGAAGAAATGGACAAATTCTTAGAAAGGTATAACCTTCCAAGACTGAACCAGGGAGAAATAGAAAATATGAACAGAAAAATCACATGTAATGAAATTGAAACTGTGATTAAAAATCTTCCAGTAAACAAAAGTCCAGGACCAGATGGCTTCACAGGCAAATCCTATCAAATATTTAGAGAAGAGATAATGCCCATCCTTCTAAAAAACTGCAGAGGAAAAACAATCCCAAGCTCATTCTATGAGGCTGCCTGATACCAAAACCAGACAAAGATATGACAAAAAAAAAAAAATTACAGACTTATCACTGATGAATATAGACACAAAAATCCTCAACAAAATACTAACAAACAAACCAATAACACATTAAAAGGAAAAATACACCAGGAACAAATGTTTTATCCCAGGGATGGAAGGATTTTTCAATATATGCAAATCAATCAATGTGATATGCCATGTTAAGATATTGAAGAATAAAAACCATATGATCATCTCAGTAGATGCAGAAAATAACTTTTGACAAAATGCAATACTCATTTATGATAAAAACTTTCAAGAAAGTGGACATACAGGGAGCCTACACCATGCTAAAGACCATATACCACAAACACAGAGCAAACGTCATTCTCAATGGTGAAAAATTGAAAGCCTTTCCTCCAAGATCAGGAACAAGACAAGGATATCAACTTTCACCACTCTTATTCAACATAGTTTTGGAAGTCCTAACCACAGCAATCAGAGAAGAAAAAAAATAAAATAAAGGGAATACAAATTGGAAAAGAAGTAAAACTGTCATTGTTCACAGACGCCATGATACTATACATAGAAAATCCTAAAGATGGCACCAGAAAACTACTAGAGCTAATCAATGAATCAGGTAAAGTTGCAGGATACAAAATTAATGTAAAGAAATCTCTTGCATTTCTATACACTAATGTCAAAAGATAAGAAAAATAAATTAAGGAAACAATCCCATTTACCATTGCAACAAAAAGAATAAACTACCGAGGAATAAACTTATGAAAAGAGGTAAAAGAATTTTACTCAGATAACTATAAGACAGTGATGAAAGAAATCAAAGATGACACAAAGAGATGGAGAGATATACCATGTTCTTTGGTTGGAAGAATCAGTATTGTGAAAATGACTATACTCCTCAAGGCAATCTACAGATTCAATGCAATCCTTATCCACTTACCTTGGTATTTTTTCACAGAACTAGAAAAATAAATCTTAAAATTTGTATGGAAACACAAAAGACAACGGATGGGCAAAGCAATCATGAAAAAGAAAAAATGGAGCTGGAGGAATCAGGCTCCCTGACTTCAGACTATATTACAAACCTACAGTCATCAGGACAGTATGTTCCTGGCACAAAAACAAAAATATACATCAATGGAAGAAGACATAAAGCCCAGAGATAAATGCATGCCCCTATGGTTACCTAATCTATGACAAGGGAGGCAAGAATATACAACGGAGCAAAGACTGCCTCTTTAATAAGTGGTGCTGGGAAAACTGGACAGCTACATGTAAAGAAAAAAATATAATACTCCTTAACACCATACATAAAAATAAACTCAAAATGGGTTAAAGACTTAAATATAAGACCAGACACTATAAAACTCTTAGAGGAAAACGTAAGCAGAACACTCTTTGACATAATTCACAGCAATATCTTTTTTGACCCACCTCCTAGAGTAATGAAATAAAAACAAAAATAAACAAATTGGACCTAATGAAACTTAAAAGTTTTCACACAGCAAAGGAAACCATAAACAAGATGAAAAGAGAGCCCTCAGAATGAGAGAAAATATTTGCAAAATGAAGGAATGACAAGGGATTAATCTCCAAAATATACAAACAGCTCATGTGGCTCAATACCTGAAAAAACAAACAATCCAGTCAAAAACTGGGCAGAAGACCTAAAGAGACATTTCTCCAAAGAAGACATACAGATGGCCAAGAGTCATATGAAAAGATGCTCAACATCACTAATTATTAGAGAAATGCAAATCAAAACTACAATGTGTTATCACCTCATAGCAGTCAGAATGGCCATCATCAAAAAAATCTACAAACAATAAATACTGGAGAGGGTGTAGAGAAAAGTGAATCCTCCTGCACTGCTGGTGGGAATGTAAATTGATACAGCCAATATGGAGAACAGTATGGAAGTTCCTTACAAAACTAAAACGAGAATTACCATATGACCCAGCAATCCCACTACTAGGTATATACCCTGAGAAAACCATAATTCAAAAAGACACATGCACCCCAATATTCATTGCAGCATTATTTACAATAACCAGGTCATGGAAGCAACCTAAATGTCCATCAACAGATGAATGGATAAAGAAGATGTGGTACATAAATAAAATGGAATATTATTCAGCCATATAAAGGAATGAAACTGGGTCATTTGTAGAGGTGTAGATAGACCTAGAAACTGTCATACAGAGTGCAGTAAGTCAGAAAGAGAAAAACAAATACCGTATATTAACGCATATTTGTGGAATCTAGAAAAATGGTACAGATGAACCTGTTTTCAAGGCAGAAATAGAGACACAGATTTAGAGAACAAACCTATGGACACCAAAGGGGGGGAGAGGAGGGTGGGTTGAACTGGGAGATTGGGATTGACATATATATGCTAATATGTAGAAAATAGATAACTAATGAGAACCTGCTGTATAGCACAGGGAACTCAATCTAATGCTCTCTGGTGTCCTAAATGGGAAGGAAATCCAAAAAAGACAGGATATATGTATACATATAGATGATTCACTATATGTATATAGTAAAACTAACACTACTTTGTAAAGCAACTATACCCCAATTAAAAAAATAATAAAAAAATAAGAGATTTGAAATGAAAAAAAAATACTCTAATAAAGACAAAAATGTGCACTGAATAATGATAAAGGGATCAATTCAAGAAGAAGATATAACATTTATAAATATTTATGCACCCAGCAGAGGAGCACCTAAATATATAAAGCAAATATTAACAGATCTAAAGGGAGAAGTTGATACAAAGATAGTAGGGGAATTCAATACTTCATTGCATCAGTGAATAGGTCATCCAGATAGAAATCAACAAGGAAACATTAGCCTTAAATGAATGGTTAAACTAATGGACTTAACAGATATATACATAATATTCCATCCAAAGCAGCAGCATACACTTTCTTCTCAAGTGAACATGAAACATTCTCCAGGATAAATCATGTTAGGTCACAATAAAAAAGTCTCAGTTTTAAGAAGAATGAAATCATATCAAGCATCTCTCTAAGCCACAATGGTATGAAGCTGGAAATCAATCACAAAAAGAAAACTAAAAATAGCACACTTATTTGGAGATTAAACAATGTGCTACTGAACAACATATGGGTCAACAAAGAAATTTTGTAAATAAATTAAAAATACATTGAGGCAAATGAAAATGGAAATACAACATACCAAAATCTATGAGATGCAGGGAAAGCAATTCTAAGGGAGAAGTTCATATTGATACAAGCCTCAAGAAACAAGAAAAGTTTCAAATAAACAATTTAACTATACACCCAAAGAAGCTAGAAAAAAACCCAAGTAAAGCCCTAAGTTAGTATAAGGAAAAAAATGATGAAGATAGGGGTGGAAATAAATGAAATAAAGACTAAGCAAAATAGAAAAGATTAATGAGACTACATCAAAAGAGAGATTTTGCACAGTGACGGAAAGACACTATCAACAAAATGAAAAGACCACCTACTGGATGGGAGAAGATATTTGCAAAGGAGGTATCAGATAGGGAGTTAATATACAAAATATACAAAACACTCATACAACTCAACATAAAAAAAAAACAACAATATGATTTAAAAATGGACAGAGGATCTGAGTAAACATTTTTCCAAAGAAGACATATAGATGGCGAATAGACATGCAAAGATGCTCAACATCACTAATCATAAGGGAAATGCAAATCAAAACCACAAAGATATTTTTGCCTCACACCTGTCAGAGTGGCTATTACCAAAAAAGACAAAGAATAACAAGTGTTGGCAAGGATGTGGAGAAAAGGGAAGCCTCATTCACTGTTGGTGGGAAATAAACTGGTGAAGCCACTATGGAAAACAGTATGGACAATTCTCAAAAATATTAGGAATAGAGCTACCATATGATCCAGTAATTCACTCCTGGGTATTTATCCAATGAAAATAAAAACACTAATAAGAAGGGATATATGCACCCTTATGTTCATTGCAGTGTTATTTACAACAGTCAATTTATGGAAGCAACTTAAGTGGTCATCAATAGATGACTGGATAAAGAAGATGTGGTATATATGTAAAATGGAATATTAGTCATTAAAAAGGATGAAATATTGCCATTTGTGACAACATGGATGGACCTAGAGGGTATTATGTTAAGTGAAATAAGTTAGACAGAGAAAGAAAAATACTGTATGATTTCACTTATACATGGAATCTAAGCAACAAATAAATGAACAGCCAGAACTAAACAGAAACAGAGTCATAGATACAGAGAACAAACAGATGGTTGCCATAGAGGAGGGAGGTAGGGGGAGGAAAGAAATAAGTGAGGGAGATTAAGAGGTACAAATTTCCAGTGGCATAATAATTGAGTCACAAGTTTAAAATGTACAGTGTGGGCAATACAGTCAATAACAATATAATATCTTTGTATGGTGACATATCATAACTAGACTTGTCATGGTGATCATTTTGATATATATAGAAATATCAAATCACTCTGTTGTGAAACAGAATGAACATAGTATTGTAGTTCAATTGTAGTTCAAAAACAAAAACAAACAAACAAACTCATAAAAACAATATCAGTTTTGTGGTTACCAGAGGTGAGGGGTGGGGTGACTGGATGAAGACAGTGAAAAAATACAAACTTTCAGTTATAAGATCAATAAGTACCATGGATGTAATGTACAACATGATAAATATAATTAACACCACTGTATGTTATATATGAAAGGTGTTAATAGGGTAAACCCTAAGAGTTCTCATCACAAGGAAAATATTTTTTCTATTTCATTAATTTTGTATCTATATGGATGCTCACTAAACTTATGGTTGTAATCATTTAATGATGTAAGTAAAATTATTATGCTGCACACCTTAAACATATAGTGCTGTATATGTCAATTATATTTCAATAAAACTAGAAGAAAAAAATTTAAAAATCAATGAAATTTAAGAGCTGGTTCTTTAAAGAATTAAACAAAATGGACAAAACTTAGTTATACTAACTAAGAAAAAAAAGAGTGCTCAAAAATAAAATCAAATAAAATCTTTCTCAAAAAAGAAGTTATAAATGATAGCAGAGAAGTACAAAAATTATAAGAGACTACTGTGCACAACTGTACACCAATAAATTTGACAATCTACAAAGAATGGATAAACCCAAGAAACATACAATACTGCAAGACTATATAATGAATAAATAGATATTCTGCATAGGCCAATTACTACAAGGAGATTAAATCAGTAATCAAAAAAGTACCAGCAAACAAAAGTATAGGTCCAGAAAGCTTCACTGGTGAATGCTACTAAGAATTCAAATAAGATTTAATACTGCACTCCTCAAACTCTCCCAAAACTGTGAAGAGAAGGGAACACTCCCAAACACATTTTAAAGGCCAGCGTTGCCTGATAACAAAACCAGACAAGGATATTCCCCACCCCGCCACACACACACACACATGCCAAGAAAATTAAAGGCAATATCCCTGATAAATATAGATGCAAAAATCCTCACAAAATTTGAGCAAAACAATTTCAACAACACATCAAAATGATCATACACCATGATCACATGGTGTTTATTCCAAGGATTCAAGAATGGTTCAATATCCACAAATTAATCCATGTGATTTACCACGTTAACAAGATGAAGGGAAAAATCATATAATCATCTCAATATGTCCAGAAAAAGTATTTGACAAGATTCAATATCCATTTATGATAAAAAAAGAACTTTCAACAAAATGGGTACAGATGAAATGTACCACTACATAATAAAGGCCAAGTATGACAAGCCTATAGTTAACATCATACTTAACAATGAAAAGCTGAGATCTTTTGAGATCACAATAAGACAAGAATGCCAAACTCACCACTTTTATTCAACATAGTGTTGGAAATCCTTACTAGAGTAATTAGGCAGGAAAAAAAAAGATAAAAGTCATCCAAATGGGAAAGGAAGAAGTAAATCTGTCATGATTTGCAGATGACATGATACTATACATGGAAAACCCTAAAGACTACACACACACACACACACACGCACACACACAGTTAGAACTAATAAACAAATTCAGTAAAGTTGCAAGGTACAAAAGTAATACTCAAAAATCTGTTACATTTTTATACAATAAGAATATCAAAAAAAGAAATTAAGAAAACAATCTAATTTATAATTGCATCAAAAATAATAAAATACCTAGGAATGAATTTAAGTAAGTACATAAAAGACCTATGCTAAAAATTACGGATGCAGGAAATTGAAGAAGACACAAACAAATGGCAAGATATTCCTTGTTCAAGGATTGAAAGAAATAATATCGTTAAAAGGTCCATATTACCCAAAGGAGACTAGAGATTCAATTCACTTCCTATCAAAATTCCAATGGCATTTTTTCACAGAAATAGAACAAACATAAATTTTGTTTGGAATCACAAAAGATCCCAAATAACCAAAGCAATCTTGAGAAAGAAGAGCTAAGCTGGAGGTATCATGCTCCCTGATCTTACACTATTCTGCAAAGTTACAGTAATCAAAACAGCATGATACTGGCATAAAAACAGACACATAGATAAACAGAATAGAATAGAGAACCCAAAAATAAACACACACATATATGGTTAGTTAATTTATGACAAAGGAGCCAAGACTATATAACGGGGAATGGGCAGTCTCTTCAATAAATTGTGTTGGGAAAACCAGACAGCCACATGGAAAAGAATGAAACTGTACCACTACCTTACACCATACACAAGAATTAACTCAAAATAAATTAAAGACTTGAATGTAAGACCACAAACCATAAAATTCCTAGATGAAAATATACGTGCTAAGCTTTTTGATGTTGACCTTAGAGATATTTGTATCTGACTCTAAAAGCAATTACATCAAAAGCAAAAATAAACAAATGAGATTATATAGAACTAAAAAGCTCAGTACAGAAAAGAAAACATATATAAAATAAAAAGTCAATCTACTGAATGGAGGAAGATTATTTGAAAATCTTATATTTGATAAGCGCTCCATATCAAAAATATGTAAAGAACATATACAACTCAGTAACAAAACACCAAACAATCCAATTATTAAAAAGGGCAGAGGATTTGAATAGACATTTTCCCAAAGAAAACATACAGATGGCCAATATGCACATGGGAAGATGCTCAACATTACTAATCCTCAGGGAAATGAAAATCAAAACCACAATGAGATATTACCTCACACCTTTTAAAATGGCTTTTATCAAAAAGATATAAAAAGATGTGTTGATAAGGATGTAGAGAAATGGAATACTTGTGTACTGTGGGTGAAACTGTAAATTGATGCAGCTGCTATAGAAAATAATATGGAGGTTTCTCCAAATAATTAAAAATAAGAGTGCCATATTATCTAGCAATTCCTCTTCTGGATATTTATCAGAAGAAAACAAAAACACTAATTTGAATAGCTATATGCACACTGATGCTCAATGCAGAAATATTTAGAATAACCAAGATATGGAAACAACCTAAGTGTCCATGTATGGATGAATAGATAAAGAAAATGTGGTATATGTACACAGAGGAATATTATTCAGCCATAAATAGGAATGAAATCTTGTCATTTATAACAACATGGATGGACCTCAAGGGCATTATACTAAATGAATTGAGTCAAACAGAGAATATTAAATACAATATCATTTCACATACATGTGGAAGCAAATAAAAAACAAAACAAAAAAGACAAAAAAACTCAGACACAGACAACAGATTGGTGGTTGCCAGAGGGAAGATGGCTGTAGGGTGGGCAAAATGGGTGAAGGGGGTCAAGAGGTACAAACTTCCAGTCATAAAATACATGTCATGGGTATGTAATGATAACTATAGGTAATAAAATTGTATTGAATATTTTGTAACTTTGTATGGTGACAGGTAAAAACTAGACTTAGAGTGGTGATCACTTCACAGTCTATACAATTATCAAATCACTTTTGTTGTACACCTGAAACTAATATAGTTATATGCCAATTATACCTCAATTAAAAGAAAACATGAAACATAACTGCAGGTATTTCTACCTTAAATAAAACAGCTTCACATGAAAAGAAGAAAAAAGCAGAACCCCAGGCCCACACTCTTATTTTCTTCCTGCAACTTGTTTTATGGCTCCAGGTGTACTGTATGCTTTCCAAGATTGGTGAGTAAAAAAATCTTTTCTCTTTTAACATTTTCTGATAGTTATTGCTGAGGCTGTCTTGCAATAATAATAAGAATTTCAAGGGCCAGTCACATCACTGGTTATTGATAGGCTGAGACTGGCATACAAGAACAGAATATTGATACATAAAACAACTTGGATAAACTTCAAGGCAATTATGCTGATTTGAAAAAGCCAGTTTCAAATTGCTACATACTGTGTGATTCCATTTATATAGCATTCTTGAAAGGGCAAAATTATAGCAATGGAAAACAGGTTAGTGGTTGCCAGGGTTTAGGATGGGGATCAGTGGGGTTGGTTATAACTGGGTAGAGCAAGGGAGCATTGTGGTGATGGCACACTCTACATCTTGTTTATGGTAGCTGTTCCACTAAGCTACACATGTGATGAAACTTCCAAGAAATATATACTGCCTTATTCTGTTTGGGCTGCTATAACCAAAATACCATAGACTGAGTGACTTAAACAACACAAATTTATTTGTCACAATTTTTGACTCTAGGAAAGCCTGCTTCCTGGTTCATAGACAATTGCCTTTTCTCTGTGTCCTCACATGGTGAAAAGAGTGAGGGAGCTCTATGGGGTCTCTACCAATTCCATTCATGAAGACAGAGTCTTCATGACTTAATCACCTCCCAAAAGCTCTCACTCCAAACACTTTGTTTTAACTTTTTATTTAGAAATAATTATAGATTCACAGAAAGTTGCAAGGAAATGTACAAGGAAGTCCCATGCACACTTCACAGTCTTCCCCAGTGTTAACATCTTGCATAAGTATAGTACAATATCAGAACCAGGAAATTGGCATTGGTACAAGCCACAGAACTTAGTCATATTTTACCAGTTATACATACACAGATTAGTGTGAGTGTGTAAATGCTAGTGTGTGTATGCTATACACTGGATGTTTGTGTCCCCTCAAAATTCATATGCTGAAACGTAATCTCCAATGTGGTGGTATTTGGAGTGAGAGCCTTTGGGAGGTGATTAGGTCATGAAGGCTCTCTCTCTCTCTCTCTCTCTCTCTATATATATATATATATATATATATACACACACACACACACACACACACACACACACACACACACACACATATACTGGGCACTCAAGAAATAGTTCTTGAATTAATTACCAAAAAAGCCTTTCAATATTAAAAACAGACAATATATCTTTAATTTCATTCTAACAATTAATACATATCTAACATGTTCAGGATGGTGTTCATTTTTATTGTCAATTTCTAATTTCTAATGGCTATGCAGTTAATACATCTTATAGTTTTGCTAATGGGTTTCAAGCCATTGATAAGACTGACACATTAAATACTTAATCTTTAGAGTAACCAAAGTACAACATGTGATTAGGATGTAAAAGTGAATTTCATTTGTATAAAACAAGTGCAATAGCAGAAGAAAATCTTGATTACATTAACAGTGATGAAAAGACTCAAATGTTGCCCCAATTTTTTTAAATACATTTATTTATTTATCTATCTATCTATTTATTTATTTATTTATGTTTGGCTGTGTTGAGTCTTCATTGCTGCTTGTGGGCTTTCTTTAGTTGTGGCAAGCGGGGGCTACTCTTCATTGTGGTGTGCAGGCTTCTCAATACACTGGCTTCTCTTGTTGCAGAGCACGGGCTCTAGGCACACGGGCTTCAGTAGTTGTGGCACACGGGCTTAGTAGTTGTGGCTCGCAGGTTTAGTTGCTCTGCGGCATGTGGGATCTTCCTGGACCAGGGGCTCAAACCCAAGTTCCCTGTGTTTAATGGTAGATTCTTAACCACTGCACTACCGTGGACGTCCCCAATTTTCACACTTAGATGTGATATTGATTTTTTCACCTCGTTAAACTAAAACTTACTGTCAGATACCATTTTTTACTTTCAAAGACCTTTTAAGATAAGAAAATTGGGCTTCATTTTATCTTAATTCACCTGATGAAAGCTTTCTCATTCACTCTCTCATTCTACTCCCTCCCCTCCACCTCTTTACTCTTTAATAGACAAGGTTTCACTTCAGGCACAGAAGAATCAATACAAAACTAAATACAGTATACTGCTACCCATCAAGGACTAAATGAAGAAGTATATAAAAAGTCTTCTTTGAGTAAAGTCAGTGAAAACTGCCCTTTTGTTACATAACATTTTAGCTAGTCAAAAGTTCATTTTATTGGAAATAAAAGAGTATTGGAGGGCTTCCCTGGTGGCACAGTGGTTAAGAATCTGCCTGTCAATCCAGGGGACACGGGTTCAAGCCCTGGTCTGGGAAGATCCCACATGACATGGAGCAACTAAGCCCGTGTGCCACAACCACAGAGCCTGTGCTCTAGAGTCCGTGAGCCACAGCTACTGAGCCTGCATGCCACAACTACTGAAGCCCGTGTGCTTAGAGCCCGTGCCCTGCAACAAGAGAAGCCACGGCAATGACAAGCCCATACACCACAACGAAGAGTAGCCCCCACTCGCCGCAACTAGAGAAACCCCCTGGGTAGAAACGAGGACCCAATACAGCCATAAATAAATTAATTAATTAAAAAAAAAAAGAATATTGGACATACTTTCTCAGATTCTGACTCAGTTGTAAAAGTAATGAAGATCCCCCAAAATGGTGGCTTAAATATGACTGGAATTTCTTTCTCAGGTAAAAGAAGTATAGAAGTAAACTGTGCAGACTGGTTTGGTATTTCCCGGAAGACATCAGGGACCAGTCTTACTTCTAGTTCATCTCTCTGAAAACTCTAGGGAGTGGCTTTGATTCCTATAGCATAAGAGTGCTGATAGAGTCCCAGCTCTCTCAATTGCATTCCAGGCAGCAATATGGAAGAGGGCATTCCATTTCATTTTAAGAGCCCCTCAGAAGTCCTACATAGTACTTTCATACATATCTTAATGATAATAACTTAATCAACTAGTTATTTCAAGGGAAGCTGGTAAAGGAGGCAATATGCCCATTGAAATTTGTAGTTTTCTGAATTTCAGAGAGGAAAACATAGAATGACTCTTGAGAAGCAAATAAATGTCCTTGCTATAGGTGCTATGGAGTTGACCCCAGATTGCAAATTCCTTACTGAATAAGAATGTATTGAATATCAATTCAAATAAATAATTATTGCAGATCTGCCATGTGCTTATTGTCAAATGCTTAGAGGCAACTACAAATGTGGATAAAATATTTGCAAATCAAATATTGGATAAGGGACTTGTATCCAAAATGTATAAATATTACAACTCAATAACAAAAAGACCAATGACACAATTTAAAATTGGGCAAGGGATATGCATAAACATTTATCCAAAGAAGATATACAAATGGCCAATAAGTACATAAAAAGATGATTAATAATATTTACCATCAGGGAAATGGAAGGCAAGACCACAGTGTGACCATACTTCATACACATTGGGATGGCTATAATCAAGACAGATAGTAAATGTTTGTGAGAATGTAGAGAAAGGGAAACTCATAAATTCTGTGTGAGATTGTAAAATGGTTGCAGACACTTTGGAAACCAGTCTGCCAGTTCCGAAAAATGTAAAAGATACAAATATTATATGACTCAGCAATACCACTCCTAGGTATATACCCAAGAGAAATCAAAACATATATTCACAAAAATATTTGCTTATTAACATTCATACTGACACTATTCATAATAGCCAAAAAGTTGAAACACCCTAAATGTCCATTAACTGATGAATGGATAAACAAAATATGATATATCCATACAATGGAATATTATTTGGCCAAAAAAAGAAGAATGAAATACTAACACAGTTGTCCCTCTGTATCTGTGGAGAATTAGTTCCAGGACCCCTCACACATACCAAAATCCCTGGATGCTCAAATCCCTTATATAAAATGGAATAGTACAGTCAGGCCTTTGTATCCACAGGTTTTGAATTCTCAGATTCAACTAACTTCAGACAGAAATTCTGACCCAAGATTGATCAAATCCAAGGATAAAAACCCAATGAATATGGAGGGCCAACAGTATATTTATTGAAAAATAGCCATGTATAAGTGGACCTGGGCAGTTCAAACCTGTGTTGTTCAAAGGTGAACTGTATATGCTATAACATGGATAAATCTTGAAAACATTATGCTAAGTGAAAGAAGCAAGTCACAAAAAGTAGATATATTATTATAATAATGTGAAATGACCAGGATAGGCAAATCTATAGATACAGAAAGTAGATTTGTGATTGCCAGAAGCTGAGGAAAAAGTGAAACAGGAAGTGACTGCTAAGGGATTAGGGGTTTCTTTGGGGATGATAACAATATTCTGGAATTAGAGAGGGGTGATAGTTGCACATCACTGTGAATATACTAAATTGTAAAATTTTAAGGGTTGGATTTTATGGTATATAAATTATATCTTATTAAAACTGGTATTAAAAATAATAAAAATGTTTAAGAGCAAATAAGAGCAGTAAGACAAGCCATCATTCTCTGTTCTCAAGAATATTGTAATTTTATGTGGACTAGGTAGGTGAGCAAATAATTATATGTTTCATGCTCTAAAACTATTATTACAAACATTAGGGAACGCATTACCACACGCAAATATTTTGAAGAAACATGGAAATACTGTCATTGACACATTTAGCTTATATTTATTAGAACACACTAACAGAATAACCTCCTGTTAATTACATAATCAAATGGAATGTGTGGGATTAGGTCCTATACTGTCACTCTAATCTCAGGCAGAGTATTCCAGGATTCATCTTAATACATAGGAAATATCTTTATCTCAAACATTTTCTTTCACTCTCCAGTAAATTATTCATCCAGTATTTAATTCAACTTATAGTTCTACAGTTTTCTGCAACTATGGAGAACATTTGTTTACCACACTTCACAAAAGAACTTTTCACATACAAAAATAAGACAAAGTGCACCTTATATTTCTATCTTTATATAGAGAGTAGAACTTCCCTTGTTGCTAAAGTTAAATTCCTGAAGAAAATTATAAAAAGAAAGTAAATTAAAGACCGAGGATTTCAAGTCTCTCTCTCTCTCTCTCTCTTTTTTTTTTTTAAACAAAGCCAAGCAATACCTTTAAAGAAAGCTAGGTCCAAAGTTAATCTGTTAAAACACTTGCCAACTAAAGAATGTCACTTGCCTTCTAGTTCTACAAGGATTGAATCATTAACCACTGCAGTTGTGGACCTTCAACATAAGCTGAAAGGAATTCAGGGCAGAATCAGAAATGAGACACTCTGTGCTCTAGGAGAACTGGCAGAACAGCCCTTCAGACGCTTAAGTATTTTCAGGAGAAAATTTTATGAACCTAAATTCTTGCATCTTCTCATACCTAGAGAAACACTAAAATCATTAACTAGGATATATTTTCTTTGTGACTAGCGGCAACCTTCTACTGAGATGTGCCCTTGTATGTACCACTTTGCCAAAATCACATATACACTGACCTCCCCCCTTGCCTCTTCATAGCAGTTTCTCAGCTATCAGAGAGGCTATCTATGGGCTATAGTTCTCAGTAAGACACTGAATAAACTCAACTCACAACTTTTATATGGTGTGTTTTTTTTTCAGCTGCTACATTTATAAACATTTTACACTCATTAAAATATAAGAGCCTACAGAAAAATTTTTATTTTATTATTATTAATGCTTATTAAGATCAGACACTTTGCTAGATTCTTTGGTTGGATTATATCCTTAAACTAGGTAAATACTAATATTTATTGTTACCATTTTGCAGTTGAGAAACTAAAATTAAAAGACATGAAGTAATTTGTTCAAAGTTATAGTCAGGATTCAGATCTCAATAAGTCAGAATCCTAGACTCCTAATCATTGTGTATTTCATTTTCTACTAAAGTATATAAACTTATTATATTTACTTTATTATACTATTTTAAAAAGACCAAAAAATAAAAATAATAATAGTAGATAATATTTATTTTAAATCTATATTGAAATAGATTCAATGTTAATACATTTACAGTATCATTTAATTGAATCAAATAAAGAAAAAGTCATATTTAATAGGACTTACATTAATATTAATGCATATTGTAAAATTAAATTATATCACTAATGATGGCATGATGATGGTGGTAATCAGGCTGAAGGAAAAAGATATGTACACCATTATGGGAGGAGAACTAGGGTCCTAGTTGTCCTAATCAGACCTAGGGTCTGATTCTAAAAGTTCAATTGCTAATTTAAGGACTTAGCAGGAAGCTTATTGTCTATTACGTATGTTTTAATGGAAATGTGGCAAGGGTTTTTTCTCCAGCTATTTGAAGAAGGATGAAGTTGAGGCTGGTAGTCCTTGTTTAAAAAAAAAAAGTTTCTTTTCACCACTTTATATCTTGTGGAAAATCATTCAAGACTTGTCTGAAGACCAAACTCTATTTGAAGAAGAGATCAATTTCCCTTTCTTCCAAATTTTCAAAGAAATTTAAAGGTAGATTAAGAAATTGCTCAAGTATTTTAAGCCAGTTTAATTGTCATTCCTATATTCTCCTGTTTCTCCTTGTCATTACTCAGTGAAACACTTGGATATTTAAAATCCTTGTCTGATATATTTTTAGGGTGAAACCCTCTAATAACTTGACTTAGGTCAAAGATAGTGGATTCTATTCTCAAACATTTTACAGATATTAAAGTTTGTTTATTTTTGTTTCTTTGTTTAATTTCTTTTTTTGTTCTAAGAAAATTACCTGTGGTTTGATTCGTAGTTAATTCCATAAGGCGTATCATCCATTGGCTTTTTTTTTTTTTTAACAGTTCAATCACAAGCTTTTCTAAATTCTTTTAATGTAAGCTTAGGAATGATTTGATAAATTCTGCAATATGATATTGCATGCATCTAGTGTAATTGCTCTTGAAAGCTTTGATTATATTTTGAATCATGTTGTTAAGTAAATGAAGTAAATAAAATTTGAAGTGGGAGAAGGGAATTGACACTAACATTAGAACAAACACAGATTATTTGTACCAAATGTTCAGTGTTAGAATCAAAAACACTTTGGTTGAGACAATATCTTTTTACTTATGAATATTATTCAACATCATAAATGATGCATTATAAGAAGGGAAGAGACATTATCCTAAATATTAATTTATATAGTCAGAACCAAGAAAGAGAGCTATGAGAGAAAGAGGTGAGCGGGACAGACCTGATCTCCTTTAAGAGTATGCAAGTTTAAAACACTATAGTAAATCAGAGATTTCACCATGAAGTCATTTGTATTGGTTCAGTATCTTTCTTTCAGAAAGGACAGCAACTCAGCTCAAATTGTCTTAAGCAAAAAAGTAAGTATTGGGCTTGTATTTTCTTACTTCAGGCATATCTCGATCTTTCTGCTCATACTATGTCAGTCCATTATTTGAATCTCATTGGTTTTGAATCATGTGATGGTATCACCCTCCCATGTTTGATCCAATCACTATGGCTGAAAGAACGAAATCCTTTAATTAGCCAGTCTTTAATCCTGTGATCATCCCTGGAACAAATGTCACCTAGACCACATGGACTGGATCCTCAAAGAAAATTGAAGTGCACTTAGCAAAAGGAAGATGACTGAATGCTGGATAAACAAAACAAAATGTGTCTACTAAACTATTTGAAAAACAAGAGCATTAATTTATTCCAAGCTTTCTTAAACATTTTACCTTTTAATCATTGGTTGAGAGAGTGAGAAAAGACATGCCATTGCAAATCTAGTTAGTACCATTTTAGTTAAAAAAGTATTCAGGTTAATAAGCCTCTTTTTATCAGCTACTAAAATACTCTGTGACAGCAATATGTCTTGATTACTCTTCTTTCCTGACACACATCACATTGCACAATGTTATGTACTTCATCAATTGATTGAACTATTTTTTGAACTTGTTGCAAAATAATTTGGTTAGGTATCATATATTAAAATAACTTGGTTAATTTATTGTTTTTCTGTCTGTTTTATTTTATTTTATTCCTTAACAGGAAGTAATACACTTTGAAAGCAAAAATGGAACATAACAATTTCACTTAAACACATGATTCCAATAAAGTGTTTCCTAATTCATTTATGTAGTCAATAATTTTAATTTCAAATGAAATATAACTTAAAGATGATTTGAGAAGCCTTATTTAAAGGAATTATTGAATAGCAGTGCAGGCATTAGTAACACAGCAATACCAAAAGAAGAAATCATTAAGCATTAAAAATAAGCTATTCATGAAGCTTTGTTCCCAAACACACAAACTTGTTTACCTCTGCTATCATTTAACAGTTGAAAAATCACTTTCTAATACCGTTCTATTTGAATTCTCATCGGTGCCCTGCTGGCAGGAACTCTATGCTAACATTCAGTGTGTAATCTCCTCTCAGCCCATCATTTTCTTAATCTGTTCAATTTACAAGGTAAATCTGCAAACTGACCATTTAAATGAATAACTACTCTGAAAGGACTTCAAAAAATATAACTGCTAAATTACCCCTTTTTTCTCTTTCTCTTTGTAAACTGATAATTTTTGTTCTGACATCTCCCAATGTTCCCTATTACTAAAATGTCCATGCTGTTAATCCAATATTCTTTAGATTTGAATAAATTTACTTTGTTCATATGGATAGCTGGAAGTTCATGAAGATAATATTTATTTTTGTGAAAGGCATATACAGTGAAAACATCAAGTTGAAATTTGTTCCATTTATTTCCAACCTATCCTTCTAGGCTTTTCTCCTGCCAGATGGTACCATGTGAATTATGTTCCACTCAGGCGTGACTTCTTGTCATTTCCCTGTCTACCATACTCTTCCAAGCATTATACAAAGGCCAGCGTTTCCTCAGGTAAGCATTCCTTGAATTCTGGTGGGATCCCTTTTCTAAGGCTTCTTCTTCTAGAAAATAGAGTAATTTTTTATTCCTGAGCATATCAATGTTTTCCATACAGTTTTATGTCAGGGTATACTAAGAGAGAGAAGTAGGACAGTTGAATAGAGCAATGGAGGATTTGAGAAAGTTTGGAATAAATACTTTGGAGAGTGAGAAAGCAAGCTAGCAAAAATCTCAGAAAATGTTTGATTCATCAGGGTTAGGTATAGTGATAGCTAAACTAGGTTAGAGATGATGAATTTGTGCTGTCATCAGTCTATAAACTATAATGATTTCCTCAGCTGCAGTAATTATTTGAGAAGTCAGCTAGAGAAATACATGAAGAGAGAAAAACTGGAAGAATTGCCAGTGTCTCTAGACCCTGGGTATGTCTATAAACTAGGCTGTTGAAATGGAGTCTGGTGTATAGCCTTGAGATTGAGTAGGTCTTCACAGCTATGATAGTGGGAGTGTTTTCCACATGGATGCTGAACTGTTTCCCTGATCACAGTAGGAATTGGCATCAAGAAGTTTATAAATGGATACTTACTTCACTCTTCAATACATAGGAAAAATAATACAAAGACTGGACATGATGGCTAAAGGAAGTTTTAGAATTCACTAAAGTTGTGTTTCATGAATCTCAAAATAGTGGTGCTCTTGAAAAAGAAGCAATGAAGAAGAAGTGGTGTTGATTTAATGCCAACAGTACCAGCAGTTATCCCCTGCCCTGTGATATATTAGAGTGTGAGACTGAGCCGTTTCCATTCTAAGATGTAACAGAGCTAATGGCACTCATGAGAGAGAATAGGGTCTCGGTGGAGGCAAAAGATGAAGCAAATTATTTTGATACTTAACACAGAGATGAGTCTGTTCAAAATATAAGGTTTTCAGAGCATAGTAGGGGGAAAATTCAATCAGACGGAAAAAGTACTAACAGTCAAATGGTGAGTGTGCCTGACAAGATACTTGATTAGAATAGCTTGCATTTTCACCATGGACCAAAGATTGTAGAGGTGGAATATATTAATGGCAGAATAAAGATAAAGGTTTTTGCTCAAAGTATATACTGCTAAGAATCTTTCCTGTATCCCTGAAGACATCTCTTCCAAAACTTTAGCTGGGAAGATTATTTAGATTCCAATACACCCACCTTCTGATGGAAGAAGGCAAAATTCCTGAGACCCCAGGCTTCATAAGGTGGTGAAAATGAAGACAGCTGTAGTAGATTGATAGATAATACTTTGATCAGAGTTCCCCAGGTGATTTCTATATTCATACCTTTACTTCCCAATGGAAATATACTACCTCTCTGTGACTGTGAAGGTTTAGGATTACTGGAAAAATTATGTGGTCACTGGGGAAATTTCCAGTTGGAACTCTCTTCAGGTCAAGTGGAAAACATTGGATGGTTATCCAACAGGTCTACTGTGAAGAGAATCACAGCAGGTAGTTTATTTTATTTTCTCACTGTACTATATATCAGTAATTCACTCATCTCCTATTACTTCATTAGTTACTTTTGAATTGCATTTTTTAATATCAGGTACAGCACACTTGCTTATATAAACATTTTATTTTTTGTATTCAGGACTTCCAAACTGTTGTTAGAAATAAGATGATTAAGAAAGCATATTCAATTAAGAATATAATGGTTTGGGAAAATATCTAATATCACAGTATAGTCCTTTTTAATGTTGTGGTTATGTGTGTTCTGTCTTCTCCTTAAGATGAAGTCTATTCGTGTATTGTGAACATCATCTGGCATTTTTCATTTTGGGTAGCAGTGAGTTGACTGCCCTTCATATAGATTATTCAACTTTATATATGTGGATAAATAAAAGCAATTTTAATAGGAAAACAGATAGGATGAGGAACACAGGTTCTAGTCCCACTGTGCTAATGACTGCAATACTGTTCCACATATGACTGACTGGTATGAGGGTCCCATGCATTATAGACTTGGAGGATCTAACTGGTGTAAGGCTCTTGAAATATCATCCTGGCTGGTCTCCTTTCCAATAAATGATTGTTTTCTACTAGCTTCCTGCCACATAGATATCAGTTTAAATGTTTCTAGTGAAGAGATTACTAGTATTTTATTTTTTCTTTTTAAGTTATTTAATAACTTAAGGTTATGAATACCCATTATTATAGCATATTAAGATTTTTAAAATTTAATGTTATCATTTAACACAAATACTATTTCTTTTAACTCTGAGTTAAGTACACTTTGATAAATATGGCTTCTATGTCCCCAGGCTGTTCTTCCCTCCATGATATCTATGTAGCAAACCACTCTGGTACAGTTAAAAAACCAGCTATATATACTCTTAAATTTATTTTTATTAACCTACATTTGCCAGATAATTCAGCTCTTACAAATTGTCAAGTGAAGTATATAAAAAGAAGAAACAGCAATGTTCAAAAATGTACAGTATCAGGTAACCGTGGTGGAAGATAATTTAACACTTCACTTGGATAGATTGCTAAAACCCAGGAAGGTCAATAATTGATGACAAGGGCAGGCATACTAGCACACTGATAGATTAAGATAGCAATGGAATAATATTTAGTAATTTAGCAATTATATCAAAATTAGCAATATATCTAAAATAAAAATTATATCTTAAATGGAACAATTTGCAATATATACCAAATCCTTGAAGAAAGTGTTAGGAGCCAGAATTCAGGGGAAGAAGTCCTATACCCATGAAGATCTGGCAAGAAGAAAGGTTTGGAGTTAGGGATGGGTATTAGAATCCAGCAGAAAATCTGTCAGAGAGTAAGTTCACTATAAATGTTTACTGAAATGAATTAGTAAAAACAAGAGCACAGTAATTTAACTTGAGTATAAGGTCAGAGACAAACTAAGAATAAAAATATAATTGTGCTAAATAATTGTATTGCTGAATTTGCTGTTCTTTTTTACTCCTTTGTATAAGAAATTAGACTGAGTCCACAACCTGAGCCAGTTCTGTCTGTGCCTGCCTTTAGGGCTTAATTTGATGGATTTAGGAACAAGGAACCAGACAGGTCATTGGTGAATTTAATTTAGTGAATTTGAAGGGCTAGTTTTAAAAAAAAATGTTTCCCTGGATTGCTGAAGAGTTTCTTTACAGAAAAATTTTGCTTTCAATTACCTCCCTATATCATCTATTCAACAAAATGGCTGGTCAAAATAGACCCATTATATAATACTTAACAATGTAGAATTGTGGTTCTCCAACAACAATGTTCTAACATGGTGGTACCTTATTTTCTGAATAACAACTGTCCAATAATTCCAAAAATGCTGACTAATTATACTTTACATTAAAATCTATTATATTCTGCATTTGTGTCTTGTGAGAAAGTACACTATACCACAAACTCTAAACACTGATTTTGACATTTGTTTGCCAAGAAATAGCTGTTAGACATAATTCAAGTCAGTCTCTCAATCTCAGTTCTTTATTAAAAGAAGGTAGCAGTAACTGGCTTATCCACATCACATAACTTTGTAAGAATTAGAGTAAATGATATATGTGAAAATGAACCATGCAAGACATGAAAAGACTTTGTTCAATCTCCAGTCTATGTTGAATATTAGTAAATGAGTAACTGGCACCAAGAGCTCAAGGATTGTGACTATAAATGTTGCTTGGATCCATCCAGTTCAGAAATTCCTCCTACCTGGTAGGAATATCTGGTAATTTACTTTTTATCTTCCATTATTTCACAAAGCCAATATAAGTTATTTGTTGAGTAGAAAATAACTCCCACTAGGAATTAACTGTATACAAAACCCTAAATAAGTAACCTAACCATAAAAATAGTTATAAAAATGAGGATAATAGTATTAAGCAACAATAAATAATAATATCTATCACCCATTAAATGCTGTGATAGAATTTTACCACAGACTCTTTATTAATTTATTTTTTACAAATACTTGAGGTATTCTAATCACCATTTTACTGACTGAAAAAACAACATTGTAGTTCAGAGTTGAGGAGAACACTCAAAATGAAAGAATCAGAATTGGTTTCAGGCTGACCTGTCTTTAAACCATTAATAGCCACTATATGTGAGACTTAGTATTATGGAAGTGGGATGGGTAGATAGGCATATTCTTGTGTAAACTATCACATAGAGCTTTAAAACTAATGTTAAGAATTATAAGTTGTTCATACCCTAGTATGAATCCCTAGTACTTGTCATAGCACTTAATATGCTATTGAATCTTGTTTCAGTATCAAAGACCATTCTTTCTTCAATAAGGTCTTTAGGTAAACCTCAGACAGAATGGCTTTATGCTAGACTGATATGAACCTTAGTGTTTCATAACACAGATTAAGTTTTTCTTTTTTCTTAGGTATAATCCAATAAAATGAAGATAAAACCAAGATTAATACTTTCTGTACTCTAGACAAGCCAATCTTTTCCCATTCCCATTTAATGTATTATTTTCATATCCACATGCCTTTCATTGTGTTTTTCATTTATCTGTATTTCTTCCATAACATCTCTCTATGCAATGACAGTCTAAGTTTTGTGCTTATTGGCATTTATTGAAGTAAAACTATTCATTTCTACAATTCAAGCCTCCTTAAAAAGTATGCTTGTGTTCAAGACAGATCTTCCCAAATTCCCTCAAATACCTTCTTTATTTCTTTTGGTTGAAGCTCCACTTTTGATGGGTTGCCTCTTCACTTCTAGGCTTGAAAGAAATGGCAGCCATTGGCATGGGAACTGTCTTCTGAGTGGTCAAAGAACCTGATTATGTAACCTGGAGGTTCCGTGAGTAAGCTCCCTGTGGGATGAAACTTAATCAGTGAAATATGTGTGAAGGAAGAGAGGCAGCAGGTAAATTCTCCAGCCTTTTGTTCTTCAGGGAATCTTCAGGAGTCCCAGTAAATAAAATATCACCCCTCCTGAGTGACCTGCTGTGTCTTTTTGTGGCTCCTTGTGAAGTGAGTCATGCTTCTCATTGTTTTGTATCTTCCTTAACTTCACTCTCCTTTTATTCCCTTGTGAAGTAAATCATGCTTCTCATTGTTTTTTATCTTCCCTAGCCTCCACTTTTCTTTTACTCTCCCTCCCACAACGAACATTCTCCCTAACAAAGCTTCAGCATATTAATCTTTGTCTGAGCTTTGCTTTCTAAAGAACTTCAACAATAACCTAAACTTTTACTTAAGAATTTGTTAATTTTATTTTCATTGGCCTTAGGTCAATGGCTTTCAAAATTGTAACTTTTAGTCAAGGAATAATTTCTTCAAATATATTTTAAGAAGGAGATCAACATACTTAGAAGCAGTGTTGTAAAATTTGAAGTAGAGATGTGTGTGTGTGTGTGTGTGTGTGTGTGTGTGTGTTTGAGAGAGAGAGAGAGAAAGAGAGAGATCTGGAATCTTACCCTTTCATCTACCTTTCCCTTGGGAAATTTTAAAGTACACCTTATGAACTCTTAGAGCTTACCTCCCAGAGGATAATTTGGGAATAATTGCTCTACTTCTGTTGTTCTTTGTTATTTCACACCACTGTAAAACCGCAGGGACTCTTAAAGGGTGATTTTCCTCTAGTGTAAACTAAGCAGGAAGCTTTTCTAAGGCTGATGGAAAAGCAAATACTGACTCTTCTTTTGTTCTGTAGAGATCTACCTCTTTCTCCTTAGATTTTTCAAATATATGTCAGGAAGGAAACAATTTACATTCTGAGTACTCCCTGAAAAACAACATTTCTCCATTTCTTAGAAGAGAATTACTTTTGGTTTCCTTCCCATGTCACATTGCATGTCATCCACTCTAGCTTTAGCAGCTGAAATTTTTTACTGGACTCTTACATTTGCACATATATATTTATAATAGAGGTACTCCTAAACTATAAGGGGGCAAACAAACATAAAGTATATAAGTTATAAGATCTCTACTTGTTTTTAAAACTGAATTATCTGGATACAATTATAAAAAAAAAACTTTACGGGAACTTGCATTTCATGAATACCTAAAATTCAAATCATTTAGCATTTATAGAGAGCATACTTTAAAGTCCTTTCCTAAGAACAGAGTCGCACAAACAGAAATAAGATATCAGAGTCTACTAGAAAACACAAACAAGTATACAGCAAGACAGTTCAGGCTGTGATGCCTGATATAACAGATGAAACAAAGTGCTAGGGTAGTACAGGGGTAGCAAGTTATTAATACTCACTGAGAGTATCAAGGAAGGCTTCATGGAATAAATGACATTTGAGCTGAAACTTAAACTAAATAGCCTAAGAAGATAAAAGATACAGAGAAAGGAGCACAAGCAAAGATGTGGAGATGTGCTCTGCTTGGATTACAACAAGTATTCTGAGAGCAGAGGAGGCTAGTTTCCACTGGTAAGGCAATTACCACCAGTAGTCAATAGTCAAAACATTTTAGGAGGCAGGAGAACAATTTTAAAAATCATGCTCTAGTACTGCTCCACAGTTGCAGATTTTGTAAATGCTTGACACAAGCTTAGAACACTTTGCACTTGTAAACATTGTACAATGTCCAACATAGCTTATAGGGTGTCTTGATTAAGATCTAGAGGAGAACTGTGAATGAAGTCCAGTGTCTGATTTATACCTCAGACATTTAAATTTTCCAACTTAAAAATACCATTCCAACAGTGTAAATAATTCTAGGATCTAAAAATATCAAATGAAAACAGCTAAAGTATCATAGGAATTTTAGAAGTGTGTCTATCACAGGTATGGGAACAAAGTAGTCCCTAATTGCTTTGTACTTTTATGACATTTTGGATCATTGAGTCCACGTTAAATCAACAGACTCTTCACAAGGTTTCCAACTCCCATCAATCCTGAACAGAGAACTTAAAAAGAAAGTCAGCTGCTCACCCCTTCTAGAGCCATCCCTGCTTCCTGACAGCCCTTGTATCCTCACCACACCATTAGTCTTCTTCAAGTAGCATCAGGTCTGTTCAGAATCTAGGTCTGTTTGGACTCAGAATCTCTACTTCTGTGTTATTCTGAAAGTCAAAGGAGAGATTTCCTAATTAAACCAGAACATGTGCAACTATGCTTGCAAATGTGTCACATTAGCTTGGATTCAAGTATAAGTCAGAAAACCTGTAGTCAACCTCCTACTTACATCTGTGAATAAGCATACAAGCAACTGTAGGGTTGTTCAGGCTAAACAGATGGATGGTCCTGTCGGGGACAGATTGCAGTAGAGCTACCATGTAAGATGTAATTCCACCCCCTCTGAACTGAGGAGCATAGTCAGTAGCAGGAAAGACATACTCTTTAATGTAGATTTCTTTTTTAATACTCCACAGTTAACTGTTTCTAAGGAAAGGTTAAATCCTTTTGTCCTCCATACATTTTTTTTTGTTAGTTTCATTTCTTTATTTCATTCTGCTGGATTTACATCATATTACATCCAGTTAAATTAATGATAACCTTTATTCATGTCTTAATGCTGCACAATCATCAAACACCATTAGCTTCGTTGATTGGCAGAGAGATTGTAATATACACTATATTTTACATTGGAAAATCCAAGTGAATAAACCTATACTGTGATACTTTCATAATCTGAAAACTATTTTTATTTAAAATATATTTTATGTTTAAATTATAGAAACATGAATGATCTAAAATGCCATCCTTTCATGTGGACATGTATATAAAATTTTTAAATAAATATATTTATAATAATAAGTATAAAATTATAATCCTGGATTGTGCATGAAATTCATGTTAGTGTGTTTCAAAGATATTATGTTACTGTAAATAAAATCTATAAGAGAGTTCATTTTAACAATTTTCTCAGTTCTACTTTGAGGTAAAAATTTTATTTTAAATGAAGATTGTATTCCATAACTCCATTTCTAAAAGCTGTATGTACCATAAGAGTATGTAACATGAAGTAAAACATTTAAAGATGAACAAAAATCTGATTGCCTAATTTGCTCTTAAATGGGTTATATGTTAAACCATCTTACACATCTCTCAAGCTATTCATTTTGTGGAATGTCATGGCTCCTCTATCCAGATATCCAGCGTTTCAGTGGCATAAAGAATTTTGGAAGATAGTTGTGTTTATATGATTCTATTTCTTAATACTCAAGTAAATAAATATCAACATTGGTCAGTTTCTGAACAATTGTGACTTTTACAGATAAAATCTTATACATATTACATAGTTATGTTTAATGCCATTTTTAAGAAGTTATAGCATGAAAAATGCACAACACAATAAGCTTTTATGAGATGACCTCAATCTACATTTAATATAGAAATCACTATTTGAGAGCTTAAAGGGTCTCAGGGAATTATTACAAATTAAGTGTTATTTTATAGTGTATAAAAGTATAATTCAACTTGCACAGTCTGCTCAATTGTGTAATTTTCCTACTTTTTTTATCTGAAGGCTGAAATATTTTTAAAATGTTGTTAAGAAATAAGGAGAATAAATCTACTTAGAAATTTAGAATTTATTGTGGGGGTAACACAATATGGCTGTATTGACTTAAAGATTTCTTTAAAGTGAATATGAAGCATTTGCAAAGAAAGGAATTTAAATTTTCACATACATTTACATGAGTTGATTAGAACAATTACATAGACTGTTTGGACTATAACCACAAATTTGGCATATTTATAATTACCTCTCAAATTAGAGAGAACATATTTTTAACTAAACTCAGTTGAAATATTTGCCTTTTAATTATACTCAATCGGAAAATGGAAGTGGAGAAAGTGTTGTTGAATAAATTATTTTTATTCACTCAACTAGCAAGTGTTTATTAGGTAAAGTTCCATCAAAAGTGTTTATTAATCAATTATATATGTGAGGAATGCAAAAATTTCTAGGGCCCTTTGTTCAAAAGGTGCTCACAGTCTAATGGAAGATGTAGACATACAAATAAAAATAATAATAAAATATAATAAATGCTAGAGATGAGGACATTTCCAAACAAAGTATTAAGCTGTGGCCTGGTTTATTTTTACTGCTTAAAATAAAATGTGAAAGGAGAAAGATAAACTGAGGGAATAACTATCAAACAAAAAGAAAAGAAGATGAAGATTTGGGAATTGTTTTAGTCTATTCATAAGGCAAAATACTCTAAAATTGAGAGGTTCACTATGTGGAAAGCATGCCTTAGAGAAAAAGCTGAGAGTATGGCTATACAATCTTTTGCTAGTGCCTCAGAAGGATCAAAACATCAGCATATTCAGTTACACAAAAGATCTTTAAAGAGACTGAGGGTGTGACTCAGACTTCTTCAATCAAAAAAAAAAGTATCTAGGAAGCTTAAAGGCACTGTCTATCAGCAATCCTCAGAAAAAAACAAGAATAAAAAGAGAGGAAATTATCTAGGAAAAATATCTGTGGACCAGTCTCTTGGTTAATTGTGTGAATATATGTGATATATACAGAAAACCCACAAAGTTCTTGAGAATGTTACATTAGCAGAAACACTACTAGATTGGACTGAGACTGAGAGAGAATTTTAAAGAAAGATGTCAGAACCTCAGAATTCTACATACAGGAGACAGACTGATAAGTAATTTGCTGAAAATACATGGTAACTTTCATGATAAATGATGGATGGCTCAGAGGGTGGAGCTGTAAGACCAATGGAACAGAGCCAGAAGCCATAGAAAATAATTCCCAGGCCTTGATACCCAATGGAGTTTGCTTGAATATACTTTGGAATTGCTTGGGACCATCCTTTTTCTCTTTCTATTTTTCTCTTTTTAGAACTGAGATGTCTGTAAGTGTTATCCTACACCTGTCTCAAGAGAAGATAACTTCTCTTGAGACAGAAGATTTCTTTAGTTTCACAGGTCCACAGATAGAAATTAATTGTGCCCCAATTACAACCAGATGGTAACCAGAGCCTCATCTATACCTAAGTTATATGATATACATCATGAGGTTTGGGACTTTTGAGCTGGTGAGATTTAGTTGAGATTTTTAGACCTTGAGGTGATGATGTAATGGGTTGAGACTACATGACTTTGGGGTTAGATAAGTATATTTGGGGTAGGTGCAGAGTTTTGGGGGCCAGAGGACAGACTAAGATAGGCAGGATAATGGTCTCTCAAAGATGTCCTTCCTTTAATCCTTGTCACCTATGAATATGTTACCTCACATGGGAAAAGAGATCTTGCAAATGTGATTAAGAGTAGGGCCTTGGCTTCCGTGGTGGCGCAGTGGTTGAGAGTTCACCTGCCGATGCAGGGGACACGGGTTTGTGCCCCAGTCCAGGAAGATCCCACATGCCGCGGAGCAGCTGGCCCCGTGAGCCATGGCCGCTGAGCCTGCGCATCCGGAGCCTGTGCTATGCAACGGGAGAGGCCACAACAGTGAGAGGCCCACGTACAGCAAAAAAAAAAAAAAAAAAAGAGTAGGGCCTTGAGGGCTTCCCTGGTTGCACATTGGTTAAGAATCCACCTGCCAATGCAGGGGACATGGGTTCGAGCCCTGGTATGGGAAGATCCCACATGCCATGGAACAACTAAGCCCATGCACCACAACTACTGATCCTGAGCTCTAGAGCCTTCGAACCACAGCTACTGAAGCCCGCATGCCTGGAGCCCGTGCTCCACAACAGTAGAAGCCACCACAATGAAAAGCCCGCACACAGCAATGAAGACCCAACACAGCCATAAATTAATTAGTTAATGAGTTAATTAATTAAAAAATAAAGAGAAAAAAAAGAGTAGGGTCTTGAGGATTAAAAGATTTACCTTGATTGTCAGAGTGAGCCAAATCTAATCACATGAGTCCTTAAAAATGAAGGACCTTTCTGGTCTGAGTCAAAAAGATGATAGGATGAGAAGGATTAGATGACCCATTTCCATTTCTGAGATGTAAGGACTATGCACATGAACTGAATGGAAGCCTCTGGGAGCTACTAGAAGCCATCAGATGGTAGCCAACAAGGAAATGGAGAGCTCACTCCTGCAATTGCATGAAAATGAATTCTACTGACAACTCAAATGAACAAGCAAACAGATCTCTCCAGAGAGAAATGCAGCCACCAATATCTTGATATTAGCCCAGTGAGATCAGTGTCAGATTTCTGACCTACAGAACTCTTAGATGATAAATATGTGTTGCTTAAACCATTAATTTTGTAGTAATTTTAAAAAATATTTATTTATTTATTTGGCTGTACCAGGTCTTAGTTGCAGCATGCTGGATCTTTAGTTGCAGTATCTTTAGTTGCGGACTCTTAGTTGCAGCATGTGGGATCTAGTCCCCTGACCAGGGATCAAACCCAGGTCCCCTGCATTGCGAGAATGGAGTGTTAGCCACTGGACCACAAGAGAAGACCCTGTGGTAATTTTTATGGAGGTAATATAAAACCAATACAAGTGCCACAGAACAGGTGAAAGTCAAGCATAGTCTTAAAGGAAATGAGTAAAAATCTACCATGAAAGAGCAAATTAAAGCACCTTAAAAGTCATGGTTTCCCATGTGGAACTATAGGTATTGCAATGAGGAACATGGGAGATGGATGCTGCTATAGGTATAATAAGTAAATAAATTTCAGGTAGTAGTTTCCTGTAGTGCATCAAACATCATGCTTGATAGGTTTTTTTTTTTTTCCTTATGTGGAAGATGAAATAGTATAATACATGAGAAAGTAATATATCAAGATACTATAAACATTTGAAGTGCATTGGTATATACAGGTTAAGATACCTAAAGTAGGTTGGATAGATACATTTTTATCACAGATAATATTTGGGTATAATCAGCATATGTATTTAGATGATATCATGAATGCAAACGAACTTACCTTAGGATACTCTTTGAGCAAGAAGAGAGTTAAGAATGGAATCAGGGCCTCCCTGGTGGTGCAGTGGTTGAGAGTCCGCCTGCCGATGCAGGGGATACGGGTTCGTGCCCCGGTCTGGGAGGATCCCATATGCCGCGGAGCGGCTGGGCCCGTGAGCCATGGCCGCTGAGCCTGTGCGTCCGGAGCCTGTGCTCCGCAAGGGGAGAGGCCACAACAGTGAGAGGCCCGCGTACAGCAAAAAAAAAAAAAAAAAAAAGAATGGAATCAAGGAAATATTGTGTCTTAAAAATAGACAGAGAAAAAGAAGCTAGTGATTTAAACTAATAAAATTTTTCAAAAATATGAGTATTATTCTTATGTTGACTAAGAAAATAAAAGATAAGAATTTTAAGAACAGATTTTTCAATAGTCAAATGCAGCACAGATATCAAGTAGACAAAAACTGAAAAGTAGCCTTAGCAATTAAAAGATAGTGTCAATCTTATTAAAAGCAGTTCCCATAAAGTGGTGAAATCAGAAGCCAAATTCTCCATGTATTAAAAGGTTTTTAAAGGCAAAGCAGTGGAAAGATTAAGTAGTCTACAATTTCAAGATGTTGGGCTAAGAGGACAAGAGTTTATTGGTAATGTGGGATGGAGTGGGAATTTTATTCTATATAATTTAATATGCACAATAGCAGAAAATAAAATCATGGCATAGAGGATGATTTCAAATATGACTCAAGGGAGAGAGATACTTTTTAAAATATTGAGATCATGAGTAAGGAAATAGACTCAAGGGGACAGGCTGAAAGCTTAGTCTTGGTTGAGGAAGAGGATTGTTACTTCCTATGAGATTAAAGTAAAAATGAGTGATGATGAAGTTAAGTTTATTGGGAAACAGAAGGGAGGAGAAGTCAAGACCATTTATACCTGAGAGCTTTTGCAATATGTGTGAAACAATACATATTTATCTACTGGGTGGAGAATGATGATAGGGTAAGAATTATTAAGAAAACTAAGAATAATTTGTAATACCTTCTGAATGGAATGAGAGAGGCACTGACCAGGAAAAATTTAAAGATCCAAGAACCAAGTGGGGATTTGGTCATGTTAATAAGAGAGAAGATGAAGTTAAAGCCATAGGACTTAGAACATTTAGTAAAGACAGGGAAGCCAGCAGGAAGCTAATAGAGATTGAAAAAAGTGAAAGGTCAAAGACAGTGCATTTGGAAAATTATCATTGTTATTATAAAACATGTACAGATTCCTAAGAGTACATGGACTATTATAAGAATTATATGTTAATAACCAATCTGATTTGACTCCCACTTCTAAATTTGAGTCTCAATGATTCCAGTAGTCCAAACTAGCGGTATTGCATAGGGTAATGCATGGGTTTTAGAACTTTTTTTCTAGAATCAAATTCTATTTGTGTACTCATAAAATAGATAAGTTGCACATTAAATCAGGATACTTAAATAGCCAACGTGGTATGCAGCATAACTAATCTATGTTTCAGTTTCCTCATCTGTAAAATATCTATAAAATAGGTATATAAAAATTCATGTTCCACAAATAGAATTTTTATGAGAATTAACTGAAGAAATACATATGTATTACATTCTATATGTAAATAGAATTTACAGCAGTGACCAGCGCATACTAAGTACTTAATAAATTTTACCTGTAATTGTTGATGCTGTTGTTAGTGTTGTCAGTAATAGTTAAGTTTTTGTCAAACATTAAATAAAGTGTCTAATTGCCAAGTAAGGGATGATAGCAGTTACAGTGTTGGTCTTTCACAAGAGCACAGGAATACATGAAGTCAAAAGATGATGTAATCTCTAAAATAAATCTATATTTTCTGCTACTGTATCATCCTGATAGCTGACTAAAAAATATAACTTCATAAGCTTAATAATACCTACTGTTTTCCAGAAATGAGCACCAAGTAAAGTTTTACAAGAATGAACATTTCTTTTTTTTTTTTTAATTCTAATCCTTTTTACTTATGTGATATGAGTATAGGAGGGAAAAAAAGATTTATAAGCTATGTTTCTCTGCTACTGTAACAAAATTATCCATATTTTCCTGATACACTATCTTTATGGATAAAAGTTATGTGGAAAAAATAGTTTCCACAAAAAAGTGGAAATATCAGCTTTTACCTTTGGCTCTTTTCATAACAGCCTGGGGAAAAAAAAAAACAGACTCTGGGATATTTCAGTAAGCATATTTTTCAAATAATTTATGCACAGAAAAATAATACTAACTTTCTTCCAGAAAATTCAAAAAATATTATACATTTATAAAACCACTTACTAGATTTTTTTTT
Source organism: Mesoplodon mirus (assembly GCF_964341445.2). NCBI lineage: Eukaryota > Metazoa > Chordata > Mammalia > Artiodactyla > Ziphiidae > Mesoplodon > Mesoplodon mirus. Next base: position 47,783,905 of record NC_138992.1, read on the forward strand.
CTTTTAGGCTTTTCTCCTTCTAACATATCTTCCCCTTGACTTTTAGCATTTTCCAAACATCATACCTGAAACCAAATAAATCAAAATGAAAGTAGGGACCTCATTAAATCCCATCTATTTTAGGAATCTAAGGAGAAATCAAGATATAATATTTGAGGCAAAACAACTACTAAATGGCCGCAGCTCATAGTCTGAATAAGTTAAGCACAGGAGATATGAGAAATTGGGAAAAAAAGAGTTGATGAACTTATTATAATTTCAAATTGGAAAGAATGTCATATCCACTCTCTTGTTTTCAAGGCAATTCTTAAAACTTTGGAAAACAACAACAAAGGACAACTTGCCCTGTTTTTTTGACCTTCCTGCTAGACAATATGACTATGATAATTATTTTGCAGACAATAGTCTCCTCATTGTCCTTGATCTTTTCCCAGGTGCCTTGGAAATGTCAGCGAGGTCTGTATGTGTTGTAACTAATTCTCATTAAGAAAATGACATGTGTCTTGTTATATTATTTGCATTTTTGCAAAGCCATAATATTTTTCTATTATTATAGTGAGTTATAGTAAGTTGACAAACTAATCATAGTAAAATGTCAGCTTTTGGATGAAAACTTTTATATATCCCAATGATATGCATGTTACATAAAACCTCAGTGTCTTGCACTAATAGTGTGCCAGATGGTACCATCTTGCTGTTAGGAAACCATGGATCTAGTGTTATATTTCAAATTAGAATGTGTTGATCTTATAGATTGTGAAATAGCAATAAAGTTCACAGATGCTACTGAAATTTAGTTTACTTATGATATTAAAAAACATATAAGAGTTATCTCAGGAAACTTTTAAAACTGAAGTGAGATACTTTAATATCTCTATGGAATTAGAGAGTAAATTAAACTTCAGCCAGGACAAGAAAGGGCGGGACCAGAAGTCTAAAGCCTAAACCCAACCTAAACCTAAAAGTTTCAGAGGTGAGATAAGAAAAATGGAGCATGAACAGGTAGGTAGTCAGTCCTTAACAGTATTTTGTAGATTCTTAGGGACTGGAACTCGCCAATGAAAAAGCAGCAAAAATTGTATAGTAAGTTTGAGTCTTAAAAGGAAGTGGTCCAGACTTCTTCAAGCATCAGGATACAAGGGAATTGCAAAATGCAAACTAATTGCCCAATCCTGAGACTTCTCCTTCAGGAGGAAAGGAGAGAAATGGAGTTTACAGCCAGATTCCAATTATTCCAGTGTATTCCCCCAGGGAAAGGGGTTGGGCAGCCCTTAGCAACCAGCCTGACACAACAGGAATGAGAAAAAATGCACAATTTTGAGACTCCTCCTTCAGGAAGAAGGGATAGAAGTGGAGCCTGTACACAATGTCCTGGCATTTCAGTGCACACTCCTAAGGAAAAGGGGCAGGTGGCTTTCAGAAGCTGGCATAGCTCTGTAAAATAGGGAGAAAGAACAAAACACAGAATCTTCTCCTTCAAAAGAAATGAAGATAAACAAAACTTGTGCCAAATAACCCACATTTCTGTGCACTGATCTAAAGAAAAGTGGCAGGAGGTTTAAGGTAGCCTCTATGGCTCTGTGAGATTAGGAAAAGGCACACAACCTTGAAACTTCTCCCTCAGCAGGAGATGGAATGCATCTATTCACATAAAGTGTTTGAGAGGCTCCCAGAATCTCTAGCTGGCCTGATTGGTGAAGGTTTTTCCCTGCTGAAATCATTCCATAAAGACTTAAAGAGGTGCTGTTCTCAAATGAGCAGACCAATGAAAACCTAAAAGGAACATGAAGAATCCAGGAAATACGATGCTATCAAAGGAGCAAAATAAATGTCCAGTATACAACCCTAAAGAAAGGAGATCTATGAATTGCCTGACAAAATATTCAAAATAATCATCTAAAAGAAATTCAGTAAGCTACAAAAGAACATAGATAGACAACCCAACAAAATCAAGAAATGACACATGAACAATATCAGAATATCAATAAACCATTAAAAAAAAAAGCCAAACAGACAGAAATTCTATGGGAGAAGAGTACAATAACTGAACTAAAAAATTCAAAAGAAAGCTTCAACAATAGACTTTGTAAAGTGGAAGATAGAACCAGTGAACTCAAACAAAATGAAAAAAGTAAAGGAAGGTTACCAGACTTATGAGATACAAATAAGTGAACCAATATATGCATCATGAGACTCCCAGAAAGAGAAAAGAGAGAAAGGACAGAAAAATTATTTAAAGAAATGATGGCTGAAAACTTCTCAAATCTGGGAAGAGAAATGGATATCCAAATTCATAAAGCTGAAATAATCTCTAAAATAATTAATCCAAAGAAGCCTACCCTGAGACACATTATAATAATTAAATTGTCAAAATTGAAAGAAAAGAGAGGCTTTTGAAAGTAACATGAGAAATAATTCATCACATACAAAGGAAAATATCATACACACACACATTTTACACATCAAAGAACTAGGGGAAAAAACAACAAGACAAGCCCAAAGTTATCAGAAGAAAGGAGATAATAAAGATTAAAGCAAGAATTTTAAAAAAATAGAAAAAAATAAAAAAACCAAGAGTTGCTTTTGAAAACATAAACAAATTGATAAACATTTAGGTAGACTATGGAAAAAAATAGAGAAGACACTGTAAAATCAGAAATAAATGACTGGGCATTACAACAGAAATAAAGATGCCACAGAAATAAAAAAGTATCATGAGACTATCATGCACAATTATATACCAACAAGTTTGGTAGCCTAGAGGAAACTGATAAATTCCTTATATGTATAATCTACAAAGACTGAATCATAAAGAAAGAAAATCTGAAAAGACCAATAATGAGCCAAGAGATCAAATCAGTAATCAAAAACCTCTCAACAAAGGAAAGTCCAAGACCAGATGGTTTTACTGGTGAATTCTACCAAATACTTAGGAAAAATAATGCCAGTCCTTCTCAAACTCTTCCAAAATATTGAAGAGAAGGCAACACTCCCAAACTCATTGTATGAAGCCAACATCACCCTGACACTAAAGGGAGGCAAGAACAATATAAGAAAAATAAATTGCTGGCCAATGTCTCCGATAAACATAGAGGCAAAATTTATCAAAAATATACTAGCAAACCAACTTTGACAACACACTAAAAAGATCATACAGCATAACAGAGTGGGATTCATCCCTGTTGTGGAAAGATGGTTCAACAAATGCAAATCAATAAATGTATACCACATTAAGAGAATGAAGGAAAAATGTTACATGTTCATCTTAATATACTCAGAAATAGCATTTGACAAAATTCAACACACTTTCCTGATAAAAACCCTCAACAAACTAGGTATACAAGGAATGAATATTCTATGTGAAAAACCCATAACTAATGTCACACTCAACAGGGAATCATTGAAAGTGTTCCTCTAAGATTAGGAACAAGACAAGGATGACAAATCTTCACCATAGTACTAGAAGTTCTAACCAGAGAAATCAGAGAAGAAATAGAAATAAGGAATCCAAAACAGAAAAGATGAAGTAAAATTATGTGTATTTGCAGGTGACATGGTCCCATATGAAGAAAATCCTAAAAATGCCACATCAAAACCGTTAGAAGTAATAAATGAATTTAGTAAAGTTGCAGGATACAAAATATGTATACAAAATTCAGTTGTGTATCTTTATACAAAGAAACCTCTATAAAGGAAATTAAGAACACAGTCCAATTGACAATAGCATCAAAATTCATGAAATGTGATCTTCCCTGGTGGCACAGTGGTTGAGAGTTTGCCTGCCAATGCAGGGGAAACGGGTTCGTGCCCCAGTCCAGGAAGATCCCACATGCTGTGGAGTGGCTGGGCCTGTGAGCCATGGCTGCTGAGCCTGCACGTCTGGAGCCTGTGCTCCGGAACGGTAGAGGCCACAACAGTGAGAGGCCAGCACACCACAAAAAAAAAAAAAAAAAAAAAATTCATGAAATGCTTAAGAGTAAAGTTAACCAATGAAGTGAAAGAGTTATACACTAAAAACTCTAAAGCATTTATGAAAGAAATTAAAGATAATATAAATAAATACAGAAGCATCTTGTGTTCATGGATTGAAAGACTTAATAATTTTATTATAATGTACATACTACCCAAAGTTTTCTACAGATTCAATGCAATCCTCATAAAAACCCTCAACAGCATTTTTTACAAAAGTAGAAAAAAAACTTTACACTTATAAAGAACCATGAAAGATCTAGTATAAGAAAAGTGATCTTGAGGAAAAAAAGAACAAAGCTGTAGGCATCACATTCCCTGGTTTCAAGATATATATCAAAGTTACAGTAATTAAAACAGTAGTATGGTTCTGTGTATGGTATAAAAACAAATATACAGACAAATGGCACAGAGATTGCATCAAACTTAAAGGTTTCTTCACAACAAAGGAAACAATCAACAGATTGAAAAGGTAACCTATGAAATGAGAGAAAATATTTGCAAACCATATATCTGATAAGGGATTATTTTCTAAAGTATATAAAGAACTCTTACAACTCACAACAACAACAACAACATCAAAAAACCCCAAATAACCTGATATTTTAAATGGGCAAAGGACTTGAACAGACATTTCTCCAAAGACATACAAATGGCCAAAATGTATGTGAAAAGATGTTCAATGTCATTGATTATCAGGAAAAAAAACTAAAATTACGAGATATAACCTCATGTTGACAGGATAGTTTTGCCAATAAAAAGAAAAAAAAATAACAAGTATTTGAAAAAATGTAGAGAAATTGGAACCCTGTACACTGTTGACGGGAATGTAAAATGGTACAGCAGCTCTGGAAAACAGTGGAATTACCATAAAAAATTAAAAATAAAAGTACCATGTGATTCAACAACCCCACTTCTTATATATATCCAAAAATAATTGAAATTGGGATCTTGAAGATAGGTCTGTACTCCCATGTTCATTGCAGCTTTATTCACAATAGCCAGGACAAGAGAACAAACCAGATGTCCATAGACAGATGAAAAGGTAGAGAAATGTGGTATATACATACAATAGAATATTATTTAGTTTTAAAGAAGAAGGAAACTCTGCCTTCTGTGACAACATGGATGAACCTGGAGGACATTATGTTAAGTGAAATAGTCCAGTAACAGAAGAACAATTACTGCTTGATTCCACTTGTATGGGGTATCTAAAATAGTCAAACTTATAGATGCAGAGAATACAATAGTAGTTGCCATGGGTTTGGAGTGGGGAAAATGTAACATTGTATAATGGGCCTAAAGTTTCTGTTATGCTGAATGAATAAATTCTAGAGATCTGCTATATGACATGGGACTTTTAGTTAACAATACAGTATTGTGTCCTTCAGAATTTGTTAAGAGGGTATATCACATGTGTTCTTACCACAGACATACACACACACACAAATACCAAACAAAAGACCACAAGGAAAGTTTGGGAGATGCTGTTTTTCTCTATTGTCTTGATCATTATGGTGGTTTCATGGGTGTGTCATTCTGTTCAAACTAATCAATTTGTACACATTAAATATGTGTAGTTCTTTGCGTATCAATTATACCTCAATAATGGTGTTAAAAATGGAAATCAACTGGCTTTTCAACTTTCTTGAAATAAAATCCAAAGTTCTTAGACTCTACCTGGCTGGTTCCTTGTTATCTTTCTGACCACATCTCTACCACCTATCTCATAGGTCTTACCATGAAGGCACACAGACTCTGTGATCTTATACAAATTTCCCATAGGGCTGCTGTAACAAATTATCACAAACTTGGTGGCTTAAAATACAAAAATTTATTCCCTCCATGTTCTGGAGGCCAGAAGTTTGAAATCACAGTAGGGTCAACATAGTGTTCTTCCAAAGGCTCTAGGGAAAACCCCGCTATTCTTGCCCCCTAGTTTCAGGAGGCTCCTTGATTTGTGGCTGCATAAATACAGTCTCTGCCTTCATCTTCATATGAACTTCTCTGTCTGTGTCAAATCACACCCTGCCTTTCTCTTATAAGGACATTGTCATTGGAATTAGGACCCACTAGATAATTCAGGATTATCTCAACTCAAGACCCTTAATCACATTTACAAAGAATCTTTTTCCAAATAAGGTCCAATTCACAGGTTCTAGGGATTAGGGAATATCTCTCCTGGGACCACCAGTCAAGCCACTACCTCATACATGCTTTCACCTCAGGGAGTATATTGCTCTTCCTTCTTCCTCTGTCTGAAACATTTTGTTCTCAAGAATGTTAATAGCTCATTCCTTCACCTTGTGCAGGTTTTTACTCTCATTTCACCTTCCCTTGGAAAAGTCTCATAACATCTATTAAGAATTGAAATATCCTCCCCCCCAATCCACTGATATATGAGCCCCCTCTCTTATTTTTTCTGCATAGCACTTATTACCACTTTTTACTTATGTAACATATTAATTTCATTTTTTCTGTCCCTATTCTTGAAAATGTGTTAATGTATTTGTCAAGAATATGGAACAAGTGGAACCATAATACAGTGCTGTTTAGAATGTAAACTGAGATAAGGACTTTGGGAAACTGCTAATATCTACTAACAATGATCATATGCATGCCCAGTAGTTCCAATCCTATATTCCTATACCCAACATAAATATGTATATATTCGTACTAAAAGACATGTATAATAATATTCACAATAGAACTATTTGTGATACTAGCCCTAAATTGAGAACAACTCAAATGCTCATCAGTGGAACACTACACAGCAATGAGAATACACAAATGTATACAATAACAATGATGAATTTCACAAGCATAATGTGAAATGAAAGAAGCCAGACACTAAGAGTATATTCTGGGTGAACTCATGTATATAAAGTTTGAAAACAGGCAAAATTAGCAATATGGCTTTAGAAGTCAGGATAATGGTTAATTGTGGAGGTGAAAAGACTAAAATAACTCATGAAGAGGCTTCTGGATAATGTTTAATTTATTGATTTGGATTCAAAAGAAGCAGGGATGTTTAAATTTATGATCATTCATCCAGCTGTATCCTAATGAATTTTAAACTTCTCTGTATTAATATTATTATACTTTGTTTAAAAGATTTTTTTAGGGAAGAGGGGGAAGATAGTGGAAGAGTAAGACGCAGAGATCACCTTCCTCCCCACAGATACATCAAAAATACATGTGGAACAACTCCTATAGAACACCTACTGAACGTTGGCAGAAGACCTCAGACCTCCCAAAAGGCAAGAAACTCCCCACATACCTGGGTAGGGCAAAAGAAACAAGAATAAACAGAGACAAAATAATAGGGAGGGAACCGTGAAGGAGGAAAGGTTTCCACACACTAGGAAGCCCTTCGCAGGCAGACACTGTGGGTGGTGGAGGGGGAAGCTTCAGAGACATGGAGGAGAGTGCAACAACAGGGGTGCAGTGGGCAAAGCGGAGAGATTCCCACACAGAGGATCGGTGCGGACCAGGACTCACCAGCCCGAGAGGCTTGTCTGCTCACCCAGTGGGGCGGGTGTGGCTTGGAGCTGAGGCTTGTGCTTCGGTTGGAGCGCAGGGAGAGGACTGGGGTTGGTGGTGGAAACACAGCCTGTAGGGGTTTAATGCACCATGGCTAGCCGGGAGGGAGTCCGGGGAAAAGTCTGGACCTGCCAAAGAGGCAAGAGACTTTTTCTTCCCTCTATGTTTCCTGGTGCGCAAGGAGAGGGGATTAAGAGTGCTGCTTAAAGGAGCTCCAGAGACAGGCAGGAGCCACGGCTAACAGTGCGGACCCCAGAGACGTGCATGAGATGCTAAAGCTGCTGCTGCTGCCACCAAGAAGACTGTGTGCGACCACAGGTCAATCTCCACACCTCCCTTCCGGGGATCCTGTGCAGCCCGCCACCGCCAGAGTCCCGGGATCCAGGGACAACTTCCCCGGGAGAATGCATGGCGTGCCTCAGGCTCATGCAATGTCATGACAGCCTCTGCCACTGCAGGCTCACCCTGCACTCTTTACCCTTCCCTCCCCCAGTCCTGAGTGAGCTGGAGACCCCCAATCAGTGGCTCCTTTAACCCCGTCCTGTCTGAGTGAAGAACAGATGCCCTCCGGCAACCTACAGGTGGAGGCAGGGCCAAATCCAAAGCTGAGACCCAGGACCTGTGCGAACAAAGAAGAGAAAGGGAAATCTCGCCTAGCAGCATCAGAAGCAGTGGATTAAATATTCACTATCAACTTGACGTACACTGCATCTGTGGAATAGACAAAGAATCATCCCAAATTGAGGAGGTGGACTTTGAGAACAAGATTTATTATTTTTTCCCCTTTTTCTCTTTTTGTGAGTGTGTATGTGTATGCTTCTGTGTGAGATTGTCTGTATAGCTTCGCTTTCACCATTTGTCCTAGGGTTCTATCAGTCCTTTTTTAAAAAAAATTTTTTCTTAATAATTTTTTTTAATAACCATATTTTATTTTATGTTACTTTATTTGATTGTTTTTTATCCCCTTTCTTTCTTTCTTTCTACATTTTATTCTGAGCTGTATGGATGAAAGGCTCTTGGTGCTACAGCCAGGAGTCAGTGCTGTGCCTTTGAGGTGGGAGAGCCAAATTCAGGAAACTGGCCCACAAGAGACCTCCCAGCTCCATGTAATATCAAAAGGTGAAAGTCTCCCAGAGACCACCATCTTAAAACCAACACCCAGCTTCACTCAACGACAAGCAAGCTACAGTGCTTGATACCCTATGCCAAACAACTAGCAAGACAGGAAGACCACACCACCTATTACAAAACAGGCTGCTTAAAATCATAATAAGTCCACAGACACCCCAATACAACCACCAGACCTGGAACTGCCCACCAGAAAGACAAGATACAGGCTCATCCACCAGAACACAGGCACTAGACCCCTCCACCAGGAAGCCTACACAAGACAGTGAACAAACTTTAGCCACTGGGGACAGACACCAAAAACAACAGGAACTATGAACCTGTAGCCTGTGAAAAGGAGACCCCAAACACAGTATGATAAGCAAAATGAGAAGACAGAAAAACACACAGCAGATGAAGGAGCAAGATAAAAACCCACCAGACCTAACAAATGAAGAGGAAATAGGCAGTCTACCTGAAAAAGAATTCAGAATAATGATAGTAAAGATGATCCAAAATCTGGGAAATACAATGGAGAAAATGCAAGAAACATTTAACAAGGATATAGGAGAACTAAAGATGAAACAAGCAAAGATTAACAATATAATAAATGAAATGAAAAATACTCTAGAAGGGATCAATAGCAGAATAAGTGAGGCAGAAGAACGGATAAGTGACCTGGAAGATAAAATAGTTGAAATAACTACCGCAGAGAAGAATAAAGAAAAAATAACGAAAAGAACTGAGGACAATCTCAGAGACTTCTGGGGCAACACTAAATGAACAAACATTCAAATTATACGGGTTCCAGAAGAAGAAGAGAAAAAAAAAGCAGCTGAGAAAATATTTGAAGAGATTATAGGTGAAAACTTCCCTAATATGTGAAAGGAAATAGTTAATCAAATCCAGGAGGCACAGAGAGTCCCAAACATAATAAATCCAAGGAGAAATATGCCAAGACACATATCAATCAAACTGTCAAAAATTAAACACAAAGAAAAAATATTAAAAGCAGCAAGGGGAAAACAACAAATAACCCACAAGAGAATCCCCATAAGGTTAACAGCTGATCTATCAGCAGAAACTCAGCAAGCCAGAAGGGAGGGGCAGGACATATTTAAAGTGATAAAGGAGAAAAACCTGCAACCAAGATTACTCTACCCAGCAAGGATCTCATTCAGATTTGATGGAGAAATTAAAATCTTTACAGACAAGCAAAAGCTGAGAGAGTTCAGCACCACCAAACCAGCTTTACAACAAATGCTAAAAGAACTTCTCCAGGCAAGAAAAACAACAGAAGGAAAATAACTACAATAACGAACCCAAAACATTTAAGAAAATGGGAATAGGAACATACACATCAACATTTACCTTAAATGTAAAGGTAAAAGACCACCACCAAAAGACACAGAGTGGCTGAATGGATACAAAAACAAGACCCATATATATACTGTCTACAAGAGACCTACTTCAGACGTAGAGACACATACAGACTGAAAGTAAGTGGATGGAAAAAGATATTCCATGCAAATGGAAATCAAAAGAAAGCGGGAGTAGCAATTCTCATATCTGAAAAATAGAATTTAAAATAAAGACTATTACAAGAGTCAAAGAAGGGCTCTACATAATGATCAAGGGATTGATCCAAGAAGAAGATATAAAAATTGTAAATATTTATGCACCCAACATAAGAGCACCTCAATACATGAGACAAATACTAACAGCCATAAAAGGGGAAATCGACAGTAACACATTCATAGTAGGGGACTTTAACACCCCACTTTCACGAATGGACAGATCATTCAAAATGAAAATAAATAAGGCAACACAAGCTTTAAATGATACATTAAACAAGATGGACTTAATTGATATTTATAGGACATTCCATCCAAAAACAACAAAAAACACATTTTTTCTCAAGTGCTCATGGTACATTCTCCTGGAGAGATCATATCTTGGGTCACAAATCAAGCCTTGGTAAATTTAAGAAAATTGAAATCATATCAAGTATCTTTTCTGACCCCAATGCTATGAAACAAGATATCAATTACAGGAAAAGATCTGTAAAAAATACAAACACATGGAGGCGAAACAATACACTACTTAATAAGGAAGTGATCACTGAAGAAATCAAAGAGGAAATAAAAATAATACCTAGAAACAAATGACAGTGGAAACATGATGAGCCAAAACCTATGGGATGCAGCAAAAGCAGTTCTAAGAAGTTAATAGCGATACAATCCCACCTTAAGAAACAGGAAACATCTCGAGTAAACAGCCTGACCTTGCACCTAAAGCAATTAGAGAAAGAAGAACAAAAAACCCTCAAAGTTAGCAGAAGGAAAGAAATCATAAAAATCAGATCAGAAATAAATGAAAAAGAAATTAAGGAAATGATAGCAAACATCAATAAAACTAAAAGCAGGTTCTTTGAGATGATAAACAAAATTGATAAACCATTAGCCAGACTCATCAAGTAAAAAAGAGAGAAGACTCAAATGAATAGAATTAGAAATGAAAAAAGAGAAATAACAACTGACAGTGCAGAAATATAAAAGATCATGAGAGATTACTACAAGCAAATCTACGCCAGTAAAATGAACACCTGGAAGAAATGGAGCAATTCTTAGAAACGCACAACCTACCAAGTCTGAAATCAAGAAGAAATAGAAAATATGAACAGACCAATCACAAGCACTGAAATTGAAACTGTGATTAAAAATCTTCCAACAAACAAAAGCCCAGGACCAGATGGCTTCACAGGCGAATTCTATCAAACATTTAGAGAAGAGCTAACACCTATCCTTCTCAAACTCTTCCAAAATATAGCAGAGGGAGGAACACTCCCAAACTCATTCTACGAGGCCACCATCACCTTGATACCAAAACCAGGCAAGGATGTCACAAAGAAAGAAAACTACAGGCCAATATCACTGATGAACATAGATGCAAAAATCCTCAACAAAATACTAGCAAACAGAATCCAACACCACATTAAAAGAATCATACACCATGACCAAGTGGGGTTTACTCCAGGAATGCAAGGTTCTTGAATATATGCAAATCAATCAATGTGATACACCATATTAACAAATTGAAGGAGAAAAACCAAATGATCATATCAATGGATGCAGAGAAAGCTTTCGACAAAATTCAACACCCATTTTTGATAAAAACCCAGCTGAAAGTAGGCATAGTGGGAACTTTCCTCAACATAATAATGGTCATATATGACAAACCCACAGCCAAAATCATCCTCAATGGTGAAAAACTGCAACCATTTCCACTAAGATCAGGAACAAGACAAAGTTGCCTACTCTCACCACTCTTATTCAACATAGTTTTGGAAGTTTTAGCCACAGCAATTAGAGAAGAAAAGGAAATAAAAGGAATCCAATTTGGAAAAAAAGAAGTAAAGCTGTCACTGTTTGCAGATGACATGATACTATACATAGAGAATCCTAAAGATGCTACCAGAAAACTACTAGAGCTAACCAATGAATTTGGTAAAGTAGCATGATATAAAATTAATGCACAGAAATATGTGGCATACCTGTACACTAATGATGAAAAATCTGAAAGTGAAATCAAGAAAACACTCCCATTTACCATTGCAACAAAAATAATAAATATCTAGGAAGAAACCTACTAAGGATACAAAAGACCTGTATGCAGGAAATTATAAGAGACTGATGAAAGAAATTAAAGATGATACAAATAGATGGAGCGATATACCATGTTCCTGGGTTGGAAGAATCAACATTGTGAAAATGACTCTACTACCCAAAGCAATCTATAGATTCAATGCAATCCCTATCAAACTACCAATGGCAATTTTCTCAGAACTAGAACAAAAAATTTCACAATTTGTATGGAAACACAAAAGATCCCGAAGAGTCAAAGCAATCTTGAGAAAGAAAAACGGAGCTGGAGGAATCAGGCTCCCTGATTTCAGACTATACTACAAAGCTACAGTAATCAAGACAGTATGGTACTGGCACAAAAACAGAAAGATACATCAATGGAACAGGATAGAAAGTCTAGAGATAAACCCACACACATATGGCCACCTTATCTTTGATAAAGGAGGCAGGAATATACAGTGGAGAAATGTCAGCCTCTTCAATAAGTGGTGCTGGGAAAACTGGACAGGGACATGTAAAAGTATGAGATTAGATCACTCCCTAACACCATACACAAAAATAAGCTCAAGATGAATTAAAGACCTAAATGTAAGGCCAGAAACTCTCAAATTCTTAGAGGAAAACATAAGCAGAACACTCTAAGACATAAATCACAGCAAGATCCTTTTGGACCCACCGCCTAGAGAAATGGAAATAAAAACAAAAATAAACAAATGGAACCTAATGAAACTTCAAAGCTTTTGCACAGAAAAGGAAACCATAAACAAGACCAAAAGACAACCCTCAGAATGGGAGAAAATATTTGCAAATGAAGCAAGTGACAAAGGACTAATCTCCAAAATTTATAGGCAGCTCATGCAGCTCAATAGCAAAACAACACACAACCCAATCCGAAAATGGGCGGAAGACCTAAATACACATTTCTCCAGAGAAGATATGCAGACTGCCAGCAAACATATGAAATAATGCTCAACATCATTAATCATTAGGGAGATACAAATCAAAACTACAATGAGATATCATCTCACACCAGTCAGAATGGCCATCATCAAAAAATCTAGAAACAATAAATGCTGGAGAGGGTGTGGAGAAAAGAGAACACTCTTGCACTGCTGTTGGGAATGTGAATTGGTACAGCCCCTATGGAGAACAGTATGGAGGTTCCTTAAAAAACTAAAGATAGAACTACCATATGACCCAGCAATCCCAGTGCTGGGCATATACCCTGAGAAAACCATAATTCAAAAAAGTCATGTACCACAATGTTCATTGCAGCTCGATTTACAATAGCCAGGAGATGGAAACAACCAAAGTGCCTATCATTGGATGAATGGATAAAGAAGATGTGGCACATATATACAATGGAATATTACTCAGCCATAAAAAGAAATGAAATTGAGCTATTTGTAATGAGGTGGTTAGACCTAGAGTCTGTCATACAGAGTGAAGTAAGTCAGAAAGAGAAAGACAAATACTGTATGCTAACACATATATATGGAATTTAAGAAAAAAAATATCATGAAGAACCTAGGGGTAAAACAGGAATAAAGACACAGACCTACTTGAGAATATACTTGCGGATATGGGAAGTGGGAACGGTAAGCTGTGACAACGTGAGAGAGAGGTATGGACATATATACACTACCAAACCTAAGGTAGATAGCTAGTGGGAAGCAGCCGCATAGCACAGGGAGATCAGCTTGGTGCTTTGTGACCGAATGGAAGGGTGGGATAGGGAGGGTGGGAGGGAGGGAGCCACAAGAGGGAAGGGATATGGGAACAGATGTATATGTATAACTGATTCACTTTGTTATAAAGCAGAAACTAATAAAAAATGCATTCATCAATAAGCCCTATGAAGTAGGCAATATGGTCTTTCCCAAATTCATATATTGAAAAATGCCAAGTGTGATGGTATTAGGAGGTGGGGCGTTTGGGAGGTACTTAGGTCATGAATTGGAGCCCTCATGAATGGAATTAGTGTTCTTTTACAAGAGATCTTACAGAGACCTGTCACCCATTTCACTATGTGTGGACACAGAGAAAATATGGCGTCTATGAACAAGGAAGCGGGCCCTCACCAGAATGTGACCATGTTGCATACTTGATCTTGGATCTTCCAGCTTCCAGAACTGCAAGAAACAAACATCTGTTGTTTATAAGCCACCCACCCGTGGCATTTTGGTATAGTAGCCAAAAAGGACTAAGATAGTAGGTATTATTATTATCCTTATTCTCTTGATAAGAAAACTAGATTTCAAGTAGTTTCCCTCAACGTCACACAACTAGCAAGTGTTGGAGCTAATACTTAACCAAATGCTGGAGCAAATATTAAAATCCAGGATGTTTAGGTTTAAAGAAAACAAGCAGCTGTCTAGGAAGACATATTATAATTGGAATCCATAGTATGAAAATGTGATTAGAAACCTTATAATAACTTTCAGTTTTATCTTTAAAATTGTAGATGTATTTTCAATGAAATAGCAGGATATAACATTATAAGACTTTTATGAGAATTCTGTGAAATAAGAGTAAATAGTTTAATAGTAAAGAACTTATTTCTGCTCTTAAAAATATATCATAATGAAAATTGAAATTACGTAGTGGCAATTATCCACATGCATCTAGCAGAACAGTTTGGGGTATTAAGACAGATATCAAAATATGAATGAACATGAAAAGAGAAATGATTGAATCTTGGTGTTCTGTAGAGGAGAACACCTAAGACCTAATGACATAAACCTAACTAGCTTTTGTAAGATATTTAGAGACTTGTCCAGGTAAGACAAGAGCTTTCCATTAAATATGACTAAGGAAATGACTCAGGAGCTACTGATAAGGATATTGGAAAATGAAATACATCAATGGCTAGTATTTACCAATACAATTCCAACCTTACAGTTGGACCTATGTTTGTCAACAGTTTGCATAATGCATTAGTCACAACTGTGTGTCAAAGAAAGATGGAAGATTTTGGAATTTTTTGTGACAGTAAGAAAAATTACTAAGTATTTCAGTGTACAAAGGGGAATATTTTGTAGGCTCAGGTCTGAGCAAGCACTTGAACAAGTTAGAAAACATATGCATACATTCTGTAATGTAAGCAAAAAAAAACCAAAACAAAACTACTTCACAATAGTTCTAAAGTAATTGCCAATTTCTGTTGGATTCCCTTTACTAATAACAACCCCCTCCCAAATCTCTACAATGTATAAGTTTATTCTCCATGGATTTTATTTGATACAGTCAGAATTCTTTCAAGCCTCACTATTTTTTAAGGTAAAGACATTGAAACTTCATAACTCAAATTATACAAGCACAGCTGTTGAATTAGTTACTCCATTATTGTCATATCCTAACATTTATCTGGTGTACCTATTTCCTTTTACTTGACTGTAGAACTTCTCATCCATTGAAACAATGACTGTCCCAAGTGACTAATAAGTGCCTGTAAGTTGGCAGGTAGGAACCTAGAAACTCCTTTCCTGATGTTCCAAGTTTTCAAATTCCCTCAGCAAATTATGTTGTATTTAATTTAAGTTCATCAGAAAGTTTATCCTTGTGAGTTTTCATCCATTTGGTAAGAACCTAATGCGTTTCATTAGGCCTCAAAATTATTGTCTAGCTTATTCTCAGTAGGTACAATTTATCTAATGACAAATACCCTAAAAATATGGTTTCTGCTACACTGCTCACATATATAAAATATCTTCAAAACACCCCCCCCCACACACACACACACCGTACTGGAATATCATCCTGCAACTGTCACAGTGAAGACTTTCCAGGATACTAAACTGTCAAAGCAAGATAACTTATTTTATTCAACAAAACTTTAGTCAGCACCTATTGCACATTAGGTATTATGCCAAACCCCAGTTATTTTGTAGCACATAGACTAGAAGGTGAACCAAGAAACACAATTTAATGTAACTAATTCTACAATAGAATATGAAAATATCTTTCTCATCTGCACCTTTCTGACTACATTAAGTGCCCAAGTATTCCCTTCACCAACTTTTTTCATGCAGCCCATCATCTTATTACTTCCTCTTTAAGATGAATCATACTCTCATTCCATACATAGCATTTCTGAGCTAGGAAACCAATCTGATTTAATAAATCCATCTACAAGTAATTCAATGCCATTGCCAACACCTCTCAGGGATATTTGTTAACATAAAGCAATACAAAATTTATAAAATTTAAAGCAATGTAAAGGTTACATTTTGGGCACAAAGCAGTCTTCTTTGACAAACAATAAAAGAGCTATTAAGAGTGTCAAGTACGAAGAGGGGTCACAGAGAATAATAAATGAGTGTAGTTTTTGTTTTTATAGATTAAACAATTAGCAATTCAGTTTAACAAGTCAACTTAGGAGGATATGAGAAAAAATAAAGGTAATCAAATAAAAATAAATAAAGCAAATAAAAATATATTATGATTCAGTCACTATATTTTTATGAAAGAGATAATGGTAAAATATATATTCACGATGATAATGGGCCAAGAATGACTTTTACAATATTATTGTTGAGGATGTTTGCAATATCCAGGGTAAGGATAACACAAGCATTAATGTAAAATATCCTTTCTATATGAGATTCTAAAAATATTGTTAGTAAATTACAAAAAAGTAATTTAGTGTACAAATTAAGAAAATGATGGTAACAAGACCTTGTCAACAGATGTTTTGATAAATATTTGTAGGTGTTGATTGCATGTGTTCCAAATCCATGTTTTTTTTTTCAAAAGTTTAGAGGAGCTGAAGAGAGTTAATGAATTTACTGTGCATTGAGCGATGCTTTTGAAAGGTATTAAATGCTAACAACTGTGATCAGGATAATTAACAAAACATTACAAGTTATGTAAAAATCTTATTTTAATAAACACCTAATATCATAATGTCTGTTTTAATATAATAAGGTTATTTTCTCAACTGAAAGCCTATATTATATATTATCTCAAATAGTTATATTATGACAATCTTATTTAACAGATAGAAGCAATAACTGTAATAATATTTTTGTTTGTACACTATTTCATGACTTTTTATATATTTTCATATACATAGTCTCATTACCTTGGCTTGATATTTTTCTAATAAGGAAGGCAACTGGTATGGCTGCAACTTTAGAAATGAGAATACAATTATTATTATTATTATTTTTCCTTTTTCTGCAGAACGTGGGCCTCTCACTGCTGTGGGCTCTCCTGCTGCAGAGCACAGGCTCCGGACACGCAGGCCCAGTAGCCACAGCTCACGGGCCCAGCCGCTCTGCGGCATGTGGGATCCTCACGGACCGGGTCATGAACCCGCGTCCCCTGCACCGGCAGGTGGACTCTCAACCACTGCGCCACCAGGGAAGCCCCGAGAATACAATTATTATAGCTTGTTCAAGTTACTCAAGTTATTCAAATCACCCAAGTGAGACAGATTATGTTTTGAAAGGAGGATTATTCATTTGTTCAACCATTTAAAAATTTTGTATGTAACTCCTTGTTGTGTGATAAGTGCAGTGGATATAATGATGAAAAAGACAGTGTCTTTGACCTTGTAGTGTATAAAGTTAATTATTTGCTCCTTTTTGGCTATAAATTCTTTCTGCAAAAGACCCAATGCCAGTCATATTTACTTATGTATATCTAGAATCTAAAATAGCATCTGACACATAGTTGATGCTTAAAAATACTTTATTCATCTGTTCAAAAATATGTATTGAGTGCCTATAATGCATCAGATACTGTTCTAGGCAATATAATATAAATGAACCAAATGGAGAAAATTAACATATTCATTTAAGTGTGTGTTGGGGAAAGGATAAGTAATAAGTTGACAAATGAGTAAATATTTATAGTATATTAAATGGCTACAAGTGTTAAGGGGAAAAAATAAAGCTTACAGGAGTTCATGAACATTTATAATTTTTAATAGAAAGGTAACAAAAGTCCTCTCTCTGAGAATGTTACATTGAGAAACTGTCCATAGGAGGGAGAGAATGAACCATGCGGATATTTGGGAGTTTCTCAGGCAAAAGGAAAATAGTTACAAAGGCCCAGAGATGCTGCAGCCTCCCATATTGGAGCAACAGCAAAGAGGCTAGTGTGGTTGGAACAGAGTGAGCAAGGAGGAGAGTGTGATAACTGCTTTGACATCATCATAGTGGAGGGATTTTGGAAACGAGAACAGTGTTGGCTGATACCCTCCAGCAAAATTAGGGCAAGACTCTTTAATCAATCTTTTCATTTCAAGTAAGAGAAACCTCAATTCCAACATACTAAAACAAGAAGAAATACATTAGCTCATGTACATGAAATATCCACAGAAAAGTCACTATTCAGTTATGGCTGATTCTGAACTCAATTTCACATGATGGCCCTGGAATCTGCAGTCTTGCTTCATCACATCAAGCCCAACAAAAGTCAGTGAGTCTTTTCAGACAGCTCCAGCAAAGCACTAACATATATTCTGATTAGACTGGCTTGGGTAATGTGTCCATCATAAAATTGTTTTCTATGTCTGTGAGTCTATTTCTATTTGGTAAATAAGTTCATTTGCATCATTTTTAAGATTACACATACAAGTGTATCATATGATATTTGTCTTCCTCTGACTTACTTCATTTAGCATGATAATCTCTACATCCATCCATGTTACCATGTTACTGCAAATGGCATTATCTCATTCTTTTTTTATGGCTGAGTAATATTCCATTGTGTGTGTGTGTGTGTATATCTATCTATCTATCTATCTATCTATATATATATATCTTTTTTTTTTAATCCATTCATCTGTTGATGGACATTTAGATTGCTTCCATGTCTTGGCTATTGTAAATAGTGCTGTTATGAATATTGGGGTGAATGTATCTTTTCAAGTTAGAGTTTTTGCCTTTTCTGGATATACGCCCAGCAGGGGGATTTGTGGATGATATGGTAACTCTATTTTTAGTTTTTTAAGGAACCTCCATACTATTCTCCATAGTGGCAGCACCAATTTACATTCCCACCAACAGTGTTGCAGGGTTCCCTTTTCTTCAGCATTTATTATTTGTAGACTTTTTGATGATGGCCATTCTGACCAGTGTGAGGTGATACCTCATTGTAGTTTTGATTTGTATTTCTCTAATAATTAATGATGTTGAACATCTTTTCCTGTACCTGTTGGCCATCTGTATGTCTTCCTTGGAGAAATATCTGTTTAGCTCTTGTGGTCTTCTCTCCATTTTTTGATTGGGTTATGGCTTTACTCTGTGTTTTGTTCATTTGTTTGTTTGTTTGTTTTCATTTGTTTGGTTTTTGTTTTGAGAACACAAAGTATGTGACTAAACCCCAGATCTGTTATTATGGCTTCCTGGTTTCATTTTATTTTGGGTCCCTGTTAAACACATTGAGTCAATTTTCTATGCTCTTTCCTAAGGTTCATTTTATTTTATTTTATTCCAAAATTTCTCCCTTTTGATAAAAACCTGCCAAAGACAGCACTGATGATCAATTTTGGTAATGTCCTATTTCATTGCTGGAGTTGTATGATTACCTGCTCTGTATCCATTTTGGCCTATGGAGGCACCCCGGGCTTATTAGGGACTTAAGCAGCCAATTGAGAAACTTGGGTCATGTAGATAGAGTTTTTCAGGCACCTGTTTACAAGATAGTTGAGGATTGGGGACAGAAGTCATCCATTGTCTGCCTGGAGGCATTGGTTGAGTCAGTCAAGGGTCTGAAGACAGCATAATTTGAGTAGGAGGCATTACTGAAAACTCGGCCTCTCTGTACATCGGTGCCGAATCAAATCCCAGAGACAGAGTTTTGGGTGAAGTAGAAAAGGATAGGTTTATTGCTTTGCCAGGCAAAGGGTAACACACCAGGCTTCTGCCTCGAAAAACTATGTGTCTCAACCCCAGAGGATTCAATGAAGAGTTTTATAAGAGTGGTTCAAAGGTGGGGTCTCTGACAAGATTAGGGTTTGAGCAGGGCTTGCACTCCCTTAAACTCATCTCCAGTGGTCATCTCCTAATCTTGATGATTTTCTCTTGTCCCTTTAATCTTGCCTCAGGTAGTTTCTTGGCTGTTCCTCCCTTGATTAGCTATTGTTTGAATCAGCCCTTTGGAATTCAGGAAAGGTCATGGAGACTGGAGCCTTGCCTATAAGAAATGGTGGGCAAAAGGAGGCCATCAGGCCCAGACCCCACATGGTTTCAGTACCTGGGAACCCCAGAAGGCTCCACTTAGTTTCAGAGATAGGATGTCTATTCTGGAAGACTTATAGGTCACAAAGGAAGTTATACAGTCTAAGAGGCAGGGCCCAAATAAACTTCAGCCAGGAAATGACTTGCCTTACCTAGTAAAGTGTTGGGAGCCCTTTAAGCAAGGCATCAGGCTCTTTTCCAAGATGTTTTATGCCTCCATAAAGTCCATCTTAGTTCTTTAAAGCTGTCTGTCATATCTGAGTCTATGCTTATCTCTCCCAAATATGACATTCTGTCAAAGCCTTGGTAATATAACCAAAGATTCCAATTGCATCCTCTTATAAAAAGAACAGATTCTTTTGGAATTTACATAAATATCTATATTGCTATAAAAGCAAGAATACTCACTAAGAGTTTCCAAATTCTGGAAGGATCACATAGAGAGAAAAAGGTAAATATTTTATATTTGTTTACCAAAGTATACTTTATTACATTTCTCCAAGTCACAGTTAGCTTAAGGGGAAAGGTTTTCTCATGTCTGGAAAACAAAGATTAAAAAGCCAGTAATATTTCAGACAAAAAATTATAAAAGTTATGGGCATATGCTTCAGTTCATTCAGTTCTATTGAAACAGGAGGGAAGGGGGCAGGGCACAACCTTTGAAAGAATGACATAGCCCGAGGACATGACATAAACTGATTAGAACCAAATGGGTCCAAGATGGCAGACAAGTGGACTTCCACTAGACCTTGAGCTTCAGTATGTGCTCATTTGAACACATCAGCAAGCTAAATGACACACCCACAGGTGCCATGACAGTCCCAAGGTTGACCATAAGGATCAAAAATTGGGTAGTGGCCCAATTCTTGGAAATCCCCACTGCTTCCCCAAATAGCTGGAATAATCCTCCCACTCATTAGCCTATGAAATTACCCACCCCTATAAAAACTGACAAACCCATACTCTGGTCTTGCTCTCACCTTCTGAGATGGTTCACACTCTGTCTGTGGAGTGTGTTTCTCTCTAAATAAATCCACTTCTTACCTATCACTTTGTCTCTCACTGAATTCTTTCTGTGATGAGACATCAAGAACCTGAACTTCATTAAGTCCTGAAACCAGGTATATGATCTCAGTTGGAAAAGTGTAGATTTTGGCCAGATTCGAGACTTGGTTTCATGGGTTCAAGTCCCAATCAGGGTTTTGGCCAGGTTTGAGTCCCAGCCACCTGGGTTTGACCCCCAATCTGAGTTTTGGCCGGGTTTGAGTCCGGCACATGGGTTTAAGTCCCAGTCTGAGGTGTGCAGTTTCACTATGTAATGAATACTTGTTCATCTTGATCTTTTGTTAGCAGTTTATAAAGCCATCAGGTTTTCCATTTCATTTCTGTAGACCTGAAAGTTATCAGACACCTATTTTTGTCAAAAAATCCTTTCTATGAATCTTCTTGAAGATATTCATTCTTGTAAAACTGTCAAAGTAAAACAATAACTCTTGTCATTTAACTATAAATGACAAAAGACTTAAAATGGAATGGTTGAAGATCCGATTATAATGTAATTAACAAAGAAATTTGGTTATTTCTGTGATATAAAGCATTTTAAGTTAATCGCTAGAATTATAACACTACACCAGAATATATTCAAACTTAGAGATTTTATATAATTTCCAGAACATTTATATTAATAACATTTACCCATATAATACAACTCTTTTTCTCATGGTTTCTTTTCCATAAACTTTCCACAACTTCCTTTTTAACTTTCAGACTTTGTCTTATGGTTTCCTTGTCTCTTTTTCTCTCTTTTTAAATCTCTCTTTAGGACACATTTACTTTATTTTCCCTTAACAAAATTCATTTCTATTCCTCATACTTTTTTCTTTGCATAAACAGATGTTTTCCTTATTACTTTTAGTAATTTTAATTACATATATTAATCAGAATTCTTTATCTTTAAAAACCTAATTTCTAGTGAAAATTAAGAAGTAAGCAATTTTGAACTCTCTTTTACATTAGCATTGTGCAGATTTGCAAATTTATAAATATTATTTATATTTTCTAAAAATATCTGCCTTTTATAGAAAATTTCTCAGGGTGGCATCAAAAATTTTAATTAATAACCCTAAACATCTTTAGTTTCTCTGTAAAAGGAAGCCTATGTTTGGTAATTACTGTTTCAGTATTTTATCTTGTTTGGAAATGAGCTAGACATTCAATAACTTTCTAGCATTAAATAATTTAGCAAAACTCTAACATTTCAAGTTACCAAAAATGTTTGGGAAAACTAATTTTCAGTAGACATATCATAAAGCATAATTATTCTTAAAGAGTTAACCAAAAATCTATTATCCTGTTTGCATTTAATGTACTTACAAAAATATTATCATACCAAGTTATACTTGTTGACATTTTCTAATATAGATGATATGATCTTATTTGACTTTTAGTAATACTAAGTACAATAAAAGTATTATACTAAATGTTGATGACTCTGAAGACATGTCTGTATTAATTAAACCAACAAATGAATTTTAATATAAAATATTAATTTAATACTTAATATTTCCCAGCTCATGTGAACTTGAAATTTATTTGGGCTAACTCCTATTACATTTCTGAGAATTTATATAAGTATTTAATTGTCTTTAAGTCAAGTAAATAGAGTTCATTCATAAGTTAATTTTGTCAATACTATCCAAAGTTAGAAATATATATTAATAATGTACATACATATACACACATACATTCAGATAGACACAGACAGAGGGCTCATAGTTTTCATTTTAAAATTTTGTCATGAATCAGGTACTACAATATAAAACTCACTAGTTTATGAATAATAGTTGAAACAAGTTTACTCATTTGAGTTTAAAATGGCTTCTTCCCTAACCGTCCTTTTTTTTCCCCCAGTCTCAGAACTTGGAAATGGTGTAGGTAAGAGTTCCCTGAGAAGATTGGTAGAACATTTACATCTCAAAGGCACTGGGGAGATAAATGTAAGCTCCCCCTAGAAGGACTTTTTTTCCCTTAAGTTCAGAATTCTGAAAATATGTTTCATTAAGCCAGTTTTCTCCAACTGTATATGCACAAACCAATTTGGAATGTCAACAAAGCCTTATGTTGAGCATTTCAGGGCAAGATCTCCTTTAGTTCCCATTTAAGTTAGTGCTGGCAAGTATATATTCCATACATACATAAATTCAGTTGGACTATTAGTCAGTGATGGCTGTCTGGTGTCCTTTTTTTCTCCTGTTTGGGGGACTTTATTCCCCATTTTAAAGTTGGTTTGTGAGGCAAAATTACTATGAAGACTGTGTGGTCGGTCAGTGTGCTGTTTGTGAGCTTAACTCCTCTAGGTGTTACCCTAGAGTTATTTCACCTTTTTCATGTGTCTCAGTTTCTCCCTCTGGCAGTATAAAATTCCTCTGGGTGTTCAAAGCACTTAGAGGGCCAATCCTTATGTGTGCATCCTGAAGTAATTTTATATTTTTTATTTAAAAAGTTTTTAAAGATCTTTTTTCTTATATGTATGTATGTATGTATTTATTTTGGCAGTGCTGAGTCTTAGTTGTGGCACGTCGGATTTTTGTTGCGGCATGCGAGCTTATAGTTGCAGTGTGCAAGCTTCTTAGTTGCGGCATTCATGAGGGATCTAGTTCCCTGACCAGGGATAGAATCCAGGCCCCCTGCATTGGGAGAATGGAGTCTTCCCACTGGACAACCAGGGAAGTCCCCGCAAATAGTTTTTTATATTAATGAGTGGGTTTCCCTATGGGACTGCTGCACAGTATGAGAATTTGCTTCTACCATTCCCACAAGTTTCTCAGTTGCCTGAGAGAGTCACAGCTGGCCTGGAAGAGCCATTGTCCCTTATCTTCAGAGCTAAAAGTTCTCATATGATATCCTAATTTTTATTCTGACAAACACTGTTAAAGTAGCTAATTCAAGAAAAAACTTACCCAGTCCAAATCTTCCCAGTTTCAATTGAGCAACCATCTTGGTGTCTTTCAACTAAGCAATTTTCTTAGTGTCTTTCAACTGAGTAACTTTCTCAGTGTCGAGGAGGTCACTTATTTTTATTCCCATAGGATTGAACTTGAAAGGGACAATAAGGGGTGGGAGAGGCAGTGGAGAAGTATAGTGGGAGGCAGTGTAAGAGTATGAGAAAGAAGAGGAGCAGTAGGATGAGACTGAGCAGCACTTTTGCTAGTGCAATTAACCTCTTCTAACTTTTGCAACTCGTTGATTAATTTAGAATTATTTGTTTTCCTTGTGGTGTCAGGGCACAGGGATTCCTGATTTCTTTTGAAAGTCTTGAAGTAGCAATTAAAATAAGTTTCCCATTAAATTTGATAGGTCCAATATCCTTGTCTTTCTAGTTGAACATGCAAATAAACCAATTTAGAGATGCCAAGTGGGTCCCAAATGGACCAACATAATTTTAAATCATCCTTTATTCCACAGGGAGGTTGGCTATCTGTAGTTTCTTCAGAACAGAGGTTCCCCATATTTACGTGTATTCTTTATCTGTTAACAGAGAACTGGAAACAGCTCTTATCTGTAACTCCTCCCCATAAATACCACTGAGTTAGGCTACTAAGTCCCATCCTTATGAGGAGGGGTGTGGAGAAGCAAACATAAAGTGCCTGAGACACCAACGACAAAGATATAGTAGGTCTTGTATCTGAGATGACTTACCCTGCTGATTCTCAACACCACTAAGGATCAACTGAGCCCAAGGGACTCATGCAAATGCTGAGGCATTGGTCCAGGATGGTGTAGGGAAAGGTCTGGGGTGTCACTTCAGATCCCACTTCTGACACCAAAGAATGTTGTCCTAAATTAGAAATAAAACCCAGGAATGAATTGGGGTGGTCTTGAAACAAAAGGGAAGCTTTATTTTTCACAGGGTTTGCAAACCAGGGATACAAAGTCATGAACTCTAATTAAATGTATGCTTCTGGAGAGAAGAAGGGGTCTGACAGTGTTTTAAAGGCAAAAACCACAAAAAAGAGATTTGGGAAACTCAAAGGAGTGTGGGTGACATTTACAGCCTGACTGCAAGGCCTTGATGATTAGCTGTTATTGTCTTTTTCAACTGGGAAGTTTCCAAGAAGAAAACTTGACAGAATCAAAAGTTCATGTGGCTTCATTCTGTGGTTCTTTGAGAACACAGAGTATGTCATGGTTTGCCATGGCTTCCTGGCTCCATTTTGTTTGTGTCCCTGAGTCAATTTTCTGCATTCTTTACTCAGGGAAATATCTTATTTTTCTTTCTTTCTATCTCTCTATCTATCTATTTATCTATCTATCTATCTATCTACCTATCTACCTATGATCTCTCTATCTATCTCCAAGTACTTGTCATAGCACTACTTATTGACTGGTGCATCCTTTCTTGCACTGATTTGAAATAATGATTTCAGATAAACTGAAGTTTGTATATGCCTTGCAACTGTTTTCAAGAATCCATGCTCAGGACCCTGGGAAGATGGCGGAAGAGTAAGACGCGGAGATCACCTTCCTCCCCACAGATACATCAGAAATTCATCTACACATGGAACAACTCCTACAGAACACCTACTGAATGCTGACAGAAGACCTCAGACCCCCCATAAGGCAAGAAACTCCCCACACACCTGGATAGGGCAAAAGAAAAAAGAATAAACAGAGACTAAAGGATAGGGATGGGACCTGCACCAGTGGGAGGGAGCCGTGAAGGAGGAAAGGTTTCCACACACTACAAGCCCCTTCATGGGCGGAGACTGCAGGTGGCGGAGGGGAGGGGGAAAGCTTCAGAGTAGCGGAGGAGAGCACAGCAACAGGGGTGTGGTGGGCAAAGCGGAGAGATTCCAGCACAGAGGATCAGTGCCCTCAGGCACACACCAGCCCAAGAGGCCTGTCTGCTCGGCCACCGGGGTGGGCGGGGCTGGGAGTTGAGGCTCGGGTATCGGCTTTCAGTCGGAGCGCAGGGAGAGGACTGGGGCTGGCGGCAGGAAGAGAGCCTGAAGGGTTTAGTGCACCACGGCTAGCCCGGAGGGAGTCCAGGGAAAGGGTCTGGAGCTGCCGAAGAGGCAAGAGGCTTTTTCTTCCCTTTTGTTTCCTGGTGTGCGAGGAGAGGGCATTAAGAGGGCTGCTTTGGGAAGCGCCGGAAACGGGCGTGAGCCGCGGCTAAAGGCGTGGACCTCGGAGACGGGTGTGGGATGCTGGGGCTGCTGCTGCTGCCACCGCCGCTGCCACCGCCGCGGGGCCTGTGTGCGAGCGCGGGTCACTGTCCGCCCCACCTTCCGGGGGGCCTGTGCACCCCGCCACTGCCGGGGTCCCGGAACCTGGGGACGGCTTTCCCGGGAAAGCGCATGGAGCGCCTCGGTCTGGTGCAAAGTCATGCTGGCCTCTGCCGCCACAGGCCTGCCCCACATGGCACGCCCCTCCCTCCCCTCTGCCTGACCTGCATCAGCGGCTCCTTTAAACCCGTCCTGTCTGAGCGAAGAACGGATGCCCTCCGGCGACCTACACACAGAGGCGGGGCCAGGTCCAAGGCTGAGACCCGGGAGTTGTGAGAGCAGAGAAGAGACAGGGAAATCTCTCTGTGCAGCCTCGGAGACAGTGGATTAAAGCTCCACGGTCCACTTGATGTGCCCTGCGTCTGTGGAGTGCATGCATGGACAGCGAATCATCCCAAATTGAGGAAGTGGACTTTGAGGACAAGATTTAAGACTTTCCCCCCATTTCCTCTTTTTACAATGAATTATCCCAAATTAAGGAGGTGGACTTAGCAAGATTTCAGACTTCTCGCCCTTTTCCTCTTTTTACAATGAAGTATCCCAAATTGAGGAGGTGGACTTGGAGAGCACGATTTTTGATTTTTCCCCCTGCTCTCTTTTTGTGAATGTGTATGTGTATTCTTCTGTGTAAGATTCTCTCTGTATAGCTTTGCTTCCACCATATGTCCCAGGGTTCTATCTGTCCATTTTTTTTCAATAATTACTTTCTAATTTTAATAACGCTACGATATTTCATACTTTATTCTATTTTACTTTACCTACTCTTTCTTTTTTTCCTACCTTCACTTCCTCCCTCCCTCCCTCCACCCCTCTTTCCTTCTTTCTCTCTTTCTTTCCTCCCTCCCTCCCTCCCTCCCTCCTGAATTTCTTTCCTTCCTCCCTCCCTCCTGACTTTCTTTCCTTCCTCCCTCCCTCCCACCCCTCTTCCTTTCACTTGCTTTTTCTTTCCTTCCTCCCTCCCTCCCTCCTTTCTTTCTTTCTTTCTTTCTTTCTTTCTTTCTTTCTTTCTTTCTTTCTTTCTTTCTTTCTTTCTTCTTTCATTCCTTCCTTCCTCCCTCCCTTCTTCCATTCACTCTTCCTTTTTCTTTCATTCCTCCCTCTCTCCCTCCTTTCTTTCTGTTTTTCTTTCCATCCTTCCTCCCTCTGTCCCTCCTTTCTTTCTTTCTTTCTTCCTTCCTTCTTTCTTCCTTTCCTTCTTCCTTTCTTTCTCTCCCTCTTTCTTTCTTCTACTAATTCATTTTTCTACATTTTCTCCCTTTTATTCTGAGCTGGGTAGATGAAAGGCTCTTGGTGCTGCAGCCAGGAGTCAGTGCTGTGCCTCTGAAGTGGGAGAGCCAACTTCAGGACACGGGTCCACAAGAGACCTCCCAGCTCCACATAATATCAAGCGGTGAAAACCTCCCAGAGATCTCCATGTCAATACCAGCACCCAGCTTCAGTCAACGACCAGCAAACTACAGTGCTGGTCACCCTATGCCAAGCAACTAGCAAGACAGGAACACAACCCCACCCATTAACAGAGAGGCTGCATAAAAACATAATAAGGCCACAGGCACCCGAAAACACACCACCAGACGTGGACCTGTCCACCAGAAAGACAAGATAGAGCCTCAAACACCAGAACACAGGCTCTAGTCCCCCCCACCAGGAAGCCTACACAACCTAGTGAAACAACCTTAGCCACTGGGGACAGACACCAAAAACAACAGGAACTACGAATCTGCAGCCTGCAAAAAGGAGACGCCAAACACAGTAACATAAGCAAAATGAGAAGACAGAAAAACACACAGCATGTGAAGGAGCAAGATAAAAACCTACCAGACCTAACAAATGAAGAGGTAATAGGCAGTCTACCTGAAAATGAATTCAGAATAATGATAGTAAAGCTGATCCAAGATTCTATTTCCAAGATCCAAAATCTTGGAAACAGAATAGACAAAATGAGAAACAGTTAACAAGGACCTAGAAGAACTAAAGATGAATCAAGCATCGATTTAAAACACAATAAATGAAACGAAAAATACTCTAGATGGGATCAATAGCAGAATAACTGAGGCAGAGGAACGGATAAGTGAGGTGGAAGATAAAATAGTGGAAATAACTGATGCAGAGCAAAATAAAGAAAAAAGAATGAAAAGAACAGAGGACAGTCTCAGAGACCTCTGGGACAATATTAAACACACCAACATTCGAATTATAGGGGTTCCAGAAGAAGAAGAGAAAAAGAAAGGGACTGAGGAAATATTTGAAGAGATTATAGTTGAAAACTTCCCTAATATGGGAAAGGAAATAGTTAATCAAATCCAGGAGGCACAGAGAGTCCCATACAGAATAAATCCAAGGAGAAATACGCCAAGACACATATTAATCAAACTGTCAAAAATTAAACACAAAGAATCATATTAAAAGCAGCAAGGGAAAAAAAACAAATAACACACAAGGGAATCCCCATCAGGTTAACAGCTGATCTCTCAGCATAAACTCTACAAGCCAGAAGGGAGTGGCAGGACATAATTAAAGTGATGAAGGAGAAAAACCTGCAACCAAGATTACTCTACCCAGCAAGGATCTCATTCAGATTTGATGGAGAAATTAAAACGTTTACAGACAAGCAAAAGCTGAGAGAGTTCAGCACCACCAAACCAGCTTTACAACAAATGCTAAAGGAACTTCTCTAGGCAAGAAACACAACAGAAGGAATATACCTACAATAACGAACCCAAAGCAATTAAGGAAATGGGAATAGGAACATACATATCAATAATTACCTTAAATGAAAATGGACTAAATGCTCCCACCAAAAGACACAGATTGGCTGAATGGATACAAAAACAAAGCCCATATATATGCTGTCTACAAGAGACCCACTTCAGACCTAGAGACACATACAGATTGAAAGTAAGGGGATGGAAAAAGATATTCCATGCAAATGGAAATCAATTGTAAATATTTATGCACCCAACATAGGAGCACCTCAATACATAAGGCAATTACTAACAGCCATAAAAGGGGAAATTGACAGTAACACAATCATAGTAGGGGACTTTAACACCCCACTTTCACCAAAGGACAGATCATCCAAAATGAAGATAAATAAGGAAACACAAGCTTTAAATGATACATTAAACAAGATGGACTTAATTGATATTTATAGGATATTCCATCCAAAAACAAGAGAATACACATTTTTCTCAAGTGCTCATGGAACATTCTCCAGGATAGATCATATCTTGGGTCACAAATCAAGCCTTGGTAAATTTAAGAAAATTGAAATTGTATCAAGTATCTTTTCTGACCACAATGCTATGAGACTAGACATCAATTACAGGAAAAGATCTGTAAAAAATACAAACACATGGAGGCTAAACAATACACTACTCAATAACGAAGTGATCACTGAAGAAATCAAAGAGGAAATTAAAAAATACCTAGAAACAAATGACAATGGAGACACGACGACCCAAAACCTATGGGACGCAGCAAAAGCAGTTCTAAGGGGGAATTTTATAGCAATACAATCCCACCTTAAGAAACAGGAAACATCTCGAGCAAACAACCTGACCCTGCACCTAAAGCAGTTACAGAAAGAAGAACAAAAAAACCCCAAAGCTAGCAGAAGGAAAGAAATCATAAAGATCAGATCAGAAATAAATGAAAAAGAAATGAAGGAAACAATACCAAAGATCAATAAAACTAAAAGCTGGTTCTTTGAGAAGATAAACAAAATAGACAAACCATTAGCCAGACTCATCAAGAAAAAAAGGGAGAAGACTCAAATCAATAGAATTAGAAATGAAAAAGGAGAAGTAACAACTGACACTGCCGAAATACAAAAGATCATGAGAGATTACTACAAGCAACTCTATGACAATAAGATGGACAACCTGGAAGAAATGGACAAATTCTTAGAAATGCACAACCTGCCAGGACTGAATCAGGAAGAAATAGAAAATATGAATAGACCAATCACAAGCACTGAAATTGAAACTGTGATTAAAAATCTTCCAACAAACAAAAGCCCAGGACCAGATGGCTTCACAGGCGAATTCTATCAAACATTTAGAGAAGAGCTAACACCTATCCTTCTCAAACTCTTCCAAAATATAGCAGAGGGAGGAACACTCCCAAACTCATTCTACGAGGCCACCATCACCTTGATACCAAAACCAGGCAAGGATGTCACAAAGAAAGAAAACTACAGGCCAATATCACTGATGAACATAGATGCAAAAATCCTCAACAAAATACTAGCAAACAGAAACCAACAGCACATTAAAAGGATCATACACCATGATCAAGTGGGGTTTATTCCAGGAATGCAAGGATTCTTCAATATATGCAAATCAATCAACGTGATACAGCATATTAACAAGTTGAAGGAGAAAAACCATATGATCATCTCAATAGATGCAGATAAAGCTTTCGACAAAATTCAACACCCATTTATGATAAAAACCCTGCAGAAAGTAGGCATAGAGGGAACTTTCCTCAACATAATAAAGGCCATATATGACAAACCCACAGCCAACATTGTCCTCAATGGTGAAAAACTGAAACCATTTCCACTAAGATCAGGAACAAGACAAGGCTGCCCTCTCTCACCACTCTTATTCAACCTAGTTTTGGAAGTTTTAGCCACAGCAATTGGAGAAGAAATGGAAATAAAAGGAATCCAAATTGGAAAAGAAGAAGTAAAGCTGTCACTGTTTGCAGATGACATGATACTATACATAGAGAATCCTAAAGATGCTACCAGAAAACTACTAGAGCTAATCAATGAATTTGGTAAAGTAGCAGGATACAAAATTAATGCACAGAAATCCCTGGCATTCCTGTACACTAATGATGAAAAATCTAAAAATGAAATCAAGAAATCACTGCCATTTACCATTGCAACAAAAAGAATAAAATATCTAGGAATAAACCTACCTAAGGAGACAAAAGACCTGTATGCAGAAAATTATAAGACACTGATGAAAGAAATTAAAGATGATACAAATAGATGGAGAGATATACCATATTCCTGGATTGGAAGAATCAATATTGTGAAAATGACTCTACTACCCAAAGCAATCTACAGATTCAATGCAATCCCTATCAAACTACCACTGGCATTTTTCACAGAACTAGAACAAAAAATTTCAAAATTTGTTTGGAAAAACAAAAGACCCCGAATAGCCAAAGCAATCCTGAGAATGAAAAACAGAGCTGGAGGAATCAGGCTCCCTGACTTCAGACTATACTACAAAGCTACAGTAATCAAGACAGTGTGGTACTGGCACAAAAACAGAAAGATAGATCAATGGAACAGGATAGAAAACCCAGAGATAAACCCATGCACATATGGTCAACTTATCTTTGATAAAGGAGGCAGGAAAGTACAATGGAGAAAGGACAGCCTCTTAAATAAGTGGTGCTGGGAAAACTGGACAGGGACATGTAAAAGTATGAGATTAGATCATTCCCTGACACCATACACATAAATAATCTCAAAATGGATTAAAGACCTAAATGTAAGGCTAGAAACTATCAAAGTCTTAGAGGAAAACATAGGCAGAACACTCTATGACATAAATCACAGCAAGATCCTTTTGGACCCACCTCCTAGAGAAATGGAAATAAAAACAAAGATAAACAAATGGGACCTAATGAAACTTCAAAGCTTTTGCACAGCAAAGGAAACCATAAACAAGACCAAAAGACAACCCTCAGAATGGGAGAAAATATTTGCAAATGAAGCAACTGACAAAGGATTAATCTCCAAAATTTATAAGCAGCTCATGCAGCTCAATAGCAAAAAAACAAACAACCCAATCCGAAAATGGGCAGAAGACTTAAATCGGCATTTCTCCAAAGAAGATATACAGACTGCCAACAAACACATGAAAGAATGCTGAACATCATTAATCATTAAAGAAATGCAAATCAAAAGTACAATGAGGGCTTCCCTGGTGGCGCAGTGATTGAGAGTCTGCCTGCTAATGCAGGGGACACGGGTTCGAGCCCTGGTCTGGGAGGATCCTGCATGCTGCGGGGCGGCTAGGCCCGTGAGCCACAACTACTGAGCCTGCGTGTCTGGAGCCTGTGCTCCGCAACAAGAGAGGCCGTGATAGTGAGAGGCCCGCGCACCACGATGACGAGTGGTCCCCACTTGCCACAACTAGAGAAAGCCCGCACACAGAAATTAAGACCCAACACAGACATAAATAAATAAATAAATAAATAAATAAATAAAAAAGCCAAGCATTTGTAGCCCTTTAAAAAAAAAAAACACTCATTCTGAAAGCCCTGTTGTTTTTTTTTTTTTTTTTTAAAAAAAGTACAATGAGATATCATCTCACACCAGTCAGAATGGCCATCATCAAGAAATCTAGAAACAATAAATGCTGGAGAGGGTGTGGAGAAAAGAGAACACTCTTGCACTGCTGGTGGGAATGTGAATTGGTACAGCCACTATGGAGAACAGTATGGAGTTTCCTTAAAAAACTGAAAATAGAACTACCATATGATCCAGCAATCCCACTACTAGGCATATACCCTGAGAAAACAATACTTCAAAAAGAGACATGTACCAAAATGTTCATTGCAGCTCTATTCACAATAGCCCGGAGATGGAAACAACCTAAGTGTCCATCATCAGATGAATGGATAAAGAAGATGTGGCACATATATACAATGGAATATTACTCAGCCATAAAAAGAAACGAAACTGAGCTGTTTGTAATGAGGTGGATAGACCTAGAGTCTCTCATACAGAGTGAAGTAATTCAGAAAGAGAAAGACAAATACTGTACGCTAACACATATATATGGAATTTAAAAAAATGTCATGAAGAACCTAGGGGTAAAACAGGAATAAAGACACAGACCTACTTGAGAATGGACTTGAGGATATGGGGAGGGGGAAGAGTAAGCTGTGACAAAGCGAAAGAGAGGCATGGACATATATACACTACCAAACGTAAGGTAGATAGATAGTGGGAAGCAGCCGCAGAGCACAGGGAGATCAGCTCGGTGCTTTGTGACCACCTGGAGGAGTGGGATGGGGAGGGTGGGATGGAGGGAGATGCATGAGGGAAGGGATGTGGGAACAGATGTATATGTATGACTGATTCACTTTGTTATAAAGCAGAAACTAATAAAAAAAATAAAGCAAAAAAAAAAAAAGACTCCATTCTCTAATCCAATGTTCTGCTTACTTCTGTGCCACTGTCACAATATTTTGTTCTTTTAGTTTCATATTAATTTTCATACTTGGAGGAATATGTTTGTGGTTTAGCTATTCTCATTTCTATTTTATTCCGAAAACATTTTAAAATCACTTTGCTAATTAAAATGTGGTTTTATTTTTATTACATTAAAAATAAAAGCTATACAGAAGTTGATTTTTTAGAATTATTGAATCTTCCTTTTGAGAAATATAAATAAATGCAGAAATATACCAACTACTCATTTATGCTAGTCAGTCCAATTTTTAAATCTATATAAACACTGAACTTATCTTATTAAATTATTATATACATTCTTGTTCATTCATCACAGTTTCTAAATTGTTTTGGGTACTATTAGGGGAAATGGTTGAGTTATTTATATTGTAAAATTTACCTACACTTTTTGTAATCCTAGTAGTTCCAGTGATTCTCTACTTTTAAGCACATCAAATTTAAATAATTTAAATTTTTATTTATAATATTTGCTCCCCCCCCGACTCCTTGTGTGTTTGTTACATTAAAGAATGTTTCCAGAGTAAAGTTAATCATTGTGCAGAATGTAAATGTCCTTATGGTATTCCCAAGTTTAATGACAATAATCCTAGTGTTTTACTAGTAATTAAGATGCTAATGTAGGGGAAGAAAAAAATCTCTTCCTCCACCCATTTTAGGTTCTCCAAGAGCCTTGTAAATTAGACTGGTCAAAGAGAAATTAACAAGAAAATGACAAAAAAGTCATTAATATGTGCATCATCAATATACATGGGAGTATCCAGAGATGAGTAACTCAAAATGGTGGTAAAAATTTGGCTTTATAGATCATGTTAGGCTAAATCAAAGGAAAAGGATTTGGGGGCTTCTGTGTTAGGAAACAAGTTATGGGAATATGAGCAGAGACCAGGAAAAATATGATAAACACCAATTGTTTAGTTAGGTTTTTTATGCAGATTTAATCTGTGCCTTTTCCATTTACCAATGGAGTTGTAAGATTCCTCTTCTTCTTGGTACTGGAGAGGGACATAACTTTGACAAATAGAAATTTAATCATAAATATGAATTTCTTTTACAGAAGGAAAAACTTGTAGCTTCATTTTAGAGCTTTTCTTGCTGATTATTAATGGCCTCACTCTTTTTGACATTTATTGAGATAATGTTGATTTCACTCTTTTGATGTATAGATATGATGAACTATGTTGAGGTATTTCTTAATATTAAGCCATCAGTGTATTCAGAATCCTACTTAATCACCATATGTTTATTCCTATCTGATCATATTATATAAGTTC
This sequence comes from Mesoplodon mirus, assembly GCF_964341445.2. Lineage (NCBI taxonomy): Eukaryota > Metazoa > Chordata > Mammalia > Artiodactyla > Ziphiidae > Mesoplodon > Mesoplodon mirus. The sequence goes on from NC_138992.1 coordinate 47,819,137, forward strand.
TTCTCGTTCACATTCACAAGAGAAGTCTATGAGATGTAAACTTTTTCTTTTGCTCAGATTTCTATGACATTCCAAACCAATATTAAAGAATTAGTTTAACTCTATGTACATCTTTTTTTCTCTTTTTCTTTGTTTTTTAATGAAAAACCTACACTATTTGCTTTTGGACCTAGAGAAATACAGCTGAATTTTCAAATTAAACTTAGAAGTATAATGACAACTTAGAATATATATGGCTGTTTGGACCAAACAGGTGAATTTGTCCACCTTTTACTACTTCAAGACAGACTCAAGTATATTTTCTCTTCTCTTATAACTAATGAGAGAAAAGGATGAGGAGTACCACTGTAATACTGCCAACAAAACCAGAAAAAAACATAGTTTTCTTTAAATGACCTTATTGAATATCTCAGTGACATGAGACTTACAAATAATTATGAATATATCTATTCTCATAAGAAACTATGCTTCAAGAAATGAATTTGTTCAACACTGAAACACACATGGAGATTGACTTTATGTGGCAAAAAGACTGATGAAAAGACATGTGTCAGATTTGCTAACAGGTCCTAAATGCCAGATCTCTCATTATTTCCCAAGTAATTGTTATTCATATAGTAACCTTTATTTAGAGGTTGTTTTCAATCCATCACCTACTAATTATAATATTCTTTATTCATTTTTTACTCTATAACTAGTATGATCATATTTGCAAATACAGTCAATGAGCATCAATATGTTCTGTTATCAGCAAGGCCATTATCTCATTGTTGAGGTTTTTCCACCTCTTTTAATAATTCAGGAACCCCAACCTGATGGGCTCAGTTCTAAGGTGAGTGCACCACAAACTGTTTAGTCGAATATAGACAATGCTTCTCACTGTCACAGGGAGTTCCTCCTGAAGATTCATCCTCAGAAGGCTGACAGATGTCTCACACTTGTGCTCTGGCTTTTACCACCCTTTCAGCTTTCAGCTCTTCCTCTATGAGTGCAATCACTTTTCCCAAATGAACATACTCTTTACCAAAGTGGATCAGTCACTTGCCATGAAAAAAGAAGCCCATTACCACCACACCGTCTTCTTCACACTCTTGTCCTCCACTTCAAAATTCTTTGCTGTATCTCTGGATCTTATTTTATTTCCAGGGAATCATTCTCATTCTCTTCCACTCTGATTTTCCCCAATAGATCTCTCATATAGAAGAGGGGAGAGGACTGGTTCCCTCCCTCACATTTTTATGCTTTTCTCCTCTGTGATCATGTCAAGTGGTGAGGGAGCTTGTAGTAAACAACTACACACACACACACACACACACACACACACACCAAGTTATGTGCTCTTACTCTGAGGAAATGAATGTTTTTCAACTTTCTTTTGCTTGAAAGAGAGTTCATTCAAGTGACAACACTAAACAAGTAAATTCATTCCAGTTTACCAGTAATTTCTACACTTGAGGGTCTCCAGGCTTAGTCAAAACAGAGAAGCCACCTAATGGGGATTCTATTTAATCTCTATCAAGACAGGAATTCTGATATACATGCCTCCAAATTGTTCTTCTTAGCAATATAAATATATTTATATTTAGTTATATATTATATAAATAGTTATAAATATAACTAAGATACATATATATTTGTATATATATGTATGTATATACTAAGACTGCATAACTAAATAAATATTGTTACCATTTTTGATGAAGTAGAAAATGTTTAATTACATTTTAAGTAATTAATTTATTTAGCTGCTTTGGGCCTTAGTTGCAACATGTGGGATCTTTTGGCACGCAGGTTTCTCTCTAGTTGTGGTGTGCAGGCTCTCTAGAAGTGGCACATGGGCTGTAGAGCACATGGGCTCAGTAGTTGTAGCATGGGCTTAGTTGCCCCTTGGCATGTGGGAACTTAGTTCCCCAACCAGGGATCGAACCCACATTCCCTACATTGGAAGGTGGGTTCTTAACTATTGGACCACAAAGGAAGTCCCTAATTACATTTTCTCACAATTAAAGACTGTTCTCTTGCTTTTCAAAATTTGTTAGTGTGATGAGAACATAATTCATTTGCGTTCCCTCTCTTAAATCAACAAGGCAGTTTTATTCTAGCTCATACCCTTGATGAGAGAAAAAAGGTATAGCCTTACAAGTATTTAACATAAAATATGGTATTTTCTTTATGTTTGAAATATTTTATATTTAAAAAGAAAAATATTAAATATAATGTAAAAGGGCTTTTTCATGTAAATAAGAAAGATTGTTTATATCTGCTGTTGGTTAATACATCATGTTTGTTATATCAAATGTTTTTTATATACTCACTATGACCTAAAGATAATAAAAAAACTAGGGAAATATAAAATCAACTACAGCAGTATTACTGACAATGTTTCCTGCCTAAAGAAGAATGTTAAGTTAAACAGCAGTTTACAGAAAGTGACTATTCTTTATGGATGAATATTCTGGCACAGTGATACCTAGGTAAGAAACTTATTTAGAATGACAGCTCTAAGCATAGACTCTCTAAGATGTTTTCCACATATTTAGGTTAAAGCCTATACAAATAACTTTGATCCCATCAGGGAATTTCCTTACGACCTTAGGAATTAGTAAAAGATAAGTCAAGGATTTTTACCACACCAATATAGTTTACCAGTTTGTATTTTAAAAGACACAACTCCAAATTTATAAGTGTTTTCATACTTAGAATGATTTTTTAAAAAGAGAGATAGGTAACTAAGTCGTAGAAAGGAATTGATTTTTGGTATGGTATATTTTTCTACCATACATATACAACAGTGTTTTTTCCAAATATTTATGTTTCTCAGTTAGGCAAATGTTGACATCCAATTAAAAATAACACTTTGTTCTGTATTGCAGGTAACAAAGCACAATTGCCCCCACCAAAGTTACTTCACTTAAATACTATAAAACATATTGTTATTTTTTTAAAAGGTCACTCTTCATTTATAAAGGTAGCTCTTACACAAATCACCATCCTATAAAATAATATAACTAATTTACCTTTAAAAATTTAACCATATTTATGATATTATTATCCCTTTTTTATTGGAAATCCAAGCCTACCTTAAATATTATTCGTTCTGATGAGAGAGCAAGTTGGTATAAATAATCTGAGGTACAATTGACAAGTTATACCAAAAGCCATAAAATTTTGCAAACTTTTCAACTCTCTAATTCTACCTTAAAAAGTATTTTAAAAATATTTATAAACCTATATAAAATGGATGTGTATCAAAGCACTATTTAATAGTGAGGCAGGGAGAACAATCTGAATTTTAAATGAGGTATAAATATCTAAATAAATCAAGGCACATCAATACAATGGAAGTTAAGGCAGCCAGTAAAAATTATGTGTTAACTAAAAATTGATTGACATAGAAAGATATTTATGCTAATTGAAAAAGTATGCCTTAGGGAGACATGATGACAGTTCTTTTCTAGTGATCATGATATTTTTATTTAAAGTATATGGAAACAAAAATGCCTTTTAAAATATAGATTTAGAAAATACATTCATTGCTTTTATGAAATATATAATAGAAATAGAAGAAATATATTTTATGAAGCACACACACAGTACAAAAATGTGTACATTTGTATAAATATCAAAAAGGATGGAAGGATTGATATGATTGTGTGATGTTAACCCTTATTTCTGTGTGGTAAGATTAACTTATCTTCAGTCTTCTAAGAATGGTAACAAAGAATAAGTATAATCTTAAAACAAAATATAATAAACAATAGTATAATATTACAATATAAAAAATTATAAACAAAGTTTACAGAAAGAGAATCTGCCATGCAATCTTTAAGAACAAAGGGGAAAGCATCTCCAAAGATCTTAACCCATCCCTTTTGAGACTTGAACATAGAAAGCAATGGTATTGTGGCATATACTGACATTAAAATAAGATAGAATACAAGGCTCAAACATATTAAACTTAATACTGAACCTGAATTAGTATGACTGAATTTCTGTTAACTACCACCAGTCAGAGAATGATGTCCTGTTGTGTTTTTTAAGCCAAAGAGTAAACAATTTCAGATTTTGATATAACACGTTTAAAATACTTCTATTTAGATACACTTTTATTATAATAAAAATATTAATTTAACCTGAGTGATCAAAATTGATCCATAAAATTGAAGAAACACTAATAGAAGCAATGTAGATGAACAGATAAATTAGAACTGGAATTGAGCAACAGGATAATTTTTCAACTTTATAATTGGAATGAACATACACACACATACTCACATACATATATTTAAACAGAGTATGGGAAAATAGTCCCTTTTAAACTCTCCAGTTTTGTATGAAAATTTGCACTATCTTTACACACAAGAGTGGAACAATATATATCAACATTTTACATGTGTGCATACAATCAGGTCCAGCTCTCAGAAATACAAGTTAAGAAATTATCAGATAAGCTCAAAGATATGTTTTTTAGAACATTTTGCCTAGCTCTCTTCAGTACTCTATTGCATTTGAATACTATGATCACAACAAATTGAAACTCACATGATCATAGGCAGAGACTAAGGCTAGTTAAAGGGTTTCACTTACCTTTTATTGCCTGACAGTTATCATGCAAGATATTAACTTCCTGCCACTCTCTAACTGTGGAAGTCTTCAAGGATCTACAGTTATTATAGAACAGGAGTTAGCACACTTTACAGCAAATAGCCTGATAGTAAATATTTTTGGCTTTCCAGGCCATAAAGTCTCTGTGGCAACTACTCAACTCTGGTGGTGCAGCGTAAAAGCAGACATAGGCAATATATAAACAAATAACTGTTGCTGTGCTCCAATAGCACTTTACTTATAGGCACTGAAATATGAATTTTATATAATTTTCCTATTTTCTTAAGTATTATTTTTAATTGACTTAAAAACATCTTATATAAATGTAAGAGTAATTCTTAACTGGAAACTATGTAAAAATAAGCCATAGGCTGGAATTAGCCCACAGATATAGATTGTGGACCCCTAGTGAAGAACAAACTAATTTACAAATAGTGGTGGTCACAATTAGTAAGGAGGCCTGCCAAAGCCTGATGCTAAGCACCTGTAAGAATGGCCATGTATCAGTTCCCAGAGGTATGAATGTGGGAACCTTTATTTTTCTTCCTTTTTCTTTTTTCACTTAGAGAATAAACAGAAATTTTGATGACTTCTTATCTAAACTTGAAAAAACTTACTTATTAAGGAAAATGATAAATAAAAATTTCCCTATCATTTCTATAAATGAAATAATGAACAAATCAACATATCAAGCGAAGTTGATTCATAAACAACATAGCAACACAAACTCACATTATAAGTTCCCCTCCCTCATTGAAATTACATAGCTTATTTCTTGAAAATGGCACAGAGATCTTGGCATACTTCCTATAAGAACAATGGTGACACTCTGCTAATCACATCTATTTTCATGAGAGGAAAAATATATTTCCAGTTCAGTTACAAGGTAGTTTCAGATTCCATATCAGAAATATTCTTATTCAAAGATGTTCATCAGAGCCTTTTTTCATAATAGCTAAAAATTGGAAACACTGTAAATTTTCAAAAATAAGGAATTGAAACAACTAGACAAACATTAAAAATAGAAGAGAGCACTGATACTTAAGTGATTATAAACCATCTTTGGAAGTTATTCACTGACTTCTACTTCAATATGGCAGGATAACAAAACCTGAAAACCTCCTAGTGACACCTAGAAATTCTGGTTGAAATATATAGAGGGATTTTTGAATTATCTTAATAATAAAATCAAGTTCATGAGATGGAAATTTGTACTCTAAAACTAAAGAAGAGACTGAAAACTAGAGCACTTAATATGCATGTTGATATTGTGTATGCCTGGGAAGGGGGTTATTCGTCTTGGTACCTAAGGACTTGGGTGTTAACACTGAGTATAGGAATTCAAACAGTACGAAATATATATTTTCAACCATTTTGACTTCTTCTTCTTTTTTAATGGTGACACAAGTTAATACGCTCTTTACTAAGAGCTATTCTACCATGCTGTATAGATTTCAACTTGCTGTCAACAATACTTTAGCAATTCTAGTCTTTTCACCTTTCTTTCTGCACTTTACACTATATTCATTGTGCTGGCACTGACTTTGTAACAATCGAATGAATTCTCCTTCCTCAACTCTTTAAAATCTATTTATACAGCACAAACCCACTGTTAGCTATTACAGTGCCTCACAAAAATGTTTCCAACATGCAATTCATAATTTTTATAAAGATAGATAATCTTTGATTTACAACATTCTAACTTGATTTAGTAATAGTCTGCAAGCTCTTCAGAACTGTCTCAAACTGCATCAAGGGAGAAATTTTTTTCACAGTATTCAGTATTATTGTATTCTTCAGTATTGAATATTACCAAAAAGTTGATACTACTTATGAGACCTAAGAAAGTCTTCTCATCTCATCTTTGAATGTTCTTTTCTTACAACAAAATATATAATAGGACTGACCTGACTCCAACAATGGACTAATTAATGATTAATTTGGAAATGTTCACAAAGCATTAAATATCTGCTAATTATCAAGATGAAAAGGGCCTAATAGCCCCAAATTATCAGACATGATTTGTCCTTATAAAACCCCTATAATCATAGACTTTCAACAAGCTTTTCTTTGTTATTGCCAAAAGCTGGAGCAAAAAATTATAGAGTAATTGTAACAGGATGAAGAATGTTTTCCTCCATTCAAAACAGATTCTAGTAAAGTTAAAGAAGTAAATAAGCATTTTGCTTCATATGATTCTAAATGGAATACCATGTATCATCAGGCATTTAACCTAACAATAATTGACTGAAATTTTCTAGTCAGAAAATAGTCAGACTTTGAATGCATCAGTTGAAGTTTAACTATGTAGCAAATATATGGAAAAGTAAAAATTATTATATAACAATCATTTCTATTCTCATCTTTAGCCTTTTGTTAGTTTAATTGGGCTGATGGTTATCTATATAGAATTTCCTGGAGTTCATATTAGACTGGTTAAAAATACTGATTTTTATACCAATAGCTGTGTTATCCATTACAGATAACTTCCTGCTATCTCTAAGTCCTACTCTCTATTTCACATCACATCCATTTACTTTCTTCACCTTCTCACCTCCCTGTCACTTATACTTTCTACCTAAGTCTCACTCTATTGAAAAATTTCTTAGTAAGGTTAGTGATGAGTGCCTAGTTGCTAAGTTCAATTAATATTCTGGTCGCTATGTTATTCGGTCCCTCTGCAACATTTGATATGTTTGATCCCTTGTCACTAGATTACTTACCTCTCTTGTTTGGCAACCATGTTTGTATTTTTCTCACATTCCCAGTCCCTTTATCTCAGTGGTCATGGAAATTTTCCCCACTTCCACTAGCTTCTTATATGCTAATATCTCTCCATGATTTTTGGTTTTGCCACCTTCTTTTATCTCTCTACACTATCCCTGAAAAATCCTCATCCACTGTTATGGTTTCAAATGCCAACTGAATTCCAGTAACTTCAAAATCTCTATCTGTCCTCTTCTTTTACTTCCAGAAAGCAAAATCCAACAGCTTTTATTTATTTATTTATTTTATAAATTTACTTATTTATTTATTTTATTTTTGGCTGCATTGGGTCTTCATTGTTGTGTATGGGCTTTCTCTAGTTGCAGCAAGTGGGGGTTACTCTTCATTGTGGTGCATGGGCTTCTCATTGCAGTGGCTTCTCTTGTTGTGGAGCATGGGCTCTAGGCACATGGGTTTCAGTAGTTGTGGTTTGTGGGCTTTAGAGTGCAGGCTCAGTAGTTGTGGCACACGGGCTTATTTGCTCCATGGCATGTGGGATTTTCCCACACCAGGGATCGAACCTGTGTCCCCTGCATTGGCAGGCAGATTCTTAACCACTGCACCACCAGGGAATTCCTCAACTGATTTTATAATACAGTAAAAATACAACTCTTCATTATTAACTTAGATCCTTAGAAAAATCTATATTTAATTATAATATTTGATAAATTAGTAGTTGCATATGAATTTCTAAAGAAATTTAAAAATATACATGAGAGGAACAAAACTAAAAATGAAACACTGTGCATTTTAATAATGGATACCTATGAGGGTATACACCATTTTTTAAAATTACTTTTTTAAGTTTTGGCAGTTTTCTAAATTTTCTACCATTGACGTTTATATTACAAAGGTCAATATCAGTTTCTTTATTAAATAACATACAGCTTTAATGTAAAAGCATTAAGTTTATAAAGCACAAATTTGAGAAATATGATTAGACTTGAGAAACCCCTAGAATCACTATTCTTATAAAGTAGCTTGTTACTTTGACAGCCAGAAAAAATAGATGCAGTTTTAGACATGGTATTTTTTTTTTTTCATTCTGAGAATGTATTCTATCCTTCTGGACTTTATTTTTATGTTAGCACATGACATCATTTTAAATCATTCCATTTTTTTGTGACAATATTTACATAAACTATCAATCTACCACTTCACAGCTCTGTCAACTTGATAAATTTCTTAGTTTTTTTCTGCCTTAGTTACCTCATTTGTAAAACAGGAATAATAATATCGTCTGCCTCATAGGGTTGTGTTGAACATTAAATGAATTATTTGTTACCCCAATTATTATTATGATTATTTAAGAGGATGAACAAATTAAAAATTTAAATCTATTATCTATAAATTCCCCTATCCATTCCAATGCTTATATTTTTATATTTTGTCTCAAAATTGAGCATTATATTTATATAATCCTCTACAATGCAATGCAAATATAGAGATCACATCACAAAAGTAAATGAACATCACAGAAAAATGTGTTAAGCAAAACAGAACACCAAAATAAATTTAAAATATACAAAAATAAATGATGAAGATATTCAAAAGATTTTTGTAACTTTATTTAATTTATTAGTTCTAATAGTTTTTTTGATGAAGTCCTTAGGATTTTCTATATATAATATTGACTCATTGGCAATAGTGAGAGTTACTTCTTTCTTTCCAATTTGGATGCCTTTTATTTTTATTTTTCCTGACTAATTGTTTCCTACCTAACTGGTAAGGACTTCCAATTCTATGTAGAATAAAAGTAGAAAGAGTGGGCATCCTTGTCTTGTTCCTGGTGTTGGAGGGAAAGCTTTCAGCTTTTCACCATTGAATATGATGTTAGCTGCGAGCTTTTAATATATTGTCTTTATTTTTATTATGTTGAGAAAGAATAAAGCTAGAGGCATCATGCTCCCTGATTTCAGACCATATTACAAACCTTTGGTAATTAAAAGAGTATGGTGTTGACACAAAAATAGATGTATAAATTAATGAAAGAGACTAGAAAGCCCAGAGATAAGCCCACACATACTAGGTCAATTAATTTATGACAAAGAAATCAAGAATATACAACAGACAAAGGATAGTCTCTTCAATAAATGGTGCTAGGAAAATGAGGCATTCACATTCAAAATTATAAATATAGATGATTATCTTATACCACATACACAAACTAAATAAGTTAAAGACAATGTAAAACTGGAAACCATAAAACTTCTAGATGAAAACTTAGGTGCTAATTCCTTGATATCAATCATGGCAATATATTTTTTTAACCTGACACAAAAGCAAAGGCAACAAAAGCAAAATAAACAAATGGAACTGCATTAAACTGAAAAGTTTTTTCCCAGAAAAGGAAGCTATCAACAAAATTAAAAGGCAAACTACTAAACAGGAGAAAACATTTGCAAATTTTACATCTGATAAGGGGTTCATATCTAAAATATATAAAGAATTTATACAACACAATAGAAAAAAACCCAAAAAATCTGATTTAAAAAATGGCAGAGAATGGGAATAGACAGATGGCCAACAGGTACATGAAAAGATGGTAAACATCACTAATCATTAATAAAATACAAATCAGGGGAGAGAGCTTCAAGAAGGCGGAAGAGTAAGATGCAGAGATCATCTTCCTTCCCACAAATACATCAAAAATACATCTACTTATGGAAAAACTCCTACCGAACACCTACTGAACGCTGGCAGAAGACCTCAGACTTCTGAAAAGGCAAGAAACTCCCCATGTAACTGGGTAGGGCAAAAGAAAAAAAGAAAAAACAGAGACAAAAGAACAGGGATGGGACTTGCACCTTGGGGAGAGAGCTGTGAAAAAGGAAAGGTTTCCATACATTAGGAAGCCCCTTCACGGGGGGTGACTGTGGGTGGAACCGGAGGGAAACTTTGGAGCCACGGAGGAGAGCACAGCAACAGGGGTGCAGAGGGCAAGGCAGAGAGATTCCCGCACAGAGGATCAGTGCCGACCAGCAGTCACCAGCCTGACAGACTTGTCTGCTCACCCACCGGGGCTGGTGGAGGCTGGGAGCTGAGGCTCGGCTTCAGAGGTCAGATCCCAAGGAGAGGACTAGGGTTGGCTGCGTGAACACAGCCTGAAAGAGCTAGTGCACCACAGCTACTGAGAGGGAGTCTGAGAAATTTTCTTGTCTCTTTGTTTCCTGGTGCACGAGGAGAAGGGATTAACAGTGCCGCTTAAAGGAGCTCCAGAGACAAGTGTGAGCCACGGCTATCAGCAAAGAACACAGATACGGGCACGAGTGGCTAAGGCTGTTGCTTCAGCCACAAAACAGCCTGTGTGCAAGCACAGGGTACTCTCCACACTTCCCCTGCCTGGAGCCTGTGCAGCCCGCCACTTCCAAGGTCCTGTGATCCAGGGACAACTTCCCAAGGAGAACACATGGGGCGCCTCAGGCTTGTGCAACGTCATGCTTGCCTCTGCCGCTGCAGGCTCGCCCTGCACTGCATACCCCTCCCTCCCCCTGGCCTGAGTGAGCCAGACCCACGAAGCAGCTGCTCCTTTAAACCTATCCTGTCTGAGCTGGAACAGATGCCCTCAGGCGACCTACACGCAGAGGCGGGTCCAAAGCTGAATCCAAAGCTGAACCCCGGGAGCTGTGCAAACAAAGAAGAAAAGGGAAATCTCTCCCAGCAGCCTCAGGAGCAGCAGATTAAATCTCCACAATCAATTTCATGTACCCTGCATCTGTGGAATACCTGAATAGACAATGAATCATCCCAAATTGAGGAGGTGGACTTTGGGAGCAATGATATATACATATTTTTCCCTTTTTCTCTTTTTGTGAGTGTGCATGTGTATGCTTCTGTGTGTGAATTTGTCTGTATAGCTTTGCTTTTAACATTTGTCCAAGGGTTCTTCCTGTCCATTTTTTTTTTCGGTTTGTTTGTTTGTTTTTTTATTACTTAAAAAGTTTTTTCTTAATATTTTTTTCTTATTTTAAGAATTTATTTTATTTTACTTTATTTTATCTTCTTTCTTTCTTTCTTTCTTTCTTTCATTTTTTCCTCCCTTTTCTTCTGAGCCTGTGGAGGAAAGGCTCTTGGCGTTCCAGCAAGGTGTTAGGGCTGTGTCACTGAGGTGGGAGAGCCAAGGTCAGGACACTGGCCTACAAGAGACCTCCAACCTCCATGTAATATCAAATGGTGAAAATCTGCCAGAGATCTCCATCTCAATGTCAAGACTCACCTCCACTCAAAACCCATCAAGCTCCAGTGCTGGACACCCCATGCCAAACAACTACCGAGACAGGAACAAAACACCATCCATTAGCACAGAGGCTGCCTAAAATCATAATAAGGCCACAGACACCTCAAAACACACTGCCAGACATGGACATGCCCAACAGAAAGAAAAGATCCAGCCTCATCCACCAGAACACAGGCACTAGTCCCCTCCAACAAGAAGCCTACACAACTCACTGACCAAAACGTAGCCACTGGGGACAGATACCAAAAACAACAGGAACTATGAACCTGCAGCCTGTAAAAAGGAGACAAAAAACAGTGTAAGTTAAGAAAAATGAGAAGACCAAGAAACACATAGCAGATGAAGGAGCAAGGCAAAAACCAACAAGACCTAACAAATGAAGAGAAAATAGGCAGTCTACCTGAAAAAGAATTCAGAATAATGATAGTAAAGAAGAACCAAAATCTTGGAATAGAATGGAGAAAATACAAGAAACGTTTAACAAAGAGCTAGAAGAAATAAAGAGCAAATAAACAGTGATGAACAACACAATAAATGAAATTAAAAAATCTCTAGAAGGCATCAATAGCAGAATAAGTGAGGCAGAAGAATGGATAAGTGACCTGGAAGATAAAACAGTGTACTAACTACTGCAGAGCAGAATAAAGAAAAATAATGAAAAGAAATAAGGACAGATTCAGAGACCTCTGGGACAACATTAAATGAACCAACATTCAAATTATAGGGGTCCCAGAAGAAGAAGAGAAAAAGAAAGGGACTGAGAAAATATTAGAAGAGATAATAGTTGAAAATCTCCCTAATACGGGAAAGGAAAGAGTTAATCAAGTCCAGGAAGCACAGAGAGTCCCATACAGGAAAATCCAAAATCCAAGGAGAAACATGCCAAGACACATATTAATCAAACTGTCAAAACTTAAATACAAAGAAAAAATATTAAAAGCAACAAGGGAAAAACAACAAATAGCACATAAGGGAATCCCCATAAGGTTAACAGCTGAACTTTCAGCAGAAACTCTGCAAGTCAGAAGGGACTGGCAGGACATATTTAAAGTGATGAAGGAGAAAAACCTACAACCAAGATTACTCTACCCAGCAAGGATCTCATTCAGGTTTGATGGAGAAATTAAAATCTTTACAGACAAAAAAAAGCTAAGAGAATTCAGCACCACCAAACCAGCTTTACAACAAATGCTAAAGGAACTTCTCTAGGCAGGAAACACAAGAGAAGGAAAAGACCTACAATAACAAACCCAAAACAATTAAGAAAATGGTAATAGTAGCATACATATCGATAATTACCTTATATATAAATGGATTAAATGCTCCAAACAAAACACATAGATTGGCTGAATGGATACAAATACAAGACCCGTATATATGATGTCTACAAGAGACCCACTTCAGACTTATGGACACATACAGATTGAAAGTGAGGGGATGGAAAAAGATATTCCTTGCAAATGGAAATCAAAAGAAAGCTGAGTAGCAATTCTCATATTACACAAAAGGGACTTTAAAACAAAGACTATTACAAGAGACAAAGAAGGACACTACATAATGATCAAGGGATCAATCCAAGAGGAAGATATAACAATTTAAATATTTATGCACCCAACATAGGAGCACCTCAATACATAAGGCAAATACTAATAGCCATAAAAGGGGAAATCAACAGTAACAAAATCATAGTAGGGGATTTTAACACCCCACTTTCACCGGTGGACAGATCATCCAAAATGAAAATAAATAAGGAAACACAAGCTTTAAATGATACATTAAACAAGATGGACTTAATTGATATCTATGGGACATTCCATCCAAAAACAACAGAATACACATTTTTCTCCAGTGCTCATGGAAGATTTTCCAGGACAGATCATATCTTGGGTCACAAATCAAGCCTTGGTAAATTTATGAAAATTGAGAGCATATCAAATATCTTTTCCGACAACAATGCTATGAGACTAGATACCAATTACAGGAAAAAAACTGTAAGAAATACAAACACATGGAGGTTAAAGAACACACTATTTAATAATGAAGAGATCACTGAGGAAATCAAAGAGGATCTCAAAAAAAAAATGCCTAGAAACAAATGACAATGAAAACACAACAACCCAAAACCTATGGGATACAGAAACAGCAGTTCTAAGGGGGAAGTTTATAGCAATACAGTCCTAATCTAAGAAATAAGAAACATCTCAAATAAACAACAAAACTTTATACTTAAAACAATTAGAGAAAGAAGAAGAACAACAACAACACAAAAAAAGTTAGCAGAAGGAAAGAATTCATAAAGATCAGATCAGAAATAAATGAAAAAGAAATGAAGTAAATGATAGCAAAGATCAAAAAAAAGTTAAAAGCTGGTTCTTTGAGAAGATAAACAAAATTAATAAACCATTAGCCAGACTTATCAAGAAAAAAAATGGAGAAGACAAAAATCAATAGAATTAGAAATGAAAAAGGAGAAGTAACAACCAACACTGCAGAAATAAAAAGGATCATGACAGATTACTACAAGTAACTCTAGGCCAATAAAATGGAAAACCTGGAAACAATGGAAAAAATTCTTAGAAAAGCACAAGCTTGCAAGACTGAACCAGGAAAGAATAGAAAATATGAACAGACCAATCACAAGCACTGAAATTGAAACTGTGTTAAAAATCTCACAACAAACAAAAGCCCAGGACCAGATGGTTGCACAGGCGAATGTTATCAAACATTTAGGGAAGAGCTAACACTTATCCTTCTCAAATTCTTCCAAAATATAGCAGAGGGAGGAACACTCCCAAACTCATTCTATGAGTCCACCATCACTCTGGTACCAAAACCAGAAAAGCATGTCACAAAGAAAGAAAACTACAGGCCAGTATCACTGATGAACATAGATGCAAAAATCCTCAAATAAATACTAGCAAATAGAAGCCAACAGCACATAAAAAGGATCATACACTATGATCAAGTGGGGTTTATCATAGGAATGCAAGGATTCCTCAATATACACAAATCAAACAATGTGATACACCATATTAACAAATTGAAGGAGAAAAACCATATGATCATCTCAATAGATGCAGAGAAAGCTTTCGACACAATTCAACACCCATTTATGATAAAAACCCGGCAGAAAGTAGGCATAGAGGGAACTTTCCTCAACATAATAAAGGTCATATATGAAAAACCCACAGCCAACATCGTCCTCAATGGTGAAAAACTGAAAGCATTTCCACTAAGGTCAGGAACAAGACAAGGTTGCCCACTCTCACCACTCTTATTCAACATAGTTTTGGAAGTTTTAGCCACAGCAATCAGAGAAGAAAAGGAATCTAAATTGGAAAAGAAGAAGTAAAGCTGTCACTGTTTGCAGATGACATGATACTATACATAGAGAATCCTAAAGATGCTACCAGAAAACTACTAGGGCTAATCAATGAATTTGGTAAAGTAGCATGATACAAAATTAATGCACAGAAATATCTGGTATTCTTATACACTAATGATGAAAACTCTGAAAATGAATTTAAGAAAATACTCCCATTTACCATTGCAACAAATTGAATAAAATATCTAGAAATAAACTTACCTAAGGAGACAAAAGACCTGTATGCAGAAAATTATAAGACACTGATGAAAGAAATTCAAGATGATACAAATAGATGGAGAGATATACCATGTTCTTGGATTGGAAGAATCAACATTGTGAAAATGACTGTACTATCCAAAGCAATCTACAGATTCAATGCAATCCCTATCAAACAACCACTGGCATTTTTTACAGAACTAGAATAAAAAAATTCACAATTTGTATGCAAACACAAAAAACCCTGAATAGCCAAAGAAATTTGAGAAAGAAAAACGGAGCTGGTGGAATCAGGCTCCCTGACTTCAGACTATACTACAAAGCTACAGTAATCAAGACAGTATGGTACTGGCACAGAAACAGATATATAAATCAATGGAACAGGATAGAAAACCCAGAGATAAATGCACACACATATGGTCACCTTATCTTTGATAAAGGAGGCAAGAATATACAGTGGAGAAAAGACAGCCTCTTCAATAAATGGTAATGGGAAAACTGGACAGCTCCATGTAAAAGAATGAAATGAGAAAACTCCCTAACACCATACACACAAATAATCACAAAATGGATTAAATACCTAAATGTAAGGCCAGACACCATCAAACTCTTAGAGGGAAACATAGGCAGAACACTCTATGACATAAATCATAGCAAGATCCTTTTTGACCCACCTTCTAGAGATATGGAAATAAAAACAAAACTAAACAAATGGGACCTAATGAAACTTCAAAGCTTTTGCACAGCAAAGGAAACCATAAAAAGATGAAAAGACAACCTTCGGAACAGGAGAAAATATTTGAAAATGAAGCAACTGACAAAGGTATAAAATCCAAAATGTACAAGCAGCTCATGAAGCTCAATATTAAAAAAACAAACAACCAAATCCAATAATGGCCAGAAGACCTAAGTAGACATTTTTCAAATAAGATATACAGATGCCAATAAAGACATGAAAGCATGCTCAACATCAGTAACCATTACAGAAATGCAAATCAAAACTACAGTGAGGTATCTTCTCTCACTAATCAGAATGGCCATCTTCTAAAAAACTACAAACCATAAATGCTGGAGAGGGGGGCGAGAAAATGGAACTCTCTTGCACTGTTGCTTGGAATGTTAATTGATACAGTTACTATGGAGAATGGTATGGACATTCCTCAAGACTAAAAATAGAACTATCATACAACCCAGCAATCCCACTACTGGGCATATACCCTGAGAAAACCATAATTCAAAAAGAGTCATGTACCACAATTTTCATTGCAGCTCTATTTACAATAGCCAGGACATGGAAGCAACCAAAGCATCCATCAAAAGATGAATGTATAAAGAAGATGTGCCACATATATACAATGGAATATTACTCAGCCATCAAAAGGAATGAAAGTGAGTCATTTGTAGTGAGGTGTATGGACCTAGAGATGGTCATACAGACTGAATTAAGTTAGAAAGATAAAAACAAATATCATATGCTAACACATATATATGGAATCTAAAAAAAGAAATGGTCATGGAGAACCTAGGGGGATGATGGGAATAAAGATGCAGACCTACTAGAGATTTAACTTGAGTATATAGGGAAGGGGAAGGGTAAATTGGGACAAAGTGAGAGAGTGGCATGGACATATATACACTACCAAACATAAAATAGTTAGTTAGTGGGAAGCAGCTGCATAGCACAGGGAGGTTATCTCGGTGTTTTGTGACCACCTAGAGGGGTGGGATAGGGAGGGTGAGAGGGAGGGAGATGAAAGAGGGAAGAGATATGGAGACATATGTATATGTATAACTGATTCACTTTGTTATAAAGCAGAAAATAGCACACCATTGTAAAGCAATTATACTCCAATAAAGATGTTAAAAAAAGAGGAAAATTTAAATCAAAACCCACAATGATACAGATTGCTAACAGACACATGAAAATGATGCTCAACATCACTAATCATTAGAGACATACAAATCAAATCTACAATGAGGTATCACCTCACACCAGTCAGAATGGTCATCATCAAAATATCTACAAACAATAAATGCTGGAGACGGTGTGGAGAAAATGGAACCCTCTTGCACTCTTGGTGGGAATGTAAAATGATACAGCCACCATAGAGAACGGTATGGATGTTCGTTAAGAAACTAAACATAGAACTGCCATATGACACAGCAATCCCACTACTGGGCATATACCATGAGAAAACCATAATTCAAAAAGAGTCATGTACCACAATGTTCATTACAGCTCTATTTACAATAGCCAGGACATGGAATCAACCTAAGTGTCCATTGATAGATGAATGGGTAAAGAAGATGTGGCACATATATACAATGGAATATTACTCAGCCATACAAAGAAATAAAATTGAGTTATTTGTAGTAAGGTGGATGGACTTAGAGTCAGTCATACAGAGTGACATAAGTTAGAAAGAGAGAAACAAATACTGTATGCTAACAAATATATATGGAATCTAAAAAAATAAAAAAGAAAAAGGTTCTGAGGACCCTAGGGGCAGGACAGGAATTAAGATACAGACGTAGAGAATGTACTTGAGGACACGGGAGGGGGTATAGTAAGCTGGGATGAAGTGAGAGAGTGGCATCTTATATATACACTACCAAATGTAATATAGATATATAATGGGAAGCAGCCGCATAACACAGGGAGATCAGCTCGGTGCTTTGTGACCACTTAGAGAGGTGGGATAGGGTGGGTGTGAGGGAGACGCAGGAGGGAGGAAATATGTGGATATATGTATATGTACAGCTGCTTCAATTTGTTATAAAGCAGAAACTAACACACCATTGTAAAGCAATTATACTCCAATAAAGATGTTAAAAAAATAAAAAGCACAATGAGCTCACCTCATGCCTTTAAAATGGCTAGCATCAAAATGACAAGAGAACAAATGTTAGCAGAAATGTGGAGAAAGGGAATCCTATACAAAAATGCAAGAGGATAATACTATAAATCTCAGAATACTTATTTTCTCTGAGGGAGAGGAAGGTGGTTGAATTGGAACGTGTAGTGTGTGTGGCAAAGTTCTATTTTTTGACATTAGTAAGACCACAAGGTATTTATTGTAGAATACTGTATTAAGCCATATATTTGATTTAAATGATTTTGTTTTTGCTTGATTACAATGTACTTTTTTAAATAGTGAAGGTGAAATAAAGACATTCCTAGTCAAATAATAACAGAAACAGACGAATGTTTAACAATTCACTTGCACTAAACAAATTATTAAAAATCATTGTTCAGGCAGAAGAAAACTGATCCCACACAAAAGCAAACAATGAAGAAAGAAATTAAGAGCAATAGAATAAGCAAAAAAAAAAAATCAAAAGCTGTTAAGTATTACTGACAATTTACAACAACAATAATAATGTTTTGTAGGTTTACATATATGTAGAGTCAAAATATATGACAGCAATAACAAAACTGGTGGGAGTAATTAAAGCATTCTGGTTTTTGTTATTATCTAGGTTATGGTAAATCTGTTAATATATACTAAAATCTGAGGATACAGGTTATAATTTCTAGGAAAAATATTAAAGGACAGCTAAAGAATGTAAAACTAACAAGCTAATAACAGGGAAAATGGAATGGTAAAATACACTAAATCCAAAAGAAGATCAAAGAAGGGACAAAAAGGAACATAAAACAAATACAAATATAGAAAGATGAAAGATATACTGGTAACTGTACTAAATATAAATGAACTGAAGATTCCAATTG
Source organism: Mesoplodon mirus (assembly GCF_964341445.2). Taxonomy (NCBI): domain Eukaryota; kingdom Metazoa; phylum Chordata; class Mammalia; order Artiodactyla; family Ziphiidae; genus Mesoplodon; species Mesoplodon mirus. Next base: position 47,838,061 of record NC_138992.1, read on the forward strand.
ACAAAATATATTGTCAAACTTCATAGAAAACAAACAAAAACATACAAATCTAGTAGTTTTCCTTTCAGGAGACAAATCATAAGTTTGAGTTTATAGTGACCTGGAAAATGAAAATATAAAATGCAATAATGTAAGGGAGGTCCTAAAGAGTATAATAGGACAAATAAGATAAAATATTTAAGGATTAGAACTCTCATTATTCACAGATGAAATGGTCATATTTATAGAAAATTTAAATAATTTAATCACAGAATATTAAGGTTTTGAGTGAATTTCTCCAGGTTTCAACTTATAAAGTTAATTCAGGCCTACCTAGGAGATATTGCAGCTTCAGTTCCAGATCACTGCAATAAAGCAAATATTGCAGTAAAGAGAGCAACACAATTGTTTTTGTTTCCCAAGGCATATAAAAGTTATGTTTACACTATATTGTAGTCTATTAAGTGTGCCATTTGACATGATGCCTAAAAATCAATGTACATGCCTTAATTTAAAATTATTTTCTTGCTAAAAAACGGTTACCAACATCTGAGCTCTCAGTGAGGTATACTCTTTCTACTGGTAGAGGATTTGAAATATTGTGAGAATTACCAAAATGTGATACACAGACTCTAAGTGAACAAATGCTGTTGGAAAAATGGTGCTGACAGTCTTCTTTGACACAGGGTTGCCACAAAAATTCAATTTGTAAAAAATTCAATATATATGCATTTTTTAAAAAGTGCAGTAAAGAGAAGTGCAATATAATGAGGTATGCTTGTACATAAAAAACTGTTTTCTGTACACTATCAGTAAACAAATTGAAAAATAATATAAAAATATACTTAAAGTGATATTAAGAATAATCAAATACTGAATGTAACAAATCTAATGAAAATTAAGCAAGATCTGTAGACAGAAAAACATAAAATATTATAGAAAAAATATTGAAGAAACTCTAAATAGATGGAGGGGATATACCATGGTCATGTAGTGTAATGAGAGTTTCAATAATTTAAGCTGTCAATATTATTGAAACTGCATTGGGGTTTAAGGCAATCCCAATCTCAATTCTGACAGAGAAAGAGAGAGAGAGGGTAAATTAACAAAGTTGATCTAAAATGTATATGGAATTGAAAGGTCCAAAAATAGCCAATATCATTTTAAAGTACAAGAACAAATTGGAAGGATTTAAGCTACCAATTATCAAGAATTATAATAAATTATAGTTATTAAATAGTATAGTATTAAAAAATAAAAGGAGGGATTTTTATATATTTTTATCCCACTTATTGAAATTGAGCAAGCCCCTGTGGGATCCTCTTGGATACAAAAACCTTTCTGTGTCCCCTTTTTCTTATTTGTAGGAAAAAGGCTTTCAGCCTTCTTTATCTTCCCCGAGTTTCAAGGAGCAGATTCAAACAGCTACCAATTAAAGGAGTGAGGGAATGCAGAAAGAAACAATATTGCAGTTATGTGGCAAAGTCTTGGTTTCTCCTTCAGGGGATGTGGATAACAATTTGATATATATCTCTGAGTTCCTCTACAAGAAACAGGGAACCCCCACCCAGGAGGAGGATGGTAATTTCAGGCTGAGAACAAGCACATGGACCCAGACTGGTTTGAATTAGAAAACCGATTCCCATAACTCCACACTGTTACCTCACCATCACCAACAAACAATCAGAGGAAGGCCACACACAATGAAGCCCTCCCCCCAAATTTTGCCTATAAAAACTCCTCCTGGAAAACTATTGGGGAGTTTGGGTCTTTTGAGCATAAACTTCCTGTTCTTCTTGCATGACATTTCTTTGCTTGAAACTCTGATGTTCAGTTTGTTTGGCCTCACAGTGAGTCAGACACATGAATTTGGGCTTGATGACATTATGACAAAGTAAACACCAAAATCCAAATGGAAAAGAATTATGTTTTAATACACGTATCCTCCTGGATATTTCTAAGGGGTAGGAGTTGGGGGTGGGGGAACGAACCTTTATCACTACCTAATAGAATCCTTAAAAATCAGTTTTAGATGGATTGTCAATATAAACGTGAAAGCTAAACAAAGAAAGCTTTTAGATGAAAACACAGAATATCTTCATTAAGCTATAGCCTGAAAATTTGTGTTCCCCAAAATTCATATGTTAAAACCCTAATGCCAAAGATGATGGCATTAGGATGTGGGGCCTATGGGATATGATTAGGCCATGAGGATGGAGGCCTCATGAATAAGATGAATACCATTATAAAAGAGGCCCAAGAGAGCTACCTGGCCCCTTCCACCATGAGAGGAAACAAAGAGAAGTCTGAAACGCAGAGAAGACCCCTTACCCAACTACCCTAACACTCTACTCCAATATCAAACATGAGAAATAAATATCTGTTGTTTATAAGCTACCCAGTCTGTGGTGTTTTTTTATATAGCACATATAGCCTAAAACACTAGGAGCAGGCAAAAGTTATTTAATAGGACATGAAAAGCAACAGCTGTAAAGAAAGAGTTAATAAGTTTTACATACATTAAAATAAGAACTTCTTTTTATCAAAGACCACACAATAAAGTACAAAGGGACTTCCTTCGTGGTGGAGTGGTTGAGAGTCTGCCTGCCGATGCAGGGGATACGGGTTCATGCCCCGGTCTGGGAAGATCCCACATGCCGTGGAGCAGCTGGGCCCGTGAGCCATGGCCGCTGAGCCTGAGCATCCAGAGCCTGTGCTCCACAATGGGAGAGGCCACAACAGTGAGAGGCCCATGTACCACAAAAAGGAAAAAAAAAAAGTACAAAGGCAAGACACAGCATGGGAAAATATACTCATGTACTGAGTTGTATGTTATATTTTAAACAAACATTTAAATTAAAAAAAAAACTATACCTTTAAAAGCTTTAAAAATTTGCATATTGATATATGTTTAGAATAGAAAACAGTAAATAAAACAACACAAGGTCTCAGCTCAAAATGGCAATGAAGGAAGATCTTAAACTCACTCCCAAGGACACACTGAATCTATAATTATATATGGAACAATTTCCACACACACGAAAAAGGAAAAAGTAGCTTAGTGACTCATACATATCAGGCAAACAAGGAAAAAAAAACCAAACACATCAAGCAAGTAGAAGAGGCTGAGAAACAATCTCATTATTAACCGCACCTCCTGCATGGTGCCACACACTTGGGAGGGAACCCAAAATCCAGAGTTTTTTCCCGAGGAGTAAAGGGCTTGATCCCACATCAGGAACTCCAAGTTTTAAGACCTCCACCTGAGAGATGAGCACCCAAAATATCAAGCTTTTTAAAGCCAGCAGGGCTTATGTCCACAAGATCCACCTCTTGCCCAACTACCCTAGGACTCTACTCCAATCTCAGACTGGAACGAAATATCCATTGTGTATAAGCTACCCAGCCTGTGGTGTTTTGTTATAGTAGCCCAAATAGACTAAAACACTAGGAACAGGCAAAGATTATTTAATAGGACATGAAAAGCAACAATCTAAAGGGCTCGCACACACTCAGACTTACCTGCCTCAGGGCCCAGCACAGAGACAGCCTATTGAAAAACACCCAGACTTCATGTGAAAGAAATGTATTTGCTTACCTTAAAGCATTGGCCCGAGGGGTGGTATTTAATTACACACTTCTGGGAGCCTGCTATAATAATCTCTGGGACTGGAGGCTAGCAGGTTCCATCTTTGCACTGTCCCTCTGTCTCCCTCAGCCAACTTACCTGTATCTACCAAAAAGTAGCTTATACACTCCTCTGGCACTCTGATTTTTGTGGCTGCCACCAGGGAATACCTCTAGTTTACCTGGATCTGGTGCCTAGAGTGGTTTACACTCATGGATACCACAGGAATGTAAACAATGGAGAAAGAGTTATATACAAGCTACCACTCTCAGAGCACAGCAAGAGACTAAGGACCCAGGGGTCCAGTCTTTCTGTGCAAAAGCCCTATTAGCTTAACTTCGTAGTGGTGGCCTGAAGGACAGGCTACTGATTAAACATACATCTATGGACTGACTTATAATCCTTTCCAGAGACCTTGGAAGGCAGGCATTATTTTTGCAATCTCCCTCTGCTGTGTTTCAGAGGTGCCAGTATCCTAAAGAGAAGAGTTTACACATGTCTGAAGACCTTGTTTTTATCAATATATCTGATGCCCCGGGTTTTGTGGCTGCTGCCCAGGGGACAGCATTTGATGTCCTGTCTCTGCTGGTCAGTAGAGCTTGTGTTCCTGGATTCCATGGGACTGTAACAATTGGAGAGATAGTTTTTCACCAGCTACCATCACCGGGGCACTGCACAGACAACGGACACAACTCCAGTCCTTCTGTGATAGACCTATTTGCTTTGACCTGAGGGACAGGCATCTGGTATGGTATACATCCAGAGGCCTACAAAGGTGTTCTCAAGGGACAAGGATCAGTGGGCATCATCTTTGCCATTTCCCTTTGTCTTTTTTTAGCTCACTGGTGTCTACTGGAAAGGATCTTCTACCTTCCTCTGGTACCCTGATTTTTGCATCTGCCTCCCAGCAGACATCTTTAGGTAACCAAGCTCTGGAGGCCAGCAGGACTTATGTTTGCAGTCCCACAGGACTGCATATATATGTATACTTTAAAACTTGCTTCCTGAGGGTCTGGCTTTCAATCAGTCAGCCTTACCTAAGTGTTAACTGATATCTTCCCCTTTGGGACACTGACGGGTCTTGGCAGGAAGGTGAAAAATTCTTTACTAAAAAACTATAAGACACTGATGAAGTAAATTGAAGGAGACACAAATAAATAGAAATATATTCCAAGTGCATAGATTGGAAAATTAATACTGTGAAAATATCCATACTACCCAAAGCAATGACAGGTTCAATGCATTCCCTATCGAAATTCCAATAAAATTTAGCACAGAAATAGAACAAACAATCCTAAAGTTTGTGTGGAACCACAAAATACACTGACTGCCAAAGCAATTTTGGAGAAAGAAGAACAAAGCTTGAGACATCATGCTTCCAGATTTCAAAGTATATAACAATCTATAGTAATAAAAAAGAGTATGGTATGGCATAAAAAAAGAGACACATATATCAATGGAACAGAAAAGAGAGCCCAGAAATACACCCACACATACATGGTCAGTTAATTTATTTAAAAGGAGCAAGAATATACAAAAGGGAAAGGACAGACACTTCAATGGTTTTGGGAAAACTGGACACCCACATGCTAAAAAATCAATCTGGACCACTATCACTAAACCATACACAAAAATTAACAAGTGGATTCAAGACATGATGTAAGACCTGAAACCATAATACTCCTAGAAGAAAACATAGCCAGTTAATCCTTAACATTGGTCTTGGCATTTACTTTTTGCATCTGACACCAAAAACAAAAACAACAATAGCAAAAATAACAAGTGAAACTACATCAAACTGAAAGGCTTCTCACAGCAAAGAAAACCATTAACAAAATGAAAAGCCAACCTACTGAATGGAAGGAAACATTTGCAAGTCATATATTTGATGAGGGCTTGATATACAAAAAACAAAGAACTCATACAACCCTGTAGCAATACTCAAACAATCCAATTAAAAAATGGGCAAGGGGGCTTCCCTGGTGGCACAGTGGTTGAGAGTCCATCTGCAGGGGACACGAGCTCGTGCCCTGGTCCAGGAAGATCCCACATGCCATGGAGCGGCTGGGCCTGTGAGCCATGGCCTCTGAGCCTGCATGTCCGGAGCCTGTGCTCCAAAACGGGAGAGGCCACAACAGTGAGAGGCCCACATATCGGAAAAAAAAAAAATGGGCAGGGGATCTGAATAGATATTTTTTCAAAAAGACATATAGTTGGCCAAAAGGTACATGAAAAGGCGCACAACATCACTAATCATCAGAGAAATGCAAATCAAAATCACAATGAGATATCATCTCATGCCTGATAGAAGGGCTAGCATCAAAAAGACAAGACATAAATACTGGCAAGAATGTGGAGAAAAGGTAACTTTGTGCACTGTGAGAGAAACCATAAATGGGTGCAGCCACTATGGAAAACAGTATTGTTCCTAAAATAATAAATAAACTACCATAAGATATAGAATTTTGAATTCTGAAAAAAAGAAAATAAAAACACGAACTCAAGGAGACAGCTGTATCCCCATGTTCGTTGCAGCATTATTTACAATAGGCAAGATACAGAAATAACCTAAGTGTTCATTGATGGACAAATGGATAAAGAAAATGTGGTATAATATACACAGCAAAGTATTATTCAGCCCTGAATAAGATGAAAATCTTGCCATTTGCAACAATGTGGATGAACCTCAAGAACGTTATGCTAAGTGAAATAAGTCAGAGAAAGACAAATACTATATGCTCTCACTTATATGTAGAATCTAAGAAAACAAAACAAAACAAAATATAAAACTAAGTTTACAGATACAGATAATAGATAAGTGATTGCCAGAGGTGGGGCTGGGGATTGTTGAAATTGATAAAGAAGGTGAAAATATAAAAACTTCCAGTCACAAAAAAAGTAATGGGAATGTAGTGTACAGCACAGTGACTATAGCTAATAATTCTGTATTTCATATTTGAAAGTTGCTAAGAGATTAGATCTTAAAAGTTCTCATCACAAGAAAAAAAGTGTAACTATGTATGGTGATGGATATTAACTAGACTTATTGTAGTGATCATTTCACAATATATACAAATATCAAATCATGTACACTTAAAACTAATATGTCATTTATATCTCAATTAAAAACACAAAAATATTCTTAAAACCTTTATTTTAAACCACTGTTAACATTTGCATGTTTCTTTATGTCTTATTTCTATATGCAGACTTTTGTAAAATTAGGATCCTACTGAATAAATAGATTTTCTTTCCTCCTTTTCCATTAGATATTTCAGCATTATTTACTATCTGTAAATACTCTTAAACCCATCATCTAATAAATGTGCAATAATTTATCATATGGGAATACCTCCTTTAAATTTTATTAATGGTGGGGCATTTTATCACAGCTCTATAAAAATATAGAGTAAAAATATATAATACAAATAAGTAAATTCCTGATTATTAACATAAAATAAAATTCTAGGGGAAATCTGTATTTGAGGATGTACTATAGTATAATATAAGAATAATTTTACAATTTATAGAGTCACTCCCCCAAATTGTGCCAATTTAATTGTAACAAAAAAGAGGAGCACTTTCAATGTTTGCACATTTTGTAGGCATAAAATTATACCCTTTTTATATTATTTGTTCTATGTTTTTTTTCATAAGTTTATTCTTATATTTACTGCCTATTAATTAATTTGTAAATTATTTTCTGAAAAAGGTTTTGCCATTTTTAACTTGGATTGATCATCTATTTATTGTTCAGTTGAATATACATTTATTTGTTGTATACATTACATATATATGCAATTTAATTTTTGCACATATATGCAATTTTCTATTTTATAAATGTATTTTCTCTTAAAGAAGTTCTTCATTTTATGTATTCGAATTTACAACAGTTTTGTGTTCTTTTTCATTATTATGTGCTTAGAAAAATCTTTCATGTATGAGAATTAAGAATTTTTTATTAATATGGTTTTACCAATTTTATGATTTCCTAGTTTGTGTTTTACTTGACATTGAATTAGTAATCTATTGCTGGATATCAAATTACCACGAATTTAGTGGCTTAAAATAAAACACATTATGTCACATTTTCTATTGGTTCAGAGTGCAGGCACAGCCTAACTGAGTTCTCTGCTTAAGTGTCACAGAATTGCAATGAAAGTATTTGCTGGGCTGTGTTCTCATATGAAGGCTTGACTGCCTGTTATTATTTGCCTTATATATTGAGGGGCTCCTATGTTGGATCCATACATATGAATTGTTTTTGTGGTTATAGGACTGAGTGTAACACCCTACTGCCTGCTATCAGCTTAAGTTCACCTTCAGTTCCCACAGTATTACTGCTGTTCTTTGTTATGTGAGATTTCCCAACATAACCACTTACATTGATGCCAACAAAGAAAGTATTTAGAATGGACATTTTTGGATCAGCTTAAGATGGTGGAGTAGAAGAATGTGAGCTCACCCCCTTCTTACATAAACATCAAAATAACAACCAACTTCTGAAAAAATACTGACCAAAAAATGCTGGAACCTACAAAAAAGATACCCTATATCTAAAGGCAAAGAAAAAGCCACAACGAGATGGTAGGAGGATTGCAATAGCAATAAAATCAAATCCAACACATGCGGGTGGGCAACCAACAAACTAGAAAACAACTATACCACAGAATTTCTGCCACAGGAGTGAAAGTCCTGAGCCAAACATCAGGCTCCTTAGCCTGGGGGTCCAGCAACTGGAGGAGGAGTCCCCAGAGAATCTGACTTTCAGGGTCAGTGGGGTTTGACTGAAGGAATTCCACAGGACTGGGGGAAGTAGAAACTCCACTCTTGGAGGGTGCACACAAAGTTGCATTCACACCAGAACCCAAGGTAAAAAAAAGCAGTGACATCATAAGAGACTGGGCCAGATGTACCTGCTAGTATTATTGGAGGGTCTACTGCAAGGCAGGAGGTGGCTGTGGCACAAGGCATTAACAAAGACACTGGCAGTACCAGATCTGGGGAGCACTCATTGGCATGAGCCCTCCCATAGGCTGCCATAAGCCCCATGCTACAGCTTGTAGGCCCCTGTGCTGGGACGCCTCAGCCAAGCAACAAACAGAGCATGAACACAGCCCCATCCATCAGTGGACAAGCTGCTAAAAGTCTTCCTGAGGACAGCTCTGTCCACCAGAGGGAGAAGAACCAGCTCAACCTACCAGTAGGAAGGAACCAGCCCCTCCCATCAGGAAGCCTGCACAAGCCTCTTAGACAGCCTCACTCACCAGAGGGCAGATAGCAGAAGCAAGAAGTACTATAATCATGCAGCCTGCAGAACAGTAAACACAACCACAGAAACTTACACAAAAGGAAATGGCAGAATATGTCCCTGATGTAGGAACAAAATAAAACCCCAGAAGAACAACTAAGTGAAGTAGAGATAAGCAACCTAGTGGAACAAGAATTCAGAATAATGATAGTGAAGATGATCCAAGATCTCAGAAAAAGAATGAAGGCAAGGATAGAGAAGATGCAAGAAATGTTTAACAAAGACCTAGAAGAACTAAAGAACAAACAAAAAGAGATGAACAACACAATAACTGAAATGAAAAATATACTGGAAGGAATCAATAGCAGAATAACTGAGGCAGAAGCACAGATAAGTGACCTGGAAGACAGAATGGTGGAAATTACTGCTGTGGAACAGAATAAAGAAAAAAGACTGAAAAGAAAGAAAAACAGTCTGAGAGACCACTGGGACAACATTAAAGACACAGACATAGGAGTCCCAGAAGGAGAAGTGAGAGAGAAAGGACCTGAGAAAATATTTGAAGAGATAATAGATGAAAATTTCCCTAACATGGGAAAGGAAACAGTCATCCAAGTCCAGGAAGTGCAGAGAGTCCCAGGCAGGATAAACCCAAAGAGGAATGCACAAAGATACATAGTAATCAGACTGACAAAAATTAAAGACTAAGAAAAAAATATTAAAAACAACAAGGGAAAAGCAACAAATAACATACAAAGGAACTCCCATAAGGTTATCAGCTGATTTATCAGCAGAAACTCTGCAGGCCAGAAGGGAGTGAGTGGCATGATATATTTAAAGTGATGAAAGGGAAGAACCTAAAACCAAGAATACTCTACCCAACAATGCTCTCATTCAGATTTCACAGAGAAATCAAAAGATTTACAGAGAAGCAAAAGCTAAGAGAATTCAGCATCACCAGACCAGCTTTGCAACTAATGCTAAAGAAACTTCTCAAAGTGGGAAGAAAAGGCCACAAGTAGAATCAAGAAAATTATGAATGGGAAAGTGCACCAGTAAAGGCAAACATACAATAGAGGTAGAAAATCATTTGTGAATATGATATCAAAACCAGCAATTGTGAGAAGAGGAGGATATTGGAAATGCATTTGAAATGTAAAGACCAGCAACTTAAAACCATCTTGTTTATATACAGACTGCTATATCAAAACCTCATGGTAACCACAAATGGAAAATCTACAATAGATACACACACAAAAAAGAAAAAGGAATCCAAACACAACACTAAAATTAGTCATCAATTCACAAGAGTGGAGAACAAAACAGGAAGGGAAGAAAAAGACCTACAAAAACAAATTCAAAACAATTAACAAAATAACAGTAACTATCTATCATACATATAGATAGTTACTGTAAAGGTAAATGAATTAAATGCTCCAAACGAAAGACATATACAGGCTGAATGGATACAAAAACAAGACCCATATATATATTGTCTACAAGAGACCCACTTCAGATCTAGGGACACATACAGACTGAAAGTAAGGGTATGGAAAATGTATTCCATTCAAATTGAAATAAAAAAAAAGCTGGAGTAGCAATATTCATCAGACAAAATAGACTTTAAAATAAAGACTGTTACAAGAGACAAAAAAGGACACGACATAATGATCAAAGGATAAAACCAAAAGAAGATATAACAATTGTAAATATATATGACCCAACATAGGAGCACCTCAATATATAAGGCAAATACTAACAGCCATAAAGGGAGAAATTGACAATAACAACATAATAGTGGGGGACTTTAACACCCCACTTTCATCAATGGACAGATCATCCAGACAGAAAATCAACAAGGATACACAGGCTTTAAATGTCACATTAGACCAGAAAGAATTAATTGACATTTATTGAGCATTCCATCAAAAAGCAGCAGAATATACATTCTTCTCAAGTGCACATGAAGTATTCTCCAGGATTGACCACATGCTGAGCCATTAAGTGAGCCTCAGTAAATTTAAGAAAAATGAAATCATATCAAGCATCTTTTCTCACCACAATCCTATGAGAGTAGAAATCAACTACAGAAAAAAAAAAAAAAAACTTCAAAAACTACAAACATGTGGAGGCTATACAATATGCTACTAAATAATCAATGGTACACTTAAGAAATCAAAGAGGAAATTTTTAAAAATACCTAGAAACAAATGAAAATGAAAACACAATGATCCAAAACCTATGGGACACAGCAAAAGCAGTTCTAAGAGGGAAGTTTACAGCAATAAAATCTTACTTCAGGAAACAAGAAAAATCTCAAATAAACAACCTAAATTTACACCCCAAGCAACTAGAGAAAGAAGAACAAAAATAACCCAAAATTAGAAGAAAGAAAGAAATCATAAAGATCAAAAGAGATAAATGAAATATAAATGAAGAAGACATAAAAAGAATAAATGAAATTCAAATCTGGTCCTTTGAAAAAATAAATAAAATTGACAAACTTTTAGCCAGACTGATCAAAAAAAGAAAAGAAAAAGGGGGGAGAGAGGACTCAAATCAATAAAATTAAAAATGAAAAAGAGGTTACAACTGACACCACAAAAACACAAAGGATCATAAGAGCCTACTACATGCAATTATATGCCAATAAAGTGGACAACCTGAAAGATATGGACAAATTCTTAGAAAGGTTCAGTCTCCCAAGACTGAACCAGGAAGAAATAGAAAATATGAACAGACCAATCACAAGTACTGAAATTGAAACTGATTTAAAAACTCCCACCAAATCAAAGTTCAAGACCTGATGGCTTCACAGGGGAATACTATCAAACATTTAGAGAAAAGTTAATACCTACGCTTCCAAAACCATTCCAAAAAATTGCAGAGGAAGGAACACTCCAAACTCATCCTATGAGGCCACTATCACTCTGATTCCAAAACCAGAAAAATATACCACAAAAAAAGAAAATTATATGCCAATATCCCTGATAAACATAGATGCAAAAATCCTCAACAAAATACAAGCAATTCAAATCCAACAATACATTAAAAGGATCACACACCATGATCAGTGGGGTTTATCCCTGGGATGCAAGGATTTTTCAGTATCTGCAAATCAATCAGTGTGATACACCATGTTAACAAACTGAGGAGTAAAAACCATACAATCATCTCAATAGATGCAGAAAAAAGCTTTTGAAAAATTTCAACACCCATTTGTGATAAAAACTATAGAAAGTGGGCATAGAAGGAACATATCTCAATATAATAAAGGTCATAAATGACAAACCTACAGCTAACATCATACTCAATGGTGAAAAGCTGAAAGCATTTCCTCTAAAATCAGGAACAAGACAAGGATGCCCACTCTCGCCACTATTATTCAACATAAGTTTGGAAGTCTTAGCCACAGCAATCAGAGAAGAAAAAGAAATAAAAGGAATCCAAATTGGAAAAGAAGAAGTAAAATTGTCGCTGTTTACAGATGACATGATACTATACATAGATAATCCTAAAGAAGCCACCAGAAAACTACTGGAGCTTATCAATGAATTCAGTAAAGTTGCAGGATACAAAATTAATTCACAGAAATCTGTTGCATTTCTATACACTAACAATGAAAGATCAGAAAGAGAAATTAAAGTAACAATCCCATTTATCATCACATCAAAAAGAATAAAATATGTAGAAATATACCAACCTAAGAATACAAAAGACCTGTTCTCCAAAAACTATAAGATGCTGATGAAAGAAATCAAAGATGACACAAACAGATGGAAAGATATAGCATGTTCTTGGACTGGAAGAATCAACATTGTGAAAATGACTATACTACCCAATGCAATCTACAAATTCAATGCAATCCTTATCATCCCTATCAAATTACAAATGACATTTTTCACAGAACTAGAATAAAAAATCTTAAAATTTGTATTCAGACACAAAAGATCCTGAATAGCCAAAGCAATCTTGAGAAAGAAAAACAGAGTTGGAGGAACCAGGATCTCTGACTTGAGCTATACTACAAAGATACAGTCATCAAAAGAGTATAGTACTGGCACAAAATCAGAAATATAGATCAATGGAAGAGGATAGAAAGCCCAGAAATAAACCCACACACCTGTGGTCAATTAGTCTATGACAAAGGAGGCAAGACTATAAAGTGGAGGAAAGACATTATCTTTAATAAATAGTGCTGGAAAAACTGGAGAGCTACATGTAAAAAAAAAAAAAAAACGGAAATTAGGGGTTTCACTGGTGGTGCAGTGGTTGAGGGTCTGCCAGCCAATGCAGGGGACACGGGTTTGTGTCCCGGTCCAGGAAGATCCTACATGAAGCGGAGCGGCTGGGCCCGTGAGCCATGGCTGCTGAGCCTGTGCGTCCAGAGGCTGTGCTCTGCAACGGGAGAGGCCACAGCAGTGAGAGGCCCAGGTGCCGCAAAAAAAAGAAAAAAAAAAAGAAAAAAAAAGAAATTAGAACATCCTTTAACACCATACACAAAACAAGCTCAAAGTGGATTAAGACCTAAATGTAAGCCCATATATTATAAGACTCTTAGAGAAAAACATAGGCAGAACACACTTTGACATGAATCTCAGCAAGATCTTTTACAATCTGTCTCCTAGAGTACTGTAAATAAAAACAAATATAAATAAATGGGACCTAATTAAACTTAAAAGCTCTTGCACAGCAAAGGAAACTATAAATAAAATGAAAAGACAACCCACAGAACGTGAGAAAATATTTGCAAACAATGCTACAGGCAAGGGATTAGTCTCCAAAATATACAAACAGCTCATGCAGTTTGGCCAAGAGGTACATTAAAAGATGTTCAACATCGCTAATTATTAGAGAAATGCAAATCAAAACTATAGTGGTATCACCTCACTCCAGTCAGAATGCCCATCATGAAATAAATCTGCAAACAATAAATGCTGGAGAGGGTGTGGAGAAAAGGGAACCATCCTACAGTGTTGGTAAGAATATAAATTGGTATAGCCACTATGGAGAACAGTATGGAGATTCCTTATAAAAATAAAAATAGAGCTACCATATGCAATCCCGCTTTGGGGCATATGTCCAGAGAAAAACATGTTTCAAAAAGATACATGGACACCAATGTTCATTGTAGCAGTGTTTACAATAGCCAAGACATGGAAGCAACGTAAATGTCCATTGACAGAAGAATGGATAAAGAAGATGTGGTACATATATACAATGAAATATGCCATTTGTAGCATCATGGATGGGCCTTAAGATTATCATACTAAGTGAATTAAGTCAGACAGAGAAAGACAAATATCATATGATGTCACTTATATGTGGAATCTAAAAAGTGATACAAATGAACTTATTTACAAAACTGAAGCAGATTCACAGACTTAGAAAAAGAATGTTTTTAAAAAAACACATTTCAAAAAATTCTGCTACCTTCTTATTGATATAGAAAAGTATGTTTTTACAAATGGATATAAAGCTATAATGGACTTTGCTAATATTCTTTAAAATATTTTTTAAATTCTCATCAAAAAAAAATCAGTGATGTTGTTTTTGTATCATTTTTAATTAGCCTCAGTCCCTTATCTGTAAAAGGGGCACTAACACTATTTGCCATGTTCATGCAAGACACCCTTGGAAAAACCAGGGCTTTGCCAGCTGTGAAAAGTTGCAGATGCTGGATGTAACCTTATTGTGATCACTGCCAAAGGTCCTATCCAGTGCTAATTTTCCATAACACCAAGATTATGTGGTCCAGCAGTAAACAAAGATTTTACTTACATTCTACATTTTTCTTTCTGATTCTTATTTTTGCTATGTCTGAAAGAAACTTTAGAGAAAAAAATGCAGTGTGTGTGTGCTTCTTTTTTTCTTATACTACAGTAGTCTTCCCTTACCCAAGGCTTCGCTTTCTGAGGTTTCAGTTACCTCTGGTCAATTGTAGTCTGAAATTTTTAAATGGAAAAATACCAGAAGTAAATAATTCATTTTGTTTTTTAAAAGAGAGAGTATTTAGAACGAGTCTACTATCAGATGGGTTCTTATATATAAAATAACAGAATTGTGATAGTAAAATTATGAGTCCTTCCCACACTCAATGGAAGGGGATTACACAAAAGCATAAATACCAGGAGGCAGGGATCATGGGTAACCTTAGAGTCTGGTCAACAGGTTTTAATAAAATATTGAAGAACAGAGAACTTTCTACTTATGACACTTTCATGTTTATGTCTTCTACAGCTGTTCCTCTTCAGCTCTCTTGCACATTTTGTTGGCCCCTAAATACTTTTCCTCAATCTTCTTTCAATAAAATACAAGTTGTAAAAACAATGCCAGCTAATTCAAAAGGACAATTTCTCTTTTGAGAAAATTTTCCTGAAAATGAGGTAAAATTCAGGTGATATCCTCCCACAAAAGCATTATTTTAAGAAAATCTGCCTTTTTTTCTCCTAAATTAGAAGGCTTCTTTGAATTTCCTATACCCAGCATTCTGAAATAAAGGTTTATGTTAGCAGTAAACTGGTTGATTTCTTCCATAATCCATTGACAAGTTAATTCCCCTCACATTTTTAATTAGTCAAATTTTGCTGATTTTTTTCTAATTTCTTGAGATACACCTCCAAAAAGTTACTTTTGTTCAGTATTTCTAAAATGAAATAATCTAAGGCTGTGTATTTTTCTAGTAACTATGACTTGAGACATTTCTCATAAAATTTGATATGATATTCATTATTCTATGAATAAATTAGAAGTACATATTTTATGCTCTTTATCCAATATAAGGGCACAATTTAATTTCTACTTAGTATTTTTTCCCCAGAAATGTCTTACTGTTTTCTACTTTCATTTTATAACAGTAAGAAATAAAGCTCATGAAGTTATAAATTTTGTTATATCTAACTGTGGGGACAAATATAGTCAATTTTTATGTATAGATTTTAGAAGAGATATTCTTTGATGGTTTGGTTCAAGATTAAATATAGATTTATTAATTCAACCTTGAAAATTAAATAATTTTAATCATCTGTGTCTTTTTTTTAAAGGTGGTGGTTTTTCAAATCTATAATATTTTATTTCTGCATATTGCTGTTACTTTTCATCATAATGAAATAAATATTTTTAGAACTGTATTTTGATCTTTTGTATAAATATATATTTGTCTTCTATTGTTTTGTTTTATGGTTTCTTTATTTTCTCAGTTACCGAGACACTTTTTAAAGCTTTTATTTTTTTTATATATTTTTTTTTACTATAATTGAAATTATGTGCCTCTCTGGATTGATGTTTATTCTTTTGTTTATATTTCTTTCATATTTATGTTTTTTTCAATTTGGTATAGTGAAAACTAGACATATGTGCTACATATCCACTTTACCAGATTTACTAGATACTGTTTATTTCTGTGATAATTTTAAACAAATATATATTGTTTTCATTTCTATTTGTGGTCACATTAATGTGTATTATGCTTTTTACTTCTCAATATTGATAATGAAAGAAATTCTACCTTCTCTTATTCGAGAAGAGGAACTTGACATTTTTCTTTCTTTAACTTTTTCTAAGACCAATTATTTTAAAATGTAATCTAACTATATAATACCTTCTTATAAACAAATGAGACCCATTTTTAACATATCAACTTTCATAAGAACCTTGACATTGCCTTTTATTATACACTATTAAAATAAGTCTTTAGGACTTCAGCTTTCAATTCATATAAAGAGCTTGGAAGTTTTTACTCTTGTCCTTACAACAAGAAAAACAACAAGAAAAAATCTATACTAAAAATAAATGACTTTTCTTGGACTCATCAGGAAATTAATGTTCCAAAAGAAATCATCACCCACCCTGAATTCTGCAGAGACAGGTGAATACAGAGAATCATACCTGATATCAGCTTACCTGGAGAAGATGGCCTTGGAGCTATAAACTTGTATGAAGACTTGAATGTTAACTTTAATAAATAATGGGAGGTTGAGCATAGAGTAGCATGACAGTGAAAATCTTAGGGGTCACACTCTTAGCTTCCTTCTCACTTTGGTGGGTTTTACGTCTGGGAAACCCACCAGGTTCTCAGTGAAGAGCCAAAGAAAATCCTGTTTCTACCAAGATAGGAAAAAAGTAACAAATTTTTAATTCTCTCAGAGCATTTTCCATAACAAAGCCCAACTGTCAGTGGAAGACTTCACCAGAGACTTGTTTGACCTGGTAGAAGGGCAATTGCAGTTCCCTGACACACTGTCTCACCTTTGTGGGGGAAACACTTAGAAATAGTTGAGAAGGTCAGAGTCCAAGGATAAAAGCCCCCTAAAGGATGAAGATTTAATCATAAGATTATAGAACAGTTTCTTTTCCCCACATCCTGCCACCACGTCACCATGGAATCAATAAAATAACAGTGGATTACAGCTGAAAGAGCTGCAATGTGTAGACTATTTAAGAAGGAATTCCTAGGGGAAAAAATCAAAGATGACAGAGCAGAAAAAGAGAACTTGAAAGGAAATTGTAGCCTCTGACACCTGTAGCATATCAGCCATTAAACACAGACCAACTCCTAGCCAGCTTAACAAAATCTCACACTAAAGACTTATTTATCTCTGCTTCTATTATCTGGTACATCATGTGCATATTTTAAAAATCAATAAACTAGTTGTAGTCTGACATATAAAGAGCTTAGGGGTATCATTACCAACCCGAGAAGAAGAAAGGCTGAACAAACTGAATATAAATAATGTTTCTTAGATCCATCAGGGAACTCAAGCCACAGATCAAATTACTGGCTGAAAAACTGGAGAGATGAATATAGACGTTTAGAGCATATAGGGAGCAGAAACCCTACATGGAGCCTATTGTGAACATTTAAATAGTAATCACCTAATTACCAGAGACTGAGTGTGGATTAACTTGAGAAACAATAACACCTGGGTTTTCAACCTTAGGTACTCCCACATGTTCATGAGCTTCAATTCCAGGAGCCCCACCAGGTTCTCAGGGTGAAGATGAGAGGAAAATACCCTCCTATTTCCTATGGGGTGAGGGGTAAAGTTAATGATTTCAAATATACCTAGAGTGTTCTGTTCTCAATAATGAAGGCCTGACCTCAAAAGAAACCATTTTATGAAAGCTTAACCAATGTGAGTTGTACTAGAACCTAACCTACATAGGAGAAGGGAAATACCCAAATTCAGCCTCCTGTAGCTTTCCTGTCTTATCTAAGCTGGAGGTGGGGGTGAGGGATGGAAGTGGAGTTGGGGTTAAGAAGTAATTGTGAAAGTCACAGCCTAGAGATATTAGACCAATACAGACTGAGACATAGTTTGAGAATTATAGAATGTTTCCCATCTCCCCAAAACTTTCCACAATGTCTACAGGGCTTCTCGATAATAACAGGGTTTTTTTGGGGGTGGGGGGAAGTGCGTACGCAGTCCCCCACTACCACAAATTATTCAGTCGAGTTTCCCGCATTTGGGGAAATCACAGGAGTCAGCACACTCGCAGTGCAATGAGTGAGCCTCATCCTGGGAAAACCACCTTCATGATCACGGTATCTCCCCTGCCAGTTAAGTGTATAACAAGGTTTTAAAACTGAAAAAAAATGCAAGGCTTGGACTCAATCTTAAGAAGTAGTCTATGGGGAAGCACCCAAACAACAGGGGAAGAATAAAGAATGAAATGAGAAGAAATTTTAGTCTCTGATAACTACAGCTATAGCAAATGGTAAACTCAGCCTAACTCCTAGCCAGATAAATATAAACCTCAAATTCAACGTCTTATTTACATTTCTTACTTAACTAAATGCATTTCAATGTTATCCATGTAACATGGCTTAATGGTCCACTTCT
This sequence comes from Mesoplodon mirus, assembly GCF_964341445.2. Lineage (NCBI taxonomy): Eukaryota > Metazoa > Chordata > Mammalia > Artiodactyla > Ziphiidae > Mesoplodon > Mesoplodon mirus. The sequence goes on from NC_138992.1 coordinate 47,856,761, forward strand.
TTTCTTGTTGTTGTTGTTTGTTTTTTAATGACATATAAGCAAGAATATTTATTGCATCATTATTTCCTGATGACAAAAAATGGGAAATAAAAAAATGTAAATCATTGGGAGACTGAATAAATTGTACCATAACATGGAATATAACACAGCCATTAAAAAGAATCTTATTGGAAGGATATTCATGAGGTACTGGTGAATGGAAAAAAGATGTAGAAAAGTATATAGTCCCTAGCTATGTGTGTATATAAATTATTTTAATATGATTGAGTTAGGGTGGAGCAAAATACATGAGGAAGTGTTAGGTTGGTTAAATGGATTATCTATTCAGGGAAGTGAATTATTTGGAAAGAGAATGAAGACAAATATGAAGGGTAAAAAATCACACTAAAACAAAACAAAAAACTTAGTAGTATAATGTTCTTGTGCATTTATGTAAGAGATTATAGTGTGTGTATATATATTATACTATATACTATATGTATATGTATGTGTGTGTGTGTGTGTGTTTATATATATGTTTATTAAAAAAAAGTGGCAAAAAAGTGGTGTGGGTATAAGTTATCATCTAATGAGAATGGCATGCTATCAGAGTTTCCCCTTTTTTTCCCTTCCATTTTTTAAAATTCTCATTAATCATCAGTTTTATACACAGCAGTGTACACATGTCAATCCCAATCACCCAATTCATCACACCACCACCCCCACCCCACCGTGGCTTTCCACCCTTGGTGTCCATACATTTGTTCTCTACATCTGTGTCTCAATTCCTGTGCTGCAAACTGGTTCATCTGTGCCATTTTTCTAGGTTCCACATATATGTGTTATTATACGATATTTGTTTTTCTCTCTCTGACTTACTTCACTCTGTATGACAGTCTCTAGATCCATCCACATCCTGACAAATGACCAAATATCGTTGCTTTTTATGGCTGAGTAATATTCCATTGTATGTATGTACCACAACTTCTTTATCCATTCATCTGTCAATGGGCATTTAGGTTGTTTCCATGACCTGGGTATTATAAAGAGTGCTGCAGTGAACATTGGGGTGCATGTGTCTTTTTGAATTATGGTTTGCTCTGGGTATATGCCCAGTAGTGGGATTCCTGGATCATATGGTAATTCTATTTTTAGTTTTTTAAGGAACCTCCATACTGTTCTCCATAGTGGCTGTATCAATTTACATTTCCACCAACAGTGCAAGAGGGTTCCCTTTTCTCCACACCCTCTCCAGCATTTGTTGTTTGTAGATTTTCTGATGATGCCCATTCTAACTGGTGTGAGGTGATACCTCATTGTAGTTTTGATTTGCATTTCTCTAATATTAGTGATGTTGAGCAGCTTTTCATGTGCTTCTTATCCATCTGTATGTCTTCTTTGGAGAAATGTCTATTTATGTCTTCAGAACATTTTTGGATTGCATTGTTTGTTTTTTTAATATTGAGCTGCATGAGCTGTTTATATATTTTGGTGATTAATCCTTTGTCTATTGATTTGTTTGCAAATATTTTCTCCCACCCTGAGGGTTGTCTTTTCGTCTTCTTTCTGGTTTCTTTTGCTGTGCAAAAGCTTTGAAGTTTCAGTAAGTCCCATTTGTTCATTTATTTTTTATTTCCATTACTATATGAGGTAGATCAAAAAGGATCTTGCTGTGATTTATGTCAAAGAGTGTTCTTCCTATGTTTTCCTCTAAGACTTTTAGAGTGTCAAGTCTTACATTTAGGTCTCGAATCCATTTTGAGTCTATTTTTGTATATGGTGTTAGGGAGTGTTCTAATTTCATTCTCTTACATGTAGCTGTCCAGTTTTCCCAGCACCACTTATTGAAGAGACTGTCTTTTCTCCATTGTATATCTGTGCCTCTTTTGTCATAGAATAGTTGACCATAGGTGTGTGGGTTTATCTCTGGGTTTTCTATCTTGTTCCATTGATCTATGTTTCTGTTTTTGTGCCAGTACCATATTGTCTTGATTACTGTAGCTTTGTAGTATAGTCTGAAGTCAGGGGGTCTGATTCCTCCTGCTCTGTTATTTTCCCTCAAGGCAGCTTTGGCTATTCGGGTTCTTTTGTGTTTCCATACAAATTTTAAGATTTTTTGTTCTAGTTCCATAAAAAATGCCATTGGTAATTTGATAGGGATTGCATTGAATCTGTAGAATGCTTTGGATAGTGTAGTCATTTTCACAATATTGATACGTACAGTCCAAGAAAATGGTATATCTCTCCATCTGTTGGTATCATCTTTAATTCCTTTCATCAGTGTCTTATAGTTTTCTGCATACAGGTCTTTTGTCTACATAGGTAGGTTTATTCCTAGGTATTTTATTCTTTTTGTTGCAATGGTAAACGGGAATCTTTCCTTAATTTCTCTTTCAGATTTTTCATCATTAGTTTATAGGAATGCCAGAGATTTCTGTGCATTAATTTTGTATCCTGCTACCTTACCAAGTTCATTGATTAGCTCTAGTAGTTTCCTGGTGACATCTTTAGGATTCTCTATGTATAGTATCATGTTGTCTGCAAACAGTGACAGTTTTACATTTTCTTTTCCAATTTGTATTAATTTTATTTCTTTTTCTTCTCTGAATGCCATGGTAGGACTTCCAGAACTATGTTGAATAATAGTGGTGAGAGTGGACATCTTGTCTTGTTCCTGATCTTAGAGGAAATGCTTTCAGTTTTTCACCATTGAGAATGATGTTTGCTGTGGGTTTCTATTATATGGTCTTTATGATGTTGAGGTAGGTTCCCTCTATGCCCACTTTTGGAGAGTTTTTATCATAAATGGGTGTTGAATTTTGTCAAAAGCTTTTTCTGCTTCTATTGAGATGATGGTTTTTATTCTTCAATTGGTTAATATGGTGTATCACATTGATTGATTTGCATATATTGAAGAATTCTTGCATCCCTGGGATAAATCCCACTTGATCATGGTGTATGATGCTTTTAATGTGTTGTTGGATTCTGTTTGCTAGTGTTTTTTTGAGGAATTTTGCATCTATATTCATGAGTGATATTGGTCTGTGATTTTTTTTTTTTTGTAGTATCTTTGGTTTTGGTATCAGGGTGATGGTGACCTCACAGAATGTGTTTGGGAGTGTTCCTTCCCCTGAAATTTTTTGGAAGAGTTTGAGAAGGATGGGAGTTAACTCTTCTCTAAATGTTTGATAGAATTCACCTGTGAAGCCATCTGGTCCTGGACTTCTGTTTATTGGATGATTTTTTTTTTTTTTTTTTTTTTTTTTTTTGCAGTACACAGGCCTCTCACTGCTGTGGCCTCTCCCGTTGCGGAGCACAGCCTCCGGACCTGCAGGCCCAGTGGCCATGGCTCACGGACTCAGCTGCTCCGTGGCATGTGAGATCCTCCCGGACTGGGGCATGAACCCTTGTCCCCTGCATTGGCAGGTGGACTCTCAACCACTGTGCCACCAGGGAAGCCCTTTTGGAAGGTTTTTAATCACAGTTTCAATTTCATTACTTGTGATTGGTCTGTTCATATTTTCTATTTCTTCCTGGTTCATTCTTAGGAGGTTATACCTTTCTAAGAATTTGTCCATTTCTTCCAGATTGTCCATTTTATTGGCATAGAGTGCTTGTAGTAGTCTCTTAGGATACTTTGTATTTCTGTGTTGTCTGTTGTAACTTCTTTTTCATTTCTAAATTTATTGCTTTGAGTCCTCTCCCTCTTTTTCTTGATGAGTTTGGCTAATGGTTTATCAATTTTGTGTGTCTTCTCAAAGAACCAGATTTTAGTTTTATTGATCTTTGCTATCATTTTCTTTGCTTCTGTTTCATTTATTTCTGCTCTGATCTTTATGATTTCTTTCCTTCTGCTAACATTGGGTTTCATTTGTTCTTCTTTCTCTGATTCCTTTAGGTGTAAGGTTACATTGTTTACTTGAGATTTTTCTTGTTTTTTGAGGTAGGCTTGTATAACTATAAACTTCCCTCTTACAACTGTTTTTGCTGCATCCCATAGGTTTTGGATCATCGTGTTTTCATTGTCATCTGTCTCTAGGTATTTTTTGATTTCCTCTGATTTCTTCAGTGATCTCTTGGTTACTTAAAGTATTGTTTAGCCTTCTTGTGTTTGTGGGTTTTACGTTTTTTCCTGTAATTCATTTCTAATATCATAGCGTTGTGGTCAGAAAAGATGCTTGATATGCTTTCAATTTTCTTAAATTTACTGAGACTTAATGTGTGACCCAAGAAGTAATCTTCCTGGTGAATGTTCCATGCACACTTGAGAAGAAAGTGTAATCTGCTGTTTTTGGAGTGAATGTTGTATACATATCAATTAAATCTATCTGGTCTCTTGTGTCATTTAAAGCTTCTGTTTCCTTATTTACTTTCATTTTCGAAGATCTGTCCATTGGTGTAAATAAGGTGTTAAAGTCCCCGACTATAATTGTGTTATTTTCGATTTTCTCTTTTATAGCTGCTAGCAGTTGGCTTATGTATTGAGGTGCTCTTATGTTGAGTGCATATATATTTATAATTGTTTTATCTTCTTCTTGGATTGATCCCTTGCTCATTATGTGTTGTCATTCTTTGTCTCTTGTAACGTTCTTTATTTTAAAGTCTATTTTATCTGATATGAGTATTGCTACTCCAACTTTCTTTTGATTTCCATTTTCATGGATTATCTTTTTCCATCCCTTCACTGTCAGTCTATATGTGTCCTTACATCTGAAGTGGGTCTCTCGTAGACAGCATATATATGGATGTTGTTTTTGTATCCATTCAGCAAGCCTGTGTCTTTTGGTTGGAGCATTTAATCCATTCACGTTTAAGGTAATTATCAACATGTATGTTCCTATGACCATTTTCTTAATTGTTGTTTTTTTGTTTTGTTTTGTTTTGTGGTATGAGGGCTTCGCACTTTTGTGGCCTCTCCCGTTGCAGAGCACAGGCTCTGGATGCACAGGCTCAGCGGCCATGGCTCACGGGCCCAGCCACTCCACGGCATCTGAGATCTTCCTGGACCAGGGCACGAACCCGTGTCCCCTGCATCAGCAGGCGGACTCTCAACCACTGCGCCACCAGGGAAGCCCCTGGGTTTTTTTTTTTAGGGCCTTTTTTTCTCTTGTGTTTCCCACTTAGAGAAGTTCCTTTAGCATTTGTTGTAGAGCTGGTTTGGTGGTGCTGAATTCTCTTAGCTTTTGCTTGTCTGTAAAGCTTTTGATTTCTCTAATGAATCTGAATTAGATCCTTGCTGGGTAGAGTAATCTTGTTTTAGGTTCTTCCCTTTCACCTCTTTAAGTATGTCATGCCACTCCCTTCTGGCTTGTAGAGTTTCTGCTGGGAAATCAGCTGTTAACCTTATGATTAATAACCTTAAGGTAATTTTTCCCTTGCTGCTTTCAATAATTTTTCTTTGCCTTTAATTTTTGCCCATTTGATTACTATGTATCTTGGCGTGTTTCTCCTTGGGTTTATCCTGTATGGGATTCACTGCATTTCTTGGACTTGGGTGGCTATTTCCTTTCCCATCTTAGGGAAGTTTTTGAGTATAATCTCTTCAAATATTTTCTCTGGGCCTTTCTCTCTCTCTTCTCCTTCTTGGCCCCTTATAGTGTGAATGTTGTTGCATTTATTGTTGTCCCAGAGGTCTCTTAGGATGTCTTCTTTTATTTTCATTCTTTTTTCTTTATTCTGTTCCACAGCAGTGAACTCCACCGTTCTGTCTTCCAGGTCACTTATCCATTCTTCTGTCTCAGTTATTCTGCTATTGATTCCTTCTAGTGTAGTTTTCATTTCAGTTATTGTATTGTTCATCTCAGTTTGTTTGTTCTTTAATTCTTCTAGGTCTTTGTTAAACATTTCTTGCATCTTCTTGATCTTTGCCTCCATTTTTTTTCCCAAAGTCCTGGATCATCTTCATTATCATTACTCTGAATTCTTTTTCTGGAAGGTTGTCTATCTGCACTTAATTTAGTTGTTTTTCTGGAGTTTTTGTCTTGTTCCTTCACCTGGTACATAGCCCTCTGCCTTTTCATCCTGTCCATCTTTCTGTGAATGTGGGGCTTTTTTTGCACAGGCTGCAGGACTGTAGTTCTTCCTGCTTCTTGGTCTACTTCTTTTTTATTGTTGAAAAATATTACATTGTATGTATATATTACAGTTTATCTACCCACATATTGAAGTACATCCTGGTTGCTTCTAGTTTTCAGTTATTATAAGCACAACATTTATGTGCAGTTTTTGTGTGGATATAAGTTTTCAAATCAGTTAAGTTTTCAATTAGTTAGGTAACTACCTAAGCATACAATTGATGAATTATATGGTGAAACTATTTACTTTATGAAACTGCCACACTGTCTTTCAAAGTAGCTATACAATTGTGTTTTTCCACCAACAATTAAAAAAAAAGTTTGTTTTGCTCCACTTTCTTGTCAGCATTTGTTATTTTCAGTTTCTTTTGATTATAGCCATTCTAAGAGTGTGTAGTTGTATCTCATCATTGCTTAAATTTGCAAATCTGTAGTGATATAAAATGTTGAGCATATTTTATATGCTTATTTGCCATTTGTATATCTTCTTAGATGAGGTTTCTCTTCAGGTCTTTTGCCCATTTTAAAAAAATTAGGTTGTTTTCTTATTGTAAAGTTTAAGTGGTTTTTGTTTATCTAGAATACATATCTGATGTGTATTTTGCAAATATTTTTTCTCAGTCACTGACTTGTCTTTTCATTCTCTTACACTGTCTCTTTCAGAACAGAAGTTTTAAATTTTAATATAAACATTATTATTTTTTCTTCATGGGTTTTATTTGTGGTGCAGCATCTAAAAATTCAATGACAAATTGAGACCATCTAGATTTTCTCATATATTTTATTATAGAAATTTTTGTTTTGGTTTCAACATATAGGTCTATGATCCATTCTGAGTTAATTATTTATGTAGGGTATAATTTCTACTAGGTACATTTTAAAAGGATATAAACATCCATTTGCCCAACACCACTTGTGGAGAGACTATCCTTTTACAATTAAATTTATTTTGCTCTTCTGTGGAAAATCTATATATTTTGACTATGTATGTGTGGGTTTATTTCTGGGCTCTATTATTTTGTTCCATTTATATATTTGTCTATTATTTTACCAATACCATACTGTCTTGAGTTTGGTAGCCTTATGGTAAGTCTTGCAATTGGGTGTGTGTGTCCTCCCACTTGGTTCTATTTCTTAAGTACTTGTGTTGGTGTGTATTTTGCCTTTTGGCATTCTTTATCATTTTTTTTGATAGACTGGCATATATTAAGTGAAAGAAACTGCTGTAAATAGGCTTTTATTAATGTGGTTGTGAAATGTAGCAGAGGAGGATAAGCATTCTATATTCTTATGAATAGATCTCAGTCTTTAATTAGGCTATACTTCTGGATTTTGAACTTCACAAGTATTTCTTCATTATTTTTCTCCCAACATAGGTAGGATAAAATGGCTAAGGAGAACAGGAGGTGGACATTTTATTTTCCCCAGGACAGTTAGACTCTGATAATACCCCATCAGATTAGGCTCTGGTTAACTGGTTTCCCCTGGGAGCAGACCTTGTTAAGATGAAAGAATGCTCTGACATATTTCAAAATGGCTTATTTTCCCATCCCCTTACCAGAAGAACAAAGGGAGTTTTTTCTCTGATATTTAAACTAATCCAGCTCCTAGAAGTAAATCTCACAATTATGTGGGGGACCCCCACTATGACTGGGACACTTGGAGCTTTAAATTCTCAGAGCTATCCACAATGAGCCTCCAGCAACTTGTCAATTGTTATTTCAGTTTTTTCTACCATAGCATTGTTAAGATGGAGTGGCAACTTCCAAGTTCCTTACATGTAGAACTGGAAGCTAGAAGTCTTACATTAGATTTTTAAGCAAATTTAACTGATGGCTGAAGGTTTTCTACTCAACTTTATGTGCCAAAATATAATTTTTTTTTTAATTATTAAATTCTGCCCAAGGACAAACTGGTGAAACCACACACAAGTTTACCACCTGCAACTGGTAATAAGGGTCAAGATTAGGCCAAATTATTAACAATACTTTCTATCTCTTTAGGTACTATTTTTGCTCACTATTTTTGCTAATTAGGTTACAAAATTTCAAAATAATTATGTATTTTAGTTTTGCATCTAAATTTCAGTGTCTGGGGCAAAACTATACCCTCCTGCTCTAGAATTGTTGTCCCTTGGCTTCAAAAATATACTTAAGTTCTCTTGTCTTCAGTCATCAAGATTCAGTTGTTGTCAGCATTTACAGTAGAGGCAGATACAATATTTCCACTATATTTTTATCTGATATGGATTAAAGATAAAATGTAACACACAACCAACTAATCTAAGAATTTGATTTGCTATGTGAAATAAGGAGAAATTGTTAAAGAGGAAAGGAAAAGAGTGTAGTCATTAAACAATTTAACATAAAAACAGAACTATATTTTCTGGGAAAGTATGTGCAAATATCTTATAAACATGCAAATTTTAATTATTTGAGCTCAATTATCACATAGAAACACAAAAATTATGCAATTTTGTCACAAAAATAATTTTAAAATTTAGTACTTAGCCAGATAATTTGAAAAATATCATGTAATCAATAAAATTTTTCTATTCTCAGAATTTTGTTGTTTTTATTTCCTAAAAAGAAAATGAATACTTGCATTCCTTCTCCATACTTGGATTAACAATTACCTCATTCAACGATCCTCATCAAAACAGATACTGTCTGTTTTAAGAGGAGAATGAAGGAAAAATCTAACAATTATAGTTATTTATCAATGGCTTCACTTTTCAAAAAATTTGGGTCAATGACACACAAAAAAAAGCACAATGTGAAAGTTAAGTTTTATTGGGGTCAGTATGAGGGCTATAGCTCAGGAGACAGCATTTCAGATAGCTCTGAGAAACTGCTCCAAAGAGGTAGGGGAGGAAGGTCAGTGTTATATATGATTTTAGTGAAGGGGGTAAATGCAGTCAAACACACATTTTGGCAGAGGCTTGTTGCTAGTCACGAGGAACAGATGCCACCATTAATGATTTTAGTGCTGTCTAGATATGAGGAGATGCAAGAATTCAGCTCATAAAATTTTCGCCTGAAAATATCTAGCTATTAAAAGACCTGTTCTGTCAGTTTTTCCCAGAGCACAAAGTGCCTCATTCTTGATCTCCACGTGAACTCCTTTCAGGGTGTGTTTAAGGTCAGCGGAGGCAACGGTTTGTGACTTAATCCACGTAGAGGTAGATGTCCAGTGAGTGCCAATTTTTACTTGGCAAGGTCCCCTCATGGTCATAAATTTGACTGTGGTTTGGGAGGCATTTCATAACCATTTGGTCCCACAGTGCTAGGAATGCTCATTCCCAGGTCTGGAGAAGATTTTGTTGATAGGCCACTCAATGTGTTATTATTGAACTAGACCTTATTAACAGTAGCCAAAAGTCTCTGGACCACCTGTCTTACTGGTCTCTTATGGTCCAGAAAAATATTCCCTCTGGCTGCATCTTCCCATATCTAGAGTTACACTATTACAATAATTGATCTCATATAGACCTATATATTTTTGTTGGAAGCTCAGTCACACATTTGGTAATGAAAAAAAGAAAAATCTTATAAAACAGGCAAAATACAAATAACAGCTAGCAGTATTAGTAAAGTCATAAGTAAGAATTAAGCCAAGAAGTTTAATTGGGTGTGGTCCAGTATATCTCCAGTCATCTGACTTACTCTGTTCTGTGTCAATCCTTATCTTTCAGGGAAATTATATATTGGCACTCTCCATAAGGCTCCCAGCCCAATTTCCTAGTGTTACTAGGCTGATTATCCTTAGTATAATTTAATTGTTCCCAACATAAGGAGGGGCCTTAAAACTTAAATGACCATAGCATGGTGTTAACTACATAAATCTATCCCATATTGTGGGGGTTTTGTTCCTTGGCTGAAGTTTTGCTTGTTGCTCTGGTTAAGCTTGAGTAACTTTAGTAGAAAATTCATATTTATGGCAAGGGTCAGAGCAGGGATTTTTTTTTTTTTTTTTTTTTTGGTACGCGGGCCTCTCACTGTTGTGGCCTCTCCCGTTATGGAGCACAGGCTCCGGACATGCAGCCTCAGCGGCCATGGCTCACGGGCCCAGCTGCTCCACGGCATGTAGCATCTTCCCGGACCGGGGCACGAACCCGTATCCCCTGCATCGGCAGGCGGACTCTCAACCACTGCGCCACCAGGGAAGCCCTGCTTTTTTTTTGAATTTTATTTTATTTATATTTTTTATACAGCAGATACTTATTAGTCATTAATTTTATACACATCAGTGTATACATGTCAATCCAGTGGCCCAATTCATCGTACAACCCCCCCCATCCCGCTGTGGCTTTCCCCCTTTGGTGTCTATACATTTATTCTCTACATCTATGTCTCAATTTCTGCCCTGCAAACCGGTTCATCTGTACCATTTTTCTAGGTTCCACATATATGCATTAATATATGATTTTTGTTTTTCTCCTTCTGACTTACTTCACTCTGTATGAGAGTCTCTAGATCCATCCACGTCTCAACAAATGACCCAATATCGTTCCTTTTTATGGCTGAGTAATATTCCATTGTATATATGTACCACATCTTCTTTATCCATTTGTCTGTCGATGGGCATTTATGTTGCTTCCATGACCTGGTTATTATAAAGAGTGCTGCAATGAACATTGGGGTGCATGTGTCTTTTTGAATTATGTTTTTCTCTGGGTATATGCCCAGTGGTGGGATTGCTGGATCATATGGTAATTCTATTTTTAGTTTTTTAAGGAACCTCCATACTGTTCTCCATAGTGGCTGTATCAATTTACATTTCCACCAACAGTGCAAGAGGGTTCCCTTTTCTCCACACCGTCTCCATCATTTGTTGTTTGTAGATTTTCTGATGATGCCCATTCTAACTGGTGTGAGGTGATACCTCATTGTAGTTTTGATTTACATTTCTCTAATACTTAGTGATGTTGAGCAGCTTTTCATGTGCTTCTTGGCCATCTGTATGTCTTCTTTAGAGAAATGTTTATTTAGGTCTTCTGCCCATTTTTGGATTGGGTTGTTTGTTTTATTAATATTGAGCTGCATTACCTGCTTGTATATTTTGGAGATTAACCCTTTGTCCGTTGATTCATTTGCAAAAATTTTCTCCCATTCTGGGGGTTGTCTTTTCATCTTGTTTATGGTTTCCTTTTCAGTGCAAAAGCTTTTAAGTTTCATTAGGTCCCATTTGTTTATTTTTGTTTTTATTTCCATTACTCTAGGAGGTGGATCAAAAATGATCTTGCTGTGATTTATGTCAAAGAGTGTTCTTCCTATGTTTTCCTCTAAGAGTTTTATAGTATCCAGTCTTACATTTAGGCCTCTAATCCATTTTGAGTTTAGTTTTATGTATGGTGTTAGGGAGTGTTCTAATTTCATTCTTTTACTTGTAGCTGTCCAGTTTTCCCAGCACCACTTATAGAGCAGGTATTATTAATTGGGCAGGTAAGGGGATGCCCCTGAGTGATATCAATATTGGCCTGGGGCCTCCCTGGTGGCGCAGTGGTTGAGAGTCTGCCTGCCGATGCAGGGGATATGGGTTCGTGCCCCGGTCTGGGAGGATCCCATATGCCGCGGAGCGGCTGGGCCCGTGAGCCATGGCCGCTGGGCCTGCGTGTCCGGAGCCTGTGCTCCACAACGGGGGAGGCCACAACAGTGAGAGGCCCGCATACCGAAAAAAAAAAAAATTGGCCTGAACAGGACTATAATTTCTTTCTTCTAGACCAAATTTCCTAAGAGCCAACCAATTAAAGCCTTGGAGTGAAGAAATTCCCCAAGGTAACTCAGAAGTACTAGACACAGGCACTTGGTCAAAAACCCAACAATTGGATTGATTTTTTAAACTAGCATAGGTTCATGTCCATGATAGAAAACATTTGATTCATATGTAATAAAAGTCCAAGAAGTCAAGACAACATTATAATTGATCATACAGATTAATTCTAGCATCTTGGTCCAGCTGTATACTTCTGATGTCATCTTCTAATCCTGGTGTCAGTATGGTTTCTCCTCTGTTTGAGCATTGTTTTAAGGTGATTTTGGGGTCAGCCATCCTCTCTACAGGTCAGCCCTGCCCATCCTTTGTAAGTGGAAATTAATCTAAGAGTCAATTCCCTTCACATTCTCTGAGCTTGAGCTATTTAAGAGTACCTGCTAAGGGTCTTTCCATCTAGGTTGGAGATAGTCATTTAAATTATGTCTCTTCCACTATGCATAATCCCCTGGTTGCAAGTTGTGTGGTATCTGATCTTCATCCAAAGACAGATTACTGAGATAAACTTCAGAAACAAACTTATAGTACCCTTTTAATAATTCAATTAAACTTTACATTGATATAACATAACAGTAAGGAGCTATCTGGAAAGTGAGTCTAAGTTAATACAGACCTTCATTATCAAAACTGGAATATAATATTCACTGAAACAATCTTTTTCTCTCTAAAATTATCCTCATTTGTACCAAATATACCCAAATCAAGACTAATTTGTTTGCAAAATAATCTGGTTTCAATAAACTTGGCCTGATGATTTATATAAGCATAATTGATCATATAGTTTATTTTTTTTAATTGTCTGTGCTGAAATTTTTATAAGGAGTCTCAGACTGAACTTTTAAAAAATCCTCTCAGACCTAGGAAGGTCATGGTAAAGGCTTGTTACAGATTTTGCCTTACAGATTTAGGTGAATTCCTCCCTTTTCAGGGTTCCCAAAATACCTTGAGATTCTTGTACCTGTTAGGAGGTGGCCTTCCTAATTTATCTGATAAAGCTGATGATAATCTAAGAGTTTCCAATCTCTGGAGGGATCAGATAGAGAAAAAAGATAAATGTTTCAATTCTGCTTACAAAGGAATAATTTACCAAATTACTGTAAGTCATAATTAGCTTGAGGAGAAGGGTTTCTTTATACCTGGAAAACACATTAAAAGCCAGTAATATTTCAGATAGAAACCATAAAAATTATAACCATATTCACCAATTCACTCAGTCCTGTGTAACTAATCCTTTTTTGTTAACAGTTTTATGAAGCAACCAGGTTTCCAATTAGAATTCTTTAATTTCTTACCCAGTTCAGCATTATGGTCTGAAAGTTATTTCTATAAATCTTGAAGTGGTAGCATTTTTGCAAAGTCTTCACACTAAAACTATAAGTGTCTATGAATAAGAAAAAGACTGAAGAAGGCACAGTTAAGGGCTTTCCTGGTGCAGTAGTAGTTAAGAATCCACTTGCCAATGCAGGAGACACGGGTTTGAGCCCCGGTCTGGGAAGATCCCACATGCTGCAGAGCAACTAAGCCAGTGCACCACAACTACTGAGCCTGCACTCTAGATCCCATGAGCCACAACTACTGAAGCCTGTGTGCCTAGAACCCGTGCTTCACAACAAGAGAAGGCACCTCATTGAGAAGCCTGTGCACCACAAGGAAGAGCAACCCCCCCTAGCCACAACTAGAGAAATCCCACGCAGCAACAAAGACCCAATGCAACCAAAACTAACTAATTAAATAAATATTTTTATTTGAAAAAAGGCACTGTTAAAAAAAAAAGCTGATTACAATACAATTGACAGAGAAACTTGGTTACTGCTGTGGCATACAACACTTTAAGATAATAACTAGAATTATGAATGATAACATTTTATCAGAATTTTAAGAACTCCACATAATTTCTAGAATATCTATATTAATAATATTTACCATACAATATAACCCAAGAAGATTTATTACTCATTTGACAATATTTTCCATGTAATTTAACATACCAAATGACCATAATTAGTTTAATAGCTCTCCCTGGGATGTTTCAGAGGCCCATTGAAGCATCCCAAAATTAGCTAGAGGTCAAAGAAATTTCATTAGAATTTGATTTGGGAAGTTTTGTCAAAATATCAAAACTGCTTTAAAACACTTAGTCAGATAGGATCATAGGTTACTGTGAAACAATAGTTATTCACTTAGCCAAAGTGATGATAAAGTATTTCAAAGGCAAATACAGAATTGATCTCTTAAAAGGTAAAGGAAATGTTATCAAATGCAGCTCAACATTTTAAGAAAACTTGTCCTCTTAACAGAGAGAAAGGCCAAATCAAGTTGTGCAACAGCTTACTTTTAAAATTCATTTACTCAGTTAAATTTATCCTACACTTAGTCAATCCTGACCACACACAAAAGTCTCTTCTCAGGGTCCAATTCCCAAAAAGTTACATCATTTCTATATCCATGATAGTTTGTCCCTTATTTTTTTTCCATTCAGAAACAGCCAGCACAAAGACAAACTTACTTTCTTTTCCCTTAATAAAGTACAATTCCATTCCTCATAACTTCTTTACTGAAAAAAATATATATATCTTACTTTCCTACTGTATATTGAAATGTTTCCTTTATTATTTCTATTAGCTTTAGTTACATGTTTAAATTAGAATCCTCAACTCTTAAAAACCTTAATTTCTAGTGAAAACTAAGAAGTAAGCAATTATGAACGTTTACATTAACCTTCTTAGATTGGTGAACATAAATACCAGTGTTAATTTCTAAAAATATTTGTTTTCATATATAGAACATCTCAGGGTGGCACCAAACATATTCATTAATAATTCTAAATACCTTCAGTTTCTCTGTTTATTTGTTGATGTCTCAGTAACTTATCTTATTTGGGAATATCCTAGCTATTCAATAAACTTCCATCACTTAATTTAGCACAACTCTAAATTTCAAGTTGTCAAACCTCTGGAGAGATTATTCTTAAGTAGATGTTCCTAAAATATAATCATTCCTAAAAAGTTTACCCAAAAGCTCTTATCTCACTTATGTATAATTCACTTATAAAAATTTCATCATACCAAGTTATTTTTTCTTGTTGACAAATTTGCAACAGATATAACAAGATTTTATTTAACATATTAAACTTAAGTGCAATAAAATGTTGATGACTCTAAAGACATGTCTGTATTAATTAGATCAACAAAGTTAAACTAACTTTAATACCAGATATTAATTTAATACTAAATATTTGTTTTTCTCTCAAGCTAGCTTTCTCTAACAACTGAATCTGCAATAAAAGAGCTCATTTTGACCATTTCTAGGGCAAAAATTTCCTTTAAGTTCCAATTAATTAGGTACTTGCTTATGTAAGTTTTGTACATACATAAACCTGACTGGGGTGTTAGTCAGAGGCTGGCTTTCTGACACCCTTCCTTTCCATGTTTGAGAGGCTCTATTTCCCATTTTAAAGTTGAATTTGTCAGGGATAAAATTTACTGACGAAATTGTGTGGTGGCCCAGTGTGCTGCTTGTGAGCTTAATTCCTCTAGGCATCATGCTATAGTCATTTCAGCCCTTTTACATGGCTCGGTTTCTCCCTTTGGTCATCTAAGACCACAGTGGGTGCTCAGATCACTGAATGATCAATTCTTATGTGTGATCCCCGGAGGAACAAATCTTTTAATTAATGAGTAGTTTTCCCTATGGGACACTGCTTGTATGAAGACTCTGACTCCACCACTCCCATAAATTTCTCAATTGCCTAAGAAGGCCATAACTGACTGAGAGGAGATTTGTCCTTTTTCTTTGGAAAAAATGCTCTCATGTAATATCTTCACTTTTATCCTGAAAAATTCTATTAAGGCAGCCAAATTGAGGAAAAACTTAAGATCAGCCTCTTACCTAACCATTCAGCCTGGACAACTCAGCCTTTTAAAAATGAGCAAATGCCAGTATCTTTCACCTGGGTGGGTGTTTCCCTGGTATCTTTCAAACCACCCCAGTATCTTGCAACTGGGGGGCCAGGTACCTGTTACACACCATCAAATAAAACTCAGGATCATCAACCAATATGGGAGATTTGAGAATCAGGAGAGACTCACTCAAATTCGTCTGGACTCTCAGAGGAGGTGGATGGACACAAGAGGCCTCTGCTGGTACCAAGGTTCTGGTTCCTTGTAGAGTTCAGGCAAAGGAGAGAAGTCTGCTCTGGATCTCTTTCTTTGGTCAGCATGAATGTTGACTGAAAAAAACTGCACAATGTGAGAGTTGTGAATTAATAATTATTTGGGTCAAAATGAGTATTATAGCCCAGGAGGCAACATATCAGATAGCTCTGAGAAACCACTCCAAAGAGATAGAGGGAAAGTCAGTGTTATATATGATTTTAGTGAAGGGGGTACATGCAGTCAGGTAAACATTTTGGCAGAGGCTTGCTGCTAGTCATGAGGAACAGATGTCACCATTAATGATTTTAGTGCTGTCTAGATATGAGGAGATGCAAGAATTGGACTCATAAAATCTCCTGAAAAGATCTAGCTCTCAAAAAGGTCTGTTCTGCCAGTTTTTCCCAGAGCACAGAGTGCCTCATTACTGATCTCTACTCTGAAATACTTTCAGGGTGTGTTGAAGGTCAGTGGCTGCCGTGATTTGTGACAGTCTATGTAGAGGCAGATGGCAAGTGTCAATTTTTAGTTGGCAGAGTGTTTGAGTATGGGGTAGTTAAAAACTTGATACTTAATTTAATGTTTAAGAGAATCATATTTCATGTCTCTTTAGTAGAGAGAAATCCCTGTTTTGCCAAAGAATTGTCTTTAATTTTCTGCTGATTAGGTATAGTGAAATAAAAATATAGCACTCATTTTTGGTAACTGTAAAAAATCTAGAATTTTCAGAACTTGTGTTCAGCAAACTTTACCTTTTGAAAGCTATATTCTATTTTACCTAATTATATTGGGATATGAAATAAAATTTATTTTACACAGAGACTAAGCATGCCCTAATAAAAAAGGGATAATCTTATTGTATAATTTTAATGCAACAATAAAATAATTATCTTCTCAGCATATTATCATAATAATACAGCTGAAATAATATAAAATAATATTTTAAGGTACTTAACTTTATTGTTTGAATTCTTAAACAGCAAAAACCATTTCTTAATAAATAATACAATATGACCACAGTAGAACTGTTTGTCCATAGCAAGCAATATATAAAGTAAAATGCAAAATAGTGTATGAATTAAGTTTTAGGTGACAATAAAACTAGTTTTCTGCTTAGGTGTAAATGGATTTCACACTCTAGAAAATTGAATTAGTATTTTAAATTATACAGAGTTAGCTTTAGAATTTTCATATGATTATGCTTTCAGAACTGATTAATGATAGAAAATTATCTTTCTGAAACATAGCACTTTTGTATTTAGTAAAGTTTCTAATGTATGGGTAATTTCTTAGTTTTTAGAATTATTTGTGGTCATACTCTGGGAACTGTTTTCATTTCTTTTAAGTGGCATATTATTATCTTGATTATTTTCTTAAGACACGTTTCTGACATATAACTGAAAAGTTAATTTCATATCATGAGATTCCCATTCATATAATGTCAAAATACAAGAAACTTAAATTTATAGTTATTTTTATTTTTGTAGCAGTTATAATGAAAATGTCAAAAAAAAATCTGGTAATAACCTAGCAGCATAATTATCTGTCAATGAGCCTGCATTTTCATTTTTTTCATCCCATTCTACAATTCATTTTCTCTTCATCCTAAATAAAATAAATTCAGTTTGCTGATTAATAAACTCAGCTAGTTGCCTGCATCCAATTTTGTTCAATTTCTCCATCATGAGTACATTTATGTCTTGAATTTAACTTTGTATGCCACATTTTTGCAAAGTTCATGTTTTTATTTCATTCCTGTTTTGGGCCATGGCAGAGCTAATTATCTATCCTTTAGCAATAGCTATAAAAATATTAACAAGTTGATTTATCCAAGATGGAAACTGAATTCTCAAAGTATTCTATTTGGTATTTTTCTCATTAAATAAAAGAATGCATAATGTGCTCCAACAGTAGTAATTAAAACATTCAAATTTTAAAATCATGCAGTAAATATTTAATCATTGACACTCTTAAGCTAAATAAAACCACATTTCAATGATGGAAAATCTGCTAAAATAATAAAAAGACTCTAATGGTAAGATTTATACACCTCAATATCTCTATGGCATAACTATTTTATGCAAGCATATCCAAGAATATATGTGGACGATAGTGATTTTATTAAATTGCTTTGTCTTTGTCATACATAGTTCTATATCTATCTATCTATCTATATATAGATAGATAGATAGATATCTATAGATATCTATAGATATATAGATTTTTGTGTGTGGTACGCGGGCCTCTCACTGCTGTGGTCTCTCCTGTTGCAGAGCACAGGCTCCGGACACGCAGGCTCAGCGGCTATGTCTCACAGGCCCAGCCACTCTGCGGCATGTGGGATCCTCCCAGACCAGGGCATGAACCTGTATCCCCTGCATCGGCAGGCGGACTCTCAAACACTGCGCCACCAGGGGAGCCCAATAGTTCTATATTTTAAGAAAACATTTTTCCAAAATATATATAATAAAGAGAATAATCCTTCATGAGAGCAGAGTATTGTATTATCCTATAATTAAAGCCCTATGAGTTGATCACAAACAATAATTATATAATTATTATTTGGGACTGGAGAAGATCAGAGCTAAACAAATTGTCTCTATACCGTCAATTCTACAATTGTGATCAAAGAAATATTTTTTATCTTATTTTATTTTATTTTATTTTTGGCTGCATTGGGTCTTCATTGCTGCATTCGGGCTTTCTCTAGTTGCAGCAAGAGGGGGCTACTCTTCGTTACGGTGCCCGGGCTTCTCATTGCAGTGGCTTCTCTTGTTGTGGAGAACAGACTCTAAGTGCACAGGCTTCAGTAGTTGTGGCTCACAGGCTCTAGAGCGCAAGCTCAGTAGCTGTGGTGCATGGGCCTAGTTGCTCCACTGCATGTGGGATCCTCATGGACCAGGGCTCAAACCCGTGTCCCCTGCATTAGCAGGCAGATTCTCAACAATTGTGCCACCAGGGAAGCCTGATCAAAGAAAATTTAATGAACTAATGTAGACAATCAGAAGAGAATGCAGACAACTAATTGTAATTCATATAATGGTAATGTAATCTAGCCAGAAAACTCTTCATCCTATATGTATTAGTTTAACATAAATACATCAGAAATATTTAATCAACTAGTTTGCAGTCAAAAATTTATACTTATATTTATGAGGTCTATTAGGACAGCATCAATCTTAATTTAAGATTATTAATATGTATGCAATTTCTCCAATTCTAAATTAGAATCCTTTTCTTTTTGTCTTTCTTTAAGTATTATAATTCAGAATATATATACCTTCATCTAGGTATGAGGGACTGTATGAAAATTACAGAATTGACCTGAGTTCCACATTATTATCACATTTTTCACTAACTAAATTTATCTTACTCCTTTACTTTCATGTCTGCTCCTTTCTAAGAGTCCTACTACAATTATTTGTAAAAATGTAGAACTGACTTCTCACCAGTCCTTTTTAAATTTTCTTAATATTTCAAACAAAATAAAAAAATATTTATTGACTGATATAATTCTTTAAACTTTGACATTTTAGGCATTTTCTTATAATGAAGTTATTAGACCTTCCAAGGAAGTACACTACTTTTGTTGTTCTTAATGTGAAAAGCCTGGAAGTATGACATGGACTAAGGCATGGCAAGTTCGAAAGTCCTTCTTTTCCTAACAGGACTAACCAGCAAATTACATTCATAATACAGAATGAAAATCTTGGGAAGGCTGCATCAGAATAAACTATTTGTAAAAATGACAGAGTATGTTCACAGGATTTGTGATTTAATGTACCAATTCATTGTGAGATTACAATAGTACCATCAAAAGCAGTTTCTGAATTGGGTCCTTACCTATACACTTTATGATTAGAAGCATCATAATTTGCCAAAATATACCACGCAAAACTTGATTCCTTCTGGGTGTTATTTGAAACTGATATAAACCTCATAACTCTCATTATTATAAAATATTTACTGAGCACAATTTCAGCTAGGGTACTGTATAAAACAAAATGACTCATTCAACTCCTTTCTTATAAGTGTTCTTTGATTGATGTAAGCTGCATAAGGGCAAGAAACATGCCTGTTTTTTTTGTCACTGTACCTCAGTGTTTAGCACTGTGCCCAGCACAGAGCAGGTAATGCATGTGTTAAATATATACCTCCTGAAAGAATCATGATTGAAAATTTTGCTGAAAAAAATGAGCTCAATCCAAACAGGATTCCTTTGTTGTAGTCATTTTCACCAGTACTTTATTTCCTCATTACTCACTTCCACTTTTTTTTTTTTTTTTTTTTTTTGTGGTACGTGGGTCTCTCACTGCTGTGGCCTCTCCCATTGCTGAGCACAGGCTCTGGATGCGCAGGCTCAGTGGCTATGGCTTACGGGCCCAGCTACTCTGTGGCACGTGGGATCCTCCCAGACCAGGGCATGAACCCGTGTCCTGTGCATCGGCAGGCGGACTCCCAACCACTGTGCCACCAGGGAAGCCCTCACTTTCACTTTTTACTTACATTTTTCTTTCTTCTTTCATATTCTGAAGTTGCAAAAGTTGGATTATTGTAATATATTCCATACTGAAGAGAAAAACATTCTTCAGCTGCTTATTTTTCCTCTCTATTCCAATTTTTAAAAATTGACTTGACATATCTGTTCATTTCAGAGTAATAGATTGAATTAATAAACTCAGGATTTTGTTCTATCATATAGAAAAACGTTATTTGAATCATACAATTTGAAATATCTCACTAATCTTGACACTGAAGTTCTATTTATCAGTTGGTAAAGTATGTTTCCTAAAGCAAATTTACCAAATTAAAATTTGAAAAGACAAGGCAATTGTTTTACCTACTTATGTTGGCTGGATTTATTTGTTTGTTTTGTTTGTTTGTTTGTTTGCTCTGATTGTCAATTAACTTAATTTTTAAGAAGGAGAGAATACATTTGAGATACATCTCCAGCCACCTTTATTATTCTTTGAAGAACTCAAGAGCAGGAGATCACTACCTTCCCACTGAGAGAAAATGCATTTTACTGTATCACTTATTCTTATTTGTTTCAAAAGTAAATTATAAAGCAAAATCTTGTCCAGTTCTTTGTTTCTTTGTTTCTTTAAGTAGTGACACAGAAGGGCAGTTTCATAGAGCACAGAATGTTTTAAGGCATGTCAATGAGCCACTGATCATATAAGAAGACTTTTTGGGGAAAACCCATAATAATAATCCTAAGGTTCGGCACATGTCCTTTTCTAGATGGCATACCTGAAAATTGCAAATTATTTACTTAAAATATAATGTGTACAGGTGATCTTTGACATCCCAATATGTTATATTAATAGGATGTTATATTGGATGAAAAAGTTAACTAAAGAGCTTTTTTTTGTACAAAAACATTGAAAAATTACTTAAAAAGTTGAAAATGTCCAGTAAGCACATTCTTTCATTCTTTTGGACACCATATGAAGCACTTTGTTCATTTTGAAACACTTTAACATTTTGAGTACATTCTTAGCTCTGTCCTATGAAGAAATTACAAGGATTAACATACAATTGTCATTATTTATTTTTCATATACTGATAATATTTTTAATTAATTTTAAATATAATAAAGAAACTTCTTGAAAAAATATTCTAGAAATATGAATTCTAGAAAATTCAAAAATGTGTCTTTATGTCATTTTCCCATGATTTTAAGCACAAAAGTAACCAAAATATAACCTTTCTGTAAACATTTATTTCCTATGTTTTTAGTAGGACTCAGTATTCTTAAATATTATTTTTTTTGCTAAAAATGGCAAAATGCTTGCATATCACTTATGTAGTCTACTCCAACAAAAATTAATAAAACTAATAAAATTTTAAATCCTTTAGTTTATAAATGAAATTTACTTTCATAAAGGATATATATTTGCAATATTGTACTGTATATATTTCAATTTAACCCAAAGATTCACAGTTCATTTTTCTGGAAACAATTTGTTTTGGAAACAATTTTAATGGTTCTTTGCATTGAAGTTCTTTGACAAGAATGTATCTTTTAAATTATTCTTTTTGGGAACATGGTAGATCATTAAATATGCAAACATAAGTAGCAATAATTAGGAAACAGATTCCTCACTGTTACTTTAGAACAAAATAAAGGAGAAAGAAAACACTTTATGTGAATCTTAATCACTTCCACGTTTCACAAGTTGGAACATCAAGCATAATAACCTTAACTGTGCACTTGCTGTAGCCCTCTACTATATAGTGATTAATCATGTAACCTTCAAAACTTGGCAAGTAGTAGTTTTGGGCAAATACTAACTAGCTGGACATGAAAATCAATGATACTTAATGGAAGCAGAGACTAGTTCCTAGTTATGGAATACATCTTTTTAACATAAGAATGAATCTGAAATCTTAAGACAATAATTATTATAATTTATTAAAGTATTTTAATGGTCAAATATTAAAGATATGAAACTATATTGTAGGAACAGTAGTTTCTTGGCATTATCAGATGCTACTTTGCTCTTCTATTTACAATAGTACACAATAGATGTACATAATAGAAATATATTTTCAGCTATGTTGGTGTAGGAACTATTTATTTTCTGCATACTTTTCTTTAACTCTCACAACTCTCCATAAAACTTTACATTTTTACTGGGGTGTAATCAATCAAAGATGGATTTGTTTACTGGTTCATAGATGATTTATCATGGAAATTGTTTAACATAGTTATAAAGCTTTCTGTTTTTAAGAAATTAATGTTACATTTTAACTGCAAGCAATAAGAGGAATTTAAAGATACAAATTTCCTTTTTAAAAAAATTCTAGTGGCCTAAGTGAACTTAAGTGACTAAAAAGAAAATAGAATCCTTAAAGTTTACCTTATGTGATATTATAATTAGTAGTACACTATGTAGTTTTACAATTGTTAAATTATGATATATTTTAAAATTCTGTCAAAATTTTTCTAAGCATTTGTGTGCTTTAAAGGATACAATATTTTTCTAAAGCTATCTGATATGTGGGTTCTTAATGTTTGTATAAATTTTCAATCTATTTTTCTGTTTAGTTAATTAAAGTTCTTCATAATTGTTAAAAATGATAATTTTAACATTTTTTTCTTGTAAAATCACATTAGATTGATAAATTTCAACATGTAAAACACATAACAAGGTTTTTTTTGGTTTTGTTTCTTTTTCCACTTGGAGTCAGAACTAAAATACTTATTTATTTTTGATAGAAAATATTCAGATATTAGCAATGCATCCAAGTGTCACACATTATCTATACCAGTAATATTGCAATGGTGATTGAAATGATAGTCACACATTCATTGATAAGGATTACTCTAAATTCAGGAATATGAGAAGTGTACTTAAATGGGAATACAACTAATCATTCTTCCAAAGGTCAAATCTGTAGCTGTGACCAAAGAGAAGAGTTTTACAAAATTCAAGGGTTAAAGATGGACTTTGGAATATCTTTACTAGATATTTTTATTCCTTCTTTACAAATGGAGAAATTGAAATTTATTAAGTGTAAACCTCGGAGTAAAATTTAAGGATATTTTTCTTTATTTTACATAAATCTAATGTGTATGGGAATTTTATCCTGACAAAAATTATTTTTCCTCTACCTACTTAGGCAAGGACGTCTGAATTTCTCCATCAGCAATTCTTTCAGGCCATAATATCTTGGGTCATTCTTTCGTTCAATGAAAATTTGTTGCGCCTTTTTTTTTCAAGATCAGCCACTATTTATAATACTAGGAATATTGCAGTGAACAATAATGTTCCTACTTTTGTGTGTGTGTGTGTGTGTGTGTGTGTGTGTGTGTGTGTGATACACAGGCCTCTCACTGTTGTGGCCTCTCCCTTTGTGGAGCACAGGCTCTGGATGCTCAGGCTCAGCGGCCATGGCTCACGGGCCCAGCCACTCCGCAGCATGTGGGATCTTCCCGGACTGGGGCACGAACCCCTATCCCCTACATCGGCAGGCGAACTCTCAACCACTGCACCACCAGGGAAGCCCAATGTTCCTACTTTCATGAAACATGTATTTAGTTGAATGGCAAGCAATAAAAAATAAGACAATAAATATGTAATATATAATAAGTTAGGTAGAAAATAACATAAAACAATTGGTCAGAGCATGAGATGAGTGCTTTTTTAGAGTAATGGTCACAAATTTCTCTTTGATACAGTGACATACAAGCAGACCTCAATAAAACAAGGGTTAACTTTTAAATCGTTAGTACAGAAGTTGTATCTAAAGGTGAAAATGGAATATGTTCCTCAAGTTTTAAATTTTTCGTCAGCTTTACCTGTGAGTTTTATACTTACATATGTTTTTATGTTACTAATTAGTGTCCTTTCCTTTCAACTTCAATAACTCCCTAGAACATTTCTTGTAAGTTTGGTCTAGTGGTGATGAACACCAGCTTTTTTTGTCAGGCAAACTCTTTATCTCTCCTTGAATTTTAAAGGACAACCTTACCAGGTAGAGTATTCTAGGTTGGATTTTTTTTTTTTCTCTTTCAGCACTTTGAATATATTGTGCCACTCCCTTTTGGCCTGCAAGTTTTCTGCTGAAGAATCTGCTGATAGTGTTACAGGGGTTCCCTTGTTTATAGCAAGTTTCTTTTCTCTTGCTGCTTTTAATAGTCTTTGTCTTTAACTTTTGGCAATTTAATTATAATATATCCTGTTGTATGTTTTTTAGGATCCATCTTATTTGGTACTTTTTGTACTTACTGAATCTGAATTGTCTGTTTCTTTCCCCAGTTTAGGGAAGTTTTTAGCCATTACTTTGAATAAGACTTCTGTTCCTTTCACTTTCTTCTCCTGGGGAACATAGAATATGTATAATGGACAGCTTGATGGTGTCCTATAAATCTCTTAATCTATTTTCACTCTTTTCATATTTTTTTTTCTTTTTGCTCCTCTGATTGGGTGACTACCACTGCCTTGTCTTTGAGTTTGCTGATCTTTTCTTCTGTTTAATCTAGTCTGTTTTTGCACCACTCTATTAAAATTTTCAGTTCAGTTACTATATTCTTCAGCTCTATAATTCTGTTTCATGATTTTTTATATTTTCTATCTCTGTTGAAATTCTCACTTTGTTCATGCATTGTTCTACTGACCTCAGTGAGCATCTTTATAATTTTGAACTCTCTATTGGGTAATTCACATTTCTGTTTTATTAAGTCGGTTTCTGGAGACTTATAGTGTTCTTTTGTTTGGAACATGTTCCCTATTTGTTTTGTTTTGTTTTCTTTTATTTTCTTTCCCTGACTCTCTGTATTGGCTTATGAGTGTTGGATAAAAGAGCCTTCTCTCCCAGTCTTGACAGCAGGGGATTAATGAATGCCAAGCCCCATCAGCTTCCAGAGCTAGGTGATTTTTGTGTCAGCCAGCCGTAACAGTTGGTGGACAATCTTCTTCGGAGGAGAACTGGAGACTTGGTTTTACTCTTGTAATGAGCTATGGGGAGACAGCAGTAACATGCCCACTAGCTCTTTCAGGCTTCTAGGAGGATCCAAGTCAGCTCCCACATTTAGGATGATTAGAAGCTGGAACTTCAGACAGCAGCTAGGAAAAGCTGCAGACAATCCCTTCCAAGGAGAAAATGAGAGATGTGTGCTTTTCCTGGGGTTTTTTTGCCCTGAGACCACAGAGGATAGTTGCAAGAAATGCATGCTCACCTATTTGAAAACATATTAAACTGATTTTATGGTCCTGTGAAACTCAAAATGCCAAACCCTGTTAGCTGTCTGAGCTAGGTGAGTTGAGGGTTCATTCTTTACGTAGCAGCTGCAAAAGTTGGGGCACTAGATGTATGGACAAGCTCATTCCAGAGAGATGCTAGCAATTTGTTTTTATTGTTAGAGCTAACTGGATGGAGACAGTAAGGGAAGTGTCACCCAGCACTTTCAGCCTCCAGAAAGTATCCCGGTCAGCAGATAGATGCAGGTTGATTAGAAGACAGACCCTCTGAAAGCAGCTGGGAAAATATACAGTCACAGCCCTTCCAGAAAAAAAAAAAAAAACTGGGAGATGATAAGCTTTTTTTTCCCCTGCTTTCTCTGTACTGAGTCCAAGAGGATAGGGATTGTTTGTGCATTTATTTAACAGCTGATGCTTTATTTTCTATAGTCCTGTGGGACTCATGAATTCAAGTCCTGTTGGTTCTCAGAGCTAGGTGATTTGGGGGCCCATCCCTCACATAGCATCCTTAAAATTTGGGCTACTACATATGTGACCCAAACCATTTGCTCCTCAGGGAAAAGTTGGGAGTTGGGAATTCCCTCATGATAGTAAGGCATTGTGCCAGGGGTGTGGTTTTTGGAGGGAAATATATTCATTTCAATGTATTTTCTCAGTCACCCAGTGCATAGGATTCACTCAGCTAGTTTCTGGATTTCTCTCAGAAGCAACTGATATGTGTGTAGTTGTATATTCAGTGCATCTGTGGGAGGAGAAAAATCTTCCTATGTTGCCATCTTGGTGGTGTTTCAGCTCACTTATGTTATAAACTGTTTTAAGAAAAACTCAGTGAGAGGGATAACATTGAGGCAAGTTTGTTATTGTGTTTCTATAATTTAGTTTTTTTCTGAGCGTTAGAGCCCTCTGGGATGAAATCTACATAAACAAATGTGATATTTTTAGCTTTTTAAAATCACTAGGCATTTTAAAACTGAGGTATAAATAGAGACAACTTATTTATTCTCTATTATAAAATGCAACTCAAATTTGTCACCTAATTAATGGCATCTAGATTTGAGCTCTCAGTTTCAAAGAGTTTGAAATTCAAATCAACAACATTGATGTACGGGTGCAGAGGAATTATATTAATATAAACACAGAAATATTGAATCAGAAACTCTCATACTAATAACTATCTGATATGAGCCTAAGGCAAAATGAAAACAGAGAGTCCCTGCTCTTTCCAAAGGCACACACATACTTATAAAAAACAGTTGACATCACAGGAATTTAAAATATATATATATTTATAATCTTCTCTTTCTCTGTTTGTTCCTCTTGCCTCCTGCAGTCTCCAAGAGTAATAAAGTTAGATTCTGATCAATATTGCTCCAATGAATTAACTCATCCATTACTCAGTGTTTGTTGAGTACTTATAAATGTTGAATATATAGAATGATATAAGCAATTTTAAAAGCCTATGTTTCAGGCACTGTGCTTGTTTCTAGGGATATACATGGGATTAAACAGAATTCCATTTTGGAGAGGGTTTATAATCTCTAATGGGTAATATAGACATTTAACTTAATTATAATAAAAATGGGATAATGCAATGACTTTTAAAATGTGAGAGAGATTATATACAGAGCCAGAGTAGCCTAGAGATGGGAATTTTATACTCTCCATGGAGGAGCCAGAGAAGGATTTCCAGAAGAGTCTATACTTAAACTAAGCCTTGAAGCATAACAAGAAATGTTTAGCTAGATAAAATAGAAATGGAGATTAATAGCAGAGGGAAGAATGCCCAGGCATGAAGATGACAGGAAGTATACCACCTGAAAATAAATATGTATGCATAATAATATCAGGTGACCAGTACCAAACCAAGACAAACTGTTAAATTATACTAACACATGAATTTTATCCTAAAAGACTTTGGGAGACATTTAAATATTTTAAGTAACTAAGTATCATGTTAACATATCCTTGTCAACACTTGGCATTGTCAATCTTTTGCTTTAACTTTAGCCTTTCTAATGCGTGTATACTGATATCTAGTTATGGTTTTCATTTGTATTTCCCTAGTGACAGATGTTAAGCAATTTTTCATGTTTATTGACATATGTATCACTTTCTTTTTTTAAGTACCAATTGTTAAATTTGTTTTTCCTCTTATTACATTGTATGAATTCTTTATACATTCTAAACACAAGACCCTTTTTTGTAATACATGTTGCAAAAAAAATTTTTCTCCTCACTCTCTGGTTCCTTTTTCTTTTTGCACCAGTGTCGTTCCTAGAGCAAACGTTTTTGACTCCTGTAAAGTCCAATTTACAAATTTCTACGGTTTGTGCTTTCTGCATGCAATTTAAGGAATCTTTCCCTACTTCAAAGTTATGGAGATTGTTTTCTTCTGCAAGTTTTATAGTTTGAGGTTTTCCATTTAGAACTATTATACATTTGGGACAAATTTACAGATATAAAGTTGTTCTAGCATTACTTGTTACAAAGACTTTATTTTTCCATTTGAATGAGATTGGCCCCTTTATGACAAACCGAATGATTAAATATGTGTGGGTACATTTCTGCACTCCTTATCTTGTTCCATTGATCTGTTCCAGGTACATCTGTCAATTCCAAATGACCTTGATTGTTCTACCCATTAAAAATTGCTCACCTTACTCAAAGTTTCTGGTATTTCATAAAAATTTAAGAATCAGCTTGTCAATTCCTACTAAAAGGTCTGCTAGGATGTTATTAATATCTATAGATTAATTTTAGGGTAACTGGACTTTCAATCCATGAACACAGTTAATGGCTCCATTTTTCTATATCTTCAATTTCTTTGAGCAGTGATTCACAATTTTAGTATAGAAGTCTTAGATACCTTTTATTAAATTTCTTATTAGTATAAAATTATGTTTGCTGTCATTGAAGATAAAATTAACTTTATGATTTATTTTTAAATTTTTTGTTATTAGTAAATAAAAATACAATTGATTTTTACATATTGACCTTGCATTCTCAACTTCTGTAAGTTGACATATTAGTTACAGTAGTTTTTTATTTTTTGTAGATTTTGAGGAATTTGCTAGGTAAAATTATGTTGCTGAAGTGAAATTACATCTTTATTTCTGTTTTTCCAATCTGTATACTTTTTGTTTGTTTGTTTGCCTTATCATAAAGCAAAGATCTCTAATTCAATGTTGAACGATATTTGAAAGAAAGCATCCTTGTTGTAAGTGATGTTTCATTCTGTAGAAATTCTTTTAGCACTTACTGAAGAGGAGGTCATATGGTGACAAATTTTCTTCATTTTTATTTACCTAAATATATTTAATTTTTTTTTACTTTATTCCTTAATAATACAGTTGCTGCACATTGAATTCTGCTGAAAGAGTTTTATTTTCCCAAGCTCTTTAAAAAATGAGCCACCATCATTTTGGTTTCTAATGAGAAATATGTTGACTTTCAAATCATCATTTCTGAATTATATAATGTGACATTTTTATTTGATAGCTTCAAAGAATATTCTTTATCTCTGTTATTCAGTCACTAGATTATGCCATATGTATATGTGGCTTTAATTGAATTATATCCTGTTTGGGGTTGGCTGAACTTCTTAAATTTGTATATTTATGTCTTTCACAAAATATGATAATATTTCAACCATTATTCCTTCAATCATTTTTCATGTCCTATTCTTTCTGTCTCCATTGAAAAGTAATACTTTCTTCTCATGGTAATTAATAAGTATCTTGTAAGCCTATACTTTGAGACTATGTAACTATATTGTGTCTTTTCATCCATTCACTCATTAATTTTAGCATGTGCTAATGATTCTTGCTTGCAACTGATATTACTAAGGTGTTAGCTAAGTGATGTTAGCCAAATGGTAGTTTTCTTTTTCCATATTTTTTCTAGTTATTGATTAGTCTTTTACTATAAAAAGTAATTTTCCTTTCTCTGCTATTAGTTATTTTTTTAGTTACTTATGTATCAACATATATTCATGGATATTTATTTTATTCTGTGTGCTTTAAGCCATTACTATATCAAATATGGCCACAGGGAACTCCTAATTGCTTCTTGTGTCCTTTGGACATGGTTCTATCATTTATTTTTCAGCTCTTACTTTACTCCTGGCACCAAAGGGTGGTTCAGTCTCATATTGTTTTTTCTCTTCCACAACATTGAAATCATCTATTTCTCTAAGAAGCTTTCATTTTATTTTATTGGAGAATGAGAATTAGAAACCCAAATCTTGTCTTGTCACTAGGTGTCCTCATGGATATTAAAGTGTCATTGCTTTCAGGCCCTCTCAGCATACAGTATCTCTATCTGTATCTGTCACTTCCCAAATGAGATGCATGTATTTTTCTGGCCTTATTGAACTAAATTATTGCCCTAGTTATGAACTTCAGTACAGTGTTGAAAAGAAGTTGTGAGCAGTAATTAACTTAGTTTTCCCCCCAAACCCAGGGGCTATTTGAAAACTCTAGAGTTATTCTTGTGAGATATAAATTGAGGAACTTGTAGGGGGTGGTAGAATTGGCATCTGGTAGACAGAAGGCAGAAAGTCTGCTGAATATTGTACAGTCAAAGGACATCCTGACACAGCAAAGAATTATCTAATCCAAAATATCAGTAGTGCTGAAGTTGACAAACCCTGTCTTAAAGAAAAGGCATTTATTTATTTTTCTATACTATGATACTAACTGTTCACTAAAAACCTAGGGAAAGAGACAAAATAAATCTTACCAAAGTGTCACCCAGCTTAATCTCAAATTAGATTTTAATTTAATTTAGATGATCATTCTTCAACCTTTATGTCTAACTGAGGCAATTTCAAAACCTATAATGTGGAATAAAACAACATATTCCACATTCAGCACCAACCATACAAGTAGCCTGGAAAATATATCTGATATTCAAAAATAAAAATAAACATATTAGGGGAAACACCCACAAGTATTCAAAATATTGGAATCAGTGTACAAGAAATTTAAAAGAGATATAAGTAGTATGTTCAACAAAAAGAGAAAAAGAAAAAAAAGAGAGAAAAAGATAGATAGTGAAATAAACTTATGGCAGAATTGGAATAGGTAATTGAAGTACAATAAATATTTGGAAATAAACTATTAAAAATCTAAAATTAGAAACTCAGTGGATGGGTTTAATAACATATTAGGCAAATAAAAATGTAAGAATTTTAAATGGAAACACACGTCAATAGAAATTATCCAAAGCACAGAGTTTGGAAAAAAAGAAAAATAAAAGAAATATAGGAGAGACATATGAGACATAGTAAAAAGAGAATATATGTGGAATTAGAGTCCCAGAAGAGTAATGAGAGATATGTAACCATAAATATATGCAGAAATAATGGAGGGGAGTTGTCAAGAAGGCAGAGTGGGAAGACAATGAACTTACCATCTTCCAGGGGCACTCCAAAATTACAACTATTTTCAGGCCAACCATTGATAAGAGCTATGCAAACACTAGCAGAAAAGATTTTCCACAAAGGTATAAAGCAGGAACCACAACAAGAACAATAGAAGTAGAGATGCAGTATAGTCAAGACCCACATTACTGGGTAAGCAAATCACAAATGAGAAGATAATCAGAACTGTAGATTTTCTTCCCAAATAGTGAGAGGTCTGAGCCCACACTGGGTTCCCCAGCCCAGGGTCCTGCACCAGAAAGAGAAGACGCCAGAGTATCAGGCTTTGAAGGCCAGCAAGCTTGTGTATAGGAAAGCTGGAGGGCTATAGGAAACAGAGATTCTGCTTTTAAAGGGTACAGGCAAAATCTCACTTAATCTAAGACCCAGTGCAGAGGCAGTAATTTGAAAGGAGCCCAGTTCAGACACAGTTGAGGATCTGGAGGAGACTCCTAGAGAGACAGTAGGCAACTGGAACTCTGCCTGGGGATAATGACTCAGGTGGCATCAATTTTGGGGAACTTGTACTACCACAAGGACACTGGTGCTGTCAAATGCCACTTTGGAGTCCTCCCTCTAGGCTTTTAGCACTAAGGGCATACCCATTCACCACCTGGTCAACACAAGTCCAAGGACACCATCTGGGGCCCAGCTGTACCCATCCTGGGACCAAACTCCAGTTATCAGTGAACCAGAACTAGCCCCAAGATTCCCTGGGCCCTGGCCTATCCCACCAGTAGACTGACACAAAATTTGGAACACCCAAGGCCCTTCAGCCAGAGACCCTGGAACTAATTTTTGCCCAACAGTGAGTGAGTACTAGCAGAAGGAGCATCTGGGCCAAGACCCCTCCCTTTTCTCTCTGTCTTTTTCTCTGGGACCCCTACAAAGCAAATATTAGTACGCTTGCTGTTGTGCTACAGGTCTCTTAAACTGTCCTCCTTTCAAAAATTATTTTCTCATTTTTCTTTGTAGCTTGAATGATTTCCACTACTCTGTCTTCCAGTTCACCTATCTGCTCCTTGTATCATCTAATCTACTGTTGATTTCTGTGAGTGTATTTTTATTTATTTTTATTTTTCCCTGTGTTATATTTGGGTATATTCTTTTTTTTTGAAATGACTTTTTTGTTTGTTTTTTATTTTTAAATTTTTATTAGAGTATAGTTGATTTATAATGTTGTGTTAGTTTCTGCTGTACAGCAAACTGAATCAGTCATACATACACATATATCCACTTTTTTAAAATTCTTTTCCCATGTAGGTCATTAGAGAGTATTGAGTAGAGTCACCTGTGTTATATAGTAGTTCCTTATTACTTATCTATTTTAAATGTGGTAGTGTGTGTATATCAAGACAAATCTCCCAGTTTATCCCTCCCCTGCCTTCCCTCCTGGTAAACATGAGTTTGTTGTTTCATCTGTGGCTCTTTTCTGTTTTGCAAATGTTCATTTGTACCATTTTTTAGATTCCACATATAAGTGATATATGATATTTGTCTTTCTCTATCCGGCTCACTTCACTCAGCATGACAATCTCTAGGTCCTTCCATGTTGCTGCAAATGACATTATTTGGTTCTTTTTTATGGCTTAGTAATATTCCATTTTATGTATGTACCACATCTTTTTTATCCATTCTTCTGTTGATGGACATTTAGGATGCCTCCATATCCTGGCTATTATAAATAGTGCTGCAATGAATATTGGGTTGCATGTATCTTTTCAGATTATGGTTTACTCTGGATATATGCCCAGGAGTGGGATTGCTGGATCATATGATAGCTTTATTTTTAGTTTTTATAGGAACCTACATACTGTTCTCCACAGTGGCTGTACTAATTTATATTCCCCTTAGCAGTGTAAAAGGGTTCCCTTTTCTCCACACCCTCTCCATAATTTATTTTTTGTAGATTTTTTGAAGATGGCCATTCTGACTGGTGTGAGGTGATACCTCACTGTTGTTTTGATTTGCATTTATCTAATAGTTAGTGACACTGAGCATCCTATCAATGTGCCTCTTGGCCATCTCTATGTCTTCTTTGGAGAAATGTCTATTTAGATCATCCACCCATTGTTTGATTGGGTTTTTTTTATATATATTGAGCTGCAAGAGCTGTTTGTATATTGTGGAGATTAATCCATTGTCAGTCCCTTTGTTTGCAAATATTTTCTCCCATTCTCTGGGTTGTGTTTTCATTTTGTTTATGCTTTTTTTTTTTTTTTTTTTTTGCTGTGCAGCAGTTTTAAGTTTAATTAGGTCTCATTTGTTTATTTTTATTTTTATTTTCATTACCTTAGGAGATGGATCATAAATGATCTTGCTGCTATTTATATCAGAGTGTGTTCTTCCTATGTTTTCCTCTAAGAGTTTTATAGTATCTGGCCTTACATTTAGATATTTAATTCATTTTGAGTTTATTTATGTTTTAATTTCATTCTTTTACATGTAGCTATCTAGTTTTCCAAGCACCACTTATTGAAGAGACTGTCTTTTCTCCCTTGTATATTCTTGCCTCCTTTGTCATAGATTAGGTGACCATAGGTGTGTGGGTTTATCTCTGGACTTTCTATCCTGTTCCCTTGATCTATATTTCTGTTTTTGTGCCAGTACCATATATTATCAGGATGGTAGCTTTATAGTATAGTCTGAAGTCAGGTAGCCTGATTTCTCCAGTTCCATTTTTCTTTCTCAAGATTGCTTTGGCTATTCATTGTCTTTTGTGTTTCCATGCAAATTGTAAATTTTTTTGTTTCAATTCTGTAAAAAATGCTATTGGTAATTTGATAGGGACTGCTTTGAATCTGTAGATTGCTTTAAGTAGTATAGTCATTTTCACGATATTGATCCTTCCAATCTAAGAACATGGTATATCTTTCCATCTGTTTGTGTCATATTTGATATCTTTCATCAGTATCTTACAGTTTTCTAAGTACAGGTTTTTTCCTCCTTAGGTAGGTTTATTCCTAGGTATTTTATTCTTTTTGATGCAATTGTAGATGAGGTTGTTTCTTTAATTTCTCCTTCTGATCTTTCATTGTTAATGTATAGGAATGCAAGAGATTTCTGTGCATTAATTTTGTATCCTTCAAATTTACCAAATTCACTGATGAGCTCTAGTACTTTTCCAGTAGCATCTTTAGGATTTTCTATTTATAGTATTATGTCATCTGAAAGCAGTGACAGTCTTAATTCTTTTCCAAATTGGATTTCTTTTATTTCTCTTTCTTCTGTGACTGCTGTGGCTAAGACTTCCAAATAAAACTCCAACTGAATAAAATGGAGAGAGTGGACATACTTGTCCTGTTTCTGCCTATCTCCACTTCATTTAGTTGTTCTTGTATGTTTTTATTTTGTTCCTTCATCTGCAATATATTTCTCTGTTATCTCATTTGTCTAACTTTCTGTGTTTTGTGCTCTTCTTTCTTCAGGCTGCAGGATCGTAGTTCCTCTTGCTTCTGGTGTCTGCTTCCTTGTGGGTGAGTTCTGGGGCTTGTGTAGGCTTCCTGGTGTGATGGACTGGTGCCTGCCCTTTGGTGGGTGGAGCTGGGTCTTGTCCCTCTGGTGGGCAAGGCCATAACAAGGGGTATGTTTTGAGGTGGCTGTGAGCTTAGAACAACTTTAAGCAGCCTATCTTCTGATGGATGGGGCTGTGTCCCTATCTTGGATGTTGTTGGGCCTGAAGATTTCCAGCACTGGAGTCTGCAGGTTTTTGGGTGGGTCTGGGTCTTGGTGACAAAATGGGGACCTTCAGGGGAGCTCACTCTGATGAATATTCCCTCGGGCATCTGCTACTTGTGTTTTTGTCCCCACAGTGAGCTAGAGTTGACTTTTGCTTCCTCAGGAGACCCTCCATGACCCCTAGGTAGGTCTAGCCCAGGTTCCCATGGAGGTAGTACTTTGTACTGGACCCCAGTGCACTTGAGGCTTTGTGTGTGGAGTCGCTGTTTCCTCTAGCCCTATGGATATTCTACACTCAATCACTGCTGGCCTTCAAGGTTAAATGCTCAGGGGATTCTTCCTCCCGATGCCAGACCTTCAGACTATCTTAGAGAGCTATTTTATGTGGGAACATCCTTGTGTATCTTGCATGGGTTTAATATTTTTTGGTGGGAGTACTGTTTTTAGTATAGATGTCTGCCACCTCTTTCCTCAGTGTATACTGGCCATTATCCTCTTGCTAAGAGGTATGACTGATGTTGTAGTAGCCAGAGCCTGCCCTGGACATTGAGCAAGACCTCCCTTTGCTCTGTGGGTGTCACTGCTGTCAGGGGTGGGGTCTGTTACCTACTTGTTGGAGTAGAGGACCTCAAACCTGTTTCTTAGCTGTGTTTCTCATCTTCAGTGAGGTAGGAGGGATTGGATCACTCTCAATGGGAGACAAGCCACTGAGTATTCCTCCTCTGGAGCTGTTCACCTGTGGGTGTTCTCTGTTGTATCACCTTTCACCTGTTGTGCAAGCTCTCAGATTACACTGTTTGGGACACTGCTCTCAGCCCCACCTCAACCATAATTATGCCAACAATTGACCCTGGTATCTCTCAGCCTTTTTATTCACAGGCCACCAGCATAGATCCACTGAAGTCAGGTTCTGGGATTGGAGTAATCATGGATCTGGACACATTGTGGGCACTATGGGGGCAGCTCAGACTCTGGTCTGGCCCAATCCCCAGGTGTACATGCCCACAAAGTCTACAGCCACTAAAGTTAGACCTATCTTGGCTGTGGAAGCACTCGTTGTCTGTTCAATTGTTCTGGAGGCACTGAGTTTACAAAGCCATTCATGGGGGTGTCAATCCATGGTTTGCACAACTGCAAAGAGAGATTTCAGCTTTTCTTGCTTAGTTGCATGGCCCCTGGTGCTCAGCTGTGGTTTCAGCCCCACTTCTGCCTGTGGGCCACCCACATGGGTCTGTTCCCAAGGCTGCCTCAGAGCACACAAATCCACCCTATCAAGGAGGGGATATGGAGGAGACAGTGTCCAGCAGTGCAAGAGAGTCCACCCCAGCAGGGACAAGGCACAGAGGAAAAGGCAGTGGTTGCTGGGGTTTTGAGAGCTTCCACTGTGGCTGGGATGGGACACAGAGGAGGAGGCAGGCTGCCATTTTCAAAAGAGCACCTGCCCCATTGGGAACCCTTCCTAATGCCCAGGGAAGGAGGGGTTGCAGTGCTGGGACAGAGGCTGTGATGCTGACCTTGTCCTTTGTGCATCACTCAACAATGGCACTTTACTTCTAAGACATTCCAACTTTCCTACATGAACATTACTGTTTGAGGATTTCCTCACTCCCATGCCTTAAGGCTGTCTCCTTGTATCCAACAGCAGTCCCCTACCCATGTCTGCTCTCCAAGCCCATGTCCCATCAGCCACTAAATTTCTGCAGCTATGGACACATCTCTCAGGCTGGGGCAGGCAGGGCTGTGGTAAACACCATCTGTGGAGGTCTCACTGTGCCCTGTCTGCCACAGACCAGTTGCTGCATTCTCCTCCAATAGATCCTGAAGCTCCCAAATGATCTCCCAACTGGTTATGGGGCTTCCCCAGATGTAGGAACCTCTCCTCTCCTTCAGCTCCCCACCAGGGGTGTAGGTTCTGTTCTGCTTCCTCTTCTCTTCCTTTCCCCTTCTTCTTTCTTTCACCCTACTCAGTTAGGCATGGATATTTCTTGTCCTTTTAGTGTCCAAAGGCCTTGGCAGGTGCTCTGTGAGAATAGTTCTATTTATAGATGTATTATTGATGTGTTTGTGGGGAGAGATGAACTCCATGTCATCCTACTCCTCTGCCATCTTGACTCCTGGGTGTATTTTTAATTTCAGTTATTGTATTCTTCACCTCTGCTTGGTTCTTCTTTATATTATCTAAATGTTTGTTAAAATCTCTCTGTGTTCATCCATTCTTCTTCTAAGTTCATTGAGCATCTTTATGATCATTACTTTGATCTCTTTACTGGATATATTGTTTAGTTCTTTTTCTGAGGTTGGAATATATTCTTCTGGCACCACATTTTGCCTAATTATCTGCTTATTTATATATATTAAGTACATTTATTATTTTTCTTAATTTTGGAGAAGTGGCCTCATGTAGGAATTGTTCTATGGGACCCAGCAGCACACTCTCATCTGGTCACCAGAAATACATACTTTAGGTGTACCTCCTATACAGGCTATGTGGGACCTTCTATTGTAGTGTGGTAGAGTACTGTGAGCACACTGTAGGCAGGGCTGGCCCCTGGGCTGGTTGGCTGCCAGGCCCTGCCTTGTTTGGTGGATGCCTGCCTGCTGGTGGTTGGACCCATGTTCTGGCTCTGAAAGTCAAAAGGCTTGTTAAGCAGTAAAGTAGATGACACATACTAATACTTACTTTATAGGTATCTCAGAGGATAAAAAGAGAGAGAAAAGGGAAGAGAAATTATTCAAAGAAATAATAGCTGAAAACTTTCCTAACCTGGGAAGGAAGCAGACATCCAAGTCTTGGAAGCTCAAGGCAGAATGCCAAACAAGATGAACCCAAAGAGACACACACCAAGAAAATTTGTAATTAAAAGGGCAAAATTAAAGATAAAAAGAGAAATTACAAGTAACAAGAGAAAAGCAATTAGTGACATAAAAGGAAACTCCCATGAGGCAATCAGCTAACTTTTCAGCAGGAAATTTGCAGACCAGAAGGGAGTGGCATAATATATTTAAAGTGATGGAAGAAAAATCCATACAACCAAGAATAGACTACCTGGCAAGGCTATCATTCAGACCTGAAGGAGATGTCAAAGGTTTTATGGACAAGAAAAGCTTAAAGAGTTCAGTACAACTAAACTGGCTTTACACGAAATGTTAAAGGAATGTCTCATAGTGGAAAAGTCCACAACTAGAGATATGAAATTTACAAAAGGAAAAATTTCATTTTTTTTTTAAGCCTACAGCACCTCGTATTCCAAGGCAGTCTCCCATCCATGTACTAACCAGGCCGACCGTGCTTAGCTTCTGAGATCAGGAAAGGTCAGGCACTTGCAGGGCGGTATTATTATAGGGAAAAATTTCATTGGTAAAGACATGTACACAGTAAAAGGAGTAGATCAATCACTTATAAAGCTAGTAGGAAGGTGAAAAGACAAAAGTAGTGAAATCATCTATATCCACTAGAAGTAGTTAATGTCTGCAAAAAGAATATAAAATATGATGTCAAAAACATTAAATTTGGAGGTTGAGTAAAAATTCAGGGTTGTTAGAATGCTTTCAAACATAAGAGATTATAAACTTAAAATAACCATGCATATATATATATATATATGTTTATATATATATACATATATATAAGTTTATATATATATATATAAGTTTATATATATACATATATATAAGTTTATATATATACATATATATAAGTTTATATATATGTATATATATAAGTTTATATATATATACATATATATAAGTTTATATATATATATAAGTTTATATATATATATATATATATATATATATATATATGTATATCGCATGGTAACCACAAACTGAAAACCTATAATACATACACACACACAAAAGAGGAAGAAATACAAACATAGTGTGAAAGACAGTCATCAAATCACAAGGGAATAGAGCAATAAAAGAAGAAAAAAACAAAAAAAGAACTACAAAAACAACCTAAAAATGGTTACCAATATGGCAATGACTACATACCTATTAATCCTGAAAAGTAACTGGACTAAATGCTTCAAAATATAGAGAGTGGATAAATGGATAAAAAAACAAGACCTATGTATATGCTGCCTAAAAGACTCACTTCATCAGATCCAAAGACACACACATACTGAAAGTGAGAATTGGAAAATTATTCCATGGAAATGAAAATGAAGAGCAAGAAGGGGTAGAAATATTGATATAACACAAATTAGAATTTAAGCAAATAATATAACAAGAGACAGAGAAGGACATTACATAATGAGAAAGGGATAAGTTGAATAAAAAGATATAATGATTATAAATATATATGCACCCAAGAGAGGAGCACCTAAATACATAAAACAAATATTAATAGAAGTAAATGGAGATATTGACAGTAACACAAAATTGTAGGGCACTTGAACAACCCACTTACATCAATAGGCAAATCTGAAAATCAATAACAGAAAATCAATAACAAAGTTTAGGCATAGTAAGACATTACTATGATCACATATGCCAATAAAATGGACAATTAATAAGAAATGGATAAATTCCCAGAAATGTATAATCTCCCAAGACTGAATCAGAAAGAAATAGAAAATATGAAGAGACAAATATCCAGCAATGAAATTGAATCAGTAATTAAAAAAAAAAAAGTCAAGAAACAGGAGTCCAGGATCAATGGCTTCATAGATGAATTCTACAAAATATTTAAAGTTAACACCTCTCCTTCTCAAACTGTTCCAAAGTATTGTAGAGAAGGGAGAAGTTCTGAATTCATTTTACAAGGCCAGCATCATCCTGATACTGAAAGCAGACAACACCACCACACAATAGGAAGTTACAGGCCAATATCACTGATGACTATAGATGTAAAAATCCTCAATAAAATATTAACAAATTCAGCAAATATATTAAAAGGATCACAAACCATGATCAAGTGGGTTTTATCCCAGGAATTCAAGAATGATTCAATATCTGCAAACCAATCAAAATGAAACCTTCCATTTACAAATTAAAGAATAAAAATCACTTGATAATCTCAATAGATGAAGAGAAAGCTTTTGACAGAATTCAACATATATTTATGATTAAAACTTTCAACAAAGTGTGCATAGAGGAAACATATTTCAACATAATAAATGCCACATATGACAAGCCCACAACTAATATCATACTCAACAGTGAAAAGCTGAACGATTTTCCTCTAAGATCAGCAGCAAGACAAGGATGTCCACTCACCACCTTTAGTCAACATAATATTGGAAGTTCTAGTCATAGCAGTTAGGCAAGAAAAAAGAAATAAATGGCATCTAAATTGAATAAAAGAAGTAAAACTTTCAATCTTTGTAGGTGACATGAATATATATAGAAAACCCTAAAGACTCCACTAAAAAAAACCTATTAGAACTAACAAATTCAGTAAAGGTGAAGGATGCAAAATTATTATACAGAAATCTGTTTCATTTATATATACTGCAAATTAACTATAAGAAAGAGAATTGCACCAAAATTAATTAATTACCATTAATAATTGCACCAAAAGAATAAAATACCTAGGGATAAATCTAATCAAGGAGGCAAAAAAAAAAACAATTGTAAATCTATGATGAAAAAAATTGAAGACAACACAGACAAATGTAAAGATATATTATACTGTGATCATAGATTGGAAGAATTAATATTTTTAAAAATATACACACCACTCAAGGCAAGCTACAGATTAAATGTAATCATTTTCAAAATACCAATGACATTTTTCACAGCACTAGAACAAAAATTATAAAACTTGTATGGAGGGGCTTCTCTGGTGACACAGTGGTTAAGAATTCACCTGCCAATGCAGGGGACACGGGTTCAAGCCCTGGTCCGGGAAGATCCCACATGCTGCAGAGCAACTAAACCCATGGGCCACAACTACTGAGCCTGTGCTCTCATGCCCACAAGCCACAACTACTAAGCCCATGTGCCACAACTAGTGAAGCCTGCATGCCTAAAGCCCGTGCTCCACAACAAAAGAAGCCACGACATTGAAAAGCCTATGCACCACATCAAAGGGTACTCCCCACTCACTGCAACTAGAGAAAGCCTGTGCACAGCAACGAAGACCCAACACAGCCATAAATAAATAAATTTATTAAACAAAAAAATCTTGTATGGAAAGACAAAGACCCTGAATAGCTAAAGTAATTCAGAGAAAGAAGAACAAAGGTAGAGGTATCATGCACCCTGTTTTCAAACTAGACTACAAAATATAGTAATCAAAACAGTATGGTATTGGCACAAAACAGACACATAGATCAATGGAACAGAATAGAGATCTTATGTGGTCAGTTAAAATACAATGAAGCATGAAAGAATATACAATGAGAAAAATATAGCTTCTTCAATAAATGGTGGGAAAATTGGACTGCTACATGAAAAATAATTAAACTGGACTACTTTCTCACACCATACACAAAAATAAACTCAAAATGTATTAAAGACTTAAATGTAAGACCTGAAATCATAAAACTGCTAGAAGAAAATATAAACAGTGTACAATCTGACATCAGTCTTAGAATTTTTTTTTTCTGATATGTCTCTTCAGGCAAGGGAAACAATAGTAAAAATAAACATGTGGACCAAATCAAACTAGAAAGCTTTTGTACAGTGAAGTAAACTGTCAATAAAATGAAAAATCAGCCTACTGAATGAGAGAAGACATTTGCAAACAATATATTGGATAAGACACAAATATACAAATAACTTGTACAAAAGTTATTTGTATATTTGTATCTTATATAAATAACTTGTACAAAATATACAAATAACTTGTACAAAACAACCTCAAGAAAACAAACAACCTGATTAAGATTGAGTAGAGGACTTGAATAGACATTTTTTTCTAAAGAAGTCATACACAGGCCAACAGACACATGAAAAGATACTCAACATTACTAATCATCTCGGAAATGCAAATCAGTGAGATATCACATCACACATGTTAGAATGGCTTTCATGAAAAAGACAACAAATAATAAGTGCTGGCATGGATGGAGAAAAGCAAACTCACATACTCCGTTGGTGGAAATGCAAGTTCTCACACTCCTATAGAAAACGGTATGGAAAGTCCTCAAAAAATTAAAACTAGAACT
The DNA here is from genome assembly GCF_964341445.2 of Mesoplodon mirus. Classification (NCBI taxonomy): domain Eukaryota; kingdom Metazoa; phylum Chordata; class Mammalia; order Artiodactyla; family Ziphiidae; genus Mesoplodon; species Mesoplodon mirus. The sequence goes on from NC_138992.1 coordinate 47,898,665, forward strand.
GCTATACGATTCAGCAGTTCAACTTCTGGGTATTTTTTGAACGGAAAAAGCCATTAGTTTAAAAGATATAGGCACCTCTATGTTCATTGCAACACTATTTATATAAACCAAGACATGGAAGCAACATAAGTGCCAATCAATAGAAGAATGGATAAAAAAATGTGGTGTGTGTGTATGTGTGTATAAAGGAATATTACTCAGCCATCAAATGAATGAATATCATTTATTCATCAGTAATGAAACCTTGTCATTTGCTACAACATGAATTGAACTAGAGGGTTTAATGCTAAGTGAAGTAAGTCATACAGAGAAAGACAAATACTGTATGATTTCACTTATATGTGCAATCTAAGAAACAACAAAAGAACAAAACAGAAAGTGTCATAGAGGCAGAAAACAAACATGTGGTTGCCCAAAGTTAGGGGAATGGGAGGGATGCATGAAATAGGTCAGGGAAATCAAGAGGTACAAACTGCTAGGTACACAATAAATGAGTCACAAAGATGAAAAGTGCAGTATGGGGAATATAGTCAATAATATCATAATAACTTTGTATGGTGACAGATGGTAAGCAGACTTATTGGGATGATCTTTTTTGTAATGTATAGAAATATTCAATCACCTGGATTGTGTACCTAGAACTAACATAGTTTTGTAGGTTGATTTTACTTCAGTTTAAAAAATATTGTTTAAATAGTATCAACGATAGTATGTAGTGATAGAAATCATATCAAAAAACATGAAATACTTGGGCATATGTTAAATAAAATTTGTTACAGACATCTATACTGAAAACTGTAAAACTTTTCTTAGAGAAATTTAAGAAGGTTTAAGTAAAGAAAGAAGTGTTAATGGATTGGAAGACAGCATCTGTTAAGACTTCCATTCTGCCCAAATTGACTTACAGAGTTAATGCAGTCCAAGCCAAAATCCTAACAGGATTTCACATAGAAATTTACAAACTCATTTACAAACTTATGTGGTAATTCAAAAGGTTTAGAATAGCCAAGATAATTTTTTAAAAAGTTAGAGGATGTATGATCCTGATTTTAAGGCTTGGTGTAAGCTAGAGTTTTGGCATAAAAAATTATTAGTGTGTTAAATAAATGAATGTTAAATATATAACATTTTTTGCCAGAGACCTGTTGTTAAATATTAACCAGTATACTACTGGGAACAAGGGAATATTTTGGGTGGTGGAAATAATCCATATATTTACTTTAGTGATGGTTTCATTTGTCAAAACTAATCAAACCATATAGTTAAAATGTGTAAATTTTATTGTATTCAAATTATACCACAATAAATTTGAATAAAAACAACAACAAAAGAGATAATAGTCACTATATGCTAAATAAGGGTAAATTACTTGTCTCAAATTACACTCAAGAAATCCAAGAACAATGAGCACTCAATGACTAAGACATGTTCACTAAGGTGACCTTGCTCATAGGTCAAATGTGTACAGTGAATGGTGTGGTCTGCCTTCATATAGACTGAGAACACATGAGAGTAAAAATAGGGAGAAAAAAATCATACATAAACACTGTTCTAGTATATCTACATTTTAAAGCATATAATTTATGAGGCAAATGATGACATAATACATTAAAAATGAATGGAACACCATTAATCAGTATATGCACATGATTAAAAATTTTGGAGATAATTAATTTATTGTGAAACCTACATTAAGTGGTAAGAATTGTAAAATGTGTCAACTTTTAAAAAATGCACAATGTTGAGGGCTCAGTTTTATTTGGGGCAAAATGAGTACTATAGCCTGGGAGACAGCATTTCAGATAGCTCTGAGAAACTGCTCTAAAGTGGCAGGGGGAAAGGTCAGTATATATGTGATTTTGGTGAAAGGGGAGTACATGCAGTCAAGCACATGTTTTTTGCAGAAGGTTTCTACTAGTCTCATGAACGTTACTTTTAGTCACGAGGAGCAGATGTCACCATGAAGGATTTTAATGCTTTTCTAGATATGCAGAGATGCAAGAATTGAGCTCATAAAATCGGCTTCTGAAAATATCTAACTATCTGAAGACCTGTTTGGCCAGTCTTTTCCAGAGCACAGAGTGCCTCATTTCTGCTCTCCACCCTGAACTTCTTTCAGGGCATGTTGAAAGTCAGCAGTTGGAACAGCACATGATTTAATCCTTGTGGAGGTAGATGGCAAGTGCCAATGGCAAGTGCCAATTTGTAGTTGACAAATACATAACATGTTCCAGACACTCAAAGAATCTTTTGATCTTTCTTATCCATGAAATGATATTTGACTTCTTGTATTCTTACAAGTTCAATTTAACAAACTATTTTCATAAATAACGAAATTTAATTTATTATATTTTATCCAACATATTTGCTACACCTAAGACAATCTGAGAGTTCCTTAAATCATTTTTTGCATTTAATTTCTTCCCATGGAAATCAAGTAAAAAAAATAAATTTTTATTTGATGAACATGTAGTTTCTCAACCTCCTTGGACCAAGCAGAGAAAGAGGTCATTTTGAATTGTAATTTCTCCTGAGTAAATAGAATTCCATTGAGAAAATATGTTCAATGACCTCTTGGTAATGTGCCACCACATACTGCCAAAAACTCCTCACATTTCAGGGAAATGTAGAATGTTCCCTTACAAAAAAACAGTACCAAAGCAGAATTATAGATTAAAATCCTTGTGGCAGACAATAAATTGTATTAAACCTGATAAAAGTCTCTTCAAGGATAGAAATACAGGTTACTTCACTCCTGAATTCTTTTAGAAAATATTTTCTATAGAGATATTTTTTACAAGATTTAAAAAAAAATAGGTGAGCACATTGAAACTTCACTCAATTTTGGAGAAAATTTTACTTAAAGCAATTGTTGTCTGATAAGTAGCTAGACGTTACTATTTTTTAAAATTCTCTAAACTTACTTTGCTTTCAGTTGATTAATAAAATGCAAATACAGTGACTTGATAAGTGTTGATTTTACATGGAATTATTTGTTTTTTAATATGAAATGGCAGCTACAATGAAATTCAATTTTTACCCCTAACATTGATCATCCATTGATAGTATGTTTATAAATTTGTTTTGTTGTCATTTGCCACTGATTTCTATTATGTAGTTAGCAGGAGGAGTATAGTAATATGAAACATAAAACTGAAAAGTGATGATGATATATATACACACTTGGAATAAACAATGAAAAGGAATCTGAATGGTATGAATGATAGTCACCACAGTACAATAAGAAGTGAGTTTAATGACATGATTGCAAATATGTTATGCTTAGCTTTCATGGTAATCTGTATATTCAGAGGACATTTTCTGTAGGTAGAGGCACAGTGATATGGGGCCCAAGTAAGCTGGGGAAGAAAAAAAAATCTTGATTATTTGTTCATTCAGCAGGCAAATATTTGCTAAGAGATAAACATGCATGTTTATTGGTACACTGATGGCCATACCAATGTGAGAAACAGACCCTCATTGTAAGAACAATTACAAGAGAAAATGAAAGTTATGCACATGGTACCTACCACAATTCAGTAATCAAGGTTTAAGGAGGCATGCTCTTAGGTGGTTAATTATAAGAGGTGATTCCTGAGTTTAAATAGTTGGATACTACTATATGTGATGTGATGTAACCTTCACAATAACCTTAAGAATAAACTATTATTTCCATTTTATAAATGATGATATAGTGGTTCAATAAGGCTAATAAAATTGCCCACATTTACACTGATAAACTGGTAAAGCTATCTAAGTTGAACGCTTTTACTAGTTCTAGTAGGCTACAATTGCAGTCCTATTACTGTATTGTAATTATTAGGTTATGTGTATCTGCTTTACTAAACTGTAAGCAACATGAGGGCAAGAAATAATACTCTAGGCCTAGCATCCAGCAAAAAGCATGTGTGTCAACTGAGATGGAGTTAGAAGTGCAATTGATTTGTTAAGAATTAGCCTGTGAAAGATTTAATGGAGAGGAAGCAGATCATTCAGACTGTGATACAGATATGCTGCCAGTGAAAGGAAAGGGAGAGAAGAAGCAGGATTGAGCAAGGAAACTTTCAGACTGCAATGCATATCTGACAATATTTTGAGCACACTGATCAGGAGATTCAGAGAAAAGACTGCCTATTTTGAGTCTCTATTTGGGCACAAATAGCCAGGTCCTAGTATTCCTATCATACTTGGTTTTGATTGAAGGAAGCCTAGGAAGAATCTGGCCTCAACTCAAAACAGACTCAGCTCCACTGCAGGGGGAATAAGCTCCATGTAGCTTAATGGCAAGTTATTTTCTTATAGAGATCTGAGTGGTACCATTCCTTGGCTATGATAGTCTGCTACTGCATCATTTCATTGAATGAACTAATGAAGTTTTAGAAGGAATGATGAATAAAAATTGATAAAAGAAATTTTAAGGAAAGCATTTTGAGTGGAAATTATTTTCAAGGAGGTAAGGGAGAAGAGATTAATAAAAGGAAAAATTAAATAAAAATTGTCTTACTAGATAAGCCTAAAACGATCATATGAATTGGAAAGAATAAAGCTGAGTTGCTAAATAGAAAATAGAACAAAAATACCAAGAAAGACATCAAGAAGTCCAAATGATTTTGTTGGAAAATGAAGTGACTATCATCTGTTAAAAATAAGACTTATTTAACATGAAAGGTAATAGATATTAATATTATGAAATTTCCCTAGAATGACAGAGAATATTTGTCAGAAACCATGAATAAATATTGCATAAAATGCTAAAATCATTCTTATTTTAGACAAGAGAAGGAAAAGATGCTTATTGTTATTGCTCTTACTTTATATCATTGACCTTCTGGTCAACACCATTAAGAAAAAGGAATAAGGGAAATAAATGCTGAAAATGAATCATCAAATCATGATTACTCACAAATACTATGAATGAATACCTAGAAAACTGAAGAAATTCAAATGAAAATTACAGAACCAGTGACAGTATATAAAAATGTGGTAAAATACTTTGAAAAATAATATATACATAAATATACATAAAGTGATAAAAAAATTAAAAGGAAAAACTCATATTTCACTGTTACTAAAATAATTTATAGAAAAACTGTAAAATTCCAAGGTCAAACATTACATGAAAATTTAATATGAATGAATAAAATCATAAAACTTTCTTGAGGGGTATATGAGATCAAATTGTTGATATATTTAATGTATTTTCAATCAAAATATTAACTATTTTGAAGAGGTATTGACATGTTGATAAATTAACCTTAATAATATGGAAAAAGTCATAAGAAAATTAATAAGGATATATTATTTATTATTTTTAAAACATTAAACACTATCTTGTTATAGTAACTGAAACTGCTTTTATAGTATAATAATATAAAATTAAGGGGAAATCATTATGTATGAGCAGAAATTTAATACATGATAAAGGTAGCATTTCAAATTGGGAGGGGGAAAAATTTCTCAGTAACTAGTATGTGCTTTAGCATTGCTCCAGTTGAGAGGGATCTATGGCTATTTGCCTTCAGTGTGATGTAAGTATGGATGTGAAGGGTATTTCCTTCCACACGATTATCACCTTCTATAGGTTCAGGGACCAACTTTTTCTGTTGAGAGTTCATTGATACCCAAAGCCATTAAAAAGAAGATTTCATTTAGACTAACCTGTATAGGGATGAACAAAATTTAAGAAAACACATTGGCCAATAGCTGATGTTTCTACACCATTAATGGAATATTCTCATGGATCCTATGAGAAAATAAGAGCAGATACTTCACACAGACAATTCATGAGGCCACTTTTAGTGCAAGCAGAGAAATCTCTGGATATTAAATTTATTATTCTTCCTATAGGTCAGTCTTGGTTTAGTTCTACTGAGATTGTATTCTATGACTGTCCCTTGGCTCCTCACTCTCCCTAAACAAAGTAAATATGTTTGGTCTTAGAGAAAACTTACTCTGATTCATATTGTAGGGGTTCAGAAGAGGCTTCCCAAAAGATGTGCCATATTGGCATGTGGATTATTTTGAGCTAAAGGTAATGGAGACCTAAGGGCTCAAGATAAACTACTCTCTGTTCCTTAATTACCTAGAATAATTTAAATTCTGGATTTTTCCAGAAAAAGAGTTATAATAAGAGATAAATTTTATCTAAATGATGCCATCTACATGACAGTGCAAACTTCTAATTACCAAACTTCTGGTCTTCTTCTCATTGCCCTGTTCTTGGAAGCTCTAGTCCTCTATCCTAGTCCTTGTTCAGGATGGTATATATACCTCATTTTACCTTCTAGTTTTGAACCTCTCATGTATGTGAGATTTCCATACACACAAATTAAAATCTGATTTTCTTCTGTTAATCTGTCTCAGTCCCAATTTAATTCTTAGATCAGACAGAAGAACCTAGAAGGGTATAGGACATTTCCTTTCTCCCCAACAATATTTTTTTCTGGTCTAATCTAAGTTACCTTGATTTTAAAAATCAAAATGCTTTTTTTTTTCAGTTTCTTTTTTTGCTTTTTTACTAAGAACATATTTTAACATATATTAAAAGTTATTACAATTATATTTGGAGAAATTCTAAATATAATTAAAATGGCATTTATTTTCACTATTTAGTTTTGAAAGATAAAATAATTGATAATATTCAATGTTGAAAAGAGTGTGGAAAATATAAAATTTCATATGCTTTTGGTAAAAATTTGGTGTTCAAAATTTTGATGGAATTTGACACTACATATAATTTTAAATGTGAGTAATATTCTATCTCACAATTCATTTGTAGAAATGTATCTTACAAACATAAAGATTTCAATCAGTACACTTTTTATAAAAACTAAAACAAAACAAAGAAATCTGTCATTTGTAATTGCTTAAGTAAATTTTGGTAAATCACCTTACTTGAAAATTATGTAGGCATTAAAGAGATACATACATACAGAACTTAAATGGGAAAGTACTAAAGTATATTACTAACTGGAGAAATGAAATTGTCCTAAATTATGTATATAACGTGAACTGAGAACCACCCAAAGCCCTCTTACTTTCTCAAAGATGCTACTCCTCAATTTTCCCTTTTATATCCCACATAATCCATTTTTTCCCTTCTTAAGGTTCATTTTCATAAGACCAAAATATGTCAAATTTCAGCAATTTTAAGAAAAGTAAGCCTTTCCTCACCCTAAGCTTCTTCTAAACATGACCGAATTTCACTGCTACTTAACAGAAAAACACCTTGAAATAATATTATATTTTTCTCTTCTCCACATTCATATTGCTAGCTTAATTATTTCAGAATATTTCTTCTCAAATTTTGTGTGTGCTTTGTTGAAATAATACAATACAAAACAGTTTACTGAGTAACTTGTGCTTTAAATTAACTTTATTTGAAATATGTGTAAATGAAAAACAAAACAAATAAAACATTTTGTGAGATAGGGATGTGATACCATTCAAAGGGTTATAAAATGCTGCACAAATTGAGAAAAAAAAAGTGTTTAGGAAAAGAGTAGCTGGGAGCTGAGGAGGGTGTCCATCAACTGGTGAATGCAAAAATATAAAATACCCATACACCTGTTCACATGAAAAGAGCGATATGAACATGGACATAGTAAAACCAAGCTCCTTAATTATTTTTTCAGTTTAACCTCAGGAGAACCAATGCAAGAGCTTCAAAATCCAAGGATAGCCTGGTCCCAAAGCATGTCCTCTTCTGTCCTTTCTTTCCCTTGTTCCTTTTTCTCTTTTCTATGCTTACGTTTCTCTTTCTTAGAGGCTACATCTCGGCTTTTTTTCTCCTTTTGTTTCTTAAGCTTTTCTGTACTGACTCTGACTGTTTCCACCTCTGTTTTGTTTCTTTGGATGCTCTTGTGTTTGTCTAAATCTGTTTCCTCATAATCTTTCTTCCTCTTATGCTTGGGCCGCTCCTTTTCTGGTTTTTCCCAGCCTTCCTCTGGGTGCCTTTTTCTATTCTGATGTATCTGTTTATAACTAGTTTGATGGGCACTGGTACTGTTTTCTAAGGAGAGGTGCCTGTAAACTCCAGATTCTACACTGTATGAGCTACAGTTATAGTCTTGTTGACTAAAGTTCAGGGCTACTGGTTTTCCTGAGAAACAGTCCCTGGTGAATTGACAGTAGCTCAGGGAGTCTAGTCTCAGCCTGCTTTCATGAGCTGGTAGCCACTGAGGTAAATGCTTCTCCACTGCTTGTGAAATATTGCATGGTCTTTGGTAGGTCTGGATGGGTTCATAAGGGAGTCTTTGATAAAACATTCTACACCTGGGTCTAGAATCAACCTCTTCTTTGTATCCACAGGTTTCCAAATAATCCTCTCTCATCTTTCTGAAACAAGTCTTTGGCTCTAAGCCTCTGGCTTTCTGCACTTTGATATAATCTTCAAGTTCATCTTGAAAAGAGTCAGATGTCTTCTTTGAATGCTTCATTAGGTTGACAAGGGATTCTCTGTAGAGAAGATGGGAGAAAATTATTCTTACTATATTATTTTATGCTGAAGATTTCCTTTACTCTTGAAAAGGGTATCAAAAAACAAAATAAAGAAGTCCAAACAAATTAAAACGTACTTTGGCATGAAAGTTAAACATCATGACATTAAATGCCAAAAAGGAGCATCAGAAAGGTCAAATATTGCCTAGGCCACTCACAAATAATTTTATCTTTCTCAGAAATGGGATGAAGAGGGTAGAAAGGAGCTGACATATAGACTTCTTTTGTAGGGCTAAAAACATAAGGAATATAGGGATACAACGACTTACACATCCATGGTGACTGGCCTGATCTGAATGTTCAAACAATTTCTAAAGTTCAGATTAGTCAATTTTTTTGTATACTGCTGTCTAAGAAAAGTAATAAACCATAGAGAAGTAATTTGATCTTTAAAATCTTCTGTTTACTCAAACAAAATAAAATGAACACATATACTCACCTGACTAGAGTATTGTAAGACTTAATAATAAAAGGATGTTTGTAAAATGGTTTGGGAATGCTGGAAATTAGAAATTCAGCTATGAGACAAAACTAATCGTAGGTATAGGGCATGAGGAAAGACGAGGGAAAATAGTTTTGTATCTTCTGAACACGGCCTTGGATTTCATTCCATTCCTTCTGATTGGTGAAAAAAGCGTTCTAGAATGCCTTCTGGTTTGTTCTCTATTAAAGGACTGGTGGGAGGGTTAAGGAAGGAAATGGAGGTGACAGCTGAGAGGGGGTAGGGTTTATGTAGAGAAAAGTTTCAAAAGAAATTTAAAGCAGATAATGCTAGTCTTTGCTTGTTTAAATTTCTTTTGGGGGGTGGGGGTAGTACAACTACTATTTCTCTCTCTCCACCCCACCTCAAATCCTGCGTTACAAATCTAGCAGAAAACGTACTCACTATGAGATGATAATGTGCTAGATATTTTTGTTATACTTTTTTGTTTTGGAGAAGCGAGGCGCCGGTTAGGGCCCGGGGGGTCGGTCGCGCCCTGTATTTCTTGGCAACACGTCACAGGCTTTAAAGCTGAATTCTGCAAACTCCCCGCCGTCCCGCGGCCGTCGAGGGGCGCGGGTGGGTGGACGCTGCGCTGGTGGGAGCCGAGGCCAAGGGTGGAGGCCGAGCCCAGGGGGTGGGGGTGGGGGGCGAGGAGGCCTCAAAGTGGGAAAGTGGCCCCCTTGCTTCCCGGCAGGAACCCGGGCTCCTCCTCCGCCTGCCATCAATCACCGCGACAAACCCATTGCCCCCAGTCTGGCTTCTCCCCCCGGGGGAGGAAATCCCTAGACCGAGTGTCCGCCCCGCTCACGGGCTGAGCGCACGTACTCGGTCTGCGCCGGGCACCCGGACGTGCGGCCCCTCTCCGGGCCGCGCGCGCCGTCGCGGGGCGCACTTGACACCCCGTAGGCGTCCCCGCAGGTAGAACTCGACCAAAGTCCCTACCTCCTCCGCCGCACGCGCCCGCACCCGCACCCCGTGCGCCCGCAGCCTCGGCGGCCCCTCACCACCCCCACCCCGGCAGAGGTCCGCTGAAGATCCTTGCCCGGAAGCCCACCCTGCCCCCGTCCCGGCGCCCCCACTCCCTGTTCTCCCCTCCCCCGCCCGTCCCCAAGACCCTCGAGGCCGCTCGCTCGCTCTGCCCCCAGGCCTCAGGGGAGGAGCGTGCGAGGAGCATCACTCGTGCCTCGAATCCCGCAACGCCCCCTTGTGTTATACTTTATTTCCAAAAATTAGGAGGCAGTGTAACCCATGTAGAATCAAACATTTCTTTTCATTAACAGAACAAGTCTGAGAGCAACCTAGAGTCACTAATGATCAGCTAGTTTTACTGGCAATTTGAGATTAAAAAGAAAGTCTAAATGAAGCCTAATTTGGTGAGTCAGAAAATTTAGCTCTTATTCTACTCAAACAGTATAAAATTTCTGACTAGAGCAAAATAATGTAACAAATAATTGATTAAATATGGGTAAAAAAAATTGAACAGACACTTCAGAAAAGAATATACAAATGGACAATAAACAAATGAAAGATGCTCAAAGTCATTCATCATCAAGTAAATGTCAATTAAAACCACAAAAAGGTACTACCCCACACTCACTAGAATGACAGAAATTAAAGAGACTGGTGAGGATGTGGAACAATTGGAATTCTCATACATTGCTGGTAGGGATGTAAAATGATGCAACTACATGGAAAACAGTCTTGTAGTTTCTGAGGAAGTTAAACATACACCTAACATACAATCCAATTATTCCACTCCTAGATATTTATCCAAAAGAAAAGGAAGTATATGTCCACACAAAGACTTATACATGAATAGCAGTGTTATTTGTAATAGCCCTGGAAAAAAAAAAAACAGATGAATACATAAATCAAATAGTGGTATATCTATAGAATGGAATCAATGATAAAAAGGAATAGATTATCAATACACTTGAAATAGATGAATCTAAAAAAAAAATCCATACAATGGAATACTACTTAACAATACAAAGAAATGAACTACTGATAAATGAAATAACATGGTTGAATCTAAAAATAATTTTGTGGAATAAAAAAGGCAAAGAAAAGAGTACATATTGCATGATCCTGGTGATAGAAAATTCTGAAAATGAAAATTAATCTATTATGACCAAAGGTAGATCAGCTGTTTCAGGAAAGATGAGGAGATAAACAGGGGCAGGATTATCAAGAGGCACAGGAATCTTATGGAAGAAGTGAATGTTTTCATTATTTTCATTGTGGTGATGGTTTCCTGGGTGAATACATATGTCACAAGTTATTAAATTATACATTATAAATATTTAAAGTTTATTATTTGCTAATTATAAATATATACATGTATTGAAAAAATTGAAAGGAATCCTTCATATATCTTACCTTGTCCTTTACTCAGTCCTGTTCACAGACTTTTTTTTTTAAAGAAAGTTTCTTTTATCAAAGTTACATTAAACAATCACTATTTTAAAATTTCATAAGACAATAGCATAATAATTACAATCATTTCATGAGAAATAAATGAGAGTACAAAAGAGGAGGAAAAAGAAGCAAAATAACTTATTAAAAATGGTATTTGAATGGAGACAGAGAACTAAAAATGCATTTTGTTCTTTGAGAAATCGTGTCTTTTGATTTTTCATTTGAATATGCATTAATCTTAGAGGAAAGGTGGGGGTTAGTACATGGGAAATAAGGAAACTGAATTCCCAACCTGAAGGTGACAAATTAATTGTTCACCATTAGGCCCATTATTCTTATCTCCTCTAGAAAATGAGATTAAATCTGATACTCTTGAAGGTTTTTCTTTGTTTGTTTGTTCTACTCTAAGACTATGTGATTTGTGACTCTTGAATAGAATTTTAAAGGCCAGGAGTTTAGAAAATAATTCCATGGGACTTCTAACATAAACACTTTATTTATGTCCAAACAATTAATTAGTATAATCCTTATGTACACCATGTTGGAGAGAACAATTTGCTGGCTCATTACAATGAATAATAGTTTAAAATGTCCTACAAAAAACAAAATGTACATTGTAAAAGAATGATAAATTTCACTAGCTTTAAACTGTGAATAGAGAATCTTTTATTGAGCATAATACTCTTATCAACTCAACTTAGTTATATTAAAAATGTATTCACGTATATGAAAGGAAAATAACCCATTTTAACTTGTAATAACTATTATAAAAAATGAAAGATACATTATAATATCTTGAAGCAAATCAATATTTACACATAATTTTCATAATATTGCTATGAAATTGATGAAATATGAATTGTGTATATTGAAAAGAACACATGGAAAAAAAATAATTGCCTGTTTCATTCGGAATATATTGTGAACAAAAAACAGTGTTGTTAAATCATGTGTGAAAAGAAATGGAAATCAAAATAACAGAAAATTTCTAAAGCTTATCTTTTTTTTTTAAAAAGCTTATCTCTTAACTTATGGAATCACTATTAGAATGATGGCCTTTAACAAATATTTGGGGAATCACTTTGAAATATCTAAGTTTAATTTATAAAATAATTCATCACTATTATTATTATTATCTATTTTTTTGTCTGTACCACACAGCTTGTGGGATCTTAGTTTCCTGACCAGGGATCGAACCCAAGCTCTGAAAGTGAAAGTGTTGAGTCCTAACCACTGGAAAACCAGGGAATTCTCAGTTACCATTAATTTTTAAAAGATAATAATTCCTTAAAATGAGACTTCATAAAGCAGCTAAAAAGTAATCATTGCATGCAGGCTGTGCACAGCTTGCACTTTTGCAAATCTGTGAATATTAAATGCTAGTCTGTTCAACTACTTCCAAAAATCAGTGTGAAGAGGGTCAAAGAAGAAAAGCACAGCAATTCTTGTGCATGGATGCACAGTTATAAGCTAAAGGAAATGTTTAATGTTCCATTCTCCTTAGGGAAATCTTTGCCTCAGAATTCTCACTACCTTTAAAAGGAAATGATTTCTTTGAAAGAGAACAATTTCAAAGAGTTTCATGACTGCGAACTGGCATCAGAAGAAACCAGCTTCATTCTATGTCTATTTACATAACACTTACTACACAATAGGAAAATAAACATGGGAAACCATGGGGAGAGAAAGGAAGTGAAAGATAAGGAAGACACAATACAGAAAAACAAAATGGTATTGTATAACTGAAAAAAGAACTCAGGCTTGTAAAGAAGGGTTATCTGTGCTTCAGACAAATATTTTTGAAGTGTAAATGATTCAATAATGAGTATTTTATTTTATAATCTCCAACTCTCAGTCATACCACAGATAATTATGCATTTCATAGATAAACCAGTCCCTAAGGTTTTCATATCAATTAACAAAATGATGAAAATAATACATTAATTAAATAATTACATAAACTTTATCAAATCTAGTTAGAACAAAGTTTTGCAAGCATTAGCTAAATTAATTAACCTATAAATGCCTAGACATAAATTGTTACCTTTCTGCTGTCAATAATTTTTGTCATTTTGGAGTTTCTTAGGTGGTTTACCAAAAGTAGGAGAAGGCTGGAATAGAAACTGAAATTAGTCAATTCCCATTTATTTACCAGTTCTGGTCAAAATGGTTTAGAAGATGGAGGAGGATTATGGATTAAACTGTACTTTCTTAAATTCTTCTGGATTATTAGAATCAATACTGCTTTTTTCTCTATAACTAGAGATAATTTATAGTTTCTGTGGTCTCAATAGCAGTTTTCAATGTACATATGTTATTCTACTTATATACAGGATCAGAATAAAAGTACATAGTGCAATTGTATCCATAATAAATGTGGAACAGATTAACATTTATAATATCTAAGACCATTTGTTGAGTTTTCAGAATTATGTTTTATAATATCCATCAGTCTAGATGAGAACCAAAAGGGAAAAAACAAACAAACAAACAGAAAACATTGATCTATTCTTTCATGACCATTAAGAAGTCCTGGTACTTTCCACAATCATTCCACACATCACCTTGCACAATCTACCCCAAAGCATTTTTGGATAACTTAACTATTCTAACACCATGACCTCTTCTAGTCTTCTTTACAATACCCAATGCAGTATCTCAGCACAATGTCTCCTCTTAACAAATTCCAGAGCATGTCTGTCATAGATATTAGTCAGCAAAACATTTATTGAGCACCCACTTACTTTGTAAAACTGATTGTCCCAGCACTTAAGAGCTAGAATTAGATGAAAGAATATAGCACAGAATGTAAACCAAAAAAAAAAAAAAACATTTTTAGTGAATGCTTATATTTTTTCTCTTCTTTTTCTAGAGCATCATAGCAGTTTTATTCACAAAAAAAGGCAATTTTCCTTCATTGAACCTGACACAGGTATGAACCAGTCATTTCAAGTTTATCTCATATCCTGGTTTTCTATTTCTCCTGTAAAATATTTCATAAAGACTGAAGTAGATCTCAGTCATGGTTGGTCCCACTACAAGAAAGAATTTTTATTTTTTACTTTATTTCCCAATTTACTGTTTTATTTCATGAGCAATCAAAATGTCCAATGACAAGACACCAGATGTAAGTAACTGTAGTTCAAAATGAATGATACTGTGAACTATGGTTGTTAGAGATTCAAACTGCAACACCTCTCAAATGTGGAAACCCCACTTCAAATAAGCATATTATATTGAACAGCTACTCTTATGACACAGAGACATTGTAAGACTTTTTATGAAACTAATACTTCATAAGGCTTTGTTATAACTGTGCAAAAAAGAATAGTATTATCATATATATGAAAAAAATATATATATGTGTGTGTGTGTGTTTTTTGTGTGTGTGTTCATTAGTAAAAAATATATATTCATTTTCTGATGGGAAAAACGAAAGGAAAATAATTAGGCTACATATTTGAGGCGGTTACTTCTTTTTCTTAGCATTGTCTCAGATTGTCAGAATGGGTTATTTGAAGGCCTGTTAAATAAAAAACACAATGTGAAAGTTTATGCTTTTATTCTTTAAAATAATGGCATTTTATGTTCTTGGAAATATTTCCCAAAGAACAAAAGCAACCTAGAAAGAGCTCAAATAAACACAATGCATGGCAAAATGCTTTAAGAGGAAGATGCTGGAGACAAAGTTCTGTTCTCAAACAATCATATAGGTAACCAAAGTGCATTTCTTGTTGAGAAAGAGAGTCTAGGGCTTTGCTAAGAGGTTTTGATTAACAAGGCTGGGTCTGCTGACCTACCCCTAGGAGCTGAGCACACTTGATAATAAGCCATTTGTCTTTCAGAAACCAAACAGCAATAATTCTTTGCCTATACAATAATATGTAACACATATTAAGAATCATAGAGTTTATTGTGTAGTTAGAGAAATCACAACAAAGTACCACAAACTAAGTGTCTTAAAACAACAGAATTTTTTGTCTCACAATTCTGGAGACTTGAAGTTCCAGATAAAAGTGTTGGTGGGGCCATCCTTCCCCTGAAGGCAGTAGGGAAGGATCTATCCCAGGCCTCTCTCCTAACTTTTGGTACTTCCTTGGTTTGTGGCAACATGACTCCAGTCTTCACAGTGTGTTCCTCCTTTGTGCATGTCTGTGTCCAGATTTCCTCTTTTTAAAAGAACCCCAGGCATATTGGGGCCTTCCTTTTTCCAGTATGACCTCATCTTAACTAATTGCATATGCAATGACCCCACTTCCAAATAAGGTCACATTCTGAGGTATCAGGGGCTAGGACTTCAACATATGAACTTTTTGGGAATACAATTCAATCCACAAAAACATGTAAATACATGTCTTCCTAAAAGCAAAAAAGTAATGTATTCTCACACCCAGACTTTGGAATAGTACCTGTAATTCTCATAATATTCATGCAAAAATCACATTGTAATAAACTCTATGCAGTGGTAAGCAAAATGAAGCCTATTTGTTTGGCTCTAATAAAGTTCCATTTTTGGGGGAAATAGTCACGACTTGTAGATAAGCAGCAAGAATAATTTCAAAAGCTACTTTTAGAAGATTTTCAGATTTTAAATCCAGTGCTTTATCTATTAAAAAAATTTTCACCTTGAAATGTACTGTTACTGAAGATTTATGACATATGTTTACTAGAAGAGTTATTTGATTTTCTTGTAGGCACAAAGAGAGACAATCTGAAATTTGCTGAAAGCTAATTCTTTTAGCACAAAAATGACATAATTAACTCATTTTCACTTTATCTGATGATTTTCTGACTGTCAAATCTCTATGAAACCACTTCTGTTAGGAGGGGGAAAAAAATCCCAGCGTTTTCCTTTTATAAAAATGTTAGTAAACAATTGTGGCAAGGCTTTGAAGTTTACACTTGTGATGCAAATTTTATACCCAGTCTACATCAAAAGGAAAATAAAAGCCTACTGATTTTCAATGTTATTGTACCTGTATATTTCTTCCTATGTCTTTAGTTTCAAAAGGCTTAAAGAGCAAAGTTACCAGTTCTTTATATTAGAAGGACCAGACCTTTAAAAATATGTATGATCAGATTTCCAGTAAAGTTAAGCTGTCATAGACTCAATTCACTTGTAGATTGCCAACAACATGAAACACATTATAGCAAACACTATGGAAAATGAAAAAGGGAGTAAAGTAAGTAGCTTGACCTTAAAGACTATAATGTTTTTAGACAAACTGAAACAACCAAAATAGAAAACTAAAAACAGGTGACATCACTATAGAATTGATTTTAATGTATAGTAGTTGTAACAATAATTATAATAATGATACATAGCATGATATGGTACTTCTCATATGCCAGCTTCTCTTCTAAATGCTTTATATATGCAAGTAGTATTATGATTAGATGCTCTAAATATCTCTGTTGTACAGGTAAAAAAAAAAAACAAAACAACAACAAGAACAAAAAAAAAAACTAAGGCAAAAAATGCTTGTGTAAATTGGTTCCTGAGGCTACACAGTTAACAAGAGTTGCAGATAGGTTCAAATCTGTCTCTAGCTTTTTTTTTTTTTTTTTTTGGCCATTACCCTATATTGCCTCTCTCCTCTTAGAAGCCCTGGAATCACATGACAAGTTAAGGTATTTTTAGTCTATACACTAATACAACTCATCAGATACAAGAAAAGTAACCAAAAAGATAAGAATGAAGAAATATCTTGTCACCAAATCAAAAATTATGAAAAGTGTCTTTCAAACTTTATAAACTTTGGACCAGATTAGCAGAATGTTGGGATAAAATATCAGATACTATAGATATGGAATAGGGGAGGAATTGCTAGTCTTCTTCCCAACAAATACCTCCCTAGACCCCACTTAAGGGAGAGATTTCATCAAAAGTAAGTGAAAATGACAAGGAATTTTTTTTTTTACTTGGAATAATGAATCTAAGGAGAAGGGTAGATTGTTGAAGAAAGAAAATATATTATTGAAAAGACCAAGTTCCAGCTTCTGAATAGCAGAGGCACAGGACTAAAGGAGAAATGTCACACAGGCTGTCTCTACTTCCCACAATCCATCCTCCCAATCTAAAGAAAAACTGCCTGTAAAAGCTTGGGTAAAGAGACAAGGGAAGGAGCAATCACCTATGCAGTTGCTATTTAGAATAAGGTGAACCACACAAAAATAATCTGGCAAATGAGGATTCACTCACTGATTTTTTTTCCTCAAGGAGGAAATGCCAATAATTATGGAAGATTTGTTTAGAAATTATTTTACTCCAGATTTACAAATTAAACTTGCTGATTGCCCTGGCTTACTTCCATACCCTAATTCAGAAAGGAGTAGTAAACAGAAAGGAAGCAGCACGGGGCCTCTGCTGATAGATTTTTTTTTTTAAGTCAGGAAAATAATGTAATAAACAAAAAAATGACCCCCATCACTATAATCAGCTCTACCAAATCCTTCTGAGAAACAGAGAGAACACTCCAATTTTTGTGCTTTTTAAAAAATGTTACTACTCTCAATAGACCACACTATTGAGACCCAAAGGAAGAAGCAGTCTTTTCCAGATAGTCAATTATAAAGAGACCCTTTCAACCAAACTAATTATTAAGAATATGGTTTGAATGTATCATAACCTTATCTACCTGACTTTTCAGGATAAATGCTGGCATCCATGTTTATTTCTGGCAAGGTTTGAAGCCTCAGGTTTCCTGGACATCCATTTTCACTAGAAATTTCATTATTAATCAGGTGTCTTCATCATTTTATCTGACCTATTCCCCTAACCCTTCCTTCCTTTTACTGTTCCCTCAAGTACTGTATATCAAAGCTAGCAAATCTTCTATATCAATAATCTTTTATTTGAACTTTTCCCAGTCCTTCTTGTCTAGACTAAAATGGCTTTCCCCCAAGGACACCACATCCTCTTTTCAAGGGGAGGCTATTTATCTCTCATTTCCCATGTATGAAAGGCTCATTTTTTCCCTTTGTCTTCTTTCTCTCTGCCCCTTAGTCTCTGACTAGAGCAGCAGGAAGATGGGGCAGGAAAAAAGTAAACGTTTCTTAAAATGTAGTGATGAATGCAAGGCAAAAATAAGTAAACTTAAATAATTAAAAGGAATGAATTAATTTGATAAACTGGTGATTTGAGTTGGTGACTTGAGAACCCACCTGCTACCCAATTTGACTTACTTCAAGAGCTGATCCTGAGCCTTCTCTTTGGTTATCCCTTCTCTTCCCAGATAAGCTCATTTATTCCCATGATTTTAAATACCATGCTAATTTCTCAAATATTCATTTCTTAAAACCAAACCATTTCCCTATAAACTAAATGCATATATAATCCAACTCTCTACTTAATATTTCCAACATATGCCTTATACACATATGCCCCCCCCAAAAAAAAAAACTCTTGTTTTCTCCTTACGCAGTACTCAAACAAAACCAAGGCCTTCTCCCAGATGTCTACTGTTAATAAATGCTATTACTATTAACCTGGTTACTCCAACCCAAATCAAGGTTCATCTGTGATTCTGCCCATTCTTTCATCCACTTACATTGAATCCATCTTCAGTTTCATGGGTTCTATCTCCAACACATCTATTTCAACATAGGCCCTCTTCCATAGCCCCAGTATAAATCACTATCATCTCTTATTTGGATTGCTTCATTACTGTATTAGTCCCACAATTAGTCTCCCTGCAGCTATGTACTTTCTCCATTTTACCCAACTGCAGTCTGTTCTGCACATGAGCAAATAAGATTGTTGTTTCCTTGTTTAAAAGCCTCTAAAAAATTCCCGTTGAACTTAAAGTTAAATCCATTCTCTGTCCTGACCAGAAAGTGCCCTAAATCATGGGTCAGCAAGCCATTTTCTGTAAAGATCCAAATAGTAAAACATTTAGGGTTTGTAATCCCTAGTGTTGTGCCTTTGTAACACAAAAGCAACCATAGGAGAAATATAAACAAATGAGCATGGCTATGTTTAGATAAAATTTTAATTATGACACTGAAATTTGAATTTCATATAACTTTACATCATATTTTTCTTATTTTGATTTTTCCGCAGCAATTTAAAAATATAGAAAACATTCTTAACTTGTCCAAAATCAGGCGGTAGGCTAGATTTGGCCTGTGGGCTATAATTTGTCAACCCATCCTAAACAATTATCTCAGACTACTTTTCTGACATCTCCCTACACCTCTTTACCCTACGTCAGTGTGCCCAGCCATACTGGCCTTTCTTCTGTTTAAAAGTACTTCAGTCTCCTCTTGACCCGGACCTTGTGCATTCATTCTTATCTTGACTGAGCACATGACTTCCCTTGTGGTGCAAATGACTTGTTATTTATCTTTATCCCTCCACAAAAATATAATTTCTTCATAATTTTGTTTCTTATTTTTCCTTTTTAAAGTGGCATTTTTACTCCATCCTGATATCCTTTTATCTTATATCACTCCAAGAAATTATCTAAAGAGTGCCAAGCATATAGTAGTTACTCAATATAAGGATGACTAAAATAAAATAATAATGTTTCCATACTCGCATATAGAAAAATAGGAACATGGCATCTTTGAAAGAAAGTGGCACTCCTTATTAAATATAAATACTATAGAATAATCACCCTTCACATGTTGGCAAAGTTAATAAACTTCAAGGAAAAGAAAGGAATGTATAAGCATCCAGATAAGGGGAGAAATCACATAGAAAAGAGAAAGTGACAGTTCCAAGTTGATCTCTTAATACACTGTAACTTTCAGGATTACAAAAAAAGTGCAGCAATGTTAAATTCTGGGAGAAAGAAAGCTTAAATCAAGTAATTACTCAAAAGTATAGGATACTATAGGACAGGAATGACAGCATGAGGAGCCCCATAGACCCAAATCCCCAACAAAAGAGTAACTGGTAAAAATTATTCTAAAAAATAAAGTCTCTGGAAATTTTCCTTAGGGCAAGCAGTTAATGAATAAACACTTATTCAAGAAAATCTAAATCTCAGTGAGAACAGTAAGAGTATAGGCAATTGAGCAATGACTCACTTTCTCCCCAGCCCCCTTCTCATCAGCAAAGCTCCACGGTGCAAAGGTTATATTCTAGACTAATGCAACTGAGAAGTTAGGCAGTTCCTTCTGCCACCCAGCTCCACTTTAAGGGTGAAGACTCTATTCCAGGCACAGCAGGTCAAATACTAAGGTTCCAATCATCCTCTATTCACTTTGCTCATTGGACAGAGGTTCAACTTACAAAAAGGAAAGCAAGAAAAATCATAAGCTACCACCCAACCTAATGCTCAACTCACAAAGCAGGAGAGTCACTTCAAGACGAGTGGAACAAAATATAGCTAGTTCTTTAAATTTACAGTTGACATAAATTTTACTATTTTTAAAATTTTTTAATATCTTTATTGGAGTATAATTGCTTTACAATGTTGTGTTAGTTTCTGCTGTACAACATAGTGAATCAGCTATATGTATACATATATCCCCATATCCCCTCTCTCTTGAGCCTCTCTCTCACTCTCCCTATCCCACTCCTCTACATGGTTACAAAGCATCAAGCTGATCTCCCCGGGCTATGCAGCAGTTTCCCACTGGCCATCCATTTTACATTTAGTAGTGTATATATGTCAGTGCTACTCTCTCACTTTGATCCAGCTTCCCCTTCTCCACTTGTGTCCACAAGTCCTTCCTCTACATCTGCAGCTTTATTCCTGCCCTGCCACTAGGTTCATGAGTACCATTTTTTTAGATTCCATATATATGTGTTAGCATGTGATATTTGTTTCTCTCTTTCTGACTTACTTCACTCTGCATGACAGACTCTAGGTCCACCCACCTCACTACAAATAACTCAGTTTTATTTCTTTTTATGGCTGAGTAATATTCCATTGTATATATGTGCCACATCTCTTTATCCATTCATTTGTCGATGGACATTTAGGTTGCTTCCATGTCCTGGCTGTTGCAAATAGTGATGCAATGAACATTGGGGTGCATGTGTCTTTTTGAATTATGGTTTTCTCAGGATATATGCCCAGTAGAGGGATTGCTGGGTCATATGGTAGTTCTATTTTTAGTTTTTTAAGGAACCTCCATACTGTTCTCCATAGTGGATGTATCAATTTACATTGCTACCCACAGTGCAAGAGGGTTCCCTTTTCTCCACACCCTCTCCAGCATTTATTGTTTGTAGATTTTTTGATGATGGCCATTCTGACCAGCGTGAGGTGACACTTCATTGTGGTTTTGATTTGCATTTCTCTAATGATTAATGACATTGAGCACCTTTTCATGTGTTTGTTAGTAATCTGTATGTCTACTTTGGGGAAATGTCTGTTTAGGTCTTCCACCCATTTGTGGATTGGGTTTTTTGTTTTTGTTATTGAGCTGCATGAGCTGCTTGTATGATATAATTTTTAAAATAAAAGATTCAGTTATTAATTTAAATTCTTAATTATATTTCCAAAAACTTGTAACTGAGAAAATTTGATTTTGCTCCAAGTCTTATATGATAAAGAGGAAAACTGTTTCATTTGAAAGAAATATGCTTTCTTAATTATCTCATTGTGCATTGTAGATATATCTGATATTCAAATGTGTCTTTTTTCAAATCCATTTTTTTTTTTTTTTTTTTTTTTTTGTGGTACGCGGGCCTCTCACTGTTGTGGTGTCTCCCATTGCGGAGCACAGGCTCCGGACGTGCAGGCTCAGCAGCCATGGCTCATGGGCCTAGCCGCTCTGTGGCATGTGGGATCTTCCCAGACTGGGGCACAAACCTGTGTCCCCTGAATCGGCAGGTGGACTCTCAACTACTGTGCCACCAAGGAAGCCCTCAAATCCATTTTTATGGATAAAATAGTGCCAACTATTAGATCAGGAGGATATCAATACTAGATATCCTTGAGTTCCACATATATAGATTTACAAACATAGCAGAGGCTCTCACCTAAAGGGTTAGTTACCAGGAGTTGGTGGGGTGGAGGTAGGGGTACCTATAGCCAAGTGATTATTTCCAAAGGGAAGTACCTATCTACTTTTTACTACTTCCCTTCTAATGTATTGGTGCATTGATCTGCTTATATTTTTGAGAATTTTTGTGTATTGATATTAGCCTAGCATTTTTTTCTATAATGCTTTTGTCAGATTTGGTGTCAGATTTATGTTGACTTCCTAAAACACATTGGAAAATGTTCATTCCCCCTCTATTTTCTGAAAGAGTTTGTGTAAATTTGGCATTATTTCTTCCTTAAGTGTTTGATGGAATTCACCTTTGAAACCATCTGGACCTGGAATTGTGTTTGGAGATTTTCTTTTTAACAAATTCAACAACTTTAACAGATAGAGGATTCTTTTAATTTTTTTTACATGTGCCCATTTGGGTAAGCTGGGTATTTTAAGGAATTTGTCCATTTCATCCAAGTTATGGATTTATTGTCATAATGTCTAAATATTACTTATTATTATTTTGAAGTCTGTAGAATCTGTGGTGATAGCTGCTCTGTCATTTCAAATATTGGTAATTAGTTTTTTTTTTCTCTCTCTCTCCCCTGCTTCCCTTTCCCTATCTCTCTCTATCTCCACTCAGTTTGGAATATCTTATTAAAAATGTCATCTCTTGTAAGGTTTTGGCCTGTTTTCCAGCATCCTAAATATTTAATGTGTCTCAGATTTCTCTACAATGTTACTCATCCTTTATGCTTATATTTAGACTTTAATTTCTGGAGTGATTAGTCTTACCTAGCAGTTTTCTTAAAAATATTGAGGACCCCTGAAAACTTTTGTTTATTTGAGTTATATTTATTGACCCTATAATATTAATAATTAAACTGAAGAATTATTAAAGCACAAAAATATGCAAGGACACATACCAGTAAGCATCTGAGTGGCTATGCCATCATAGGGTAATGTGGTCTCCAGAGAACTACATAGTAAGTTTTGATTGGATAAAAGTGAAAAAGACAGGTAACATCTTAGTACTATTGTAATCTCCTAAAAAGGTCTCAGGAACAAACAAGAGTTCCCAGATCATACTTTAAGAACTACAAGCCTAGGAAGAAAGACTCTTCTAAAGTAGTTTCATGTGAGAACAAGATTTTGTTAAGTTTTATCCAAATGGACATGCCATCTTTGGTCTGCACATTCTTTGTTTAAATTTGTAAGTATAAAATATATAACTTCTAATGGTTATCATCTAGAGATATGCTAATCATTTGGCAATATCTTTTAAATTGTTTATTTTTATCATTTTTAGCATTGTGTGTCTTGCCTCTTCAAATATAATTTATTGGTTATACAACAGCATCTCATATCTCTTTAATAAAAAGCTCTCTAGTTCATATGTACTGCAAAATTTAACAATTTATGGACTGATTCTTATCCTGGGCCATATTCTCTGGAGATATCTAAAAACCACTGTGGAAATGTGCATTAGCTTTTTCCATAAAGATTCATGAATTCTATAAAATTTTCTGAAAAGAAGCCATAAAATATAAAACTATGCCTTATAATATTGTTCCCTATTCTTCTTGTCTATATTACTTTAATAACACCATTGGCAGTCCTTATGATTTTATGAAACACAAACTTCATGCCATATGTATTTTGCCAATTTTTGAAGAAAACTGTTTATATAATTTTCTACTTAATAATACCAACACCTTTAATCAGACTATAAAAATAGATTTGTTTCTGTGATGAGAACACCCAGTACCCATATCTTTATTCCTATTATCATTTCTTCAGTAAAAGGAACCAGGATTCCTTGGAGGAATTGCTGATTCTAGGGTTGGAGCTTGGAATAACCAAGATGAGGCTGGAGCACCTTATAGTGACAGAAAGTAAGGACATGCTCAAACACACACATACACATGTACACAAATGGTTGTTTGTCAAAGGGACACACTGGAAAGAGCTAGCTTTGGACAAAGTTGGAACAATTTAAGCAACAAAGTAGTTAAAGTTATATTAAATTATAATTCAAGATATAAAATTAGTATCAATGAATCTGTACTCATATAAATAACTGAATAAATAAGTAGATGAAGGAGAATAGACAAATCTTCCATAAAGAAGAATTCCAAATAATTTATGTAGCCACCTACACCTCACAAGTGTGAAACATAAATCTCTTCCCCTTAAGTGTGAGCTTCACATAGTGATTTCTTTCCAAAAATCATAGTACGGAAAAGAGGAAAGAGAGTAAATTTAGAGTAAGAGGAAGCTAAAAAATACAATCTCATCCAGTTTATCAAGTTTAATATCAACAATGGCAAGTCATTTTGATACCATATACCTTTGATATGATGTGAGAATGGTACTTTGTCTGTCTTTGTAGTTTTCCTCCTCAAAATCCCTAAACCCTGTGGAACCATGAGAAAAATATCACACAAATCCAAATTAAAAGACAGACTGTAAAATACCTGACCAATACTCTTAAAAACTGTCAGGTCATCAAAAACAAAGATAGCCTGAGAAATTGTCACAGTCTACAGAAGTCTAAGGAGACATGATGACTATATATAAAATGATGTCCTGCATGGGATCCTAGAACAGAAAAAGAAAGCACATCGGGGGAAAATAAACTAAGAAAGTATGAATAAAGAATGGTCTTTAATTAATAATAATGTATCAATATTAGTTTATTAGTTGTGACAAATGTATCATACTATGAAAGAAGTTAACAGTAGTGAAACTGTGGATGGGGTATATTGGAACTCTACCGTTTTCACAACTTTTCTGTAAACTAAAGCTATCCTAAAATATTCTACCCAATTTCATTTTGCTTATATTCTTTATTATCAATAGATTAGATGTGTTTTTCTCTAAGGTTATTTATAAAATTAAATCCTATGCAAACCACCTGAACCCTTTAAACATTGAATATGTAATACAAGGAACATTCCCCACAGTTTAATGTTATTTTCTCTGGAGAAAAAATATACATAAGACACTTTTAAATGTCACTTAGTATATTTGAGAGTTGATTATGTTATTTCTTTTTTCTTGGATCTAATTTTTTACTCCTATGCTTTTAAAACTTCCCTATGCCACAGTCTTACTTTTGTATGTGCAAAGCAACATATGCAGGTTACTGTGCAATGGGTGGAAACAAGTTCCTTTTTATTCATCCTTTTCAAAAGCAAAGAGAAAACAAGGTTATTTGGCTGAGCCCCAGTTCTTGTTCTTCATTTCCATTTCAACTTAGTTTTATTTATGACTTGCCAAACTTTAATTTTTTGTTGTTTCAAAGTGAATTCCACTTTTTATTCATTCTTAGGATTCAAAGAGTACAAACACTAACAATTTTTGTACATTGCTAATGGGGCTTTAGGATGAGGAGCAAATCTTTTCAGGTAGGAACATTTTAAATTTGAGTGAACTCTGATAAGCAGCTGAAATGTGTTTACAAAAGTTTCCCCTGGAGGAGCTCTCACATTGAGATTAATGGCTAAAAATAGCATGATCACAGTAATAATATCTTCTGCATAGAATTGTTGAGACAGTTAAATATGGTAATTTTTATAATGTATTTATAATTTAGATGTTAGCTAGTATACTAACTATACGATACTATAGTATATACTATACTATTCTAACTATACTATACTATACTATACTATACTAAAGCTTAGGATGCTTTAGTAAAAACATCATTTCTTTCTTGCATATATTCATTAAAATACCAACCAGTCCAAGGCCTAGTCTTTTCAAAAAAATATAAAGAAACTGAAGACGTTATGAGACACAATTAATATTCCTCACCTGATTTGTAAATTTGTAGTTGAGAAAATAGTCCTCAAATAAATGAATGTTTAGTTATATCAGTGAAAGGTGAACAAGTATTTTTTTTAACCAAAAGAGTACAAACCAAACCAAAACCAAAACAAAAAACAATGTATTCATTTTTGGGAAAATATTAATTATTAATAATGATTAATGATTAAAATTATTAATTCTTAGCATTTACTCATTATTTTAATTAGGTCAATTTTTATTTGCCTACCATTCTGACATTGTTTCAGAACTTCTGCTTGGTGCTAATAATTCAAAGTTTAAAAAGACGGATGTTGTCCTTTTCTTTGATTTATTATCTAGCTGGTATCAAAGGACATGAACAATTAATTTTAAGTGACTATGTAAGTGGATGGATATTTGGATCTGAAATTAAAAAGAGAATGTAATGTAAATGTAAACTGAATTGGAATATAATCTGACAGGTGAATTGATAATAGCCACTAAGGGAGTACGTGTAATTATCTAGGGAAATAATAATTAAGAAAGAAAAAAAATAGGACAAATTTCTCAGAAACTTCAATACTTAATGTCTGTGTAGAAGAAGGGAACAGATCAGCCAGAGAGGTTATGGTTAAACGAAGTGAATGTGGAGCGATGGAAGTGGAGGAAAGAGCTTGTTTCAAGGAGAACGTGATCAGCTGTGTTCAATGTATCTGAGAGGTAAAGCAGCTAAGAGCCTCCACAAAAAATCCACTGGGGTGTCTTTCAGGTCCCTAATGAGAATCGAATTGATGAAGTAATGAGGTGGAATCTATTTTAAGGTTAATGAGTGAGAGGAGTGAGGAATTGGAGCTCATGAATGTAGATTTTGTTTTCTGTCGTGAATTTGGTTAAGAAAAATTTAAAACAGAATTTTTGCTTTAAGGTGGGGCAGAGTTGAATATACTTAATGGCTCAAAAATGTAAGAGAGACAGTTTATCAAGGACAAACTTCTGAGAATTTAGGAGGTGGAGTGTAGAGCAAAATTGACTTAAGATAAGCGAAGTAGTTCTAGATTTTGATAGGAGGCAAGATGAGAAATGCTCCAGAGGCAGAGAGATGTGGAAATGTGCTGATAGAAAACTGACTAAATATTGGGGTGATAGTTTTTATTTTATCTACTAAGTAGAAATGTGATCATGTTGAACTGGTCAGCCAGGGGATAGGAACAGTCAGAAGTTAGAAGAAACCTACAGACTGAAGAGAGTAGGAGAATTGTCTGTCTAGTGTCAAACAGCAATCAGTATCAAGGCTGCAAAGAACAAAGACCTTTATTTGGAGGATTTTAGGAATTGCAATTTGGGAGACACAGATCTGGGTAAAACTGAAAGATAGTTCCTGAGAAGAAAAAGAGCCAGGGGTTCATAAAAGCAAATCCACGAAGTTGTTAAAATTGTCTTGCAAGAATTATAATTGGCTCTGAGGCAAGAAAGGAAATATTTGTCCTTAATGGATAGGCTGTCACGAGTTATTTAGCATAAGGGTCAGATTATTATATTGAGCTTCTGTAACATTGCACAGATGTTCTGTGTGCCGATGCTAAGATAACGAGTGGTCAGAAGTTCAGATTTCATCCTGACTGAGACGTGTATAAATCCCACTTCTGCAATGGTCTCCCAGTTCGATTTCAGAGAGCTTTTTTAGCAATACTGACTCCATTTTGGTTTTCCCTTCACACTAGAGAAGTCTAATAAGAATTAAACTCATGATGATTGTTCAATTGAATTCAGGCATGAGAGATTTAGTATAATCTTTCTAGTTGTATGATTTTTCCCAGTAGCCCTTAGTATTCTGTGTGCAGGCAGTAAAAAGGCAGAGAGTAAGTTCCAAGTCAAAATGGAGTTCTTCCAAGTTAATATTTTAGAAAGAAAAGGGAGCAAAGGAGTTTAAAAGGATACCAAAAGACTGATGAGCAATACTTGCCTCCTCCTCTAAGTTTTTTAGTGACTACTACATATTTCCATACTAGGCATTGGTATACAAAGAAGAGTTAGGGTCCCTGCCTTTAGCTATCCCACATTCCAGTTTAATACACAGGTATTAATAGGATTAATTATAACATTAATTATTAATTTGTGTCATTAAAATATGCATCAAGTACATTGTCAGCACAGAAGAGGTTTTCTTAACCAAAGCGGGGAGGAGGTATTGATTTAGGGCTTATGTAAAGGTAGCCAAACTGTAAGGTTAAGACCTAGAGATGCAAAGTCTGCCCAAGACTTCTGATCCCAACTGCAAGGAGTTGGGGGTTCAACTGCAAAGTTAGAGGAAAGAGGCAGTACAAAATCATTTCCATTTCTGACACCAATTGCAAGTTTGGGAATTTCTCAAAACCACACTTGGTAATTCACTAAGGAAACTAATAGAATTTATAAAATTTATTGTACTCATGATACAATAAATAAATTACACTTACTATAAAGAAAAGATACATTAAAATCAGCCAAGGGAGAAGATGCATAGGGCAGAGCCTGGGAAGATTTAAAATGTGAAGCTTCTATTGTCCTCAGAACAAGTTACATATGCAGCATTGATGTGTAACACTACCCATCATAGCATATTGCCAAATCAGGAAGTTCATCAAAGCTTTGGCATCCAGAGCTGTTGTAGGGCATGATTAATTGGTTGAACTCAGTTTCTAGGTAAGCTAATACCCTGTGACCCGAAGTCCCCACCCTAAAGCATGTGGAGGACCTTTCTAGCTTGGCCAGCCCATACCCTAATACTGCTAGGTAGAGCTGGCCCCACCCCAAGTCTCATTATCATAAACTCTCAAATACGATCTCAGGGATTGACAATGAATAACAAAGACACTTCTAATACTAGGGAAACTTAGAGGTTACCCCTCATGAACTCTCTTTGGGCAAGGGCAAATTCCTTACTACATAGGTCTGATTCTGAAACCATTTAACTCAGATTGGAACTTGAACCCCTGTGCCGGGACTCAAACCCAGCCTAAACCCAGATTGGGACTTGAACCCAGTCTTTTAACTGATATCATACACCTGGTCTCAGGACTTAATGAAGCTCAGGTTCTTGATGTCTCATTGCAGAAATAATTTGGTGAGACAAAGTGATAGGTAAGAAGTGGATTTATTTAGAGAGAAACACACTCCACAGACAGAGTGTGGGCCATCTCAGAAGGCAAGAGCAGCATCAGGGTACAGGGTTGTCAGCTTTTATAGGGGTGGGTAACGTCATAGGCTAATTAGTGGGAGGAGTATTCCAGCCATTTTCGGAGAGGGGTGGGGATTTCCAGGAATTGGGCCACCACCCACTTTTTGACCTTTATAGTTGGCCTTGGAACTGTCCTGGTGCCTGTGGGTGTGTCATTTAGCTTGCTGATGTATTACAATGAACGTATACTGAGGCTCAAGGTCTAATGGAAGTCAACTCGTCTGCCTTCTTGGACCTATTTGATTCTAGTCAGTTTATGTTGTGTCCTATGGCTATGTCATTCTTTTAAAGGTTGTGCCCTGCCCCCTTCTCTTCTGTGTCAGTTCCCCAGAAGCAACTGAGACTGAGATGGTAATTCAGTTAAGAGTGATTTCTTAAAGTAATGCTCCCAGAGGGAATGAGAAATGGAGTGAGGGAAGGAACAGAGAAGGGGAAAGATCCAAAGAAGGAAGTGATTAAGGCCAAATATTAGACTTGAACTGACTGTGGTAGCAAGAGTCTCTAGAGAAACACTGCACAATAGAAATATAATGTGAATCACATATGTCTGAAATTTAGAACAACTTTTATTTTAGACTAGGAGCTTCTCTTCTCATATGTGCTAAAAATATGACTTGCCCCTAGCTTAGGAATAAATAAAAATAAGAGTATGATCAGAAACCTCTCCTTAACTCGTGGGAGACTTTGAAGATTCCATTGCTAAGTTATTAGCTGTCCAGCAAAGATTCTTAGACAATCAGTCTGGAATTTCTTGGTCAACATTAGTGAAGTAATTTGCATGATAAGACCCCATGTCTGTCTCCTTAAGGGAAAGTGACAGCATGAAACAATCATTTCTTTTCTTTTGCTAATAACCTCCTTGTCCCTCCTCTTTGTTATAAAAGCCTTCCATTCTGTACAGTTCCTCGAAGCACCTCTCTATTTACTAGATGCTTGATTCATGAATTAATTATTGATTAAAGCCAATTAGATCTTCATATTTACTTGGTTGAGTAGATGAAAATCCAATTAACTATCAAGTTAAGAAGAAAAAAAGGGAATTTTATTCAAACTAAACTAAAGATTATAACCCTGGAAGCAGATTCTCAGAAAGCTCTGAGAATTGTTCCGCCTGTTAGAAGTTGAAGGCATAGTCATATACATTTTTGAGAAAAAGGATCCTCCATCAAAATTACATATTGATATTTTACATAAAGGTCGCCAAAGATGCATAGTCCGAGTAAGTTCGTACAAAGTGAGCAGCAAGTCATCATGACCTCCAACATAGCTGGAAAAGAACAATATTCTTCTAAGAAATTACATTGTTAGCATCAGAAGAAAAAAAGAATATCTTATAGTTGAGCAGTTTGAGGAGCTCTGATTAATGTGTAATGCAGATACACACTACACATCCGGGAGGGAGAAGGCACAAACACCCAGAAATAATTTTATTTTTAATTTTTTTCTTGTCCTGCCTTAAAATAGAAATTTTATTTCATCAGTTGAATTTTGTTTTTTAATACTTGTAACAAAATTTTCTAGTACGCAGATCAAAAATATTAATGTGATATTTTACATTTTTTGGTACTGCCTTGAAATCTGATGTGTATTTTACACTTAAAGCACATCAAAATTCAAATTAGCCATATATCAATTACCCAATAGTCATGTGTGTTTAGTGGCTACTATGTTGAACATTGCATTATAGAATAATAGATACCTAGTAGTAATTTAGTATAGATTACTAGAGTATAAATTCCCCCTCAGAGTTTGTCCTACCTGGAGGCAAGTGAGCTGTCTTTTCACAGCAGTCAGTCATAGACTATGAATGATGTAAGCTCCCAAGCACCTCCAGCTCCCTACTGCCCAATACCAGTGTTTTAAAGAAAGTTGCAAGTACAGATAGAAGCAGAGCAAACAGAGCTGTAAGATTTATACAAAGAACCAGAAACCTGGATGGAGCACTACATATCTAACATAGGGGTTCATCATGAAAACATAGATGTTTGAATTGGTCTTGAGGAAAAGCAGATAGAAGGAGCAGAGGGAAAGAACTATTGTTAGACTAAGAACACACATCAAAAAAATCATTGAAGCTAGTGGTCAGCACAGAGACCTTCAAATATTTCAAGTATAGGTGAAGGTTAATGCATAAGGAGGAAATAACACAAATGAATGCTGCTTATATGAGTAGAGGTCAAACTCTTATGTCTTGCAAATAATTGGAAAAAGTATAAATATAATACTGAAGCTAAAAGGGGTCATTAAAGGATGTTAAGGAGGAAAATTATTGAGCAATAATATTAATAATCATACAGACACCAGATATTTATTATAGATATATTTAATTGCCCAAACAGGCATACGACTTTTAAGTACACCTCTTCTTTGATTTGGTAGCATAATCTTAAAGAGGAACAGTTGTAAATGGTCTCAGTCTGGCTTTCACAGTTAATTACAGTGAAATACCACATCCGCTATGTTGCCTTTGACTGCAACTAAGAAGATGTACTTTATACGTCTCATTCATTAAGAAAAATGTATAACCTCTGATAAGAGAACTTTTAAGGTAAAGTGACCCCATGGTGGTTAATTTGGCTCTAGTTCAATTCTGTTAAACCAGTTTACCAGAATCCAATTTTCCAAATTTACAATTTTCACAATTATTAGTAAGGTTTGGAGGAAATTATATAAGATGAAATAGACTTAACAACTTTTGGAAAATGTACTATTTCTTCTTCCTTTCCTTGTCCTCAGTATATGCATTTTTACTTAGGTCAGTGAACAGGGTCAAATTGGAATAGTTAACAATATATATTTTCTTCATTTGGTAAATACAATCTAAGTAACAGGATTTCTGATGTTTTGCATGAGAAACCATGAAATCTTGACATATATCAATTTGAACTTCAAAGAAACAAGATCCTCTCCTCTTGCTTTTTCTTTCCACTTTCCCTATTCAACATCTTTTTTTTTTTTTCCAAAAGGGACTGAATTGGAAGACACTGGTGAACTTATAGTTTTAAAATATTTTTTAAAGCTTTTTGCAATGTCTTTGGCATATACAAGGGTAATATCTTCCCTTATGACATAGGAAACGTGCAGTATTTTAACCTCTGTTTCATTCTAATTTACCTTTGGAGACCTCAAATGTTTTAATGATTTGGGGTAGAGAGTGGGGACTGGTTAGAGTGGGGGCAGGTTGAAGTGGGTGGGTTGTGGTTGTAAAATCAATTGGGATTCTTAGTATCATTCACATGAGAAGTAACAAGGGTCTGAATGAAGGCGGTAGCAGTGAAATTTGGAGAAGAGTGGGTGGGTGTGAAAGATATCTAGAAATTAGAATCAATGGAAGGAGTTAGTGAAGGAGTTGTATGAGTTTCAGAATTGTGTTTCTTGGTGGATACAGTTCCACTCATAGAATAAAGAACATAAAGAGAAAAGGATGAAGAACAAGATGTATGTGTAAGGAATATAACAAAGGAGGCAACTTTGATTGCTGAATTTGAGATATTCACTCATTCAGCAAATATTTATTCAACTCCTGCTCTCTGTCAAGCACTGCGATAGAGCATGAGGGTACACTAGTGAAAAATATCAATGACACATCTATGCCCTCTGAGAAAGTACATGGGCTATCTCAATGTGGATGTCTATTACACAGTTGTATAAAGAAGGCTAGACCACTCCAGAATATAGAAAACAGATTTAGGTTGGAAATAACAAATTAAGAAGTATTTTTTATAGATGAGCATAATCAGAGAGAATACATGGCTCCAAAGATCAAGCTGTTGGGCACACCAGTATAGAGATGAACTACAGAAAACGACTCCTTAAAAACACAGAAATGAAATTCACTTTGTCAAAATTGTAAGTTAAATTTTCATTCTAACAACAATTAATTACAATAGAGATTTTAAAGAACTTTTATATATTTATTTATATATTTTTTATAAACTTGGCCCTCTGTATCCACCGACTTCAAGTTGCAGATTCAACCAACCCTGGATGGAAATTGGAGAATGGAAATTTAGGGGTGGAAAACCAGGGGTAGGGACAGACAACTATATTTAGCTTTCCTCAGTTAACCTCAGTTGCACAGAATTGAATAAAACACAATCCAGATCTATGGCACTCTTATGACTGATTCATGCAGTTTGCTTCCTTATATATTAGTTTGTCAATTAGTTTTAAAAACAATCTAATCCACAAAGTTGAGAGCATGGAGATAATTTCCATCTTATTAGATAATCCCTTCATTCAACCCTTTCATATTTCCTCCCACCTATAGTAAGCATTATTTTGGAGTCTGTGCTCATCATTATATCTACAGGCATATCTTGGAAATATTGGGGTTTGGTTCCAGACCACTGCAATAAAGGGAATATCACCATAAATTGAGTCCCATGAGTTTTCTAATTTCTCAATGCATATGAAAGTTATGTTAACACTATGCTGTTCTCTAAGTGTGCAGTAGAATTACATCTAAAAAACAATGTACATATCTTAATTTAAAAATACTTTATTGCTAAGAAATTCTAACCATCATCTGAGCCTTCAGTGAATCGTAATATTTTTGTAATAGAAACATCAATGGTAGCCCATCGCAGATCACCATAACAAATATAATAATAATAAAAGGTCTGAAATATTGTGAGAATTACCGAAATGTAGACATAGAGACATGAAGTGAGCAAATGTTGTTGGAAAAATGCACTGACAGACTTGTTAATTGCAGGTTTGTCACAAACCTTCAATTTGTAAAAAAAAAAAAAAAAAAAAAAAACAAAAACCACCATGACCACCAACAAAAAACCCCACAGTATTTGTAAAGTACAGTAAAACAAAGTTCAGTAAAACAAGGTAGGCCCATATATGTTTTCCTGGAAAGTACAGGTGTATTATAAGAATATTTAAAAAACCAATATTTGTTATTTTAATTGCTTTTAAATATAGAAATTTAAATGTATAAATTGTTTTAGTTGCTTTTAAATTTATAAAAGGATATGTTTTTATATAACTTTCTGGGGACTTTAAAAATATCTAATACCACTGACTCATCCCTACTGTTGAGTTTGTTGTAATTTATACATTTTAACTGCTATATATTTCATTATATGAATATAATCATTTATTACATATATGACATTTTGGTGGTTTCAAGGATTTGACATTTGTGAGTACTGCTGCCATTGAATTTCTTGTCTATCTCTCCTCATTTCTCGGGCTGGTTCTGAGCAAAATTTCTCACTTATGCATGTGTGGCTGAACCACACTGAATCCACTTTGTCAGCTGCATCTTAAGCTGCAGTCCTAAACGTTCCCCTTTCTGCATGACTGAGCTTTAGCCTACTCACAAGGAATGCACCCAAACCAGATAAGTTCCCTAACAACTTCTACCCTTGCTCTCATCTGATATTAAAACTGGGAGAATACCTTTTGCTCATGAGATGGTTAATGGTCCACAAGGAATACTGGTCATGAGACCCCCAGTTTCCATCTGTGCAGACGTGCTTCTCCCTTAGTAGTAAGATTCTGTCTTTAGATTTGGCCCCTTTAAATCCCCTTATACTTCTTTCAGCAGCACAAGAGTGCGGCTGCAAATGTCTCTGGATCCTCTGCTGATCCTGCCTGTGTGTAAGTTACACACAATAAACTTTATAATTACACTTTATGGAGTTGCCTGCTTCGTTTTTCAGTCTCAAAGTTCCATCCCAATTTGGAGCGTGTTATCCAACATTCCTGCCACCCAACAATGCATTAGGTGCAACTGCTTGACCAAAGCGTATGACTTTTCAACTATGTTGTGAAAAGATTGAACCGATTTTAAATCCCTTCAGATATATAGAAATCAGATCCATATAATTTCAACTTTGGTAGTGTCAAATATTTTAATTTTATAATATAGTATTAATAATATTGATACGGTGTTGCAAATATTTTCTCTCAGTCTCTGTTCCTAAATTTTCTTATCATCTTTGAGACTTGAACAAAATTCATTAGTTTCAATACAGACAATTTAATATTTTTTAGTCAATACAATTTACATTTATTTTACATATATATTGGAATATAATTGCTTTACAATGTTGTGTTAATTTGTGCTGTATAACAAAGTGAATCAGCTATATGTGCACATATATCCCCATATCCCCTCCCTCTTATGCCTTCCTCCCACCCTCCTTATCCCACCCCTCTCGGTGGTCACAAAGAACCGAGCTGATCTCCCTGTGCGATGCAGCTGCTTCCCACTGCAATCTATTTCACATTTGGTAGTGTATATATGTCAATGCTACTCTCGCACTTTGTCCCAGATTCCCCTCCAGCACCCATATCCTCAAGTCAATTCTTTATGCCTGTATCTTTATTCCTGTCCTGACCCTAGATTCATCAGACCCATTTTATTCCTTTTTAGATTCCATATATATGTGTTAGAATACAGTATTTGTTTTTCTCTTTCTCACTTACTTCACTCTGCATGACAGACTCTAAGTCCATCCACCCTACTACAAGTAACTTAATTTTATTTCTTTTTATGGCTGAGTAATATTCCATTGTATATATGCACCACACCTCTTTATCCATTCATTTGTCAATGGACATTTATGTTGCTTCCATGTCCTGGCTATTGTAATAGTGTTGCAATGAACATTGTGGTGCACGACTCTTTTTGAATTATGGTTTTCTCAGGGTATATGCCCAGCAGTGGGATTTCTGGGTCGTATGGTAGTTCTATTTTCAGTTTTTTAAGGAACCTCCATACTGTTCTCCATAGTGGCTGTATCAATTTACATTCCCACCAACAGTGCAAGAGGGTTTCCTTTTCTCCACACCCTCTCCAGCATTTATTGTTTGTAGATATTTTGATGATGGCCATTCTGACTGGTGTGAGGTGATACCTCATTGTGGTTTTGATTTGCATTTTTCTAATGATTGGTGAACCTGAGCGTTTTTTCATGTTTGTTTGCAGTCTGTATATTTTCTTTGGAGAAATGTCTATTTAGGTCTTCTGCCCATTTTTGAATTGGGTTGTTTGTTTTCTTGATATTGAGCTTCATGACCTGCTTGTATATTTTGGAAATAAATCCTTTGTCAGTTGCTTCGTTTGCAAATATTTTCTCGCATTCTGAGAGTTGTCTTTTCATCTGGATTATGCTTTCCTTTGCTGTGCAAAAGCTTTTAAGTTTCATTAGCCCCCCCCCCTTTTTTTTTTCTGTTACTCTAGGAGATGGGTCAAAAAGGATCTTGCTGTGATTTATGTCACAGACTCTTCTGCCTCTGTTTTCCTCTAAGAGTTTTAGGGTGTCTGGCCTTATATTTAGGCCTTTAATCCATTTTGAGTTTATTTTTGTGTATGGTGTTAGGGAGTGTTCTAATTTCATTCTTTTACATGGAGCTGTCCAGTTTTCCCAGCACCACTTATTGAAGAGGCTGTGTTTTCTCCATTGTATATACTTTCTCCTTTTGTCAAAGATAAGGTGACCATATGTATGTATATGATTTTATCTCTCTCTGGGCTTTCTATACTGTTCCATTGATCTATATTTCTGTTTTTGTACTAGTACCATACTGTCTTGATTACTGTAGCTTTGTAGTGTAGTCTGAAGTCAGGGAACCTGATTCTACCAGCTCCATTTTTCTTTCTCAAGATTGCCTTGGCTATTTGGAGTCTTTTTGTTTCCACACAAATTGTGCAATTGTTTCTTCTAGTTCTGAGAAATACCCTTGGTATTTTGGTAGGGATTGTATTGAATCTGTAGATTACTTTGGGTAGTATAGTCATTTACACAATGTTGGTATTTATAATCAAAGAACATGGTATATCTCTCTATCTGTTTGTATCATCTTTGATTTCTTTCATCAGTGTCTTATACTTTTCTGCATACAGGTCTTTTATCTCTATAGGTACATTTATTCCTAGGTATTTTATTCTTTTTGTTGCAATGGTAAATGGGAGTGTTTTCTTAATTTCTCTTTCAGAATTTTCATTGTTAGTGTATAGGAATGCAAGAGATTTCTGTGCATTAAATTTTTATCCTGCGACTTTGCCAAATTCATTGATTAGATTTAGTAATTTTCTGGTAGCATTTTTAGGATTCTGTATGTATAAGATTATGTCATCTGCAAACTGTGGCAGTTTTACTTGTTCTTTTCCTATTCTGATTCCTTTTTTTTCCTCTGGTTGCTGTGGTTAAAACTTCTAAAGCTATGTTGAATAATAACAGTGAGAGTGGGCATCTTTGTCTTATTCCTGATCTTAGAGGAAATGTTTTCAGGTTTTCACCATTGAGAATTATATTAGCTGTGGGTTTTTCATATACGGCCTTTACTCTATTGAGGTAGCTTCCCTCTATGCCCACTTTCTGGAGAGTTTTTATTATAAATCATGTTGAATTTTGTCAAAAGCTTTTCCTGAATCTATTGAGAAGATATTATTGTTGTTATCATTCATTTCGTTAATATTGTGGATCATATTGATTGATTTGCATATATTGGAGAATCCTTGCATTGCTGGGATAAAACCCACTTGATCATGGTGTATGATCCTTTTAATGTGCAGAGAGATTCTCTTTGCTAGTATTCTGTTGAAGATTTTCATCTATGTTCATCAATGATACAATCCTGTAGTTTTTTGTGACACATTTGTCTGGTGTTGGTATCAGGGTGATGGTGTACTCATAGAATGAGTTTGGGAGTGTTCCTTCCTCCAATTTTTTGGAAGAGTTTGAGAAGGATGGGTGTTAGGTCTTCTCTAAATATTTGATAGAATTCACCTGTGAAGCCATCTGGTCCTGGACTTTTCTTTGTTGGAAGATTTTTAATCAAAGTTTCAATTTCATTACTTGTAATTGGTCTGTTCATTTTTTCTATCTCTTCCTGGTTCAGTCTTGGAAGGTTATAACTTTCTAGGAATTTGCCCATTTCTTCCAGGTTGTCCATTTAATTGGTATAGTGTTGCTTGTAGTAGTTTCTGAGGATGCTTTGTATCTCTGTGGTGCCTACTGTAACTTCTTTTTCATTTCTTATTTTATTGATTTGTGTACTCTCCCTCTTTTTCTTGATCAGTCTGGCTAATGGTTTATCAATTTTGTTTTTCTAAGGGAACCTGCTTTTAGTTTTATTGTTCTTTTCTATTGTTTTCTTTGTTTCTGTTTCATTTATTTCTGCTCTGACATTTATGATTTCTTTCCTTCTGCTAACTTTGGGTTTTGTTTGTTCTTCTTTCTCTAGTTCCTTTAGGTATAAGGTCAGATTGTTTATTTGGGATTTTTCTTGTTTCTTGAGGTAGGCTTGTATAACTATAATCTTCCTGCTTAAGACTGCTTTTGTGGGCTTCCCTGGTGGCACAGTGGTTGAGAGTCTGCCTGCTGATGCAGGGGACACGGGTTCGTGCCCCTGTCTGGGAGGATCCCACATGCCGCGGAGCGGCTGGTTCCACGAGCCATGGTTGCAGGGCCTGCGTGTCTGGAGCCTGTGCTCTGCAATGGGAGAGGCCACAGAAGTGAGAGGCCCGCGCACTGCAAAAAAATAAAATAAAATAAAATAAAAAATAAAACAACAACAACAATAAAAACTGCTTTTGCTGCATCCCATAGGTCTTAGATTGTTGTGTTTTCACTGTCACTTGTTTCTAGGTATTTTTTGATTTCCTCTTTGATTTCTTCAGTGATCTCCTGGTTATTTAGAAACATATATTTTAGCCTCCATGTGTTTGTGTTTTTTATGCTGTTTTCCCTGTAATTCACTTCTAATCTCATAGCATTGTGGTCAGAAAAGATGCTGGGTATCATTTCAATTTTCTTAAATTTACTGAGGCTTGGTTTGTGACCCAAGATGTGATCTATCCTGTAGAATGATCTATGCGCACCTGAGAAGAAAATGTATTTTGCTGTTTTGGTATGTAATGTCCTATAAATATCAATTAAATCTATCTGGTGTATTGTGTCATTTAAAGTTTGTGTTTCCTTATAAGTTTTCAAATTGGATGATCTGTCCATTGATGTAAGTGAGGTGTTAAAGTCCCCCACTATTATTGTGTTAGTGTCAATTTCCTCTTTTATAGTTGTTAGCAGTTGCCTTATGTATTGTGGTGCTCCTATGTTGGGTGCATATATATTTACAATTGTTATATCTTCTTCTTTGATTGATCCCCTGATCATTATGCAGTGTCCTTCTTTGTCTCTTGTAGCATTCTTTATTTTAAAGTCTGTTTTATCTAATATGAGTATTGCTACTCCAACTTTGTTTTGATTTCCATTTGCATGGAATATATTTTTCTATCCCCTCACTTTCAGTCTATATGTGTCCCTAAGTCTGAAGTGGGTCTCTCGTAGACAGCATATATATGGGTCTTGTTTTTGTAGCCATTCAGCAATCCTGTGTCTTTTGGTTGGAGCATTAAATCCATTCACGGTTAAGGTATTTATAAACATGTATGTCCCTATGAGCATTTTCTTAATTGTTTTCAGTTTGTTTTTGTAGGTCCTTTTCTTCTCTTATGTTTCCCGCTTAGAGAACTTCCTTTAGCATTTGTTGTAGAGCTGGTTTGTTGTTGCTGAATTCTCTTAGCTTTTTCTTGTCTGTAAAGCTTTTGATTTCTCCATCAAATCTGAATGAGATCCTTGCTGGGTAGAGTAATCTTTGTTGAAGTTTCTTCCATTTCATCACTTTAAGTATATCATGCCCCTCCCTTCTGACTTGTAGAGTTTCTGCTGAGAAATCAGCTGTTAACCTTATGGGAGTTCCCTTGTATGTTATTTGTCATTTTTCCTTTGTTGCTTTCAATAATTTTTCTTTGTCTTTAATTTTTGCCAGTTTGATTACTATGTGTCTCACCATGTTTCTCCTTTGGTTTATCCTGTATGGGACTCACTGCCCTTCCTGAACTTGGGTGGCTATTTCCTTTCCCATGTTAGGGAAGTTTTTGACTATAATCTCTTCAAATATTTTCTGTGGTCCTTTCTCTCACTCTTCTCCTTCTGGGACCCCTATAATGCAAATATTGTTGCATTTAATGTTGTCCCAGAGGTCTCTTAGGCTGTCTTCATTTCTTTTCATTCTTTTCTTCTTTATTCTGTTCCACAGCAGTGAATTCCACCATTCTGTCTTCCATGTCACTTATCTGTTCCTCTGTCTCAGTTATTCTGCTATTGATTCCTTCTAGTGTAGTTTTCATTTCAGTTATCACATTGTTCATCTCTGTTTATTTGTTCTTTAATTCTTCTACATCTTTGTTAAACATTTCTTGCATCTTCTCGATCTTTGCCTCCATTCTTTTTCCAAAGTCCTGGGTCATCTTCGCTATCATTATTCTGAATTCTTTTTCTGGAAGGTTGCCTATCTCTACTTCATTTAGTTGTTTTTCTGGGTTTTTACCTTGTTCCTTCATCTGGTACATAGCCTTGTGCCTTTTCATCTTGTCTATCTATGAATGTGGTTTTTGTTCCACAAGCTGCAGGATTGTAGTTCTTCTTGCTTGGTTAGGTTGTTTATTTGAGATTTTTCTTGTTTCTTGAAGCAACATTGTATTGTTATAAACTTCCCTCTTAGAACTGCTTTTGCTGCAACACATAGGTTTTGGGTCATCGTCTTTTCATTGTCATTTTTCTCTTGGTATTTTTTGATTTCCTCTTTGAGTTCTTCAGTGATCTCTTTGTTATTTAGTAGCGTATTGTTTAGCCTCTATGTGTGTGTATACTTTACAGTTTTTCTCCTGTAATAGAGATATAGTCTCACAGTGTTTTGGTCAGAAAATATACTTGATACAATTTCTATTTTCTTAAATTTACCAAGGCTTGATTTCTGACCCAAGAATTGATCTATCCTGGAGAGCACTTGAGAAGAATGTGTATTCTGTTGTTTTTGGATGGAATATCCTATAAATATCAATTAAGTCCATCTTGTTTATTGTTTCATTTAAATCTTCAGTTTCCTTTTTTATTTTCATTTTGGATGATCGGTCCATTTCTGAAAGTGTGGTGTTAAAGTCCCCTACTATGATTGTGTCACTGTCAATTTCCCCTTTTATGGCTCTTAACATTTGCCTTATGTATTAATGTTCTCCTATGTTGCGGGCATAAATATTTACAATTGTTATATCTTCTTCTTGGCTTCATCCCTTGATCATTATGCAGTATCCTTCTTTGTCTTTTGTTATAGTCTTTATTTTAAAGTCCATTTTGTGTGATATGGTAATTGCTACTACAGGTTTCTTTTGATTTCCACTTGCATGGAATACTTTTTTCTATCCCCTCACTTTCAGTCTGTATGTGTCCCTAGGTCTGCAGTGGGTCTCTCATAGACAGCATATATAAGTGTCTTATTTTTGTATCCATTGAGCCAGTCTGAGTCTTTTGGTTAGAGCACTTCATCCATTTACATTTAAGGTAATTATCAATATGTGTGTTCCTATTACTTTTCCTAACTGTTTTGTTTTTGTTTTTTAGGTCTTTTCCTTCTCTTGTGTTTCCCACCCAGAGAAGTTCCTTTAGCATTTGTTTTAAAGTACTTTTGGTGGTGATGAATTCTCTTAACTTTTGCTTGTCTGGAAAGGTTTTAATTTCTCTGTTGAATCTGAATGAGATGCTTGTTGGGTAGAGTAATCTTAGTTTTAGTTTTTTCCATTTCATCACTTTAAGTATGTCTTGCCACTCCCTTCTGGCTTGCTGAAAGATCAGCTGTTAACCTTATGGGAATTCCCTTGTATGTTATTTGTTGCTTGTCCCTTGTTGCTTTTAATATTTTTTTCTTTTATTTAATTTTTTGATAGTTTGATTAATATGTGTCTTAGCATGTTACTCCTTCAATGTACCCTGTATGGGACTCTCTGTTCTTCCTGGAATTCATTGACTATTTGTTTTCCAATGCTAGGGAAGTTTTCAACTGCAATCTCTTCAAATATTTTCTCAGACCCTTTCTTTTTTCTCTTCTTCTTCTGGGAACTCTGCAATTCAAATGTTGGTGCATTTAATGTTGTCCTAGAGTTCTCTGAGGCTGTTCTCAATTCTTTTCCTTCTTTTTTCTTTATTCTGTCCTGAAACAGTTATTTACACTATTCTGTCTTCCAACTCACTTATCCATTCTTCTTCCTCAGTTATTCTGCTATTGATTCCTTCTAGAGTATTTTTAAATTCATTTATTGTGTTGTTCATCATTGCTCTTTGCTCTTTGGTTCTTCTAGGTCCTTGTTAAACGTTTCTTCTCTTCTCTCCATTCTTTTCTGAGATTTGGGGTCAACATTACTATCATTATTCTGAATTATTTTTCTGGTAGACTGCCTATTTCCTCTTCATTTGTTTGGTCTGGTGGGTTTTAACCTTGCTACTTCAACTACTGCATATATCTTTGTCTTCTCATTTTGTTTAAATTACTGTGTTTGGGGTCTCCTTTTTGCAACTTGCATGCTTGAAGTTCCTCTTATTTCTCGTGTCTGTCCTCAATGGGTTAGTTTTGCTTAGTGGCTTATGTAGGTTTCCTGGTGGAGGGCGACTGGTGTCTGTTTTCTGGTGGGTTGTTCTGGATATTGTCTCTCTGTTGGGTAAGACCGTGTCAGGTGGTGTGTTTGGGGAGTCTCTGAATTTAGTATGATTTTAGGCTGCCTCTCTGCTAATGGGTGGGTTGTGTTCCTGTCTTTCTATCTGTTTTGTATGGGGTATCAAGCAATGGAGCTTGCTGGTCGTTGGATGGATCTGGGTCTTAGTGTTGAGATGGAGATCTCTGGGATAGCACTCACTGATTAATATTACATGGGGCTGGGAGGTCTCTGGTGGCCCAAAGTCCTGGACTTAGCTCTCACACCTTGGAGGCTCAGGCCTGACACCTGGCCGGAGCACCAAGACCTCTTTAGCTGCATGACACTAAAGAAAAGGAAGAGAAAACAAACAAACAAACAAAATAACAAAATAATTGAACAGACAGAACCCGAAAACAAATTGTAAAACAAAACTAAATATAAAAAATCACACAAACATACACACACACACTCACAAAAAGAGAAAAAAAAAAAGAAAATGAGCCACCAAACCAGTAAACAAACCCACCAATGAAAACAAGCACTAAAATGAAACTAAGATAAAGATAAAACCAAAAACAATTCGGACGCAGAAAGCAAACCCTAAGCCTACAGTTTCTCTCAAAGTTTACTTCTTCTATTTTGGGAATGTTTGTTGTCTATTCAGGTATTCCACAGATGTAGGGTTTATCAAGCTGATTGCAGGGATTTAATCCACTACTCCTGAGGCTGCATGGAGAAATTTCCCTTTCTCTTCTTTGTTCGCACTGCTCCTGGGGTTCAGCTTTGGTTTTGGCCCTGCCTTTTTGTGTAGGCCACTGTCAGGCGTCTGTTCCCCATTGAGACAGGAGGGGGTTAAAACAGTGGCTTATTAGAGCTCACTTGCTCACTCAGGATGGGGAGAGAGAGGGGTACGGCAGTAATAATTGGAATGTGGGATGTGCCTGCAGCTGCAGAGGCTGGCATGATGTTGCAACAGCCTGAGGCACACCATGTATTCTCCTGGGGAAGTTAGCCATGGATCATGGGACCCTGGCACTGAAGTGCTTCTCAGGCTGCTTGGGGGTGGGTGGGTAGTGACTTTGCTTGCACATATGATTCTTGGTGGCAAGGCAGCTGTGGTGGTGGTCCACACCTTCCTCTTGGGTCCAAGATGATAGCTGCAGCTCACACCTGTCTCTGGACCTCACTTAGGTGGTGCTCTGTCATCTGTGGGCACACAGAGCAGGAAGCCCCTCTCCTTGCACACCTCAAAAAAATGGTCTCTTGTCTC
The DNA here is from genome assembly GCF_964341445.2 of Mesoplodon mirus. Lineage (NCBI taxonomy): Eukaryota > Metazoa > Chordata > Mammalia > Artiodactyla > Ziphiidae > Mesoplodon > Mesoplodon mirus. Next base: position 47,942,772 of record NC_138992.1, read on the forward strand.
TGGCAGGTTCAGACTTTCCCCTGACTCCCTCTCAGCAAGCTGTGATGCACTAGCCCGTTTCAGGCTGTCTTCATGCAGCCAAACTCTGTCCTCTCCCTGAGGTCTGACGTCCAAAGCCCAAGCCTCAGATCCCAGCCCCCACCCACCCTGGCAGGTGAGCAGACAAGTGACTCAGGCTGGTGAGTGCTGGTTACACTGATCCTCTGTGCAGGAATCTCTCTACTTTGCCCTCTGCCTCCCTGTTGTTGTGCTCTCCTCTGTGACTCCAAAGCTTCCACCCCCATCCCCACCAATCCCTGCCAGTGAAGGGGCTTCCTAGTGTGTGGAAACTTTTCTTCTTTCACAGTTCCATCCCAGAGCACAGGTCCCATTCCTATTCTTTTGTCTCTGTTTTTTATTTTTTCTTTTTCCCTACCCAGGTACATGGAGGAGTTTCTTGTCTTTTGGGAAGTCTGAGGTCTTCTGCCAGTGTTCAGTAGGAGTTGTTCCACATGTAGATGTATTTTTGATGTATTTGTGGGGAGGAAGGTTATCTCCATGTCTTACTCATCTGCCATCTTTGAAGGTCTCTGACATAGAGTCACTTTTAAATTGAAAAAATATATATGTCAAACATTCTCTCAAATATCCTCATATTGCCTATGATATATGAAAAATATTACGTGTACTATAGCAGGAGAACTAGAATTAATCCTTCAAGAACATTGCTTCTTTTATAACATCACATAGTTCTTTTTTAAACAATTACAGTAAAATCTTATGAACCACATAACCTCAGAAATTGACTGTTAACCTCAATAATAGCACACTGCTAGAGTCATCACATATAATCTTCAAAGTGAGCTTACATTACTGTTTTGGTGCCCTTAAAATCAAATAATGAAGATGATCCAGATCTCCTAAGTAGGCAACATACTTTTTATTTATCAAAATATTCACAAACTGTGGTCACATTCATATTTTCTATTATTGCCTTTATTTGACTTATTGGAAGACCTCTTTAATATTCTGTAAAAAAATTTCACTCTGGGAAATGTATAATCTAAATAAGAAATGATATGGCACATGTGAGTATGATTTAGATTGAGATCATTAATTTAGATATTTACCTATAAAAAACAGCCTAGTTTTCAACATTTAATTCTTAGCACATAAAGGTCATGTTCAAAGTTTAAAATGTTTTATGGTTATGTTAGCAGGTTAAGGAAAATCTAAACATTATCTATTTAGAATCTCTGTAAGATAGAGGCAGACTCATTCACTCAAATGATGGTCAAAGTAGAAAAAAAAAAGTCCTGCTAACTCAAGAGAAAAGTTATAATATATACTTCCAAAAACACAGAGATGAATGCAACACATAAAAAATACAAGAATGCAATCATACAGTTTATTAATATCTTTAAAATAACAAATATACAGAGATCAAATATAAACCAAGCCCTCTAAATTGTCCAAAGGAGAAAATGCAAATATATCCATAACATATTAATTATAAAGATACCTTATTACAGATATAAACAAACTTCCTTTTCCCTAGCTCTTTTTGTGTCTGTTATAAAGTTAAATATATAATGAACACAGCAGGGGAAAAAATGTGCCCCAATTTTCCATTCCTGAGAGAGAAGCAATCTGTAATTTTTAAAATACTGATCAACTAATAAACATATATTACCCAAGAATCAAATTGCTGTGTTTCTCATACTAGAAACAAATAGAAAATAAAAACACATTTCCTACTGTCCAAAAGCTTAAAGATTCGTGGAAGCACTTCATACTCTTTATGTTCTAATAAGGGCAAATGAGAAACAAAGATAATCATAACATAAGGTGTATATAGGTATACACACACCTTCTTGCCTATAATCAGTTGTATATATATATATATATATATATATATATATATATATATATATATATATATATATATATATACATACATATGGCAGGTAAATTAGGAATATCCTCATGGAGAAAGTGGTACTTAAAATGAATCTTGAAAGATAGGCAAATTATTATAAGAAGGGGGTCAGGGTTTTTTTGTTTTTTTGTTTTGATATTGAGCTACATGGGCTGTTTGTATATTTTGTAGATTAATCCCTCATAGTAAGCTTCACTTGCTAATATTTTACTCCATTCTGAGGGTTGTCTTTTCATTTTGTGTATGGTTTCCTTTGCTGTGCAAAAATATTTAATTTAGTCCCATTTTTTTAATTTTTGTTTTTCTTTTTTTTTTTATTTAAACATCTTTATTGGAGTATAATTGCCTTACAATGTTGTGTTAGCTTCTGCTGTATAACAAAGTGAATCAACTATATGCTTACATATATCCCTATATCCACTCCCTCTTACGTTTCCCTCCCATACCCCCCATCCCACCCCTCCGGGTGAACACAAAGCTCTGAGCTGATCTCCCTGTGCTATGTGGCTGCTTCTCACTAGCTATCTATTTTACATTTGGTAGGGTATGTATGTCCATACCACTCTCTCACTTCATCCCAGCTTACCCTTCCCCCTCTGCATGTCCTCAAGCCCATTCTCTACATCTGTGTCTTTATTCCTGTCCTGGCCCTAGGTTCTTCAGAATCACTTTTTTTTTTTTTTTTAAGATTCCATATATGTGTGTTATCATATGGTATTTGTGCTTCTCTTTCTGATTTACTTCACTCTGTGTGACAGACTCGAGGTCCATCCACCTCACTACAAATAACTGAATTTCGTTTCAATTTATGGCTGAGCAATACTGCATTGTATATATGTGCCACATCTTTTTTATCCATTCATATGTCGATGGAGACTTAGGTAGCTTACTATCCCGACTATTATAAATAGTGCTGCAATGAACATTGTGGTAAATGACTCTTTTTGAATTATGGTATTCTCAGAGTATATGCCTAGTAGTAGGTCATCTGTTAGTTCTGTTTTTAGTTTTTAAAGGAACCTACATACTGTTCTCCATAGTGACTGTATCAATTTACACTCCCACCAACAGTGCAAAAGTGTTCCCTTTTCTCCACACCCTCTCCAACATTAATTGTTTGTAGATTTTTTGATGATGGCCATTCTGACTGGTGTGAGGTGATACCACACTGTAGTTTTGATTTGCATTTCTCTAATGATTAGTGAAGCTGACCATTCTTTCATATGTTTGTTGGCAATCTGTATAGCTTCTTTGGAGAACTGTCTGTTTAAGTCTTCTGCCCAATTTTGGATTAGGTTGTTTTTCTTTTTTTTTTATATACTGAGCTTCATGACCTGCTTGTATATTTTAGAGGTAAATCTTTTGTCAATTGTTTGTTTGCAAATATTTTCTCCCATTCTGAAGGTTGTATTTTCATCTTGTTTATGTTTTCCTTTGCTGTGCAAAAGCTTTAAAGTTTCATTAGGTCCCATTTGTTTATTTTTACTTTTATTTCCATTTATCTAGGAGATGGGCCAAAAAGAATCTTGCTGTGATTTATATCATAGAGTGTTCTGCCTATGTTTTCATCTAAGAGTTTTAGAGTGTCTGGCCTTACACTTAGGTCTTTAATCCATTTTTAGTTTATTTTTATGTATGGTGTTAGGTAGGGTTCTAATTTCATTGTTTTATATGGAGCTATCCAGTTTTCCCAGCACCACTATTGAAGAGAGTGTCTTTTCTCCATTGTATATTCTTGCCTCCTTTGTCAAAGATAAGGTGACCGTGAGCTTATCTCTGGACCTTCTACCCTTTTCCCTTGATCTATATTTCTGTTTTTGTGCCAGTACCATACTGTCTTGATTTCTGTAGCTTTGTAGTATAGTCTGAAGTCAGGGAGCCTGATTCCTCCAGCTGTTTTTCTTTCTCAGGATTGCTTTGGCTATTCGGGATCCTTTGTGTTTCCATACAAATTGTGCAATTTTTTTTCTAGTTGTGTGAAAAATGCCATTGGCAGTTTGATAGGGATTGCATTGAATCTGTAGTTTACTTTGGGTAATATAGTCCCAAAGAGATATCCAAGAACATGGTATATCTCTCCATCTGTATCATCTTTAATTTCTTTCATCAGTGTCTTATAGTTTTCTGCATACAGGTATTTTGTCTCCTTATGTAGGTTTATTCCTAGGTATTTCATTCTTTTTGTTGCAATGATAAATAGAGTGTTTCCTTAATTTCCCTTTCAGAATTTTCATTGTTAGTGTACAGGAATGTAAGATTTCTGTGCATTAATTTTTTATCCAGCTGCTTTACCAAATTTATTGATTAGCTCTAGTAGATTTCTGGTAGCATCTTTAGTATTCTGTATGTGTAGTATCATGTCATCTGCAAACAGTGACAGGTTTACTTCTTCTTTTTCAGTTTGGAATCCTTTTATTTCTTTTTTGTCTTTGATTGCTGTGGCTAAAACTTCCAAAATTATGGTGAGAGTGGGCAACCTTGTCTTGTTCCTGATCTTAGTGGAAATTGTTTCAGTTTTTCACCATTGAGAACGATGTTGGCTGAGGGTTTTTCATATATGGCCTTTATTATTTTGAGGCAGGTTCCCTCTATACCTACTATCTGGAGAGTTTTTACTATAAATGGATGTTGAATTTTGTCAAAAGCTTTCTCTGCATCTCTTGAGATTACCATATATTTTTTACCCTTCAATTTGTTAATATGGTGTATCACATTGATTGACTTGCATATATTAAAGACTACTTGCATTACTGGGATAAACCCACTTGATCATGGTTTATGATCCTTTTAATGTGCTGTTGGATTCTGTTCGCTAGTATTTTGTTGAGGATTTTTGCATCTATGCTCATCAGTGATATTGGCCTATAGTTTTCTTTTTTTGTGTGCGACAACTTAGTCTGGTTTTGGTATCAGGGTGATGGAGGCCTCATAGAATGAGTTTGGGAGCATTCCTCCCTCTGCTATATTTTGGAAGAGTTTGAGAAGGATAGGTGTTAGCTCTTCTCTAAATGTTTGATAGAATTTGCCTTTGAATCCATCTGGTCCTGGGCTTTTGTTTGTTGGAAGAGTTTTAATCACAGTTTCAATTTCTGTGCTTGTGATTGTTCTGTTTATATTTTCTATTTCCTCCTGGTTCAGTCTTGGAAGTTTGTGCTTTTCTAAAAACTTGTCCATTTCTTCCAGGTTGTCCATTTTATTGACATATAGTGCTTGTGGCAATCTCTCATGATCCTTTCTATTTCTGCTGTGTCAGTTGTTACTTCTCCTTTTTCATTTTTAATTCTGTTGATTTGAAACTTCTCCCTTTTTTTTCTTGATAAGCCTGGCTAATGGTTTATCAATTTTGTTTATATTCTTGAAGAACCAGCATTTATTTTTATTTTTTTTGCTATTGTTTCCTTCATTTCTTTGTAATTTATTTATAATCTGATCTTTATGATTTCTTTCCTTCTGTTAAATTTGGGTTTTGTTTGTTCTTCTTTCTCTAGTTGCTTTAGGTGTAAGGTTAGGTTGTTTACTTGAGATTTTTCTTGTTTCTTTTTCTTTTTTTTTTTTTTTTTGGGTGTTGGGGGTAGGAGTTTGTTAATTAATGTATTTATTTTGGCTGTGCTGGGTCTTTGTTTTTGTGTGAGGGTTTCCCCTAGTTGTGGCAAGCAGAGACTACTCTTCATCACGGTGCACGGGCCTCTCATTATCGCAGCCTCTGTTGTTGCGGAGCACAGGCTCCAGATGCACAGGCTCAGTAGTTGTCGCTCACGGGCCTAGTTGCTCCGCGGCATGTGGGATCTTCCCGGACCAGGGCTCAAACCCATGTCCCCTGCATCAGCAGGCCGATTCCCAACCACTGTGCTACCAGGGAAGCCCTTTTCTTGTTTATTGAGGTAAGATGTTATTGCTATAAACTTCCCTCTTAGAACTGCTTTTGCTTCATCCCATAGGTTTTAGGTGGTCCTCTTTTCATTGTCATTTGTTTCTAGGTATTTTTTGATTTCCTCTTTGATTTCTTCAGTGATCTCTTGGTTATTTAGTAGCGTATTGTTTAGCCTCCATGTGTTTGTATTTTTTACAGTTTTTATAGTATTCTGCCTTACATTAAGTCTTTAATTCATTTTGAGTTTATTTTTGTGTATGGTGTTAGGAAGTGTTCTAATTTCATTCATTCACATGTAGCTGTCCAGTTTTCACAGCATCATTAATTGAAGAGACTGTGTTTTCTCCATTGTGTATTCTTACCTCCTTTCTCATAAACTAGGTGCCCATAGGTGTGTGTGCAGAAGATCTAAATAGACATTTCTCCAAATGAGACATACAGATGGCTAAAAAACACGTGAAAATATGCTCAACAGCACTAATTATAGAAATGCAAATCAAAACTACAATGAGGTATTACCTCATCCTTGTCAGAATTGCCATCATCAAAAAATCTATAAACAATAAATGCTGGAGAGGATGTGGAGAAAAGGGAACCCTTGTATGCTGTTGGTGGGAATGTAAATTAGTACAGCCAATATGGAGAACAGTATGGAGGTTCCTTAAAAAACTATCAGTAGAGCTACAGTATCATCCAGTAATCCCACTCCTGGACATATTTATGAAGAAAACCATAATTCAAAAAGATACATGCACCTCAATGTTCATTGCAGCCTTATTTACAATAGCTAAGACATGGAAGCAACCTAAATGTCCATCAACAGAGGAATGGATAAAGAAGATGTGATACATATATACAATGGAATATTACTCAGCCATAAAAATAAATGAAATAATGTTATTTGTAGCCACATGGATGGACCTAGAGTTTGTCCTACTGAGTGAAATAAGTTAAAGAGAGAAAGACAAATATCATATATTGTTTATATGTGGAGTCTAAAAGTGGGTACAAATGAACTTACCTATGAAACAGAAATAGAGTTACAGATGTAGGAAAGAACTTATGGTTCCCGGTAGGTAAGCAGGGGTGAGAGATAAAAATGGGAGCTTGTTATTGACCTATACACACTACAATATATAAAATTCATAACTATTTCATAAGAACCTACTGTATAGTACAGAAAACTGTACTCAGTACTCTATAATGGCCTCTATGGGAAATTAATCTAAAAAAGAGTGGATTATGTATATGTAAACTGATTCACTTTGCAATACACCTGATACTAACACAACATTGTAAATCAACTATAATCCAACAAAAGTTTTAAAAAACAGGAAGGGGAAGGAATGTTTTTTTGAAGCAAATATATGTGTAACATCAGAGATACGAGTATGTAGGAAAAGAGAACTGGTTACACTGGTAAACACTAAAAGTTTAGAAAAATACAAATAAGATTTCGAGAAAGAGAGAGTTACAATATAGAGGATTATGGTTGTCAAAGAATGCAGGAAGGTTACAGGTACTAAATAATTTTTAGGCTAGAATTGGCATTTTGAAAATACAATTTGGAAACATTAGTGCAGTAAAACTGTGAAAAAGGGGAGTACCAAGAACATTTGGAAACTACAGATTTACAGATTGTAGTAGTAAACAGAGTGGAAAGAAAGGAGAAACATCATTACATTATGTTACTGAAGATAATTTGGAAAATATCCGAAGGTGACCTGCAACCTCAGACACTGGCCACTTAAAGATTTTTTTTTTTTAATTTCATAAGTAAAGAGGATACTCATAGATAATAATTGTTGTCCTCTGAAGCCTTTGCCTGAGAGAAACACTGCAAGTCTTTAGTTAGGATTATTGAGAAACAGTTATTAATTCCTTTGTTCAGGTAACTTCCCTTCTTTATCTTTGGACATGTAAGTTCCCAAAAATAGATTAGGAAAAAAATATTTCCTTTTTATCCCTGTGATGCAAAATTAATTTGAAATAAACTCCACCATAATTCAAAATGTTTACTCTGAGCATAATAATAACAAGAACTAAATAATTTCTTCTTTGCTGAAGATCACCTATAAGTTTTAAGTCACCTCTCTTTAGTCTACACCAATTACAGTGGGAGCAATTCTAATTCTATGGCCTGGGTCCCTTTGAACAATGAAGTGTCCTTCTCAGACAGAGGGATGAGAAGAGTGGGAGTAACACCTAGACCTTGATAGATATTAACCTTTATTTGCATTAATGGGCATCTGAAAAACCTTGAGAGCTCTGCCACTTGGTGTAATGAATTTTTTATCTTATTACTAAATGTAATCATAATCTAGCCCAGACTGGGGAGGCATCCACAAGTTTGGCAGATCCCAAAACACTTTGCAAATGCAATTTTTAAGAAAGAATTAGTGATGAAATTAGAATACTAAAAATGATATATGATATTTCAGGTCTGAGTGGATGGGGAAAGAGGAGATACATCAGGAGAAATAGCAGATTTTGAATTGACACTAATAAATTCATTCCAGATATTTTGAATGTGAGGTAATAGGGAAATATCCACATACTAAGTTGTAGAAAGAATTTAACAGACATGTGCTGGATGTCAGCAGAGGAATACTGAGTTAAAAATATCGAAGTCATCTACATAGAGTTTAAAACCATATAACTGGATTGGGAGATAATTTGGAGGAAAATTAGCAAAGATCCAAAGACTGAAGTTTGATGATTTTCCACATTTAGAAGTTTGGTAAAAGCTATTATTAACAGAAGAGAACAGGCAAACCTGGAAGGCAAAAGGAGAATGAGAAACATTTTTGTTGAAGTCAGATAGCTAAATATTGATCATTTATTGATCAAATTAAAGTCAATGTTATCTTTGCCATCTTCTAAAACTTTTAGTAAGCAATAATAATACTTAACTGCAATACAAAAGCATAGTACATACACACATATACATAATTATGTTACAGAGTAACTGGCTCATGTAAGAACATGTAGTGAAAATCAATTTGTAAAGCAAGTATCACCATTACTTTTATAATCTTCAAATGCTCAAAATGTAGTCCTAAGGTCACATGACTCATCAATCTGTAATTTGTCCCAGTCTATTTGTTGCACATCACTGTCTGTCTTAGAAATGACAGCTATGATTCATTTTTTTCATTGTCTGAAAACTATGTGGAAGCTATGGTACAAAATTCTAATCACATCCCATTGTATTAACTTCCATGACATGGTATCTGGACATACAGTTGGACTCTGCTCCAGATAAGGCAAAATTTTACACTGAGTGCCCCATCTTGCACCCTTGAAAGTTCATTAAAAACCTCCACACTGTAAGGAATTGAAGCAGAGCCTTAATCTCCTGGGAAATAGTTTGTGACATCCTGTAACATGAGAAAAACTATTTTTTTTAATCTAGATACATGATTCTGGTTATCATGGTACACAGAGGGATGTATAGTCCTAAGACTCCAGTGTTGAAACATGGGAAAGAAAGAAGATATTAAGTTTTAGAGAATCCCTAACTTGTTCAGACACAGATTACTTTTCTTTTCCCCATAAAGTGACATGATGATAATTGACTTCTGCATTAAAGCAATGTAATCTGGTAACTGAATAGGATGTGACCTTAAAAATATTTTTTATTGAGATATAGTTTATGTACAATATTATATGTTATAGCTGTACAACATAGAGCTTCACAATTTTTAAATGTTATACTACCTGTATAGTTATTATAAAATATTGGCTATATTCCCTGTGTTGTACAATATATCCTTGTAGCTTATTTATTTCATACATAATAGATTGTAGCTCTTAATTTGCTACACCTATCTTGTCCCTCCTCCCTTCCTTCTCCCTACTGGTAACCATTAGTTTGTTCTCTATATCTGTGAGTCTATTTCCTTTTTGTTATATTTACTAGTTTTTTTTATTCTTTAGATTTCACATAAAAGTGATGTCATAGAGTAATTTTTCTTTCTCTGTCTGACTTATTTCACTTAGCATAATACCCTCTAAGTCCATGCATGTTGTTGCAAATGTCAAAATTTAATTCGTTTTTATGGATGAGTAGTATTCAATCGCATATGTATACTACAGCTTCTTTATCCCTTCATCTGTTGATGAACACTTCAATTGCTTCCATATCTTGACTATTGTAAATAATGCTGCTATGGAAGTTGGAGTGCATGTATGTCTTCGAAATAATGTTTTTGGTTTTTTTTGAATATATACCCAGTAGTGGAATTGTTGGGTTATATGGTAGTTCTATTTTTAGTTTTTTGAGAAACCACCATCTGTTTTCCACAGTGGCTACACCAATTTACGTTCCCTTCAAGGGTGCATTCCCTTTTCTCCACATCCTCACCAACATTTGTTATTTATGGTCTTTTTGATGATAGCCATTCTGATTGGTGTGAAGTGATATCTCATTGTGGTTTTGATTTGCATTTTTCTGATGATTAATGATGTTGAGCATTTTTATCATGTGCCTGTTGACCATCTGTATATCTTCTTTGAAAAAAAATATCAATTCAGGTTTTCTGGCCATTTTTTAATCAGGTTGTTTGTTTGTTTGTTTTTTAATGTTGAGCTCACCCTTGATTACTCATGTCATTAGGAAATATTTTCTCCCATTCAGTAGATTGTCTTTTTGTTTTGTCGATGGTTTCCTTTTCTGTGCAAAACCTTCTAAATCTCATTAGGTTTCATTTGTTTATTTTTGCTTTTATTCCCCAAAAGTATTTTTATCTTATATTTAATTATGAAAATTGTAGTGGGATCATCCTTTCATCCTTTCTGACTCTGCCAAGGCCTGCCATAGGTGCTGTCCATAAGGTGTCCCCTTCAACCACTTAGGAGAGTATACCAGACAGTGGGCTGAGGGATGCCCAGCCCACAGTATGCATTTCTTGTAGGTTTTTCTGGGTCCTCTCTGAATGGTGATGCAAATTTGACTCACAGCTCCCTCAGAGACGTTTAATATCCTATTCTTGGTCTTTTTCAGAGGCATCCTTTCTGATTCATTTCTGTGTACCAATGGTAAATGACGTTCAATGTGCAGGAGGTTTTTTTTCTTTCTTTTGTTGTTCATAAGATGATCTTAAGAAAAAAAGTAATAATCTTTTTACTGAGCTGCAAAACTAAGTTCAGCAACTCCAACAAGCATAGTTAAGAAATATATTTGTAGCTTTATAATTTAGTACATACTAATATTCACATTTAGTTTCATATGTAATAATTTTTTGAAATGTTCAATTGTTTTAGAATGACCTGCATTTGACCCTCCTAGACATCATATAAAGCAACTTCTTCAGAAGTGACCCATAAGAGACAAATCTAAAATTGACTGATGTACGACAGATACATGTGAAAATTAATCAATCTTAAAGGTATTTCACAAAAAATTCAAATTATGTTTATAGAAATAAATATCTTAGTGTCTATTGGTTACATTCTAATGTATGCTACTAGTCAAAGCAAGGTTATTTTTCATAATACTCTAAATTTCTTGTTCCAAATTTCTTGTTCCAATGATTCTCAGCAAACTAGAAGTCATCTAATGTCACACAAAGAGAAATTTCATAATTTGCTAGCTCAGCCTCACAAATGATAACTATGTAACATTAGTGCACTATAAAATGATGATTTCCTCTTCTCAGCCTCTTTTGTGCCTGGCAAGCTCAAATGTCTTCACAGAAAGAAAGAAAAAAAAAGTCTTGTTTGATTAATATACCATGTCTACTATCGACTTTTTATAGGTTAATAATATAGATAGTCAAGACAAAAGGGACTATTTTATTAGTCTCTTTCACAGAAATACAAAAGAAGTCTTGGTGAAGTCAGATAACTTTATAGGGTCTGCTGTAGTCTGAATGTTTGTGTTTCCCCCCACTGCCCCCAAATTCCTATGTTGAAATTGTAACTCTTAAAGGTGGGATCTTTCATTAGTATTAGTAGGTGAGATCTTTGGGAGGTGATTATGTCAAGAGGATGGAGCCCTCATAAATAAAATTAATGCCCTTTTAGCAAAAGACACCACAGAGCTCCCAGCCCTTTCACTATGTGAAGGTACAATGAGAAGTCTTTGACCTGGAAAAGGGCTCTCACCCAAACGTTTTGGTACCCTGATCTTGGACTTCCAGCCTCCATAACTGTGAGAAATAGATTTCTATTATTTATAAGCTACCCAATCTGTGACCTTTTTTGGTAGCAGCCCAAACAGACTAAGACAGGCTCTCAAAACAAATTTTTAAAAAGTGAGCTGAGACATGAATGCAGGACTTGTTCCCATTCTAGTGATTTAGCTATTATGGAAGGACACCTATAAGTAAAAGCCTGGGTCAGTATAACTTGAGGATATTACATACAAAGAACTAGAAAATATTAGTTTCAAATTTTACACTTGTATATACAATGTTAGATTCTAAGAATATATTTTCAAAGAATATTAAGGAATAATAATTTTAAATACTTTGTACATAACACAAGATAACAAAATAAGAGGAAATGAAACCCTTAAAATTTTAAAGCCTTTTCATTTTCCAAAGTGATCACAGTTGTAAGTCTGTGAGAATTGGGAAGTCAACAATCAGTACATCTCAGTTTTTGTTTACTTGAGTGGCAACAAAAGTAATTGATATAATCATTATGACAGGTATAGACATTCCCTGAATTAATCATTTTATTCTCACACAACTGGAAATAAAATCTTGGTTTTTATTGCCATATGCCTACTCATCATCCATAAAATAGATTTTTTTGTATCACTCTCCTGATACAAATGATAGTGCTGTCATGAAGTGTATATATTCTTGAGAAAAAAACCTTACTTTTTGAAAAATTAGACACAATATATCAGAGCTTATGGGAAAATAGACTTGTGTAGATCATTCAAAACCTATATAACTTTGCAATCAGAACCCAAATAAAAATAAGTATTAATTTAAATAGTAACACAATTCAGAAGACATGATAGATTCTTAATAAATAAAGCAGTTGTCCAGCAGTACCAACATCACCTGGAAAGTTTTTAGAAATATACATTTAGAATGTACACTTTTAGAAATGTACATTCTCAGGCCCACTGAATCCCTAGCCTACTGAATCAAAAATTCTGGGGCAGTGCTGAGCAATCTGTGTTTTATCAAGGCCTCCAGGTGACTGCAACACAATTTAAGGCTAGTGAATCACTGTACTACGCTATATAAAGGATTTCACCTTTCAAAGTAAAAAAGAAGTGAAATTGCTAGATGGCAATAAAATAAGAAAGTAATTCAGATTGTTAAATTATGGAGTCAATGGCAAAATATACAAATGCCTGGTAAGTAGGCAGCCTCTAAATGACTCCCTATGTCTCAGCTTCCTGATATCAATGCCCTGTAAATTTAGTGAGACTTAGTGACTAGCTTCTAATAAAGAGAATACAACAAAAGTAATGGGGTATTATTTCTGAGATTAGCTTATGTCTTACTTCTCTCGTTCTTTCAGTTGCTCACTGCTAAATTCTGAGCTGTCCACTTGGCAAAATATCTTGGATCATCAACCAGGGAAGAACTAGGGTTCTCAGCCCAAAAGCCCATGAAGAAATGAAGCCTGCTAACAGCCACACATAGGAAAGTGCTTAGAAATGAATTTTCTCCCAGTCGAGACTTGAGATGATTGTAGCCCTGTGAGAAATCCTTAGCCTGAGACCCCAGATTAGAAGTTCCATATGCCTGACCCAAAGAAGCTATTAAAAAAAAAAGTTTGTTGTTTTAAGACACTAAGTTTTAGGGGGTAATTTCTAATATAAGCTGAGGGGAAGAAGTTCTGGTAAGTGGGTAGACTGCACAACACCATGTTTCTCTGCAATTCATGTGCTTTGTATTCAGTGCTGTTATTTGATGAATAAACCACAAAAAGCATGGCGGGGGGGATCACAAATGATCACATGCAACTACACATGTTATTGACATTATTCCTCACAAACTGACTGTGTGTGAGTTAATTTACTTCACAAACATGCATTTCATGTTGAGTCTGTTTTTCCAGATGTAACAATGCTTTTGTTAAGAATAATCATGCGCATGGCACAGGGAGATCAGCTCGGTGCTTTGTGACCGCCTGGAGGGGAGGGATGGGGAGGGTGGGAGGGAGGGAGATGCATGAGGGAAGGGATGAGGGAACAGATGTATGTGTATGACTGATTCACTTTGTTATAAAGCAGAAACTAATAAAAAAAATTGTGTAAAAAAAAAAAAAAAAAAAAAAAAAAAAAAGAATAATCATGAAGCTTATTAAAGTACATTTCAAATTTCTAGGGTTTAATCCACTCTTATGATTCCTTTAAGAATTACATAATGGGTATGTTAGGATAGGTACATTTTTCTATTTTGCCATCATTTTCTTTTCTTTCTTTTTTCATCCTCCTGACAAGGAGTTCTTTGGTAGAATGTTAGGGAGAAGATTTTGGTATAGTAATGCATCAAAAAAGAATTACTGTCAGCAATACAAACAACAGGAATTGCCTTGTTCTAAGAAAATGACTTTGACACTCTGAGCTTCATCTCATCTTGCTTTGCCAAATTTATTCAATATTTGTTTCTTTCCAGAAAGAAAATACTATATCTAGGATTGAGGAAGGGTGGGGAAAATACAGAGTGAAGGAAAAGACAGGTGAATGTGGCAGTAGTGAAATAGGAATTGAGACAATAAAAGAGATTCCTAGATAAACTTCCAAGGAGAATTCTATGGAGAAAAATATGATTTGATGGAAGAGCAGGAAATATTTTGCATCACATTTTGGATGCACATATGCTCATCATCAGTGCTTAAATAACACTGTTTTATCTCTTATAATGGCCTACATACATGCACAGCTTCCCAGGCAGTGTGAACCAACTGAAGAGTGATATAATTATTTTCATTTTTTATCACCCACTTGTCTCATATGTCAAATTGTAAATGTATTAATGTGGCCCATTTAAATGAGATAATGTATGTAAAATATTCTGAGTGTCTAAAAGAGTAAGAGTATTCAACAAGTATGAATAATTAATTCAGTCACTTAATTTTAGCATATTGTTTAAATATGACTACAGCAATTTAATAAACTTCAATTAATCAGAATCCAACTGAATAAACGGCATTTTGTTTTAATCTACAATTCACTCTTCCTGAAATGAGCTAATAAAAGGAAAGTATTTTATACTTTCTGCTACAGGAATCTGAAACTAAGGGAATCCATGCTCTGGACATGATCTTTTAGGGATTCAGTAATATGTACTAACAACTCCAACACCAAATCTAACAGCAGGGAAGCCACTTGGAGTCAGTCTATCTTTCTTTACATCAATAGCATTTAATAAGTAACTTTAAAAGCTGAGCATTATGCTAGAAACTAAGAAGAAAGGAAGACAAAGCCAACAAAGATAGCTCCTGGCATCATGAAGCCAGGTCTGAAGAAGATAGACAGACAGGCCTTAAAAAATGAATACAAGTCGTTAATGAAGTAAGTGCAAATATGAAAATATTTTTTCAAAGGTAAAAGGTGTGGATAACTTGAGTCACTTAACAGATTGCTACAAGTCACTGTATCTCAAATACATAACAATGACTTTATGTCAAAATCAGCAATTATCTTCCTAAAACATTGAATAAGTATTTCCTGTCCTAACTGTGACAGAATCTCTGATAATGAAGAAGAATTTTCATCCCTTTCTGGGGAAGGGATCAAATGAAGGTTTCCAAGTGTTCAAATTAGGGGGCTCACTTCTTGGGAGCAAACAGAGCAAAAAACTAACCATCTTTTCTACTATTCTGACAAGTAGAAGTAAAATTTTTTTTCCAGACTTTTGCTTATCAACTTCTGATTTCCTTTGTTGGAGCACCCTTGGACAATCAAACAACTCACATCTCATCACTTTTCTGAACCTGTAAACCTGAATTTCACCACGATAATCACCTGCCTCTAGCCTGCTATCACTCAACCACCCAGGTCTCTGTGTGATTAATAAGACTGTGGCTAAGGGCTCAGCTTCAAATAGAACAATTTGTTTCTATCAGTGATAAAATATTTTTGAAACAGATTCTTGGGGTCAATATGCATTCAGTATAATTATCCTATCTTCTACAATTTTAGTATTATTTTACAGTATGATCAGTGATATCCAGAGAGAAAAAAAAACATCCAAGTCACTAAGAATTGAAGAAATATATTACTTTCATTTCATTTAAAGCATTGTCTAAAACCAGGAACTAGACCATATTTAAGAATTTTTTTAAATGACAGATTAAAATCAAAGTGTTTTTCTGGCTTATCTGTTATACTCTTGGTTCCCTCTGCTATTCAGCTAATCATAATTGATGTAGTAATATGAAAATAATATAGGGATTATGTTTCAAGTCATGAATCAGTTCCAACAGGTTGTAATGTAATAACTTATTAGACTAATTTTAAAAAAAGTTTAGAAAACCCATGTAATATCTTGCACTACAAGCAGAGTCAGCATTAATTCAGATATGCACTGTGAAGCTTATGTTAAGGATAGATAATAGGTATTAATAAATTTAAAAATGCAAAAACTAAAAATATGCACTCTAAATGGGGTAATTTTTACCTTATTGACTACATATTCAAAATATGAGGCTTGGTTTTTTTTTAAGAAATAAAAAGAAAAACAAAACCCTAAAATCCAAAAAACATAGTGCTTGTCTTAAGCCAAAATCTTAAATAAAAACTAAAAAAAAATAATTTAAAAATAAATAATTTTTTCCTGAACATTAAACCTAAATGATCATCATACATAATAGTCCTTACTTAAAAGAATTAAATAATTTTCAGCTTATACGTTAAATTAAAGGCAAAATATTTTCCACCATTTTTAACAGAAATATATTGTAAGATCAATGATGAGTTTAACAGACACTTATTAAATACCTCTGTCTCTTTAAAACATTGGGATAGATATAATATATCCACTGGGTTTTTGAAACCAGTTCCCTGTTTTAGAATATAAATCCTGGATTCAACAAAGCAGTGTAAAATCTTGGGTTTAAAAAGTGACCTAGGGAATTAATTAAAATTGTGTATTTTAATGTATGTCAATCTACCTAACCTAAATGTTAACACTTGAATTATCAACAGAGCTCTCCACTTGCTGGACATGGTTATGAGAAAATGGAGTAGATATTATTGAAAAATTCTTATAAAAAATATGTTATTTCCAGCCCTTTAACCACAAATTAATATCCTGTAGTGTCAAACTAAACTAAAAAGAAACAAAACAAAAAAAATAAACAAAAAAATCAGACATGCTTGACTGTCAAAACCCATCATGGTGCTTATGAACTACACTTTAAAAATTTAGACAAGACCACAAAGTAGACACTTTCATTGACAACCTCACTTTCAATAACTTGCTTCATTCCTCAGTCAATCATTACTCCTTTTATCCTTTCCAGTACTCCAGAGTTGTCCCCCTAAAGATTTTACACTACTCAGTTACATCTTTTAAAGTTTTAAGTAAACAGCACATATAATTCCCTGTGAAGATTACACAAAAGAACCTTCTGATTCATAGATTTAGTAGTTGTATTAGTCTCTAAACTTGGCGCGTTTGTTCTATATTCTTCATGTTTTCAGTATCAGAGAGAGTATCTCTTGTCACTTTTAAGCAAAGAATGTAGTTCTAAAAGAAAAAAAAAAAAGGAAAAAGAACCTATGACATATTCACTGCCATAGTCAAACTTGTACAGACAGTCACGGAAGTTAAAGAAGAAACGGGCCTTTCACAGCCAAACTGTCTGTTTCCACTGCTTCATCTACCTTTTGTTTATGCCTCTGAAGTTTCTTTTGGAAGATATTGATGTGATGGTAAAAGTAAAAACTTGCTTTAAGCACTCATCATACAAATTAAATTTTAAGTAAAAGCAATTGGTATTGCTGCTGAGTAAGTTCTTCCTGTAGATTGCTCAGACACTCTGTAAAATTGCCTGCTGACCTACTCCATGGACCAAAGATGCCAGTGGCCTGATAGCCAATAGTATCTATCATAGGTGACATTTATAGTGCAGAGCTCTGTGCAGTTGTGCCAAAAGTACACAGCAACTTCAAATAGGCTCTTTGAGATGATATGATATATTAAATTATATCTTGCACTCTCAACTGAAAAATGAGCATCCTGGAGAAATAAACACTCCTGAAAACCAAGCTGGAAAAAAATCAAAATTTGAAAGTAGCTAGGTACTTTTATTTTGCTAACTGATCATGTAAAAAGGCATAAAGTTGGCATATGCACACTTATGAAATGTAAAGTGTATCCATCTTTTTAATGTTTTAGGTTTGGTTTTGTGATATATACAGAATCATCTCCATTTTACAGATGAGAAAATTGAGTCTCAGCTGGATTAAATGATTTATCTGAGTTAAAACAGTTATTAATAAGGATTCATATACACATAACATACACATATTGATTCTGAAGAATTTTCCATTTCCTTTTATCATGTTTTACATAATAAAGAGTATTGTTTAGTTCTGAAAAATCTTGTTTATGAATTACTTCCTGGGGGAGAAAGTGACTAAACATATGTTGTGATTTCAAGGGTGCCAGGAAAGCTTCTAATTCCCCAAAGTACACATTATGTGGGAATCTGTATCTAGGGATAGACATAAAATAACATATATCTTGGACTTGATTGTGAAACTTTGAAATTGAAGCTGACCTGATGATTAACCTAGTTCTACTGTATCCTTTTAGCCATTATGGGTCTAGGGCCAAGAGAGAGGGTATCTTGTTTAAGCTCACTTATAATTTTACTTTCAGACTTAGGAATAGAATTATAGCTTTTTAAATTTCAAGTTTTTGCCTTTGTTCTATACCATTTTGCCTTTCTTATCAATAACATAAAAATCCAATATCAAATGATAATATTTTGTGACTCTGATGAATTCATTAATGTTAAGATCACTTTAGTCTTGACCTGGGAATTCAGTAACAGTCCTTATAAGAGACATAATGATGTAAAGTTTGTTGATATATTAATAAGTAAAAACAGGTTGGCTAGAATAAAATTTTAACTCAAATTTTAATCAGTCTCAGAACTATATTACAGGGAAAAGTTATCAGCTGTATTTTAGATCTGCACTTGCACCTGTATTTAAGCTTTTAATAGTGGAAAATGAAAAGGATCAGAGATTGTAGCATTATTATATACAATCCATTTTCTTTGGATCTTTACCCAAAATATTTTTAGGTTTCATCTTTGTTTCTTTTTACTTCCCAAAGAGGATTCAGATTAAATTAACCAATTTTTAAAATTCTCTCAACTAGGTTTCTGATGGTTGGAGATGCCAATTATACATGTCACAATGGAAAATATAATCATCCAGAATTAGCTATTTGGAAATCAAAGTATATGGCTTAGAAGAGCTGTTCTGTGAGGATAGCAATATAGTCATGACTTGCTGAACCTCATTTCCAACTTTCACTCTACCCAAGAGCACCTGCTCAAATTTATATTTGAGACTCAAATGTTCAATTGAGAGCTCTAGGATTTGAGGAAAAAATACCATTCCCTGTGGTTCTAGGCCTGAGCCAAGGAAAGTGATACACATGTCTATTTACTGAGTGTAGTTTCTTCTCACTATAACACCTCACAGATTTATGGTGAGCCAATGGGGACATTACAACCTAAAGAGAATTGCTTCTGATTCATGTAGTTGGAAAGGACTATCCATAGGTAATTACTGACAGATCTCTCCTCCTCACACTTCAGTGATAGAATAATAGTTTACTAGCTCATTTGCTACAGACCAAAAACATTAAAATTGTCCAGGTCATCCTTAAACTTATGATTTGGCTTTGTCAAGAAATCCTAACTTTTAATGATGCTATAGAAATACCAAATCATGGATGACTAACGATGAATTATAGCATAATTCAGGAGACTCAGTAAACTGAGGGGAAAAAAAAAGATCAAGATGAGTAATTAGAATTATTGGCTCCTAGCATGGTAATCCAATGAAAGAATCAAAAGTTAATTTAAGTAATAAGAATCTCAGGGAATCAAGGGGGAAAAAAAAACAACTTTCTGAATCAAAAATTATGATTTCCAAATTTTTAAATTTAGAAGAATTCTACTTCCAGCAATTTGGCAGTTATGAAGGGCTTGAAAGCACAGCCATAACACCACCTAAAAATGCTGAAGACAGTTAAGTGTATAAATAAACTTGCAAAAAAAAAAAGCAAGGTATTGATAAAAAATTGAAATCATAATGGGGTAATCACAGTTCAGGCATACAAAAATGGAGTCAGTTGGCCATTGAGGATCTGGTCTCAGACATATCTAAGCACCACTGAGAACTTAAACTTCCTTTGAAATGTACCAGACCCAAGGACACCAACAGCCGTATTCAGAACAACACCTGCGAGCTGCAGCCTTATGGTCTCAAGTTCTCCCTTTGTAACTGTGCAACCATTTTAGACCCCAACAAATCCTTATTTAACAAGGACCCTTACTTCTTGCAAGTTCCTATTATAATTCTTGATAAACAATTCATGTAATTAACTGTAACCTTATATATATTTTTTCTGTTTATAAGCCTCCCCCATTATGTAGGTCAGGGAAATACAATTCAATTGCTCTTGAATCTGTGTCTCCCAGGCTGCTGTATCAAGTCCCATTTTAGATATATATTAACTCAGGCAAGGATTGTCAATTGGCATTAAAGACTTTGTGACTTTTTAAAATCATGTAATACTAACATACCAGCCAAACCCCTGCTTTGTTCTCTAGCTTACATAGTGGTTGACTAATTGGTTAACATGGGCTCTGTACTTTCTTTTTCTGTATTGCCTTTTTAAATACCACAGATTACATTCATGTAACATGCTTTTGAAAACACAACTCACTCCCATTCCAAACTTGAATAAGAAATCTCTGAAAATGTTCCCATAAAAAGTAGAATGATTTAAAACAAATAAAATATAATAATGCACAAAATAATTTTAATTTCCATACTATTCTGGCAATTTTAGCTGACAAAATTTAATATTTGTAGTATTATAATATTTATTTAAATTGTGTTTTACAGATACCAATGGTGTTTGAATATTTCCGGTCTGTAAGATCAAATACATATGAACCCAAGATAAGAATGTCCTTAATGTTTTCAATATCCAAATTCAAATTAGAATGCTCAATTCATAAAACGTATGCCTTAACTGACTCCCTGGCCAAAGACCCATCTTAAAGTGGTTGGAAACAAAGATAGAAAATTCAGAAACTCTTGGATGACAGGTCTTTGAACCTCTTTGTGAACACTGACTTTGGCCTTAGGGAGGAGAAAACACAGCATGGTTGCATGAGTATAATATAGGAAATACATGTTTGAACTTCATGTCATGTCTTTCCCCTACCGATTGCCTTGAGACAACAAAAGGTACTCAAAGCTCTTGCTCAAATGTCCTCAGGAGAAAAATTAGAACAACACAGAAACTCTGTGCTTGAGAGGACTTGAGGAAAACAGATGGTGACTAACAATTTCAGTGGTTGCTTCCCCCTTCTTGCCCTCTAAATGACCATGACTGGTGAATTAATATGTAGGGTTATATTCTTCTAATGCTGAGGTTAGGGGGTATTATAAAGAATATGTTAGAAAGCATGAAGCCCTCACCCGTGGACTTGTTTGGTAAGGTTAAAAGCAACTGACTGTGACTTTCTGGAGCCAAGGACACTTGAACATCCATTGCCTTATCCCCTGAACTCTTTGGGGCTAACTTGGACCAACCTTCACTATTCCACAGTCCTATCAAAGGAGCTGATCCCCTGAGGAGAAATATGAGCTCAAAGGCTCAATAAACAAGATCATTGAAGAGCACAATTTTATCAAAACAATGCACACTAAAGATTTATAGATTCTTTCAGAGATATAAATATTAAAGCATAAATTTTAAACAAGAATTTTAAATTAGCTTTAAAGACATACTAAAAGAGATAATAGAAGATATTAATCAATATAAAATATGACTGAGAAACCACAAGTAAAATTGAAATACTAGATATGAAAAGTATAGTAGTTGAAATACTGTTGGTTTGAAATCTCAGGATCTTCCCAGGTGAAATCTGAAACTAGCCCTATATGTGGAAGGCAAGAAGAGATAGAAGAAAGAGGCAGGCCATTGTAGTTTGTAGGTGGCAGGTTTAATAATCAAAGGAACTTACTTATGAGGCTTGCCTTTGGTGACTGTAAATCAGTATAACTCATAACCTGCCCATCAGAATCTTAAAAGTTTACACAGAGGTCTTAACAGGGTTCAGTTAGGTATATTGCCTAGATGACCTCAACAACATATTACTCTATCAAGCCTGCACCCTAGAAAACAGCACTGGCTGTGGGAACAGTGGGCTGAATGGATATTCCAAGGACACAGAATGGGAGTGAGAAAACTCTGATTGCCCAGGTCCAGCACAGGCAGAGGCCTACTGGTAACACTTAAAATATAGACTATTCAGGAATAAATGAATAAAATTTGTACAAGACCTTATCCTGAAAAACATTAAACATTATTGGAGACAGTAAAGAAGATCTTAATAAATAGAGAAGTATATCATATTTATGGATTAGATGACTCAATATTATTAAGATGTCAAATCTCTTGATTTTGATAGTTTCAGTGTAATTCCAGTTAAAATCTATATCAGCTTATTTGTAGAAATTACAAACTGATTCACACTTTTAGCAATCTATCATAAAGTTAAACATATATCTACTCTGTGATCCAGCAATTCTACCTTTGGGCCTTTGTTCAAGAGAAAATAACACGTATCTCCACAAATAAATTTAAAATACATTTATTGCAGTTTTATCACCAAATAATCAAAGTTTCAAATGTTAGTTATCTATTTATTGTCTCCTGCCTTCAAATTCACCCTTTTAGACTAATCTGTGAAAAAGGATCTGGGTACTTTAAATATTCTTTTTTTGTTCCAGCTAACACTGAAGTTTGCTCAACAGAATGCACTGGAGAGATATTGCAGAAGAAAAAAAGAAACAGTTTTAATTCCTAGTTCCAGTGGATTTACTCAGTTGGCCACTGCTGTGTGTGTGGTTTCTCCAGTGCACAGCTCAGGAATCACTCATCAGCCAGCAGCACTCAGCTTCCCCTGGCACCCACCTTGGATAGCTTTGTAGCAGAGTAATACTGGTGACATATCTCCCTGTGTACAGCCTTCATCAGCATCCTAGAGGTCAGATTTCCAGTAAGATTTTTAAGATATATTTCTAGCAAGTTCAGGTGGTTGGCACTATGGCTTTCCTGTCATTTTGTAATGCATGGCCACGCCTTCTCCAACAAGGTCTGGATATAAACCCAAGGGTAGTATCTTCCTTGGGCACTCTGTCACAACCCTAAGGGTAGTGGCTGTTCCTTATAACTGCTGCTTCTATATTCTTTACATTTTCCTTTACTTCTTACTAGTCAATCTTTGCTAGTCTAATTTTCTCTTAAAGTTAATCACTTTTTTAGTTTGATTGAATATAATTGACATACAACACTGTAAGCTTAAAGCGTACAGCATAACAAATTGACATATATATATATATATATATATATATATATATATATATATATATAGTAAAATGATTACCACAATGAGTTTAGTTAACGTCCATCATGAAGAATTAATCATTCTTAGGGCTTCCCTGGTGGCACAGTGGTTGAGAGTCCGCCTGCTGATGCAGGGGAAACAGGTTTGTGAACCGGTCCGGGAAGATCCCACATGCCGCTGAGTGGCTGGGCCCGTGAGCCATGGCCGCTGAGCCTGCACGTCCGGAGCCTGTGCTCCACAATGGGAGAGGCCACAACAGTGAGAGGCCCACATACCACACACACACAAAAAAAGAATGATTCTTTTTTGCAGTACACGGGCCTCTCATTGTTGTGGCCTCTCCCGTTGTGGAGCACAGGCTCCGGATGCGCAGGCTCAGCGGCCAGGGCTCACGGGCTTAGCCACTCCACGGCATGTGGGATTTTCCCGGACCAGGGCACGAACCCGTGTCCCCTGCATCCACAAGTGGACTCTCAACCACTGTGCCACCAGGGAAGCCCCAATCATTCTTAACATTAAGTATTCTCTGTTCAAATTACTATGTGGTTTCTATCTCTTTATTGGACCCAGATTATTTCAGTCCATCAATAGGAGAATGGATAAACAAATTATAGTTTATTTATATAATTTCTACTCCATAACAAAAGTGACAAACAGCAAATATAAATGCAAATACACTATGTCAAAAAAAAATAAACCATATACAAAAAAAGGACATGCTGCATAATTCTATTTATATAATGTTCTATATAGGCAAAACTTGTTTACTACTAGAGAAATCAAAATACTAATTGTACTTGAGTGCACAGGATTGACTGGACAGAGGCATAAAGGAACTCTTTGAGGTGATGAAATTATTTTGTATCTTTGTTGTAATTATGGTTTCCATGAGATATATATTTGCCAAAACTCACCAAACTGAAATCAAAATATGTGCATTTTACTTAATTAAAAAAGTACTTTCAAGAAAATCTATAGACAATTTTAGCAATAATGTGACAGTTTATAATTGTAACTGGATATAAGACCAATATCCAAAAGTCAGTTATGACTAAACATTAGAAAAAATAAATAAATAACTTAAAGGAAAACCTCAATTTACCATAGCATCTCAGAATAGGAATAAATCTAACAAAGATGTACAATATCTCTACAGTTAAATGTGTAAACTTCATTAACAGCTACTTTACAAAAACTAAATAAAGTAAATTCTGTTTATGGCATAAGAATACAATATTTCAGTGATATCAATTTTCCCTAAATTGTTACTTGAATCCAAGGGAAATCTAAAAGGTTTCATATAAAATTTTATGTGGAAGAATATATTTTTTTCTAAAATTACATTGCACTATTTATATTTCCATATGCTTTACAGAACCTTCCACTCCCTCATCAAGTTATGAAGATTATTTCCTCTCCCCTTAAAAGCTCATAGGCTTTTATGTTTGTTTCAATAAATAGAATGCAGCATAAGTGACAGTGCATTTTTTTCTGAGTCTAAGTGATAAAAGACAATATAGATTCACTCTGGCAATATAGCTTCACTTTCTCTCTCTCTTTTTGTCAAGACACTTTTCCTGGGAGCCTATCCACCATGTAATGAGAAAGCTTAGGCCACATGGAGAGGCCATGTATAGTATTCTCATTGACAGCATAGCCAAAGTTCCAGCCAACAGTTAAAAAATAACCTGCAAGACATATGAGTGAACAAGCCTTCAGATAATTCCAGATTCAATTTTCATGCTGTATTAGGTGACACCAATGAGCTGAGAATAGCTGTTACTCCGCTACTCTTCCAATTCATAAACTCATGAGCAAAAGAAATAACATTTTTGTTTTAAGCTTCTAACTTTTGGAGTAGTTTGTTATGCAGCAAATTATGAGAATATTTCATAAGAACAAAGTTCCAAGAAAACCCAAAACACTTAAGAGCAGTGGTGCTCTTGCCCTATTGGTTATTGGGATTTGTAATAAATATATAACAACTAAGAGTGTCGTATTTGTGCAGCATTAGTAAAATGGAGTGTAATAGAGAGCCCAGAAACAGACCAATGCAACTTTAGTAGAAGACAGGTTAGCATGTCAAATTAAAGGGAAAGGAGGAATTGTTCAATAAATTGATATGGCATAAATAGTTAAGCAAATGCAAAAGGATGAATTTGGATTCCTATCTCATACCAAATACAAACCCAACTTCAGATAGCTTAAGGACTTAAATAAATAAATAAATAAACTTCAAAATGCTTAGTAGAAAATAATGGTGAAAAAAATTTTAAATCTTGGGGTAGGAAAAGTCTTTATAAAAAATGTAAAATGGAGAGACCTTCAAGATGGCAGAGGAGTAAAACATGGAGCTCACCCCTACAAATACATCAAAAATACATCTACGTGTGGAACAACACCTACAGAACACCTACTGAAAGCTGACAGAAGACCACAGACTTCGAAAAAGTCAAGAAAATCCTCATGTACCCAGGTAGGGCAAAAGAAAAAAGAAAAAATAAATAAAAGAGAGAGACAAAAGAATAAGGATGAGACATGCACCTCTGGGAGGTAGCTGTGAAGGAGGTAATGTTTCCACACACTAAGAAGCACTGGCAGAAGTGGAGGGGGAGCTTCAGAGCCACAGAGGAGAGCACAGAAACAAGGGGTGGAAAGGGCAAAGCAAAGCAAAGTAGAGAGATCCCCGCACAGAGGATCAGTGCCGACCAGCACAAACAAACCTGAGACACTTGTCTGCTTACCAACCAGGGTCAGGGTGGTGGCTGGCAGCTGAGGCTCAGGCTTCAGAGGTGACATCCCAGGGAGAGGACTGGGGATGGCAGTGTGAAAACAGCCTGAATGGGGCTAGTGTGCCACAGCTAGCTGGGAGGGATTATGGGAAAATGTCTGGACCTGCCAGAGAGGCAAGACACCATTGTTTTGGGGTGTACAAGGGGACAGGCTTCCTGCTCCAAGTGCCACAGATGGCAGAGCAACGCCTAAGTGAGCTCCAGAGATAGGCTTGAGCTATGGCTATCACCTTGCAACTCAGAGGTGGGCATGGACCACTACTGCTGTTGTCGCTGCCACCAAGGATCCTGTGTGAAAACACAGGTAACTACCCACACCTTCCTGGGACCCTATGCATCACGCCATTTCAGGGTCCCGTGATCCAAGGCCAACTTTCCTGGGAGGACACATGGCACACCTCAGGCTGTTGTAACATCATGCCCCAGCCTCTGCCACCACAAGCATGCCCCGCATTCCAATTGTGACTACTGTACTCCACCCTCTCCCCTGCCTGAGTGAGCAAGCGTACACTGATCAGCCACTGCTTTAACCAGTTCCTGCCTGTGTGGGGAACAGATAACTGAGGGCAGCCTACACACAGAGGCAGGGCCAGGTTCAAAGCTGAATGCCAGAAGCTGTGTGAACAAAGAAGAGAAAAGGAAATTTCTCCATGCAGCCTCAGGAGCAGGGGACAAAATCCCCACAATCAGCTTGGTAAACACTGAATGTACAGAACACATGAATAGAAAATGAGTGTTCCCAAAATTGAGGTGGTGAACTTTGGGGCCAACTGTGGACTTGAGGTTTGCTTTCTGCATTTGATTTGTTTTTGGTTTTATGTTTATCATAGTTTAATTTATTTATTTATTTATTTATTTATTTATTTGAGGTATGCGGTCCTCTCACTGTTGTGGCCTCTTCCGTTGCAGAGCACAGGCTCCAGACACGCAGGATCAGAGGCCATGGCTCACAGGCCTAGCCACTCTGTGGCATGTGGGATCTTCCCATACCAGGGCATGAACCCGTGTCCCCTGCATTGACAGGCGGAATCACAAACACTGCACCACCAGGGAAGCCCGAAAAATACTCTAGAAGTGATCAATAGCAGAGTAACTGAGGCAGAAGGACAGATAAGTAAGCTGGAAGATAGAATAGTGGAAATAACTGCCACAGAGCAGAATAAAGAAAAAAAGAATGCAAAGAATTGAGGACAGTCTCAGAGACATCTGGGACAAAATTAAATGCACCAACATTAGAATTACAGGGATCCCAGAAGAAGAAGAGAAAAAAGAAAAGGTCTGAGAAAATATTTAATGAGATTACAGTTGAAAACTTCCCTAACATTGGAAAAGAAATAGTTAATCAAGTCTAGGAAGAACAGAGAGTCCCGTACAGGATAAATCCATGGAGAAACATGCCAAGACACATATTAATCAAACTATCAAATATTAAATACAAAGAAAAATTATTAAAAGGAACAAGGGAAAAACAACATACAGGGGAAACCCCATAATGTTAACAGCTGATTTTTCATCCAGAAGGGAGTGGCAGGATATATTTAAATTGATGAAATGGAAAAACCTACAACCAAGATTATTCTGCCCAGCAAGGATCTCATTCAGATTCACTGGAGAAATTAAAATCTTTACAGACAAACAAAAGTTAAGGGAATTCAGCACCACAAAACCAGCTTTACAGCAAATGCTAAAGGAACTTCTCTAGGTGGGAAACACAAGAGAAAGAAAAGACCTACAGAAACAAACCAAAACAATTAAGAAAATGTTCCTAGGAACATACAAATTGATAATTATCTTAAGTGTAAATGGATTAAATGCTCCAACCAAAAGACATCGGCTCGCTGAGTGGATACAAAAATAAGACCCATATATATGCTGTCTACTAGAGACTCACTTCAGACCTACGGACACATACAGACTGAAAGTCAAGGGATGGAAAAAGATATTCCATGCAAACTGAAATCTAAAGAAAGCTGGAGTAGCAATTTTCATATAAGACAAAATACACTTTAAAATAAAGACCATAATAAGAGAGAAAGAAGGACATACGTAATGATGAAGAGATCAATCTAAGAAGAAGATATAATACTTTTAAATATTTATTCACCCAACATAGGAGCACCTCAATATATAAGGCAAATGCTAACAGCCATAAAATTGTGACAGTAACACAATAATAGTAGGGAATTTAACAACCTACGTTCACCAATGGACAGGTCGTCCAAAATGAAAATAAATAAGGAAACACAAGCTTTATATGACACATTAGACCAGATGGACTTAATAGATATTTACAGGAATTCCATCAGATAACAAAAGAATACACGTTCTTCTCAAGTACATATGGAACATTCTCCAGGATAGATCATACCTTGGGTTAGAAATCAAGCCTCAGTAAGTTTAAGAAAACTGAAATCATATCAAGTATCTTTTCCAACCAAAATGCTATGAGACTAGATATCAATCACAGGGAAAAAAATGTAAAAAAAAACCCAAACACACGAAGACAAAATAATATGCTAATAAATAACCAAGAGATCACAGAAGAAACCAAAGAGGATATCAAAAAATACCAAGAAACAAAGGACAATGAAAACAAGAAAACCCAAAACCTATGGGATGCAGCAAAAGCAGTTCTAAGAGGGAAATTTATAGCAACAAAATCCTACATGAAGAAACAAGAAAAATCTCAAGTAAACAATCTGCTTTTACACCTAAAGCAGTTAGAGAAAAAGACCAAAAAAACACCAAAAGTCGGCAGATGAAATAAATCATAAAGATCCAACTAAAAATAAATGAAAAAGAAATGAAGAAAACAATAGCAAAGATCAGTAAAATTAAAAGCTGGTTCTTTGAGAAGATAAAAAAAATTGATAAACCATTAGCCAGACTCATCAAGAAAAAAAGGGAGAAGACTCAAATCAACAGAATTAGAAATGAGAAAGAATTAACAACTGACACTGTAGAAGTACAAAGTATAATGAGAGACTACTACAAGCAAGTATATGCCAAAAAAAAAAAAAAATGGACAGTCTGGAAGAAATGGACAAATTCTTAGAAAGGTACAACCTTCCAAGACTGAAACAGCAAGAAACAGAAAATATGAAAAGACCAATCAGAAACACTGAAATTGAAACTGTGATTAAAAATCTTCCAACAGGGCTTCCCCGGTGGCACACTGGTTAAGAGTCCACCTGCCGATGCAGGGGACACGGGTTCGTGCCCTGGTCCAGGAAGATACCACATGCCATGGAGCGGCAGGTCCCGTGAGCCATGGCCACTGGGCCTGTGCATCTGGAGCCTGTGCTCCACAATGGGAGAGGCCATAAAAGTGAGAGGCCTGTGTACCACAAAAAAAAAAAAAAAAAAGTCTTCCAACAAACAAAAGCCCAGGACCAGGTGACTTCAGAGGCAAATTCTATCAAACATTTAGAAAAGAATTAACACTTATCCTTCTCAAACTCTTCCAAAATATAGCAGAGGTCAGAACACTCCCAAACTCATTCTATGAGGCCACCATCACCCTGATACCAAAACCAGACAAAGATGAAACAAAGAAAGAAATCTACAGGCAAATATCACTGATGAATGTAGATGCAAATATCCTCAACAAAACACTAGCAAACAGAATCCAAGAGCACATTAAAAGGATCATACACCATGATCAAGTGGGAGTTATCCCAGGGATTCAAGGATTCTTCAACGTATGTAACTAAATCAATGTGATACATCACATTAACAAACTGAAGAATAAAAACCATGTAATTATCTCAATAGACACAGAACAATCTCTTGACAAAATTCAACACACACTTATGATAAAAACTCTCCAGAAAGTGGACATTGAGGTAACCTATCTGAACATAATAAAGGTTATATATGACAAACCCACAGCCAACATCATTCTCAATGGTGAAAAATTGAAAGCATTTCCTCTAAGATCAGGAGCAAGAAAAAGATGTCCACTCTCACCACTATTATTCAACATAGTTTTGGAAGTTTTAACCATGGCAATCAGAGATGAAAAAGAAATAAAAGGAATCCAAATTGGACAAAGAAGTAAATTTGTCACTGTTTGCAGATGACATGATACTATACATAAAGAATCCTAAAGATCCTACCAGAAAACTACTAAAGGTAATCAATGAATTTGGTAAAGTAGCAAGATACAAAATTAATGCACAGAAATATCTTGCAGTCCTATACACTAACAACAAAAAGTCTGAAAAATAAATTAAGGAAACACTCCCATTTACCACTGCAATGAAAAAATAAAATACCTAGGAATAAACCTACCTAAGGAGACAAAAGAACTTTATGCAGAAAACTACAAGAGACTGACAAAAGAAATCAAAGATAACACAAACAGATGGAGAGATATACCATGTTCTTGGATTCGAAGAATGAACATTGTGAAAATGACTATACTACCCAAAGAAATCTACAGACTTAATGCAATCCCTATCAAACTACCAAGGGCATTTTTCATAGAACTAGAACAAAAAGTTTCACAATTTGTATGGAAACACAAAAGACCCAATGTAGTCAAACAATCTTGAGAAAGAAAAATGGAGCTGGAGGAATCAGCGTCCCAGATTTCAGACTATACTACAAAGCTACAATAATCAAGACAGTATGGTACTGGCACAGAAATAGAAATATAGGTCAATGGAACAGGATAGAAAGCCCAGAGATAAACTCATGCACTTATGGTCACCCTATCTTTACAAATTAAGGAAGAATATACAGTGGAGAAAAGACAGCCTTTAAATAAGTGGTGCTGGGAAGACTGGACAGCTCCATGTAAAAGAATGAAATAAGAACACTTCCTAACACCATACACAAAAATAAACTCAAAATGGATTAAAGACCTCAATGTAAGGTCAGACACTATAAAGCTCTTAGAGGAAAACCTAAGCAGGACACTCTATGGCATAAATCACAGCAAGATCCTTTTTGACTCACCTCCTAGAGTAATGGAAGTGAAAACAAAAATAAACAAATAGGACCTAATGAAACTAAAGCTTTTGCACAGCAGAGGAAACCAGAAACAAGATGAAAAACCAACCCTCAGAATGGGAGAAAATATTTGCAAATGAAGCAACTGACAGAAGATTAATCTCCAAAATATACAAGCAGCTCATGCAGCTCAATATCAAAAAACAACAACAACAACAAACAAACAACCCAATCAAAAATGGGCAGAAGGGCTTCCCTGGTGGCGCAGTGGTTGAGAGTCCGCCTGCCGATGCAGGGGACACGGGTTCGTGCCCCGATCCTGGGGGATCCCACATGCCGCGGAGCGGCTGGGCCCGCGGGCCATGGCCGCGGAGCCTGTGTGTCTGGGGCCTGTGCTCCGCGACGGGAGAGGCCACAGCAGTGAGAGGCCCCGTACAGCAAAAAAAAAAAAAAAAAAAAAAAAAAAAAATGGGCAGAAGACCTAAATAGACATTTCTCCACAGAAGGTATGCAGATTGCCAACAAACACATGAAACATCACTAATCGTCAGAGAAATGCAAATCCAAACCACAGTGAGGTATCACCTCACACCAGTCAGAATGACCATCATGAAAAAATCGACAAACAATAAATGCTGGAGAGGGTGTGGAGGAAAGGGAACCTTCTTGCACTGTTGCTGGGAATGTAAATTGATCCAGCTTCTATGGAGATCAGTATGGAGGTTCCTTAAAAAACTAAGAACAGAACTACCATATGAGTAAACAATCCCACTACTGGGCATATACACTGAGAAATCCATAATTCAAAAAGAGACATGTATGACAATGTTCATTGTAGCACTATTTACAATAGCCAGGACATGGAAGCAACTTAAGTGTCCATCAACAGATGAATGGACAAAGAAGATGAGGAACATATATACAATGGAACATTAATTAGCCATAAAAAATGAGTTATTTGTAGTGAGGTGGATGGACCTAGAGTCTGTGATACAGAATAAGTTAGAAAGAGAAAAACAAATATATTCTAACACATATATATGCAATGTAAAAAAAAAAAAGGTTCTGATGAACCTAGGGGAAGGACAGGAATAAAGATGCAGACATAGACAATGGACCTGAGGACACAGGGGTAAGAAAGTGAAGCTGGGATGAATTGAGAGAGTAGCATTGACATATATACACTACCAACTGTAAGATAGATGGCTAGTGGGAAGCAGCTGCATAGAACAGGGAGATTAGCTCAGTGCTTAGTGACCACCTAGAGGGGTGGGATAGGGAGGGTGGGAGGGAATCCCAAGAGGGAGGGGATATGGGCATATATATATATATATATATATATATATACACACACACACATAGCTGGTTCAGTCTGTTTTACAGCAGAAACTAACACAGCATTGTAAATCAATTATATTCCAATTAGGACTTAAAAAAAATTAGCTATCAAGACACGAAAAGACATGGAGGGACTTTAAATACATCACTAAGTAAAAAGATGCCAATCTGAGAACACTCCATACTGTTTGATTCCAACTATATGACATTCTGGAAAAGGCAAAACTATGGAGACAACAAAATATCAGTGGTTGCCAGGGTGAGGGATGAAGAGGTGAATAAACAGAGAAGAGAGGATTTTTAAGGGAGTGGAAATACTTTATATGATATTATAATGATGGATGATATATGCCGTTAAGTATTTGTCAAAGCCCATAGAAAGTATAGCACCAAGAGTGAACCCTAAGGAAAACTATGGATTTTGGGTGATTATGATGTGTCCATGTAGCTTCATCCTTGGTAAAAAAAAAAAATGTACCACTCTGGTGAGAAATGTTAATAGTGAGAGCAGCTATGCATGTGTGGGGGCAGGTGGTATATAGGAAATCACTGTACCTTCATTTCAATTTTATTGTAAACCTAAAACTTCTTTAAAAATAAAGTCTTTAAAACGTCAAAAAATTAACTAAAAGTGACTTTATGTGAAAAGACTCCATTCTTCCAAATTAATTATTTTCTATTTAATAAGTATTATTAAATGCCTAAAATATGTCTTAATCAAATGGGATAGTGGGAGTTATTACATTTTTCCTCAAATAGTGGTTCTTTTCCCTCCAACAATGGGATCACTGTAATATTGTCCAAAGTATATATCCATTGACCTCTTGAGAACTTCTGAATAGAATATATGAGTTAAGAACCAGAAATTCTCAAAAGAAATAATCCAGATGATTCCTTTGTACTCTAAAATTTGGAAATTATTTGACTAAGTGATTAAAAACATTAGTTACTAGAATCACCAAAATCACTAGAATTGGTATTTGCTTGGAGTCCCAGGCATTTTATTTACAAGCATGTAATTTTTATTGGGCAAATTAACTTCTCTATGTTTCCATTTCCTTGCCATATTAAACTCAGTAAAAAAAAAAAGCAATAAAATCTAAGTTGTATTGGTTTTATGAGGATTAAGGAGACAGCACAATGAAGTGTTAAACAAAGTTTCTAAAATATTTTGATAGGTATGATGTCCTAAGGTTTTTGTTAATTAGCAAGAGTATAATGGTAAGCTAAGTATACCAATAAGTGGAATTTTAAAGTTATAAGAGTTCAATGAGTTTTACCTCCTCTGTGGATGATGATGAAGACAATAATGACTGAAGCCTAAAAAGCTTGAAGAAAAAAAGTATATATATAGTACAGTCACATGCTGTCAGAAAATTATTTTCTAAAGGAGAAAGACAGAGGCAAAGAGGAGACTATTTCGGTGGTCCATCTATCTTCTCTATGCTTTATACTTTGCTTCTGGCAATCCCTTTCTCCCAGTAACTTTCTTTTTATATTTAAAGGTTGCTGAATCTCCTCATAGTGACCCAGGAATGATAGATTTGGATGATGAATAACATCCTTTGTGGGAAAAAAATTGTATGCAAACATCCTAGAGTTTTAAGCTTAATGTAATTACATGGCTATTATTGTTCTCAGTGGAAGTGATAGTCTATCTTTATTTTACCTTTCCTAATCTCCCCCTTTACTAACTTTCTACCCCAAGGTTTGCAAAGAATCAGGAGTTGTCCACTCAGTAGTGATGAATAAATGAAACAAGATCTTCACTGTCATGAGTCTGATATTCCAGTGGATTGTGATCAGGATGATACAGATGATAAGTAAATACACACATAAATAAATGGATAAGTAGGCATAGAGACTACTTGCAGATAGTGATAAATGCTAAGAACAAAATGAAATAAAATGACATCATTGAAAGCGATGGGGTAAACTACTTTAGAATACAGAATCTGGAAAAGATTCTGAATAGGTAATATGCTCAGAGGAATGAATTACTTGAAAAAGTTAATCATTTAAAAGAATGGAAAATGGAATTTCAGGAATAAAATACACCCTAAATTGGAGATGAGCTTGTGTGTGTGTGTGTGTGTGTGTGTGTGTGTGTGTGTGTGTGTGTGAAGAAAGCCAAAGTGACTAGAACAGAGTGAGTAAATGTTTCCAAGACTGGTCTAAAAGATAGCCAGGTGCTAGATCACATGTGGTCTTAAAGAACACACAATAGAGAGTTTTCAATTATTTTTCAAGGATAAGGCATAGCCATTGGAGAGTTTCAGCAGTAGAGTGACATAATCTGATTTATGCTTTTTTTTTCTTTATAACAAATTTAATCAGTTATACATATACATATGTTTCCATATCCCCTCCCTTTTGCGTCTCCCTCCCACCCTCCCTATCCCACCCCTCCAGGCGGTCACAAAGCACCGAGCTGATCTCCCTGTGCTATGCGGCTGCTTCCCACTAGCTATCTACCTTACGTTTGGTAGTGTATATATGTCCAAGCCGCTCTTTCACTTTGTCACAGCTTACCCTTCCCCCTCCCCATAACCTCAAGTCCATTCTCAAGTAGGTCTGTGTCTTTATTCCTGTCTTACCCCTAGGTTCTTCTTGACATTTTTTTTTTCTTAAATTCCATATATATGTGTTAGCATACAGTATTTGTCTTTCTCTTTCTGACTTACTTCACTCTGTATGACAGACTCTGGGTCTATCCACCTCATTACAAATAGCTCAATTTCATTTCTTTTTATGGCTGAGTAATATTCCATTGTATATATGTGCCATATTTTCTTTATCCATTCATCCAATGATGGACACTTAGGTTGTTTCCATCTCCGGGCTATTGTAAATAGGGCTGCTATGAACATTTTGGTACGTGTCTCTTTTTGAATTATGGTTTTCTCAGGTTATATGCCCAGTAGTGGGATTGCTGGGTCATATGGTAGTTCTATTTGTAGTTTTTTAAGGAACCTCCATACCGTTCTCCATAGCAGCTGTACCAATTCACATTCCCACCAGCAGTGCAAGAGTGTTCCCTTTTTTCCACACCCTCTCCAGCATTTATTGTTTCTAGATTTTTTGATGATGGCCATTCTGACTGGTGTGAGATGATATCTCATTGTAGTTTTGATTTGCATTTCTCTAATGAGTAAAGATGTTGAGCATCCTTTCATGTGTTTGTTGGCAGTCTGTATATCTTCTGTGGAGAAATGTCTATTTAGGTCTTCTGCCCATTTTTGGATTGGGTTGTTTGTTTTTTTGTTATTGAGCTGCCTGAGCTGCTTATAAATTTTGGAGATTAATCCTTTGTCAGTTGCTTCATTTGCAAATATTTTCTCCCATTCTGAGGGTTGTCTTTTGGTCTTGTTTATGGTTTCCTTTGCTGTGCAAAAGGATTTAAGTTTCATTAGGTCCCATGTGTTTATTTTTGTCTTTATTTCCATTTCTCTAGGAGGTGGGTCAAAAAGGATCTTGCTGTGATTTATGTCATAGAGTGTTCTGCCTATGTTTTCCTCTAAGAGTTTGATAGTGTCTGGCCTTACATTTAGGTCTTTAATCCATTTTGAGATTATTTATGTGTATGGTGTTAGGGAGTGATATAATCTCATAATTTTAACATGTCCCTATCCAGTTTGCCCAGCACCACTTATTGAAGAGACTGTCCTTTCTCCACTGTACATTCCTGCCTCCTTTATCAAAGATAAGGTGACCATATGTCCGTGGGTTTAACTCTGGGCTTTCTATCCTGTTCCATTGATCTAACTTTCTGTTTTTCTGCCAGTACCATACTGTCTTGATTACTGTAGCTTTGTAGTATAGTCTGAAGTCAGGGAGCCTGATTCCTCCAGCTCCATTTTTCGTTCTCAAGATTGCTTTGGCTATTCGGGGTCTTTTGTGTTTCCATAGAAATTGTGAAATTTTTTGTTCTAGTTCTGTGAAAAATGCCAGTGGTAGTTTGATAGGGATTGCATTGAATCTGTAGATTGCTTTGGGTAGTAGAGTCATTTTCACAATGTTGATTCTTCCACTCCAAGAAGATGGTACATCTCTCCATCTATTTGTATCATCTTTAATTTCTTTCATCAGTGTCTTATAATTTTCTGCATACAGGTCTTTTGTCTCCTTAGGTAGGTTTATTCCTAGATATTTTATTCTTTTTGTTGCAATGGTAAATGGGAGTGTTTCCTTGATTTCACTTTCAGATTTTTCATCATTAGTATATAGGAATGCCAGAGATTACTGTGCATTAATTTTGTATCCTGCAACTTTACCAAATTCATTGATTAGCTCATGTAGTTTTCTGGTAGCATCTTTAGGATTCTCTATGTATAGTATCATGTCATCTGCAAACAGTGACAGCTTTACTTCTTCTTTTCCAATTTGGATTCCTTTTATTTCCTTTTCTTCTCTGATTGCTTTGGCTAAAACTTCCAAAGCTAGGTTGAATAAGAGTGGTGAGAGTGGGCAACCTTGTCTTGTTCCTGATCTTAGTGGAAATGGTTTCAGTTTTTCACCATTGAGGACGATGCTGGCTGTGGGTTTGCATATATGGCCTTTATTATGTTGAGGAAAGTTCCCTCTATGCCTACTTTCTGCAGGGTTTTTATCATAAATGGTTGTTGAATTTTGTCGAAAGCTTTCTCTGCATCTATTGAGAGGATCATATGGTTTTTCTCCTTCAATTTGTTAATATGGTGTATCACGTTGATTGATTTGCGTATATTGAAGAATCCTTGCATTCCTGGAATAAACCCCACTTGATCATGGTGTATGATCCTTTTAATGTGCTGTTGGATACTGTTTGCTAGGATTTTGTTGAGGATTTTTGCATCTATGTTCATCAGTGATATTGGCCTGTAGTTTTCTTTCTTTGTGACATCCTTGTCTGGTTTTGGTATCAAGGTGATGGTGGCCTCGTAGAATGAGTTTGGGAGTGTTCCTCCCTCTGCTATATTTTGGAAGAGTTTGAGAAGGATAGGTGTTAGCTCTTCTCTAAATGCTTGATAGAATTCGCCTGTGAAGCCATCTGGTCCTGGGCTTTTGTTTGTTGGAAGATTTTTTATCACAGTTTCAATTTCAGTGCTTGTGATTGGTCTGTTCATATTTTCTATTTCTTCCTGGTTCAGTCTCGGCAGGTTGTGCATTTCTAAGAATTGGTCCATTTCTTCCAGGTTGTCCATTTTATTGGCATAGAGTTGCTTATAGTAATCTCTCATGATCTTTTGTATTTCTGCAGTGTCAGTTGTTACTTCTCCTCTTTCATTTCTAATTCTATTGATTTGAGTCTTCTCCCTTTTTTTCTTGATGAGTCTGGCTAATGGTTTATCAATTTTGTTTATCTTCTCAAAGAACCAGCTTTTAATTTTATTGATCTCTGCTATCGTTTCCTTCATTTCTTTTTCATTTATTTCTGATCTGATTTTTATGATTTCTTTCCTTCTGCTAACTTTGGGATGTTTTTGTTCTTCTTTCTATAATTGCTTTAGGTGCAAGGTTAGGTTGTTTATTCGAGATGTTTCCTGTTTCTTAAGGTGGGATTGTATTGCTATATACTTCCCTCTTAGAACTGCTTTTGCTGCATCCCATAGGTTTTGGGTCATCGTGTCTCCATTGTCATTTGTTTTTAGGTATTTTTTAATTTCCTCTTTGATTTCTTCAGTGATCACTTCGTTATTAAGTAGTGTATTGTTTAGCCTCCGTGTGTTTGTATTTTTTACAGCTCTTTTCCTGTAATTGATATCTAGTCTCATAGCATTGTGGTCAGAAAAGATACTTGATACAATTTCAATTTTCTTAAATTTACCAAGGCTTGATTTGTGACCCAAGATATGGTCTATCCTGGAGAATGTTCCATGAGCACTTGAGAAAAATGTGTATTCTGTTGTTTTTGAATGGAATGTCCTATAAATATCAATTAAGTCCATCTTGTTTAATGTATCATTTAAAGCTTGTGTTTCCTTATTTATTTTCATTTTGGGTGATCTGTCCATTGGTGAAAGTGGGGTGTTAAAGTCCCCTATTATGAGTGTGTTACTGTCGATTTCTCCTTTTATGGCTGTTAGTATTTGCCTTATGTATTGAGATGCTCCTATGTTTGGTGCATAAATATTTACAATTGTTATATCTTCTTCTTGGATCGATCCCTTGATCATTAGGTAGTGTCCTTCTTTGTCTCTTCTAGTAGTCTTTACTTTAAAGTCTATTTTGTCTGATATGAGAATTGCTACTCCATCTTTCTTTTGGTTTCCATTTGCATGGACTATCTTTTTCCATCCCCTTACTTTCAGTCTGTATGTGTCTCTAGGTCTGAACTTGGTCTCTTGTAGACAGCATATATATGGGTCTTGTTTTTGTATCCATTCAGCCAATCTGTATCTTTTGGTGGGAGCATTTAGTCCATTTACATTTAAGGTAATTATCGATTTGTATGTTTGTATTCCCATTTTCTTAATTGTTTTGGGTTCGTTATTGTAGGTCTTTTACTTCTGTTGTGTTTCTTGCCTAGAGAAGTTCCTTTAGCATTTGTTGTAAAGCTGGTTTGGTGGTGCTGAACTCTCTCAGCTTTTGCTTGTCTGTAAACGCTTTAATTTCTCCATCAAATCTGAATGAGATCCTTGCTGGGTAGAGTAATCTTGGTTGCAGGATTTTCTCCTTCATCACTTTAATTATGTCCTGCCACTCCCTTCTGGTTTGTAGAGTTTCTGCTGAGAGTTCTGCTGTTATCCTGATGGGGATTCCCTTGTGTGTTATTTGTTGTTTTTGCCTTGCTGCTTTTTTTTTTTTTTTTTTTTTTTTTTTTTTGCTGTACGCGGGCCTCTCACTGCTGTGGCCTCTCCCGTTGCGGAGCACAGGCTCCGGACACACAGGCTCCGCGGCCATGGCTCGCGGGCCCAGCCGCTCCGCGGCATGTGGGATCTTCCGGGATCGGGGCACGAACCCGTGTCCCCTGCATCGGCAGGCGGACTCTCAACCACTGCGCCACCAGGGAAGCCCTGCCTTGCTGCTTTTAATATGATTTCTTTGTGTTTAATTTTTGACAGTTTGATTAATATGTGTCTTGGCGTATTTCTCCTTGGATTTATTCTGTATGGGACTCTCTGTGCCTCCTGGACTTGATTAACTATTTCCTTTCCCATATTAGGGAAGTTTTCAACTATAATCTCTTCAAATATTTTCTCAGTCCCTTTCTTTTTCTCTTCTTCTTCTGGAACCCCTATAATTCGAATGTTGGTGCGTTTATTGTTGTCCCAGAGGTCTCTGAGACTGTCCTCTGTTCTTTTCATTCTTTTTTCTTTATTTTGCTCTGCAGCAGTTATTTCCACTATTTTATCTTCCACCTCACTTATCCGTTCTTCTGCCTCAGTTATTCTGCTATTGATCCCATCTAGAGTATTTTTTATTTCATGTATTGTGTTTTTAATCGATGCTTGATTCATCTTTAGTTCTTCTAGGTCCTTGTTAACTGTTTCTTGCATTTTGTCTATTCTATTTCCAAGATTTTGGATCTGGGAAATAGAATTTTGGATCATCTTTACCATCATTATTCTGAATTCTTTTTCAGGTAGACTGCCTATTACCTCTTCATTTGTTAGATCTGGTGGGTTTTTATCTTGCTCCTTCACCTGCTGTGTGTTTTTCTGTCTTCTCATTTTGCTTACCTTACTGTGTTTGGGGTCTCCTTTTTGCAGGCTGCAGGTTCGTAGTTCCCGTTGTTTTTGGTGTCTGTCCCCAGTGGCTAAGGTTGGTTTAGTGGGTTGTTTAGGCTTCCTGGTGGAGGGGACTAGTGCCTGTGTTCTGGTGGATGAGGCTGGATCTTGTCTTTCTGGTGGGCAGGTCCACGTCTGGTGGTGTGTTTTGGGGTGTCTGCAGACTTTTTATGAGTTTAGGCCACCTCTCTGCTAATGGGTGGCGTTGTGTTCCTGTCTTGCTAGTTGCTTGGCATAGAGTGACCAGCACTGTAGCTTGCTGGTCGTTGAGTGAAGCTGGGTGCTGTTGTTGAGATGGAGATCTCTGGAAGATTTTTGCCGTTTGATATTATGTGGAGCTGGGAGGTCTCTTGTGGACCAGTGTCCTGAAGTTGGCTCTCCCATCTCACAGGCACAGCACTGACTCCGGTCTCCTCAATTTGGGATGATGTGTTGTCTATTCATGTATTCCACAGATGCAGGGTACATCAAGTTGATTGTGGAGCTTTAATCTGCTGCTTCTGAGGCTGCTGGAGAGGTTTCCCTTTCTCTTCTTTGTTCTCACAGCTCCTGGGTCTCAGCTTTGGATTTGGCCCCGCCTCTGCATGTAGGTCACCGGAGGGCGTCTGTTCTTCGCTCAGACAGGACAGGGTTAAAGGAGCAGCCTCTTCGGGGACTCTGGCTCACTCAGGCCGGGCGGGAGGGATGGGCACAGAGTGCGGGGCTAGCCTGCAGCGGCAAAGGTCAGGGTGACGTTGCACCAAGCCCGAGGCGAGCCGTGCGTTCTCCCAGGGAAGCCGCCCCTGGATCCCGGGACCCCGGCAGTGGCGGGCTGCACAGGCTCCCGGAAGGGTGGTGTGGGCAGTGACCTGCGCTCACACACAGGCTTCTTGGCGGTGGCAGCAGCAGCCCCAGCATCCCACGCCCGTCACTGGGCTCCGCGCTTTCAGTCGTGACTCGCGCCCGTCTGTGGAGCCCCTTTAAGCAGCGCTCTTAATCCCCTCTCCTTGTGCACCAGGAAACCAAGAGGGAAGAAAAAGTCTCTTGCCTCTTCGGCAGCTCCAGAGTTTTCCCGGACTCCCTCCCGGCTAGCTGTGGCACATTAGCCCCCTTCAGGCTGAGTCCTCGCCGCCAGCACCAGTCCTCTCCCTGCGCTCTGACCGAAGCCCGAGCCTCAGCTTCCAGCGCTGTGTGCCCCGGCGGGCGAGCAGACAAGCCTCTCGGGTTGGTGAGTGCCGCTCAGCACCGATCCTCTGTGTGGGGATCTCTCTGCTTTGCCCTACCCAGGTATGTGGGGAGTTTCTTGCCTTTTGGGAGGTCTGGGGTCTTCTGCCAGCGTTCAGTAGGTGTTCTGTAGGCGTTGTTCCACGTGTAGCTGTATTTCTGGCGTATCCGTGGGGAGGAAGGTGATCTCTGCGTCTTACTCTTCCGCCATCTTACCCGGAAGCCTGATTTATGCTTTTGAAAGAAGAGTCTGGCTGCTGTGTAATAGGTGAAACCTAATGAGGTAAGAATGAAGGTGAAGTTACAGTTAGGATACTACAGCAATCGTCTAGGTGAAAGAGGATGGTGCTGTGAGTTTGGGTTTAAAAGAGAAGTGGTTGTTTTGTGTTTCCATAGAAATTGTGAATTTTTTGGTTCTAGTTCTGTGAAAAATGCCTGTGGTAGTTTGATAGGGATTTCATTGAATCTGTAGATTGCTTTGGGTAGTAGAGTCATTTTCACAATGTTGATTCTTCCAATCCAAGAACATGGTATATCTCTCCATCTATTTATATCATCTTTAATTTCTTTCATCAGTGTCTTATAATTTTCTGCATACAGGTCTTTTGTCTCCTTAGGTAAGTTTATTCCTAGATATTTTATTCTTTTTGTTGCAATGGTAAATGGGAGTGTTTTCTTAATTTCCTTTTCAGAGTTTTCATCATTAGTGTATAAGAATACCAGATATTTCTGTGCATTAATTTTGTATCATGCTACTTTACCAAATTCATTGATTAGCTCTAGTAGTTTTCTGGTAGCATCTTTAGGATTGTATATATATAGTATCATGTCATCTGCAAACAGTGATAGATTTACTTATTCTTTTCCGATTTGGATTTCTTTTATTTCTTTTTCTTCTCTGATTGCTGTGGCTAAAACTTCCAAAACTATGTTGAATAATAGTGGTGAGAGTGGACAACCTTGTCTTGTTCCTGATCTTAGTGGAAATGCTTTAAGTTTTTCACCATTGAGGACGATGTTGGCTGTGGGTTTGTCATATA
Source organism: Mesoplodon mirus (assembly GCF_964341445.2). Classification (NCBI taxonomy): domain Eukaryota; kingdom Metazoa; phylum Chordata; class Mammalia; order Artiodactyla; family Ziphiidae; genus Mesoplodon; species Mesoplodon mirus. The sequence goes on from NC_138992.1 coordinate 47,985,191, forward strand.
TGGCCTTTATTACGTTGAGGAAAGTTCCCTTTATGCCTGCTTTCTGCAGGGTTTTTATCATAAATGGGTGTTGAATTTTGTCGAACGCTTTCTCTGCATCTATTGAGATGATCATATGGTTTTTCTCCTTCAATTTGTTAATATGGTGTATCACGTTGATTGATTTGCATATATTGAAATCCTTGCATTCTTGGAATAAACCCCACTTGATCATGCTGTATGATCCTTTTAATGTGCTGTTGGATTCTGTTTGCTAGTATTTTGTTGAGGATTTTTGCATCTATGTTCATCAGTGATATTGACCTGTACCTTTCTTTCTTTATGACATCTTTGTCTAGTTTTGGTGTCAGGGTGATGGTGGCTTTGTAGAATGAGTTTGGGAGTGCTCCTCCCTCTGCTATATTTTGGAAGAGTTTGAGAAGGATAGGTGTTAGCTCTTCTCTAAATGTTTGATAGAATTTGCCTGTGAAGCCATCTGGTCCTGGGCTTTTGTTTGTTGGAAGATTTTTAATCACAGTTTCTGTTGGTGGGAATGTAAATTGGTACAGCCACTACTGAGAACAGTATGGAGGTTCCTTAAAAAAACTAAAAATAGAACTACCATATGACCCAGCAATCCCACTACTGGTCATATACCCTGAGAAAACCATAATTCCAAAACAATCAGGCACCAAAATTTTAATTGCAGCTCTGTTTACAATAGCCAGGACATGGAAACAACCTAAGTGTCCATCAACAGATGCATGGATAAAGAAGATGAGGTACATATATACAATGGAATATTACTCAGCCATAAAAAGAAACAAAGTTGAGTTATTTGTAGTGAGGTAGATGGACCTAGAGTCTGTCATACAGAGTGAAGTAAGCCAGAAAGAGAAAAGCAAATACCATATGCTAATATATATATATATATATATATATATATATATATATATATATATGGAATCTAAGAATAAAAAAGTCATGAAGTACCTAGGAGTAAAATGGGAATAAAGACACAGACGTACTTGATCATGGACTTGAGGATATGGGGAGAGGGAAGGGTAAGCTGAGACAAAGTGAGAGAGTGTCTTGGACATGTATACACTACCAGACGTAAAATAAATAGCTAGTGGGAAGCAGCTGCATAGCACAGGGAGATCAGCTATGTGGTTTGTTACCACCTAGAGTGGTGAGATGGAGGGAGACACAAGATGGAAGAGATATGGAAATGTATGTATATGTATAACTGATTCACTTTGTTATAAAGCAGAAACTAACACCATTGTAAAGCAATTATACTCTAATAAAGATGTTAAAAAAAAGAGAGAGATAAGTTGTTGGATTGCAGAAGTATTTTGGAGGTAGAGAGAAGGAGATTTACTGATGGATTGAGTGTGTCATATGAGGGTAAGCGAGGAATCAACAGTGAGCTAGATTTTGGGAATAAACAAATGGTTCAAGATAGAATGCTATATTTATTGGTATGAGGAAGGCTTGGCAAAATCGTTTTGGCAATTTTAAATCTGAAAAGTCTAGAACTCAGTAGTGGCTTCCAGGAAAAAAGATTAATTTGAATGTCATCTATGCATTGGTTGTAATGAAAGTCATAAGTCTTGATAAGATTATCTAGAGGATGGTTAGAAGAGGAAAACATCTGGAGCACTATGATGTTTACATGTCTGGTAGAAGAGGAACCATAAAAATGGACTTTAAAAAGACATTCATGAAGTAGGAAGAAAATCAGGCATCTTAGGTATCCTTGAAGATGAGGATAGTGTGTGTTTCATGAAAGAACTGTGATCACTTATGTCAAATGCTGCTAAAAGCCAAGTATAATTACAGTGACTTGACCACTAGTTCTGGTCATTTATAATCTTGAAAGGAGTGTTTTTATTGGAGTTTCAAGGGGAAAATCCTCATTGGAGTAGGTTAGAGTGAGAGTGAAATGTAAGAAAAGGGAAAGAACAATAAAATAAATTAATCTTTTAAGGAAGTTTTGCATGAAAGATAAATAGAAAAATTAGGCAGTGACTGGAAAAAAATGTGAGAATATGTGATGATTTTTTTAAAAGAATAATTGTATTAAGTCTTGTTACATCAGAGAAAGAAAAAGAACTTGCTATTTCAGGAGAGAAAAAAGCAATTGCAGAAGAAATGTCCTTCAGAAAAATTAATGGGAATGAAATTCAGGGCACAGATGGAGGGACTGACTTTAAATGGGACCAGGAACTCCTCTCCTATCATAACAAAAATTATATGGGATAAAAGTGGGTAAGCTGTTGGAAGTAGTCCATGTCTTGTTCAGAGGTACAAGGCTAGAATGTCAGTAATGTAGTGTGGGGAAATATGGATGAAAAAATCCCTGCCTTTAAAGAGCTAACAATCAAATAAATACATTATAATCTTTACTTTTTTTATAACACACTATCCTTGTCGATAATATTTTAAGTACAAATTTTGGCAATTTTATCTGCTTTGTTATCCAGCAAGATGCTATTTTTTTTTTTTTGGTCCTTGCACTTAAATGGTGCAAAAGCATAGGAATAAGTTTGCCTCACTGCACTTACCCATCCTTGTAGCCATATGTTTGCAAGCTGTTGGCATAGACTGATACTGCCTGTCATTTTTCCTGACACCATTTAAATCATAGCAATGGCAATAGCAATAACAATTTCTAAAAATGATGCCATCATTAATTCACTTCTTCAACGAGCAAGTTCTATTTCAAGGAATATATTGTGTTCAAAGATATAGAATAGCTCTATATGAATAAATGAGAATTATGACTCGTTATACGTGACTCAGTGATCTATGCTAGTTCAAATAAGACCAATCAAAGAAATTACCCTGGAGTAGTGGTTAACAGCCTAGTCTTAACACCAGGTAGATCTGAGTTTACATCTCAGAATTCACAGGCTATCTGAACTTGGGAACATTTCTTAATCACTGTTTCTTAATGTCTTGATCTGAAAATAAAGGTAATCTTTCTCTCTTTAATTAAAGTGATTTTGATGATTAAATCAGGTCATATTTGTAAAGCATCAAATACATTTATTTCCTGGAATATTGTACAGCAACCTTTTCATATTTTTTCCTATGATTATCTACATCACTACTACTACTAGACAATATTTGAGTACTTATCACCTATCATGCCATAGTTAAAATTTTTAATATATAAGTTCCTTGAAATCTTACCAAAGTGTATTTAGTTAATATTTTATAAAAAAAAGAAATGATACACAAAGAAGTAAAGTGATTTTATTAAGGTCACCAAGCCAGTAAGTGGCAGAGCACACACAGAATTAAAACCCTGACAGTATAGTTCCAAGGCCCAAGTTCTTAACCCCTACACTTTCTGAATTTCACCACTACTATTCATGAGTAAAATATATTCTTGTTCTTTTGCCTGCTAAGTGGGATATTTTCAGGAATCATGGTTCCTTATACAACTCTCATTAGAGAAAATCGTAGCAACAAGGATCTTGGTTATTGCTTTTTTCTGACTGGACATTTACCATTTCTGGAGAGGAAGAATGTTTCTGCATTCTGGATACACTCAGCATTTCATAAGATGCAATGATAGAAGTAATGGTACCAATTCTACCAGATACAGTTGAAAAGCTTACTTAATTATATAAATGATAAAATATAAAGGATAGATTTCTTCCAGAGAGAATTCCTTAATCCTCCCAAGTGAAGTAATGCAACCTCAACTACCTACAACAGTCTCATTTCATTGGTACCCTGTTCATTCTTGTACACAACTAAAGGATAACATTTCATGCTTTCTGCATGGTTTAATTTTATATAAATTATGTGTTTCTCTTTATTCTCTGTTTATCAAAGTAAGAGTTGATTTATCAATAAGAGAGAAATCTTGATTCTCTTCTGAGCATTTTTTCCTATGCCTAAGTTACTTCAACTGTCTCAGTAATATGGGTTACATAAATACTCCAGCTAAAAGGGCTCTGAATAAATGTGGCTACCTTGGCATCATGTGATAGAAAGTGCTGTGTGGTTCTGAGGAACAGAATTAGATTTTAATATCAAATAAAATTAGTAAAATGTTCTTTTGTCTTCCAGACAAGAGGGACTGAGGTGTCCCTGAAATTACAGTTCATGTTTTCCACAATCAAAAAAATATTCACATAGACACGCCCTCTGTATTTCCTCCAAAGTTGCTAATAAAGTGATCATTCAATGGTGTTGAGACAAAGTAACTTTGCAGACTTTTAAAACAGATTTTAGTTCAAATCCTGGCTCTACCACTTAGCAATCATGTGATTCTGGGCTGTATCTTTAATATTTAACTTATTATAATACTTACTTCATATTGTTATATCAGGTGAGATAACACATAGAACATATTTGGCACCCTTTTTACAATACTGAAATCAATCAATAGTCAGAACAGTCATATGTAACAGTTATAATACTTTCATTTACAAATAACATAAAGTCTAAACTAGATTAAACTCTAAGTAAATGTATTGACCCAAGGAAAGGGTAGTCTTTGGGACTGGCTAAATCCAATACCTTTTGTGCTATTTCTATGGGATTTTCCCAACTCTCCTCTCTTATTTAGTTTTATCAGGTGGCGGATTATTGGGAAAAATACTTTTGTAATCTACAGCACATGCTTTCATACAACAATGTTCAGAGAAAGAAGGAAGATGTCTTTTCTCTTTAGATAAGCCCCAGCAAATATTCCATGCAACTTTTTGGCCTGAACTGAGTAAACTTGCTCATATGTGAATTACTCTTGATGGCTAGAGAAATGTCATAGACTGATCAACTTAGGCTTAGAATATTGTAACAAATAGATCAGAGATAGAAATCTGAAACTAAAATCAGGGAACTTTGGGGGAGGGGGAAAGTCAGGGATAGATGCAGGGAAGGCAACTAATAATGTCCATTTGGTTTTATTTTCATAATGAATGTTTATGTGTTTTTTCTCCTATGTATTTAATGAGAATTTTAATGTTTTTAAATAAAGTTTCTAATTGTGATGTTAAAAATATGTGTAAATGCTATTTCTTAGCCTAGTGATGGATAACATGACAAAAAAGCTTTGAGGTCTAAGAACCATGAAAATTCAAACACAGTGGTTGGACTACATGTCTGTTTCAAAGTATAATAATAAGCGGATATGTGGTCATTCTTTTTACACAAGTTATGAATTAACACATAGATTTACACTGTAAAAAAAGAAACGTTGACAGTGACATCTGAAAATTCTACAAAGTACACATTTATTAGTGGCATCTGAAATATGACAAAATTAGAATTAATAGGTACATAGAAATAAAGATTATATATTATATGTATAATTATGTCTAGACATGTTCTAAGTATGACATATAATCAGCATTATATTACCTTGCTTTTTAGTTATTTGGATGATTTTTCTTTATTTCTCAATAAGAATACTGATACATTAATTAATTAATCAATCTCAAGTATAACCCAGATTTCTGCAAAAATCTAGCTATAAATGCATAAGAATTCTAATAATGAACACTTTGTGTTAATGTGATAGAGCATTTCTATGTTTTTTTGTAGTTGTACTGTTTGACACATGATGAAGCTATAACCTCCAGTGTGGCTATGAACCCTAACATCTGATGGTAGAAAGGATATTTTAACCTGTTGAAATGTTGACCTTTGAATATTATTCTCATAATGTTATATGATATCTGAATATCCAAATGAAAAAAAAATGTTAAGTTTCTTAAGTTTTCTGGATTTTTTTAGACATTATTTTGATTCCATTAATTGGCAAAAATCATAAAAAATAGTAAAACTTGCGAAATTAAATTTGAACAGAGGATAAATTAAGTCAGCATTTGGAAACTGTTAAGTCTATTTCTTGAACTTTTATATTATGAAAAGATTTTTGATAAGTAGAAAGAATCTCTTACAGAGGATTTTTCAGTTAGTATATTTGTAGATGATATTTCAGAATTCTTTATTCATTTGACAGAAGAGAAGAATGTGTACACTTACTATATTTGAATATGATCTAATTTTTCTTATTTGTAAATAATATTTATAATTTTCATTGTTCTAGAGTTGTGCAACAACCCAAGACAATTTTTAACTCTGCCTCTGTGATTTACCGAAGTACGTGAAGCATATTCAATCTAATCAGATTACTCCTTTGGCCATGTTTTGTACTGCATTTCCTCTACTTTCCTGATATTCTCCCCAAGGACTTAAGAGCAGCTAGAAATGCTACATTTTCCCTGCAGCTGATTGAGGATAAAATCTCTTCCAAGACTGCAGTTCTATTTCACAAAGATGAAAGACAGCCTTATCCACTAAAATCTGAACCAGACAATCATACAGGACTTCCTACTTGATACTGGCAAACAAACCTCGAGTTTGGTTTCCCCAGAATCAAACGATGATATCCATTTGGTTAATATAACAAACCATGCCCCTTTTCTATTAGTCAGAGTAAGCAAAAGATTACTTGAAATGAGTTTATAGTCACTTGGGGTAGATAAAAACATTTCAGATCATCTGCCCATTTGTTTTAAACAGAAAGTTTCAGTATACTGAAATCTCCTAATTCAGACCAAGTAATCATCCTTGAAGTAGCTGGAGAGTAGTAGAAGATAAATATTTACTCTCTTAGAAACTGCAAGATAAAGTGCTACAATGTGCTCTATTAAAATTAAAATGATTAGTGTTTCACACAACCAGTGTACAGAGGCTGGGCACTGACAATCAGCCATGAAGTGGGGTCTGCCAGTGGCAGTTCCAGGAACACAGCAAGGGTTTGATTAAAGTGAGTTTTCTACCATCTGTGGTCATGTTATTCTTGGGATAGTTCACATATTTGCAAGGGCAGCAGTAAATATGCCAACAGAGGCAACAGGTTTCCTTGAAGCAGAAAAGAAAGTGATCAATCAAGTTAAAGATATGGCTTAAATCTGATAGCAAAGGATTCATGGAAAAGTGCTGACTTTGGCATTCTATGTGAAAAGACAATCCAGGGTTGAAATATGCTAGAAAGGTAATTCTTACTTGGATGATTTATAATGAAAATTTTAATTTGTCCTAATATTTGTCCAATTAAATCAGTTAGAGAAATTTTGGCTGAAAGTCAAACTTTACATTAGGGAGCAATATTTTTAAAAGGGTTTGGCTGGAAATGATGGCACCAATGTTTTATTTTATTTGGATGAGAGAAAAAATTGGAGAAGGAAAAGATGGAGGAAGAAAAACAATTGGACAAAAGGTGACTTTTCTCTCCAAAAACAATGTTGCAATCCATTTATCAATCTCCTGGTCCCATAAAATCCTTTTGTAGGAGTCAAGATTGTTGTTCATTCATTCAAAAAATATGTATCGTGTGCTTACTTCACAGAGAGTGTCAGTGATGAAGCCCTAAGGGAGATAAACATCCCTGGCCTCCAGGAGTTTACATTCTAGGCTTAACCAATATGAACAAATAGCTTTATAACTATATTTAGGGATGTTGCACCTTATTTGTTCAGAATAATCCAGCAAAAAGTAGCATCTTATCAAGTAATAAGTTTTTTTCTGCTTGCAATAAATATGTCACATCTCTTCCTTGATTTTTCAATGCCCTATATTTTTTCTCTTTACTTATTATCATCTTGCTTTATATTTTACACAGAGAATGAAAATCATTCCAAAAGATGTCCGACCATCTCATGATCAAATTTATAACTCACCTGCATCTGCCAGTAACTTATTTCCTTTTTTACTGAAGAAATGGGGGAAATTTTCTTTCTCTTGGCAATGGTCACTCTGCTTCTTCTTTATGACTTTACCTCTTTGGTTATTTTCTCTCTTCTTGCATCCTTATGCTCTCTCTCTGTCTGCCTCTCTTTCCCCTAGATGGCTTTCATATGCCAGAAATCATTCCTTCACAACATGTTTCACATCATGACACACATATAAAGTTATAATAATGTTAAATCACACTGGAGAAAACTGGTTAGACTGCCCAAGTACTGAGGCAAGTATCTCCTCATTTCCTAGACCATCTGGAGCATTACAGGCACAACTGTGGACCTGAGCACTTATGTAGGAAGATTTACATAAAAGATGAAATGTCTTTAATCTTATAATCAAGCAAATAAACAAAACCTTCCTTTACCCCATATGGCCTATTCAGCTCCTTTCTGGTCTCCTTTATATCTAAAATTCTTACAATAATTTTCTGCACATGCTTTTCCCAACCATTTCCTTATCTCTCTCTTACTCTTCAAAATACTCTAATCAACTTGCCTTCTCTGAAACTGCCATTGTCAAAATCAACAAATCTAATGCATTTTTCTTTGCCTTTAATTTGAAAGCTTCCTTCTTTGAACTCTATTTCTTCTTCACTTTCATGATTTGACTTTCATGATTGATTTCAGAATTTCCTGGCTTTTTTCCTGTGCCTTCCTGATTATATTATTTCTCAGTCTCCACTGCCGACTCCTCTGCCTCTATCTGACTTAAGAACTAGGTTCCCTTCCCTCCTGCTTCTTTCTCCTGAGATCTTCTTATCCAGTCACATGGTTTTCATTACCACATATGTACTAATAAAACAAAACTTAAATTCTCAGTGTAGCCTTCTTGTCTTGGCATTTCCATTTGACTGTTCTACTGTCATCTTAAGTTTAATGAGTCTAAAATTAAATTCTTCCTTCCTTTCTTCTTCAGTCTTCCCCATCTCAATAAAATTTCACAAAACAATAAGTTTTGTAGTAAATAACTCGAGTCTTCTAGATTCTTCTCTTTTTTTCACCCTTCATAACCAATCCATCAGTAAGTCTCAGTAATTTAATATTTCACACCACATAGAATCTATTCTCTTTCTTTTCTCTTCTACTACTCAGCTCATTTTCTCTCACCTGAATTACTGAGATAAGCTCCTGACATCTAGCCTTACCTTCCACCTTTCCTTGGAAAAGCAAAGTGATCTTCTTAAAACATAAATTAAATTATTTCATACCTCTGAATAAAACATTTCAAAGTACATAAAATCTATACTCTTCCATGGTTTACAATGCCCTGAACAATACAGCCTCTGCTTCTGTCTCTAAACTTTTCTTCGTTTGCTATCCTTCGACTAACAGACTCCTTGCCTTGATTTCAGGGCATTCCTACTACCTAAAGATTTTTCCAAATAAGGATATTTTTGTTTATAATATTCTACCCACTTTCTCTTTGTATGTCTGTCTCTTGCTTATCTTTTAAGGCTGGACATAATTGTTTTCTACACTTTTTGTTTTCTGACCATCATATCTAGAGTTGGTCTCTTCTGGCATTCCTTCTCGAGGGATACTGTCCTTTCTCTTCATGTTACTTACTTTAATTTTAAATTGTATTGTAACTGTTACTTATCAACTGTTGTGCCATCAGAATATAAAACTTATAAGGTTAAAAAACATTTTTGTCCTATTCAAATAAATATGGCAAAGTGGTGCCACACAGTAGGAGTTCAATAAATTTTTGAGTGTTTCCATTTTAATATGGCAGACTGAGACACATGTCTCATTTTCTCTCTTTTTTCTCAATACCCCATTAAAATATATGGAAGAAATTAAACAAAAATAACATGAGGATATTCCATTACTGAATACATTTTTCATCAATGTCTAATGAACCAAAAGGAAATCACTATTACAGATTGATTAGAGAGCAGGGGAAGCCACAGTCTAGAATATACACTAATGCAGCTGCATCCAGGGAGGGAGCCAAGGTAAGCAACAAGTTCAGCAAAGGGAGAGGCAGAGATATGTACATAGTTGGAAGCAGAGGAACTAATTGAAGTTTTATATATAGAACTCTTGATTTACTTACTCCTCTCCTCTCTACTCTATGTGGATACAGAAAGCTTTCAGCTAGTCACTTAAGCCTAGGTAAAAACATCAGAACTTTATTCTCTATGGAAATTATAAAAAAAAATCTGTAAAGTTAAAGCTGATACTTTTTTTTATCACACCAGATTAAAATTTTATTCTTTTTGGCATTTAGGAATTTTCCAGGGTAATAGGTAGGACCTCATCCAATACCTTAAAGCAAAAGATGGCTGACTATATTTACTTACCTAAGTACATAAAGGTCTTTTTTTTTTTTTTTTTTTTTTTTTTGGTACACGGTCCTCTCCCATTGTGGAGCACAGGCTCTGTTTGCACAGGCCCAGTGTCCATGGCTCACGGGCCTAGCCACTCCACAGCATGTGGGATCCTCCCAGACCGGGGCATGAACCCGTGTCCCCTGCATCAGAAGGCGGACTCTCAACCACTGCGCCACCAGGGAAGCCCCATAGAAGTCTTCTTTACTGCCTTAATTTAAAATATGAATAAATGATACATCACTCAACAATTAACATAAAAAAAAGACAAGTAGAAAAGAATGTCCTAGAGGGACCCAAAAATATATTAGAAAATATTAACAATTAATCAACACTTGCATTAGTATTCTTAGAGATATTTAATTGTAATTATTGGAGACAAAGAACTCTAAGAAAGTAAACGTATAACTTCAAATTTAAAAATAAAGCTACAAGAAAAGGAAAATTATTTTGAGGGCCTCTCCAAAAATATAAAAAACAAAGACAAATAGCTGATAAATATAATTTTTGAAAATAGAAATCAAAGACAGTCAGGATCAATGTAGGATGTCCTATATTTGACTATATTTAAAAATTAGTGGAGACAATGAAGCCAGAGTTTTTGTCAAGAACAGGACCTAGAGTGTTCTGAATAGAATGAAGAGACACATACCTAGATCTATGAGTGTAAAATGTCAGCCTTCAAAGTATTTAAAAGTTGTGAAGTACTCCAGATTGAAAATAAATCATGATAAGGTATCCATTAATAAATGAGAATTGAATGACAACAAACTTGTTAGTTATACTAAAAGGTTGTGGAGAAAACCATGAGAGTAATAAAAAATTCCAGTATTTTTATACCTAACCAAAAATTTCATCAAATGTAGACAAACAAATACATTTTCAGGACCTTAAATGTCATCTCCCTTGAACCCTATTTTAGGAATTTACTGAATTAGAGTCTTAGAAAAACAACTGGTAGTCATAGCTTATGGGGAGGGGAAAAGGTAGAGAGATTCAACTTCTCTTAGGGTCCTCTATGACAACTGTACTACAAGGCTAGGGGCAAAAATTCAAATTAGACAAGGAGGAAAAATGGCTGGCAGTCACAGGAGAGGACTTTAAGAAACAAATAGGAAGTATGATAGAACTGATATCAAAATAGAAATTTGTAAAATCCAAAGGAAAAGATAAAGGTACAGAGTTCAAAAAATGGAGAGAAAACAATCAGAAGTCCATGGAAACATTAGAAATTACAGTTCAAATGAGAAATAAACTTTAGTCTCAGCAATTCTGTGTAACATTTTGCTTAATGGAGGTTGAAATTTAGTGTTTAGTGCTACTATGTAATTAGATTTTACATATTTCATCTTGTGCTTTTCCACACGTTAGTACTATTAAATACTGAGATTAATCCACAGGCTTATAACTTCAATTGAATGTATTCATCATTTGAGAGTTATTTACAGAATTCTATTAGATTCTTCTCTTGATATGCACCTTTTAGTATGTCATTATACTGAGGATTAATCACTTCTATTTGAAGTTTAGGTGGAAGCTCCTCAAATGTACAGTTGAATGGATTTTCAAATGTGAAAATTTCTTTTACACTTGCATCAAGGTTCAAAAAAAACCTCTGGATCGGTAGTTTTAGCTCAGGAAATATATCCACCACAAATTTGCATGGGAAAAGAGATCTTACTTTTTGTTTTAACTTGTTACAGCCTGGGAAATGTTTAAAGCAGCTTAACATTACTTGTGACTCAAACAACATCAGTTGTTGAAATGACTATTCTCCTGTATACACTGCACATATAAGCACTATTCTGCCTTTTACTTTTAGTTTGATTCATTAAGAAATATTATCATGTCTATAATTAATAGTGGTTGAAGCAATTCTTTTCATTCAGAAAAAAAAAAATTTGGTCCTGTGCTCAAAACAAACAAACAAAAAACCTCAGTGAAATTTTATCACTGCCAAACTATCAAACTTCTGTGAAGTAGGTCAGGTCAGATTCTTTAGCTTCTATTTCTAACAAAATTTAATGCGACTGATAAGAGTTAAATCATAAGAGCAAATGAAGCTCATATTTACAATAACAAATGATAGAGGTCAAATGTTTTCCACAAAATACCTGAATGAATATTACAATGAATGTCCATAGGCTTTAACCACACTACAGTTTCACAAGTTTTTAAAATTTGTCCAACTTTTCCTATATGCATTTTTATCATCATCTGTTGTAATATATCTTACCAGATTCTTCTTCAGATTTTACTGAATTCATATTTACTCAACTTCTTTGAAAGTATTCTTTCTGTCCACCGAGAGTATTCACATAAGTAGATTTTTTAACTACTTCAAACTTGGCATTGATTCCTCAAATAACATCTGAGCAGTATCAATATTGCAATTTTACTCAAGTTCTCAAATCTCAAACAAAAAAATGTTCTCACTCAAAAGCTATTAGTCCTAACCAAGTTTATTTTTTCTGGGTACTTTGATCACTGCAATCAGACACAATTTAATTAAATGGCATTACTTGTATGGTTTATGAATGAGCCATTCAGAAACCTATTTTAGTTCCAGCCTCATTTTTAGTTTTTATTTTTGTGAAGAAATTCTGACATTATTAAATCTCCCATTTAAAATTGTTTACCTTTTGTCACTTTTCTGTAAGTTAAGAATATTGTCATAAGTGCTTATATTGTCATCAATGTATATTATATTCTTTTCATATAATTATAGTTGAATAATAAACACAATATTTGTCAACTAATTCTATAATAAAATATACTATAATCTTAAAAGTATGACAAGATGAGTATGCACTTGAATTAAATAAATAATTTTTAGCTTGAGGTCCATACACAAACAGGTGGCGAGCTGCATTTGGTCCATGGGCCATGGTTTGCTGATCTGGTCAATTTGGACTATATCAAAAGGCTTTCCTGCCCACTGACTTCTGATTGGGGTTGTCAATGGTAGTACTGCCACAGGATTGGTGGAAGGGAGAAGAATGAGTTTGGGGTATTTATCCCCTTGTTGCTGACCCCTCTCTGTGGGATTATTGCAGGTTGTTTGTATACCTTAACTGAAGGTTTTAAGGCTGCAACCTTCTACCTAAAGGTTTTAGTTCTTGTCAGGCAGCCTTCAATACACAGCTCTCTCTCTTTCTATGTTCCATTAACTATTCCTTTCATTTGTTTCTTCATGTTTAGGTGTATTAAGGAGATTCCAGCATTACCAACCCTGGCCTTATGCACTGCCTTTATGGTTTCCTATGCTGTGCGTTTATAAATTGTTAACCAAATTATCCTAATTTGTGCAATATATTTTCTTCTGGGACCCTAACTGGTCCAAATACTAATGCTAATTTTTCAGAGTTAATGTATTATGACTTTACATCATTTCAAAAATATTAGGCACTTTTTAAGTGTAACTGTGACTGCATCTCTTTCCTTTCCTGGCATACCTTCTTATTGCAAAAATTTGTGTTGAGGATAGAAGAGGCTGGCAAGAGAATCAAACCCAGGGTGGAGTGAGGGAGAAAAATAATTCTTACTCTGAAGGTTAACTCCAAAGTCTGGCAGGTAAATTTTCTCTAGTTATTTTTGTGGTTAAAAATGTCCTCTAGCTAGTGGTCTTTACAAAATCCCTCCTAACTTACCACTGAAATACCCAGAAAACACAGAACAAATATGGAAACTATCAACAACACCAAAAACTTAGGAATGATTTGTATGCTATTCCAGAGTTGGATAAATTTTCACCATTTATAACACAGATGGAATTGAATTGAAAAACTTATTTGAGTTTCCCATGAGTATTAGGTACACAACTGCCAGTCTGGTTGAAAATCAAAAGACCCTCTGCTTCTCTCCCTATCTGCCTCTTGGTACAGGAATGCATTTTCTTAACTAATTGGGACACAGTCATACCTGGAAAATATCAATGTTGGTTTTGAGACTACTCCCCAACTCATCAATTATTAATTAGGGTGCAAAGAAGGCATAGCTAAGGAAAATTGCCTTCTGATATATATATATATTTTAAATTATGAATTCAAGAAACATCTCTTGAACATCTACCATATGCTTGTCTCAATATTAGGTGTTGGGAGAATAAGACAATGTCCTCTCAAAGAACTTTGGTGTGAAAATAAAACAATTAGACAGAATTTAGAACATGATGTCTCATGGGAACATAGGGCTTAGGAGGTCAGGGAAGTTTTCCTGAAGGAAGCAATATATCTAAAAAGATGTATGAAGTGTTATTTATGCTAGGCAATATAAGGAGATATGCATTGGAAAGAAAAGCATATGCATAGTTGTGAAAGAAATATAATTTCCAAAAGAAAACAGAGACAATAAATGAATGGAATTTAGAAGAATCCTTTGTCAGATAAAAAAACAAGTCCAGACTTTATGTTTTTTTTTTTAATAAGAGGGATTTTATTTGATATTTTTAATTCAAGAGGACAGGAATGGGACTCTGGCAAAGGGGAGATTATCACTGCAAAAGGGAAAATATTGGTACCATGAGCTATTCAAGGTTCTCAAAGGTTAAGCAAAATAGGTTTTCTTTTATAAGGAGAAGTAAACAAGACTGGAGAGAACCAGGTATGGGGAAGAGAGATGAAAGTGTGGCATGATTGGAGTAGATCAGAGACTGTTTTACCTTGACACTAGCCTGTACTCCAGGGAGGCCTTAAGGAAGTACTGCAATGCTAGCCCAGGTCAATGATCAGTCAGAGTTCACGGTCCTGGGAGAAGTAAAGAAGCTTAGGCAATATTTGATAATAAGCATTTTGTCCACATTGATCAGGGAGCAAGCAGTTCAGTTAATCATTTATGAACAAAGAATGGAATTTGGAGCTTCTTTGTCTGACCTTGTCATAGGTAAAAAAGTGAGACATTCTTGAACCTTATGTAAGTCATAGAGGAAGAGTGGTTCCATGCTTTAAGATGTTTATGAGAGAGAGACAAGATGGCAGAGTAGGAGGACCTTGAACTCACCTACTCTCATGAGCACACCAAAATCACAACTAACTGCTGAATAACTATTGATAAAAAAGTCTGGAATCTACCAAAAAAGAAAAAAAAAGTATTTTACAACCAAAAACATGAAGAAATCATGAACCAGTAGGAGGGGTGCACATGTGATGTAATCAAATCCTATACCAGCCAGATGGGTGACCCACAAAATGGAGAATAATTATATCACAGAACTTCTACAAGAGTGAGAGCTCTGAGCCCCACACCAGACTTCCCAGCCTAAGGGTCTGGCCTCCAGAGCAGGAGCCCCCAGAACATTTGGCATTGAAGGCCAGCAGGGCTAGATTGCAGGAGCTCCATAAGACTAGGGTAAATAGAGACTCCACTCTTGGAGGGCACACACAAGGTGTTGTGCACACCACAACCAAGGGCAAAAGCAGTGACTCCATAGGAGCATGGGCAGACCTACCTGCTGGTCTTGCAGGGTCTCCTGGGGAGATGGGGACAGCTGTGGCTCACCCTGGGGACATAGACACTGCTGGTGGAAATACTGGGTAGTATTCAACTGCATGAACTCTCCTTGAGTCAGACATCTTGCTTGGGTCTTAGCACAAAGACCTGGCCACACTCAAGAGCTGTAGGCCCCAGTACTGGGATGCCTCAGGCCAAATAATCAACAGGGTAGGAACAAAGTCTCATCCATCAGCAGACAGGCTGCCTAAAGACTTCCTGAGCCCATAGCTATCTCTAGACATGCTCCTTGACACACCCCTGCCAATCAGAGGGCCAGGACCCAGATCCACTCACCAGTGGGCAGACAATGACCCATCCCTCCAGGAAGCCTCTAGATCAGCCTAATCCACCGAGGGGCAGACATCAGAAGCAAGGAAATTATGGTCCTTCAGCCTGCAGAACTAACACAAACACAGGTCAGAACTTACCCAGGGACCAGCTGGTCCCTGGCCCTTGGGTGACAATAGGGGAATGTACTTCTGGTACACATAGGACGTCCCTTACAGAAGGCCGCTTCTTCAAGGTTGAGAAACAAAACATAGCTACTACATACATAAAAACACAATAGAAATTTAAACAAAATGAGACGGCAAAGGGATATGTTCCAGATGAAGGAACAAGATAAAACCCCAGAAGAACAACTAAGTGAAGTGGAGATAGCCAATCTACCTGAGAAGGAGTTCAGAGTAATGATAGTAAAGATGATCCAAGAACTTGGGAAAACAATGGATGCACAGAACAGGAAATTGCAATAAGTTTTTAGCAATGAGTTAGAAAATATAAAAAATAACAAGCAGAGTTGAAGAATACAATAACTAAAATGAAATATATACTAGAAGCAATCAATAGAATAACTGAGGCAGAAGAATGGATCAGTGAGCTGGAAGACAGAATGGAAATGGAAATTCCATTGAATTTCTGAATGGAAATCAGAGCCACAGGACGGAATAAAGAAAAAAGGATGAAAACAAATGCGTACAGTTTAAGTGATCTCTGGGACAATGTCAAACATTCTCCTTATAAGAGTCCCAGAAGGAGAAGAGGGAGAAAAAGGGCCTCAGAAAATATTTGAAGAGACAATAGCTGAAAAGTTCCCTAACATGGGACAGGAAACAATATTTCAAGTCCAAGAAGCACAGAGAGTCCCATACAGGATAAACCCAAGGAGGAACACACCAAGACACATAGTAATCAAATTGACAAAAATTAAAGACAAAGAAAAAATATTAAAAGTAACAAGGGAAAACAACAAATAACATACAAGAGAATCCCCATAAAGTTATCAGCTGATTTTTCAGCAGAAACTCTGCAGACCAGAAAGGAGTGGCATGATATATTTAAAGTGATGAAAGGGAAAACCCTACAACCAATAACACTCTACCCAACAAGGCTCTCATTTGGATTTAATGGAGAATGATTTACAAAGAAGTTTTACAGAGAAGCAAAAGCTAAAAGAATTCAACACCACCAAACCAGCTTTACAACAAATGCTAAAGGAACTTCTCTAGGTGGAAAAGGAAATGCCACAACTAGAAACAATTTATGAAATGGAAAACCTCACCGGTAAAGGCAAACATACAGTAAGGTAAGAAACCATCCACAAACAAATATATGATATCAAAACCAGTAACTGTGACAGTAGGAGAGTACAGGTGCAGGATATTTGAAATGCTTTTGAAATTAAGAGATTAGCAACTTAAAACAATCTTATATGTACATGGACTGCTATATCAAAACCTTATGGTAACTGAAAACCAAAAATCTAAAATAGATATACACACAAAAGAGAAAAAGGGATCCAAACACAACACTAAAAATAGTCATCAACTCACAAGAGAAGAGAACAAAAGAGAAAAGGAAGAAAATAAACCTACAAAAACCAATCCAAAACAATTAGCAAAATGACAATAAGAACATACATATTGATAATTACCCTAAATGTAAAAGGATTAAATGCTTTAACCAAATGGCATACACTGGCTGAGCGGATACTAAACAAGACCCATATACATGTTGTCTACAAGACACCCACTTCAGATCTAGAGACATGCAGAATGAAAGTGAGAGGACGGAAAAAGTTATTTCATGCAAATGGAAGAAAAAGGAAAGCTGGCTTAGCAATACTCATATCAGAAAAAAAAACTTTAAAATAAAGACTGTTAGAAAAGACAAAGAAGGACACTATATAATGATCAATGTATCAATCCAAGAAGATATAACAATTCTAAATATATATGCACCTAACAGAGGAGCACTTCAGAATATATAGGGCAAACATTAGCAGACATAAAAGGAAAAATTGACAGTAACACAATAATAGTGGTGTACTTTAACACCCTACTTACATCAATGGACCAATTATCTAGACAGAAAATCAATAATGAAACTCAGGCCTTAAATAACACATTAGACCAGATGGATTTAATTGGTATTTGTAGAGTGTACCATCTGAAAGCAGCAGAATACACATTCTTTTCAAGTGCACATGGAACATTCTCCAGGATAGATGATGTGATGTACCACAAAGCAAGCCTCAATAAATTTTTCAAAATTGAAATTACATCAAGTAACTTTTCCAACCACAACACTATGAGATTAGAAATCAACTACAAGAAAAAACTGCAAAAAACAAAAACACAGGATGCTAAACCATATGCTACTAAACAACAAATGGATCACTAAGGACATCAAAGAGGATATCAAAAAATACCTAGAAACAAATAAAAATAAAAACACAATGATCCAAATCCTATGGGACACAGCAAGAGTGTTTCTAAGAGGGAAGTTTATAGGAATATAGTTGTACCTCAGGAAACAAGAAAAATCTCAAGGAAACAACTTAACCTTACACCTAAACCAACTAGGAAAAGAAGAACAAATTAAACCCGAAGTTAATAGAAGGAAAGAAATCATAAAAAGCAGAGCAGAAATAAATGAAATTGAGATGAAGAAAACAATAGAAGAGATCAATAAAACTAAAAGATAGTTATTTGAGAAGATAAACAAAATTGATAAACCTTTAGCCAGACTCATCAAGAAAAAAAGGGAGAGGGATGAAATCAATAAAATTAGAAATGAAAAAGGAGAAGTTGCAACTGACTCTACAAAAATACAAAGGATAATGAGAGACTACTACAAGCAACTACATGCCAATAAAATCGACAACCTAGAAGAAATGGACAAATTCTTAGAAAGATATAATCTCCCAAGACTGAACCAGGAAGAAATAGAAAATATGAATAGATAATCACAAGTACTGAAATGGAAACTGATTTAAAACTCCCAACAAACAAAAGTCCAGGACTAAATGGCTTCACAGGTGAATTCTATCAAACATTTAGAGAAGAGTTTACACCTACACTTCTGAAACTATTCAAAAAATTATACGCTATACAGTAGGACCTTGTTGTTTATCTATTTTATATACAGTAGTTTGTATCTGCTAATCCGAAATTCTTAATTTATCCCTCCCCTGCCCCTATCCCTTGTGGTAATCAAAAGTTTGCTTTTTATGTCTGTGAGTCTGTTTCTCTTTTGTATATAAGTTCATTTGTATCATTTCTTAGATCCCACATATAAGTGATAAGATAGATTCTTTATATTAAAAAATATTTATTAAGAATCAAAAAAAAATTATAGAGGAAGGAACACTCCCAAACTCATTCTTTGAGGCCACCATCACCCTGATACCAAAACCAGACAAAGATAACACAAATAAAGTAAATTATAGGCCAATATTGCTGATGAACATAGATGCAAAAATCATGAACAAAATACTAGCAAACCAAATCCAATAATACATTACACCAATTATACACTATGATCAAGTGGGATTCCAGGGATGCAAGAATTTTTCAGTATCTGCCAATCAATCAGTGTGATAAACCACATTAACAAATTGAAGACTAAAAACCATATGGTCATCTCAATAGATGCAGAAAAATCTTTTGACAAAATTCAACACCTATTTATGATAAAAACTCTCCAGAAAGTGGGCATAGAGGGAACATACCTCAACATAATAAATGTCAAATATGACCAACACATGGATAACATCATACTCAATGATGACAAGCTGAAAGCATTTCCTCTAAGATCAGGAACAAGTCAAGGATGTCCATTCTAGCTACTTTTATTCCACATAGTTTTGGACTTCAATTCAAAAAAAAAAAAAAAAGATGTTTCTGAAGCACAAAGGGTTGGGAGAGGGGAAAGATCTCTTTAACCATCTTTGTTTTTCAGGATCACAGCATTCACTAAGGTAAATTCAACACTGTCACCTTAATGTATTGTGTGTTCTCAGTTGTAGATTTATTGTTAACTTCATCTGTATGAAACGTCAGAAACCAATCCTTGTGGGTAAGAGATGATTCTGCTTGAGATCATCAGAACCAAACAAATATGTTCCCGATGTTGAGAAATGAACTAGTTGTTAAAACTTACTCATGCACAGTTTCCATTTCAAGTTGTATTGTCATCTGATTGATTTAGGGGTTTATGCACTAGCACCAAATTACCTTCACTCTGCAGGGCTTGGGGCCACAGCACCTAAAATGAAAAGTGCTGTAAGCTATTGCCCTTATTTCATGCCCAGTGACTTTTTGAACTTTGGAGATCCAAATGACTATGTGTGAGGTGATGGAGTGGAATAAGGAAACAATGTTCTCACTATCTCAAAAAGCAGTACTTCCCCTGGATTATTGATTTTTTTTTTTTTTTTTTTTTTTTTTTTTACCGACCCTGGGATTTTCGACCTGGGGACAGTTAATGAGGATAGGGTCAGGTGACTTTTACTCTTCTCTCTCAGTTGTGGTTTCAATGAAGTGACACAAGGTAAGAGTATTGTTTTTTTTCCAATTCCTGCCAGATTCTGTCAATGGATGGTTTCTATTTCCTTGTCCTTAGCTGGACTTGGAGATATTGTGGGGTTTTTTCAGTGTCTCCTTAGGAATTTTCATGATAGAGTAGGAGAGACTGTATTAGAGGGGCTGCTTGTCAAATGCTATTAACCAAAAATCATAAGCTAAAATCTTCTTTAAAAAGACAATTTCTGCTTAAATCAATGAACAAGAAGGCAATTTAGGTGCTCAACAAGAATTTTGATATAGCTCAAAAGAATCTGTAATTAAATATGACAGATCAGCCTTAGAATTAAGCAATTAGCCTATGTCCTTTAGCTTTAAATTAACTAAAGTTTGGGCTAATGTAACTTAATGTCTAATAAATAACTGCAGCAAGTGAATTAATACATGTGAAAACTCCATCATCTGAAACCTTAAACAAAGGGAACTGACCAAGGTGGCCTTAACATTCTTCTCAGAATGACAGAATTTTAGACAAGTTTCTTCCTGACTATAGGCCCTTAACTTTTCTTAGAACATTTACTTTAGAAAACTTTTAATTGTAAATTTCTTCCCCAGACTCTAAGATTTAAGTCTTCTCTTAGCCTATAGCCAGTTTTACAAGCAAGGAATATCTTTCCCATGGAACTGGGAGCCATCCCTTTGAAATGTAATCACTGAGAAAATAGTGCCCCTATCTCTCCTAGTCTCTGGGGGAAGGTAGAAGCCTAACTTCTTCAAATGCCAACTAGCAAACACTGATGATCTAATCATATTGTTGGCCTCCTCCCTAATGTCCTCCAGTGATGTTCCACTAGCTCAATTCAGCACTAAAACTCTACTACCTTTCATTTCAACAGAGTTGAATTTAATCTCTCTCTCTCTTATTTCAGTAGCCTTGAATAAATTATTCCTTGCCTGCTTAACTTTGATAAAATTTTTCTTTGACAGAAATAATAGTTTTTACATTTGGCTTTTTTATAGAAATTATGCAGATTGTATTTTTAGGTAAATGTGGGCTTATTTGTTTCTCAGTTTGTAATTGAGTAATTACTGAAACTCATCATTGCAATTAATGTTCCAAAATACTGTGTAGTATAAGAAATGTTTCTTTCAAGATAAAAACAATGAAATCTGGTGAAAGGAGGGTCCATGCACTGTAAGCAAAAACTAATGAGATAACATTTGAAAGAAAGAAATTTCATTTTATGAATGTGGAATTTTCCCATTTTCTTTTTTTTTTTCTCTTCCTTCCTTCTTCCTTTCCTTCCTATCTTTCTTCCTTCCGTCCTTGTTCCCTTTTTATAGGTCTCTCTTTTCAGGCAATTACTGTAGTTGAAAGGACACAATCTACTTTCCAATTTGTTTCAGTTATCATTTATAAAAGTAAAAACAAAATCAGTGAACTTTGGGAAATTTCAGACAATTCATAGCATTTACCTAAACACAATTTCTGTTAAATTTATAAAATGTCTTGATCACATTTAAGGAAAAACATGTGTGTCATAACCTGTGTTTCTTGCTTTATACTTTATTCAAAGATGAGGGGTGATCTTTAACATTTGGGAAGCAGGAGGTCTGCCAGACTATACAGCAATTCATTTTGAGCAAATTCTAATTCATCCTCCAACTCTCTTTTTATTTTTATTTATTTTTTTCCTCCTTTCTTGCTATTATATTAGTTTTTGCCCAGGCCAATGCTAACTCATATAGTGTAGAATGTTGTTGTAATTGTTAATGGCTGCCTCATCCAAAGACAAGTAGTAGTGATTATAAAACTCAAAAGTACATAAGAATCACAGTACGTACTTGTTAGAAGAGCAAATATTTGGACCCTTTCCGAGAAACTGATTTCAGTGTTCTCTGATGGGGTTTGGAATTTGCATTTTGAATAAACATTTGATTTAGGTAGGAGGTAGGAAGATCAAATTTTGAGAAACGTCAAGATGGAGTAAAATATTTGAATCTGACAAAATTAGAACAGTGAAAACATTAATCGTGAGAGACTAGGAGAATTGGATTGAGGATATGTGTATGTTTATTAAATAAGAAGAATAGATGAAAAAGAGGCACATACCAGGCCCTGGTCCTGGCTCTGTAGGCCACCCATGAGACTTAATTTTCAAACTCTGCTGACTATGTCTATCTTATATCAGAGGGGAGCTGTACTTCAACCACCCTATTCTTTTAAAATAAAATATATTATAGTTGAGGTAATTAAAATAAGTTAAATTACGTGTAAATATAATGCTCCCCCTTCCCTATTTGTTAACATACATTTACACTCTCATCTGGTCATATGCTGCTGATATTCCAGGATTTTTACTCTGTTTGACCCTAGGAAAACTGTTAAACATATTTCTTTCACCACGTTCTTCCTCATTCCCCTTTCTAGAATGCTAGTAGTTTTTCTATAATTCTTCAAATAAAGCAACATGTTCAATGTATTTCTTTTATTTCTCTTAGATGAGAGAGAAATTAGGAGAGCTAAGTGATAAATGAGTTGATAATGTAGTGTTTGCTTTATGCCCAATATAACTTGTAATGGCTGCCTTCTGGGGACAAGTTTAAAAGAAATAACATTCATATTTTAAAATGATAGTAATAATGATTAATACTATGTGCCAGATATTATTTATTTTCTCCTAACATTTCCTTGCTTCTGTACTATTATGAAAAGTAAGCATAAAATACACTTAGTTTCATAAACACAGTTTTCATCAATAGAAGACTAAAAGGAAGTACCTAGAAGAGACAAATAATATTGTTAGGATTTTACCTGAACTTTGGCCGATTGTATTCTCTCTTTTAGGTCATGTGGCCAAAGTCCACCTAAGTGGATGTTGGATTGGGTCCCTATTGTCTCCTATTCCACCCCACAGAATGTCCTCCCCACTCCCAATTCCCCCAGCTCTATCTCAAAGCCAATTCATGTCTACCTTTTTTTGGCAGTTTGAGTAGGATCTACTTGCCTGATCAAGAATAATTTCTACATATGGAGATATGAGAGATAGCAACACAGTATAATATATCATAAAATATGTACATTTCTTAGACATTCTCTGTCCCAACACACTTAAAGAAACAGTCTTCTATTTAGCACACATTGGCATTGAGTGAGTGAGGTGAAGTGGAGTTTTACAGGTGGACAATCCGACTTTTAAAGATTCGTGGGTGGGAATAATTTGCCAATTCATTTACCTTCTCATTATCTTGCAATTAGAACTTTCCAAAAAAAAATTCTAACTTTGCTTATCTTACATTCTTAATGCAGGTGATCTCCCAACATTTCTTCTTTATTATGTGTTTACTGGTTAGAGTTTATTGTTCTCAGACTTAATGTTGTGTGATTTGAATGCCTTCTAGTTACTAAAATTGCCATATCCAGGAAAGTACAATTTTATACATGCTTGATCTCATTCAATTTATTTTACAAAGCTTACCTACTGCCCCACAATTCTCACTGACAGTGCAGAATAATTATCATAAAGTAATTCAATTAACTTTTACTTTTCAGGTTCTCAGCAAGGTCTTACTTAATTTCCATGCTAAGATCAGTATTTAAACACCAAATTATTAATACATGCATATTCCTATCTAAGATCGTTTTCCCCTAATTAACTAGATGAATGCATCTTGTTGATGATAGCTTTTGGAGCCTGCATTAACCATGTAGTTAGTTGTTCTTAGTATTCGTTATGTTCTTAAACTTTAGCACAAATAATTAAATAATATTTCATTTGAGAAATGCTTATCTAACACCTACAGTGGACTTGAAGCTGAGTTGTACTGTCACATGAAAATATGCTGACACTGAATTGTACTGCCTCATGAAAGCTGATTGTGCACCCCTTCACCTGTCTGCATTACATATGACATTACATCAGCAGTTTGAAAGTGGCCATGGTGGAGTATTTACAACATCATAATGGGCAAATGTTAGATAGCTGGAGTTTTGGCTTTTTTACCCCCAGGTAAGCTGATTTACCAACACACAACTGATAAATGTCAAGATATCATCCTTGCCCTCAAAGAGCTCAGTGACAGTTAGTTGGAAAAGATAAGTAAACCTCTGAATTTTCATACTGGAAAGATAATACTGGTGGTAATGTAAGGGTGATTAGAATAAGGATGAGGCTGAAAGTTCCTGTGGTGTTTAGTTGAATAGAGATGGAGACCAAAAAGGAAAATGTCAGTGGGGGTGTAAAGGTGTGCATAGAGTTTTGTAGGAGATTGACTTTGAAATAGTATATTGGTCTTCCACTACGTTCATGAAAGCTGAACTGCAACAGAAACTGCTCTGCTAGATCAATAAACTAA
Source organism: Mesoplodon mirus (assembly GCF_964341445.2). NCBI lineage: Eukaryota > Metazoa > Chordata > Mammalia > Artiodactyla > Ziphiidae > Mesoplodon > Mesoplodon mirus. The sequence continues at coordinate 48,009,929 of NC_138992.1, forward strand.
ACAAAATATGTGAAAAATAGCTTTCAAATATTGGACAACAGGTATCACGTGAATTATTTTTCTGTTCTTAATTGGCATCCATACTTTTATTGCTTCCTCCTTTTAAATTTGGATTCTATATTGTTAAATTAATTTCTGTAAAAGGCAGTTCTCACCATGTCATTCTCTTGATCAAAAATGAGGTCATTGGGGCTTCCCTGGTGGCGCAGTGGTTGAGAGTCCGCCTGCCGATGCAGGGGACACGGGTTCGTGCCCCGATCCCGGAAGATCCCACATGCCGCGGAGCGGCTGGGCCCGCGAGCCATGGCCACGGAGCCTGTGTGTCTGGAGCCTGTGCTCCGCAACGGGAGAGGCCACAGCAGTGAGAGGCCCGTGTACAGCAAAAAAAAAAAAAAAAAAAAAAAAAAAATGCGGTCATTGAAAAAGAATATTGTAACAGTAATAAAATTATAGAGAATTTTATTTTTGAAGTGTGTCACAGGAAGCTGTATCAGATTGATATAATGAGAGATTAAATAACGTGACCAAGGTCTCAGAAAATAGGGGTGCTGAAATTCAACTTCAGGAAATTTGTAGTAGTAATTATTGTAGCCATAAAATCCACTTACATTTCAAGAAGATGCTGCTTTTTACTTTTTTGCCTGTTTCAAAATCCCCCGTGTATGGATCCCAATATATATTTCCTAAGTTATTCTTTACTATTTTTCTATAATAAAATTAATTTTCTCATTTGTAAAATGTAATATTCATCAAAGACAATACTATAAGGATTTAATGTGGTAATCACATGCTTAACTTATAGTAAATATTCTATAAATATTAGCTCTCTGCTCCTCCTCTTTTTCCTTTTTCCCTTTATTTTGTTCTTCTTTTACCTCTTCTATTATACCTATTATTATTATATTTTCATGTTAAACTGGGTAACACTTTTAGCTCTTTTGTGTTCTTTACCTCAATCCATATAGTCCATTGTGCCATTTTTGTGAACATGTAGTATGTTCTCTTCTGTTTTATACATTTGTATACTTGTAACTTTTTGGAATTATACTTTATCTATTTTATATTAACTTGTGATCCCTTACAAAAGAGTACTTTGACTTGCATACTGTAGCACAATGCCATTCATTAAATAGATATACATTTTGTCTACTGAGAAATGAGTGGAAGTTTAACTTATGAATTTTGAGGATGCATTGAAATTTTAAAGGTTAGACTTTTTGAATCAAAGTCCAGGGTTATTATTTTTTAACTTAATTAAAGTTGCAGATATAAACAAAAATAGAAGGTCCAATATACTTTCTGAAATAAACAGGTATAAAGTGTATACAATCAAGATGAAATCCCATAAGGATAAAGAGAAGGTAATTAGGTTAAGGAGACAGAACATTTTGCATAAATACAAATAAGCCATGCTTAGCTTTGTGCAAAGACCTAAGGAAAAGCTGAAGGCATCATGGGTTACAAATTACATATGTCATTGCTATAGTTTCAAAAGAAAAAAAGGATACCAGGCTAAGTAAATTACAATGAAATATGCAAACACTCTTTACTTGCTTTTCCAAGTAGGGAAATTGGGGTGATGATTAGCAACCTCCACTAAACTGAAAAATATTCAGGTCATTTATTTTTTGTTTGTTTACCCAATATTTAAAGAATTCTTTTGACATAACAATATATTTGATAAGTAGTTGAAGTGTTTGGATCCACATTATCTAAAAAACCAAGTGTATTTTGTTAAATGTTAAGTGCTGGTATAAAAATGAATAACTCAAGCTACAAGTAGTGTAATATATAGATAACAACTGAGTGGTCTTGGTGTAAAGTACATTTCATTGTCTTTCTGTTTTCCATTCTCTTCCTCTTTAATCTTTCTTCCTCCCAGGCTGTTGTGTACTTCCCCAAGTTCCCTTTCTCTGCTTAGTCAAGTGCACTGGTTATGGCATTGCATTATAGCTAATGTGTCAAATGCTTTCAAATCAAGGTCTATTTTCTGTAATTTTTATTTAACTTTAATGTATTTCTACTGCTTGGTTTCTATTTTTACAACATAAATGTACAGAAATAGTAGAAAAACAACTAATATTTATAGAGTGCTTTTACACTTAGAAAGCACTTTCACCGGTGTTCTTTCTTTGATATTTTAAAACTACCCCATTTCCTCCCTTTTTTTAAAAAAAATGCTGAAACATGGAGAGATTTGTTCAAGATGGTGGAGTAGAAGGACATGCTCTCACTCCCTCTTGTGAGAGCACTGGAATCACAACTAACTGCTGAACAATCATTAACAGAAAGACACTGGAACTCAACAAAAACTATACCCCACATCCAAAGACAAAGGAGAAGTCACAGTGAGATGGTAGGAGGGACACAATCACAATAAATTCAAATCCCATAACTGCTGGGTGGGTGACTCACAAACTGGAGAACACTTATAACACAGAAGTCCACCAACTGGAGTGAAGGTTCTGAGCCCAACATCAGGCTTCCCAACCTGGAGGTCCAGCAAAGGGAGGAAGAATTCCTAGAGAATCAGACTTTGAAGACTAGTGGGATTTGATTGCAGAACTTCAACAGGACTGGAGGAAACAAAAACTCCACTCTTGGAGGGCACAAACAAAGTAGTGTGTGCATCAGGAACCGGGGGAAAGAGCAGTGACCACATAGGAGACTGAACCAGACCTACCTGCTAGTGTTGGAGGGTCTCCTGTAGAGACAAGCTGTAGCTGTGGCTCACCTTGAGGACAAGGACACTGACAGCAGAAGTTCTGAGAAGTAGTCATTGGAATGAGCCCTCCCAGAGTCCGCCATTAGCCCCACAAAAGAGCCTGGGTAGGCTCCAGAGTTGGGTTGCCCAAGCCAAACAAACAAAAGGGAAGAAAATCAGTCCCACCCATTAGCAGACAAGCAGATTAAAGTTTTACTGAGCTCTGCCCACCAGAGAAACACCCAGCTCTACCCACCACCAGTTCCACCCATCAGGAGGCTCACACAAGCCACTTAGATAGCCTCAACAGCAGAAGGCAGAGAGCAGAAGCAAGAAGGACTACAATCCTGCAGCCTGTGGAAGGAAACCCACATTCACAGAAAGACAGACAAGATGAAAAGGCAGAGAACTATATACCAGAGGAAGCAGCAAGATAAAACCTCAGAAAAACAACTAAATGAAATGGAGATAGGCAACCTTTCAGGAAAAGAATTCAGAATAATGACAGTGAAGATGATCCAGGATCTTGGTAAAAGAGTGGAGGCAAAGACTGAGAAGAAATGATTTAAAAAGATGTAGAATAATTAAAGAACCAACAAACAGAGATGAACAATGTGATAACTGAAATGAAAAATACACTAGAAGGAATCAATAACAGAAGAACTGATGCAGAAGAACAGATAAGTGACCTGGAAGACAGAATGGTGAAATTCACTGCTGCAGAATGAGAATAAAGAAAAAAGAATGAAAAGAAATGAAGACAGCATATGAGACCTATGGGACAACATTAAATGCAACAACATTGGCATTATAGGGGTATCAGAGGGAGAAGAGAAAGAGAAAGAACCCGAGAAAACATTTGAAGAGATTATAGTTAAACACTTCTCTAACATGGAAAAGGAAATAGCCACTCAAGTCCAGGAAGTACAGAGAGTCCCATACAGGATAAACCCAAGGAGAAACATGCCAAGACACATAGTAATCAAATTGGCAAAAATTAAAGACAAAGAAAAATTATTGAAAGCACCCAGAGAAAAATGACAAATAGCATACAAGGGAACTCCCATAAGGTTAACAGATGATTTATCAGTAGAAACTCTACAAACCAAAAGAGAGTGGAATGACATATTTAAAGTGATGAAACAGAAGAACCTACTGCCAAGATTACTCTAGCCGGCAAGGATCCCATTCAGATTTGATAGAGAAATCAAAAGCTTTACAGTGAAAGAAAAGCTAAAAGAATTCAGCACCACCAAACCAGCTCTACAACAAATGCAAAAAGACTTCTCTAGGCGGGAAACACAAGAGAAGAAAAGGACCTACAGTAAAAAAACCAAAACAATTAAGAAAATGATCATAGGAACATACATATCGATAATTGCCTTAAACATCAATGGATTAAATGCTGCAACCAAAAGACACAGCGTTGCTGATTGGATACAAAAGCAAGACCCATATATATGCTGTCTACAAGAGACCCACTTCAGACCTAGGGACACATACAGACTGAAAATGAAGGGATGGAAAAAGATATTCCATGCAAATGGAAATCAAAGGAAAGCTGGAGTAGCAATACTCATATCAGATAGAACAGACTTTAAATAAAGAACGTTACAAGAGACAAGGAAGCACACTACATAATGATCAAGAGATCAACCCAAGAAGAAGAAATAACAATTATAAATATATATGCATCCAACATAGGAGCACCACAATACATAAGGCAACTGCTAACAACTATAAAAGGAGAAATTGACAGTAACGCAATAATAGTGGGGGACTTTAACACTGCACTTACATCAATGGACAGATCATCCAAAATGAAAATAAATAAGGAAACAGAAGCTTTAAATGACAAAATAGACCAGATAGATTTAATTAATATTTATAGACAGTCCATCCAGAAACAGCAGATTACACTTTCTTCTCAAGTGCGCATGGAACATTCTCTAGGATAGATCACATCTTGGGTCACAAATCAAGTCTCATTAAATTTAATAAAATTGAAATCATATCAAGCATATTTTCTGACCACAATGCTATGAGAGTAGAAATCAATTACAGGGGAAAAAAATTGAAAAACACAAACACATGGAGGCTAAACAATACAGTACTAAATAACCAAGAGATAACTGAAGAAATCAAAGAGGAAATCAAAAAATACCACGAGACAAATGACAATGAAAACACGATGATCCAAAACCTATGGGATACAGCAACAGCAGTTCTAAGAGGGAAGTTTATAGCAATACAATCCTACCTCAAGAAACAACAAATATTTCAAATAAACAATCTAAACCTACACTTAAAGGAACTAGAGAGAGAAGAAAAAACAAAACCCAAATTTAGTAGAAGGAAAGAAATCATAAAGATCAGAGCAGAAATAAATGAAATAGAAATGAAGTAAACAATAGCAAAGATCAATAAAACAAAAAACTGGTTGTTTGAGAAGATAAACAAAATGGATAAACTTTTAGCCAGACTCATCAAGTAAAAGAAGGAGAGGGATCAAATCAAAAAAAAAAAAATAGAAATGGAGGAGAATTTACAACAGACACTACAGAAATGCAAAGCATCTTAAGAGACTCCTGCAAGCAACTCTATGCCAATAAAATGGACAACCTGGAAGAAATGGACAAATTCTTAGAAAGGTATAACTTCCTAAGACTGAACCAGGAAGAAATAGAAGATAGGAACAGATAAGCCACAAGTAATGAAGTTGAAACTGTGATTAGAAATGTTCCAACAAACAAAAGTCCAGGACCAGATGGCTTCACAGGTGAATTCTATCAAACATTTAGAGAAGAACTAACACTGATCCTTCTCAAATTCTTCCAAAAATTGCAGAGGAAGGAACATTCCCAAACACACTGTATGAGACTACCATCACCATGATACCAAAACCAAAACCAGACAAAGATACTACAAAAAAAGAAAATTGTAGGCCAATATCACTGATGAATATTGATGCAAACATCCTCAGCAAAATACTAGCAAACAGAATTCAACAGCACATTAAAAGGATCATACGCCATGATCAAGTGGGATTTATTCCAGGGATGCCACGATTCTTCAATATACAGAAATCAATCAATGTTATACAACATATTAACAAATTGAAGGAGAAAAAACATATGATCATCTCAATTGATACAGAAAAAGCTTTGGACAAAATTCAACACCCATTTATGATAAAAACTCTCCAGAAAGTGGGCATAGAGGGAACCTACCTCAACATAATAAAGGCCATATATGACAAACCCACAGCAAACATCATTCTCAATGGTGAAAAAATGAAAGCATTTCCTCTAAGATCAGGAATAATACAAGGATGTCCACTATCACCACTATTATTCAACATAGTTTTGGAAGTCCTAGCCATGGCAATCAGAGAAGAAAAAGAAATAAAAGGAATACAAATTGGAAAAGAAGAAGTAAAATTGCCACGGTTTGCAGATGACATGATACTACACATAGAGAATCCTAAAGATGCCACCAGAAAACTTCTAGAGCTAATCAATGAATTTGGTAAAGTTGTAAGATACAACGTTAATGCACAGAAATCTCTTGCATTCCTAAACAATAATGATGAAATGTCTGTAAAAGAAATTAAGGAAAGACTTCCAATTACCATTGCAACAAAAAGAATAAAATACCTAGGAATAAACCTATCTAGGGAGAAAAAAAGACCTGTATGCAGAAAATTATAAGACACTGATGAAAGTAATTAAAGATGATTCAGAGAGATGGAGAGTATACCATGTTGTTGGATTGGAGGAATCAATATTGTGAAAATGACTCTACTACCCAAAGCAATCTACAGATTCAATGAAATTCCTTTCAATTTACCATTGGCATTTTTTACAGAATTAGAACAAAAAAAATCTTAAAATTTGTATGGAGACAAAAATGACCCTGAATAGCAAAAGCAGTCTTGAGGGAAAAAAACGGAGCTGGAGGAATCAGGCTCCCTGACTTCAGACTATATTACAAAGCTACAGTAATCAAGACAATATGGTACTGGCACAAAAACAGAAATACAGATCAAGGGAACAGGATAGAAAGCTCAGAGATAAACTCATGCGCCTATGGTCAAATAATCTATGATGTAGTATGCAAGGATATACAGTGGAGAAAAGACAGTCTCTTCAATAAGTGGTGTTGGGAGAACTGGACAGCTGCATGTAAAAGAATCAAATTAGAACACTCCCTAACACCATACACAAAAATAGACTTAAAATGGATTAAAGATCTAATGTAAGACTAGACACTATAAAACTCTTAGAGGAAAACATAGGAAGAACACTCTTTGACATAAATCACAGCAATATCTTTTTTGATCCACCTCCTAGAGTAATGGAAATAAAACCAAAAATTAACACGTGGGACCTAATGAAACTTAAAAGTTTTTGCACAGCAAAGGAAACTACAAACAAGCCGAAAAGAGAACCTTCAGAATGGGAGAAAATATTTGCAAAGGAATCAATGGACAAAGGATTAATCTCCAAAATATATAAACAGCTCATGCAGCTCAATATTAAAAAAACAAACAACTCAATCCAAAAATGGACAGAAGACCTAAATAGATATTTCTCCAAAGAGGACATACAGATGGCCAAGAAGCACATGAAAAGCTGCTCAACATCACTAATTATTAGATAATTATAAATCAAAACTACAATGAGGTATCACCTCACACCAGTTGGAATGGGCATCATCAGAAAATCTACAAACAACAAATGCTGGAGAGGGGGTGGAGAAAAGAGAACCCTCTTACACTGTTGGTGTGAATGTAAATTGATAGAGCCACTATGGGGAACAGTATGTAGGTTCCTTAAAAAACTAAAAAGGGAATTACCACATGACCCAGCAATGCCACTACTGGGCACATAACCAGAGGAAACCATAATTCAAAAAGACACATACACCCCAGTGTTCATTGCAGTACTATTTACAATAGCCAGGACATGGAAGCAACCTAAATGTCCATTGACAGACGAATGGATAAAGAAGATGTGGTATATATATATACAATGGAATATTACTCAGCCATAGAAAGGAACGAAATTGGGTCATTTGTAGAGACATGGATGGATCTAGAAGCTGTCATACAGAGTGAAGTAAGTCAGAAATAGAATAACAAATATCGTATATTAACACATATATGTGGAACCTAGAAAAATGGTACAGATGAGCTGGTTTTCAGGGCAGAAATTGAGACACAGATGTAGAGAACAAGCGTATGGACACCAAGGGGGGAAAGTGGCAGGGCGCTGGTGGTAGTGGTGTGATCAACTGGGAGATTGGGATTGACCTATATACACTAATATGTATAAAATTGATAACTAATAAGAACCTGTTGTATAAAAAATAAATAAAATTAAATTAAAAAGTAAAAATAATAATGCTGAATCTCTAGGAATTTTTTATTTGCTTAGGGAAATATAACTAGTAAATGGCAAATCAAGGATTCAGACTTCATCTTCTACAATCTGCAAAATCTCTGCAAAGTGACTTTCATCAGTGCAATACCAGGACTTTATATACTTCCTTGCTCTTGTTAGGAGAAATATTCATTCTAAACTTTAAATAAAATTCGTCCCTGCTACTCATCATACATGATGGCGTTTTCTTTTATTCATTGATTAAAATGTCCAACTTTAGAAGCACAGAGTCCTCCAAGTTCCAGTCAGTTTATGATGGAGGATGCATTGTTATGTCCAGGACAATAATGAATTTAGGTAACAAGGTTGGAAATCTGTTCAGTGCAGTCTCATGCAACAGCTGGATTTTAGTTGGACTCATCAGGGAAAGGGCGCTTACCATGAACACCTACATGTGTGATCCAGTAAATTCGATCAGTAACCATGACTTGTGTGGCAGACCAAAATTCTAGTCCATTGGCAAAAGTCCAAAAGGCAGTAAAATTGTAATAAGATTCCTGAAGCAGAGTATTGGCTAGAGTTATGAAAACATTCTTGAGTTCTGCTCATCAAGAGAAGATCACCTGTCCATTTTCAGTTCAGCACAGTTGGTACTAAGGCTAAATAGTTCAGTAGACACCATCAGTTTTAGCCAATATTTCAGTCCAAGACACCATCAAAGTTGAGCTCACTCAAAATATTAGTGACATAGACCCAGGAATTCAGGGGGACCTTGTGAATCAAGGCCCCTTATCAAGCCAGTTTTACTTTCAGAGGCAGAGGGGACATAAACATTCTCCCAAAATTATAGCAGCCATTTTTTCATATAAAGCTGCAATGCTGCTGGCGTGTAGCCTAGTGCATTCTTGGATATACAAATTCTATTTAATAAGGGAGGGATTTTGGCTCTTCCCACATTGTTTGTTGAGTTTGAGCTGATCCACCTCAAAATGGGAATATCAAAATGGAAAGTCACACACTTCTATGTTTCAGGTATTTCATTTAATAAGTGCTCTAGTGAGAAGTCAATAGCTGCTTTACAAAAGGAGTTTACTTGGTCATCATGTCAGAGGAGACATGACTGCCAAACCTTAAGAGGTACCATGGTGTAGAGGCTGCTTTTCATTGTCAGAGCCTCCAAAGCCAAAATCCTCAGCACTTGTAGCTCAAATGGAATATTAGGGTTGTGTGACTCCAAGTAGTAGCATTGGTTTTTGGTACCAGAGACTTTTCCCAATTAGGGGAGTTCCTCTGGCATTTATGAACATTCAGCAAGTAAAACATCGATACAATTAATTATACATTCAATAGTTTAGAAACCACAACAACAGTACATTGAATTGGCTCAGTGGATCCCACCAACAAGGTCACTTAGTTTTCCTTCCCCATTATAAACTCTGCCTAAAACTTATATGTTGAACTTGGGTACCCCTTCCTCCCATGGAACCAGATATGATGGTGACTTGGGAGGACTCTACCCAACAGAATCATAAATTTTGTAATTCTCCCCTCCCCAAAATTCCCCAACATACTTGGAATATAGTTTTTGGATTCTCTTGGAGACAATAAGAACTGCATCCCACTCTTAATAAGCTTTCTTATTTAAGTAGCTGAAGTTGACATTGGGCTAAAGCAGGAATCAGTGAGGATAAAGGGAGAGAATGCTACACACCAATAAGCAAGGTACATTTACTTTGGTTACAAGAGGTGCTGAATTTCTGACCTCAAAAATTTATCTATGTTTGCCTCACAAGAATTTAAATATTGAAGGTCATTTCTAATTCTCCAGTGGGTCACTTTTGTCATCATTGTAAACGATCTGGATCAACAAAAGCCTCAATTTTAGTCAATGCCTAATCTATGATTTCCCATAAGAGTTTTTTGTTTGTTTGTTTGTTTGTTTCAGGGAATTCTTCCCTAGATGATCAAAGCTCTCTTATAGCATCCAGAACCCGTTAAAAACAACACAAAACAAAATAAAACCCCTCAGATCTCCAACTATCATCTTCAAATGGATCTAAGATAGGCATAATAGACTGCAAGAGGGGCTAAGCTATAAGGCAGCCCAGTTATTTCCAGTGTTCCTCAAAGAGCATTGCATGCCCTTTCCCTGTTTCTGAAATGAAGTAGCCATTTTTTTTGATTCACCTTACTTCTGCCTATACCTCTTGTGAATTCTCCTCCTTCCATGCTATTTAGGTGGCCATTTCTGTAACTGCTGTTTGAAAGTATGTAGAACTACTTCTGTCCTTCCAGGATGAATCTTAGCACTAGGTATTATAATGGATGGACCTAAGGCTGCTCAACATATTGGCAAGAAACTCCCCCTTCCATCCACCCTCCCTCTCCCTCCATCCCTGTCCCCATCTATGGGAGAATTAACAATTATAGCACACTGTTCAGATAGCTGTCTTTGAACCTACTTTCAAGTTGTCAGAATGCAACTACTACCCAATTGTTTTTCTAATTAACAGGCAATAAAGTTGAGAACCATTTATTTCCTGGTTGACCATACAATTTGATCAACATGCTTATTACCAATTTCCATGGATTTCCCATAAATTCTATTAGTCTGCATGGCTTTCATTCTTCCTCTTCCAGAAATTCTTATCTCTATCAGCATCCCATCTTCACTGCCAAAACATCTTTCTAGAACTGCAAAAGGTCTGAGATTTTTACCTAATTTGCAAGGTAATAAGTTAGACTGACACAAAACAGAGACAGTTTTGTGGATGCTGGGAGAAGACACGAGTCTCCTGTGTCAGAGACAAAGGACTTTATTTTTCATGACAGTAATAGTAGCAAGAGTATCCAAATTTTTGCATATATTACATGAATTTCAATTCTCCCAGGATGAAGAGGGCCAAATGACCTTTGCAAACATAGTGGGTTTCAGGAACTTGAGTATTTTATAATAGGAAGTAAGCATGTTTGCCCTTTGCTTCTATAGGAATCATTGTCTCATTATGTTAAACAGTAAGCAAGGTTACTCTTTGTTTCAGAGACACTGTATCTTCTTAGTCTGACCACTATGCAAACATCTTTGAAAAGAGAGACCAGAACAAAGGGCAGTTAGTGACTCATGCATGAGACATGTAGACACATGAGAGCCACTGAAAATCGTCTCCTAACAATAACAATAATGTGAAATTATCACTAAACATAACTCACAATTTTGATAAAAATTTCATTGACTCTTTTAGGGAGGGAATTGGAATTAAGAATATCTTTTCTAATGAACAAATACTTCCCATATAAATTTGGTGCTGTTATCTATAGAATTACACACAGTCCGTTATTTAAGATGACTCGACCTACAATTTTTTAACTTTATGGTGGTGAGAAAGCTATAAGCATTCAGTAGAAACAATATTTTGAATTTTGATCTTTTCCTGGTCTAGCAATATGTAGTATGGTACTTTATGTGATGCTGGCGGTGGCAGCACGCCACAGCTCTAGTCAATCATTTGATAACAGGGTAAACAACTGGTACACTTGTTTTTCAATTTCAGTACTAATTCAATAAATTACATGGGACAGTCAACACTATTATGAAATAGGCTTTGCATTAGGTGATTTTGCCCAACAGTAAGCGAATGTACATGTTCTGAGAACATTTAAGGTAGGGTAGGCTAAGTTATGATGTTTGGTAAATTAGGTGTATTAAATGTATTTTGATTATGATCTTTCAACTTATGATGGGTTTATCTGGAAGTAATCCCATCATGAATCGAGGAAGATCTATAAAGTGAATGGATGACTATCTCTTGTAATTTATGCATTGGTATGATACAATCAACCCTCAATATGTATATATTTTATTGAAATTCAAATATTTATTTCCTTTCCCCAGATTAGCTAGAATTATCATGGTTGCACAACAACTATGTGTTCTCAGAAATAGTGCTAAGATGTTTGTTGAACAAGAAAGGATGGAAACAATTCATGGGGGATTGTATGTGAGCTGGACAGGGTCAAGAGAAGCTGGCGAGCGCCTGCTTGATATATCCTGCTGATACTGAAAGAAGGAGGCATTGTTAACACTCAGAGGGCCTTAAATTCTAGTCTGAAAAAGATTAATGCATGTTTCCCATGTAATAACATGCTTTAGATAAGAAAGCTAGCAAGTGTTGTATTTGGTAACATCTGTTTATATTTAATTGAGTAGTGACTTAATGGCATCCGTATGTGGAGTTGTTTCACAAAAACTACACATTAAAACACAATTTTGGAGGGAATGGAACTGTACTTTTTTTCCTCAAAGGTGGCACTTTATAATAATTTACTTCTTTTTAGCTATAATCTATAATTTTTTACACAATTTGGATAGTAAATTCTGATTTATTGTAGTGATTTAATTAGTAACAAACATTTCATAAACTTCTAATTATTTTTACAACTGTATTCTTAGCATATAAGCATATAATGAAAGAAGTATTTTAATATGTTAATGTACCTATATGTTAATATAACATAAAAAGGAATAATGGTGTCTGAATAACAAAGCTCACAATGTGGTTACATTAAACAAACTCTAAATTAGTAATAAAAAAAACGAGTTGGGATTTTTAAATCTAAGTTCAAAGCAAGAGAAATCCTAGGATAGATAGAAATAGTCATACTATTTAGGGGTGATTTTAGTTTAAGCCATATATCAATAGAGACAAAGTTTGTTACTCAAATTACATTTTGCTTCTACCTTCTCTAACCTGAAGAACTATTTCAATCTAAAAAGCAAGAGGGAAGAAAATCCATGGTGGTTGAATAGTTAGCAAGAGTAATCTCTTTAAATATATTCATGCATTCTATATCCCCAAATCTTTGAATCTATAGTTTTTAAATGTAATATGCAAATGATTTACTGAAAAAAGTAATGAAGTAAGAGTTAAGAGAGCAGCTGGTTTAACCTTGAGCAATTCACTTAAACTATCTGGTGTTAATTTTCTAGGTTGTGAAATGAGCTTTTTGGATTAAGAAATGTGTGGGCAAATTAGATTGATGGTTATATCTACCTTCTAACCAACCAGTTGTATTTCCTTTCTATAGATAACATTGCAATTATTAGGAGTTATAATGAGTCCAGACAAATGATCAAAGACATTACCTAAGACATCTTGTTCATCACTCAAAACATCTTAGCCTTTAGACTGGAGAAACATTGGAAGATAGCACACCACCTTCAATTGTGAGTACCCTTGAGACATGGACCACATGGTATGGTGACAATTACTGGTCCAATTGATCATTGCAACTTTCCAAATAAGGAAAGGGGGAACAGATTTTGATCGACTGTTTAGTTCTTCCCAAGGACTATACTAATACAAATCCTTAATGAGCTAAGCTTTTATTGGCCCAGTTCTGCAAACAAAGATCTTGAAATATATTAGCAAGTAAATGGAGGAGCCAGATGTCTTTGCCATTTATTTTATATCAAATCTATTTTCTATGCAGTAAGTCACACCACTACCAAATAAAAAATTAAGTGAAATAATATTGCTTTTTCTGGATGACTCATCTTTTGAATAGGTTTTGTAATGCCTTGAGGATAAAGATCATGGTTTATTCATTATGATCCTCTGAGCCTAGTGAAAAATCTGTACACACTAAGTGTTCATTAAATATTGTGTATACATTTTATTGAAGTTCAAATATTTGTTTTGATTCCCCAGATTAATTAGTACTATCATAGTTGCAGAGTAACTCTGTGTTCTCAGAAACAGTGCTAAGATGTTTGTTGAACAAGAAAGGATTGAAACAATTCATGGGGGAGTGCATGTGAGCTGCACAGTGTCAAGAGAAACTTGGTATATCGTGTTGACACTAAAAGAAGGAGCATTTGCTGATGACGAGAAAGTTTATGAAACATAATGGTATTTTTCTCATCAATGTATAAGATTTTTATTTAATGAAAATTTGTACCTCTCATCAGTTTTCTACTTGATGTAACAGTGTAGAACATTGAGATACTAGACATTTTAACTGGTAATAAGTGTGAAAATAGTTTTAAAACATGGAAAATCTTGATGAATTTCTGAGGACCCACACAACTATGTTTCATAGATTATTTAGGGATTAATAGTTTAAATGATTCTTTCAAAATAAATTTAATTAATAAGTTTAATTAAAAATAAAAATGATTCTATTATCAACAAACCCTTTATTAGGAGCATATAAAAAAGAAAGACTGAGCTTCCCTGGTGGCGCAGTGGTTGGGAGTACGCCTGCTGATGCAGGGGACGCGGGTTCGTGCCCCGGTCCGGGAGGATCCCGCGTGTTGTGGAGCGGCTGGGCCCATGGGCCATGGCCGCTGGCCCTGTGTGTCCAGAGCCTGTGCTCCACAATGGGAGAGGCCGCGGCAGTGAGAGGCCCGTGTACTGCAAAAAAAAAAAAAAAAAAAAGAAAAACTATCATAATGGTATGGATGAAAGACTTGAAAAGTAGGAAAATAAAATGGAAAGAAACAAATGCTTTAGAATGATTAAAGGGGAATTATTATATATGGAAAAAAGGAGATCCATCATGCAGATATTTCTGAATAGAGAACAAAATAAATGAACAAAAATACTAAAAGATATGACAGAAGGAAATTTATTAGAATAATGATAGCACTGAATTTTACCAGATTAAGCAGATATAACACATTCTTGGGAAATTGATTAAAAAAGAAAAAAAAAGAAAAACAGTCAACAGGCTTCCAAAATCCAAACCAAATGAAATAAAATACATACTTACATGAGTAGCCCTAGAAATCTCCAATGAGTTTCATTATTTGATAGAAATAGTGATCTCTTATTTTTATACCAGCTCAACTTACTATTCAAGTTCAAAAGCAGTGGTTAGACTTTTTTTAACCAATAGAAATGAGGGAATATAGGAGCCATGAGTCCATTTTGAAACAACTGCTCTATGGTAAAATTCAGAGCATAAAATAAATATCATATTTCTTACATGCATTGGATTGGTTTATATAAGTATCATTCATTTATTCTTTCAATAAAGATTTAACATTCTTCCTTTCTGAAGCACCCATTATGCTAGGTCCTGGTGATTCAGCAGCAAACAATTTAGAGGAGGTCCCTGATCCCATAGAGCTTACGTTTTTTTGGCTGGAAATTGGAGGAGGGGGGAGGAGATAAAACGATAATTTATCATGGTGACTGGCAGGTTGAGAGATCTTTCAGATAACTATTTAGTAAAGGATTCTCTGAATAGGTGACCAGTATGCTGAAGATACTAATTGCAGCATTGGTACATGTACAAATGGCCAATAATTCATCAATATTTTGTACATTCTATATTCAGTTGCTCCCAAACTCTTCTAGGGATAAACTGGCCATAATTCTACAATTTCATGTGTTGTAGTCATTTCTCACCATTTAAAGCTAACCTTACTTTTTTGTTGTTGTTGTTTTGCTTAAAAATTGATAACTGATTTTGTTGTATTTCTTAATGGAAATATTTCAATTGTGCATTCATTTTTAATAGCTTTATTGAAATATAATTGATATACAAAGAAATGCACATATTTAATGTGTACAAGTTGATGAGTTTGAACATATGCATTATGTGTTCAAACACCTGTAATAATATAACTATCAATGTAACAGACATATCTAATTCATCCCAAAGTTTCCTTGTATCTCTTTGTATATGACTCTTAAGCATTTACATATAAAACATTAATGTATTTTCCATTATGATGATAAGGATATTCTTTAATCTTTTCATTTGTTGGATTCTAAAACATAGTTAACTTGAGTTTACTTTCCATGAATAAACACCATGCAAGTCAAACACCTCCACTGTGTTATGTTTTAACTAATTTCTGCCAGAGTGACTCTCTCTCTTGGTCAAATAAATATGTTGGTTGTCATGAGAATTTTGCTAAGTGAAACAAATATGGTTCTTTTGTTGCAAAACATGGGGTTGAGTCCTGACTCTACTCCTTTACTTGCTGTGTGACTTTAGGCAAACTACATATCTTTTCTCATACCAATGAAATTTGCAAATTTGTGGCAAGACACATGAACTAAAAATGTTTTTGCCATCACCTTTCTAATTTCTACACCTTTCTAATTTAACATGCTAAAGGATTGGCCAAATAATAATATGGCTTTAATGTGGTACACTCATGCTCATGCTAGTTCCTAAGAATGAAAGACTGGCCTACTCCATTATATCTTCGCAAAGGCGAGAGCTGATTTAAGTCACTGGCTCTCCATTACTGTTAAGATTTCCACTTTTATTGACACTACTTAGGCTCTTTGTAACTCACTTTTAACTTTTCTCTATCATTTATCTTTTGTTCGTTTGACTGTTCCAGTCTCTCTTCCATATAATTCTCATTTTGTGTGTGTGTGTGTGCAACTGCTTGCCAATGTGAGTGTTGTTATTCACCTGGTAGGAAGTATAATGATTTCTGAAGCATTAAGCATAATCATTTTTCTTATGTTATGCTTGGTTATCTTCAGTTGCTAGATGTTCACAGGTCACTTTTACAGAGCCATGAACATTTTGTTAGTTTCTCCTTCCTTCCCTTTTACTTTCTTACTCTTCTTTTCTCCCTTCCTCTCTCCCTCCCAATCTTCCTTCTTTGCCCCTTCTTGTCTCCTATAATTCTGATTGTATTTTTTTCTTTAGCCTTAAGGAAGTCGAAAGTTCAACTTCTAAATAACTGAGATGAAACTCTATTTCAAATATATCATGTATATAATTTATATGTATATAGAGTTCAGAAATTACTTTACTCAGTTGTATTGTACATATTTATACACTAAGGACATTAGCCATATAAAATATCTAGTCAAATTTGAATTTTAAATAAACAACAGATAATTCTTTCGTATATGTTCCAAATATTGCATGGGATATATTTATACTAAAAATTATCTGTTGTTTATCTGAAATTCACATTTAACTGTATTTTTATTTGCTAAATTTGGCAATCTTAACCTAAGTATTTCTTACAGTCCTGATAAATGAGTTTTTTAATCAAGCAGTGTTAAAAATCATTTTATAATTTTGAATGTTAAAGCTATGTCAGTTGTCCACCAGGGAGATGTAAACAACATATACATCAGGAAAATTAGAAATTGCCAAATATAACATGACAAAATTCTTTATGACATGTATAATACCTGTCAAATAAAACTACCTATTTTCACTTTTATAATAATTGAATATATTTTTGTATTATTTATTATAACTTTAATTCATTTTATTGGAATTAAAAACAGAGACATTTATTTACAAATAGGTAAATAGCCACCTTATACTGAATCAATATACTGACTTATTCTAAAACACTTAGAAATTTATTGATGTCCTTGAGCAGCAGATAATACAGAAGAAAAACTAAGTAAGGAAGTTTGCAATGAGAAGCAAATGCTGAATCAGAAGGAACTTAAGTGGGGATGGGAAACATGATTTTTTTTCTCTTTCTATAAAAGTATTTCTTATGGTAGAACAATTTCACATGTATGTCAACATAAAAGGCTATTTTTAAATAGAAGCCCTCTTTTAAATTATATAATCCATAAAGAAAAGTGATCATTGTGCGTTGCTGCACCTACGGAAAAAAAAAAAAAGAAAAAAAAATCATTGACAGGCTTCAAAGCCTTCCTCCTCCTCTCAGACATGCACATTATGATGACCTCTAGTGGTAAAGCCAAGCAAATGTGCCAGCATACGCAGACACACCCAGACACACAGGCATAGAATAACTTTTAATCAAGAAGCCTCATGTAGGTATAAAAACTCACCTTACTATTACATCAATCCATGTGTTCTTCTGAATTTAATTCAGGGTAATATAAAATATAATTTAATATAATTAGTATAGGCAGATTATGAAACTTACTAAACTAACAGAAAAAAATAGATTAAATTACATTTGTATCTAGTACATAGTAACACAATTTTAATTTTTGACTTCTTAACAATACAGGTATTGATTATGACTTTGACATCAATTTATACATGCACAGAAGCTGATAAATTTAGAATACTTCAGAAATTATCTAATTCAAATTCTTCATTTGACAATTAAAATATACTGAGCAGAGAATGATTGGCAGGCTTGCTTAAATTCCATCAGCTATTTATTGACAAAGCTAGAACTAAGAAAATTCTCTAATACTACCATCTCAGTGCAGTTTCTAATATCCACCAATGCCTCCTAATTAACAGTTCACCATATTTACTATAAGAGGAAAAAAAGAGCAGAAACCTGTGGTTTTGTATAGGGACCTAATATTCATTAAAGAAAGTCTATACCTTTCCTGAAGGAAGGTATTAATCATATTTTCTACAGACTATATTCATACCCTAAGTGGCAGGAAATAAAGTCTTATATTCTGATTAAGGTTAAGATATAGCTATGTATGCATATCAATGACAAATACAATTGGGGAAATTATTAAAATTGAATTTAATAACCTTAAGCCATTATGTCAAGAAATATAACAATAATCTGAAAATATAGATTTCATTTGAATAGAGAATATTTTACATTCAATTTTACTATGACATTTTAGTAAAAGCTCAACATATTTAAATAATTATTATGTAATAATGGAGTTTTTAAAATTTAAAAAAAAACGGGGATATTTTATAGAAGATTCAAATCATAGATAAGAAAATGAATTACCTATGCTCTTCAAAGTCCCCAGAAACCTTGAAATTTAACAATTTATGGGAACTGTATTTATGGATTATTTTGTTTAAACGAATTGTAGGTTCATAAACAGATTTCAAATACATTTTTCTGTTCTTGGTCAGTATCCCATATCATGAGTTTTCATATATATATATTTTGTGTGTGTGTGTGTGTGTGTGTGTGTGTGTGTGTGTGTGTGATACATGGGCCTCTCACTGTTGTGGCCTCTCCCGTTGCAGAGCACAGGCTCTGTATGCACAGGCTCAGCAGCCATGGCTCATGGGCCCAGCCGCTCCATGGCATGTGGGATCTTCCCGGAGCGGGGCACGAACCCATGTCCCCTGCATTGGCAGGCGGACTCTCAACCACTGTGCCAACATGGAAGCCCAGAGTTTTCATATTTTTAATTTCACTTTTAAATGGAGGTACTTGAATGGCTTCTGATAGGGTGTTTATATATATATATATATATATATATATATATATAAATGATTCAAAAATTATTTTAGCTATGAAAAACTACATAATTTTGGTTTGGAAATTTGATCAAAATGACAAAGGTCATATGCACTTGGAAGCTTCACTGAACATTTTGCTTTGTAGTAAAACTCCCATTCCTGGTTGTCTTCAAGAAGTACTTGAATGACTACCTATTAAGAATAGCTAGGGCTTCCCTAGTGGCACAGTGGTTGAGAGACTGCCTGCCGATGCAGGGGACACGGGTTCGTGCCCTGGTCCAGGAAGATCCCACATGCTGCAGAGCAGCTGGGCCCGTGAGCCATGGCCGCTGAGCCAGTGCATCCGGAGCCTCTGCTCTGCAACAGGAGAGGCCACAACAGTGAGAGACCCACATACCAAAAAAGAAAAAAAAAAAAAGAATAGCTAAATTAATTTTTTCTTTGGGTGAGAACATCCCCTCCCTTTACACTTAATGAAGTGTCTCTCTAAATTTTGTATTAACAGTTCAGTCCTCACTGTCCTATGGAGTTTACTCCCAATGCAATTCAAATGAAAATGAAAAATTAATAAAAATTTCATGTAAACAATATCCAATATTTAACTTCATTGTCTTATTTCCAAGGCTTAAGAATCATCTGAGTAAGATTCTCTAAAGATAGAAAATAAAAGTTACTTTTTTCACTAATTTTTATTAATTACTATTGGAGTATGGTTGCTTTAAAATGTTGTGTTAGCCTCCACTGAACAACGAAATGGATTAACCATGCACATAGAGATATCCCTTCACGTTTGGACTTCCCTTCCATTTAGGTTACCACTGTGCATTAGGTAGAGTTCCCGGTGCTATATAGTATGTTCCCATCAGTTGTCTATTTTATACATAGTATCAATAATGTATATGTGTCAATCCCAGTTTCCCAATTCCTCCCACTCCACCCCTTTCCCACTTGATCTCCATACATTTGTTCTCAATGTCTATGTTTCTGCTTTGCAAATAAGATCATCTATACCATTTTTCTAGATTCCATATATATACGTTATTATACAATATTTGCTTTTCTCTTTCTGACTTCACTCTGTATGACACTCTCTAGGTCCATCCATGTCTCTACAAATGACTCAGTTTCATTCCTTTTTTTTTTTTTTTTTTTTTTTTGCTTTATAACAAATTTAATCAGTTATACATATACATATGTTTCCATATCCCCTCCCTTTTGCGTCTCCCTCCCACCCTCCCTATCCCACCCCTCCAGGCGGTCACAAAGTACCGAGCTGATCTCCCTGTGCTATGCGGCTGCTTCCCACTAGCTATCTACCTCACGTTTGGTAGTGTATATATGTCCATGCCGCTCTTTCACTTTGTCACAGCTTACCCTTCCCCCTCCCCATATCCTCAAGTCCATTCTCTAGTAGGTCTGTGTCTTTATTCCTGTCTTACCCCTATGTTCTTCATGACATTTTTTTTTCTTAAATTCCATATATATGTGTTAGCATACAGTATTTGTCTTTCTCTTTCTGACTTACTTCACTCTGTATGACAGACTCTAGGTCTATCCACCTCATTACAAATAGCTCAATTTCATTTCTTTTTATGGCTGAGTAATATTCCATTGTATATATGTGCCACATCTTCTTTATCCATTCATCTGATGATGGACACTTAGGTTGTTTCCATCTCCAGGCTATTGTAAATAGGGCTGCTATGAACATTTTGGTACATGTCTCTTTTTGAATTATGGTTTCCTCAGGGTATATGCCCAGTAGTGGGATTGCTGGGTCATATGGTAGTTCTATTTGTAGTTTTTTAAGGAACCTCCATACCGTTCTCCATAGTGGCTGTACCAATTCACATTCCCACCAGCAGTGCAAGAGTGTTCCCTTTTTTCCACACCCTCTCCAGCATTTATTGTTTATAGATTTTTTGATCATGGCCATTCTGACTGGTGTGAGATGATATCTCATCGTGGTTTTGATTTGCATTTCTCTAATGAGTAAAGATGTTGAGCATCCTTTCATGTGTTTGTTGGCAGTCTGTATATCTTCTGTGGAGAAATGTCTATTTAGGTCTTCTGCCCATTTTGGGATTGGGTTGCTTGTTTTTTTGTTATTGAGCTGCATGGGCTGCTTATAAATTTTGGAGATTAATCCTTTGTCAGTTGCTTCATTTGCAAATATTTTCTCCCATTCTGAGGGTTGTCTTTTGGTCTTGTTTATGGTTTCCTTTGCTGTGCAAAAGCTTTGAAGTTTCATTAGGTCCCATGTGTTTATTTTTGTCTTTATTTCCATTTCTCTAGGAGGTGGGTCAAAAAGGATCTTGCTGTGATTTATGTCATAGAGTGTTCTGCCTATGTTTTCCTCTAAGAGTTTGATAGTGTCTGGCCTTACATTTAGGTCTTTAATCCATTTTGAGCTTATTTTTGTGTATGGTGTTAGGGAGTGATCTAATCTCATACTTTTACATGTCCCTATCCAGTTTTCCCAGCACCACTTATTGAAGAGACTGTCCTTTCTCCACTGTACATTCCTGCCTCCTTTATCAAAGATAAGGTGACCATATGTCCGTGGGTTTAACTCTGGGCTTTCTATCCTGTTCCATTGATCTATCTTTCTGTTTTTGTGCCAGTACCATACTGTCTTGATTACTGTAGCTTTGTAGTGTAGTCTGAAGTCAGGGAGCCTGATTCCTCCAGCTCCATTTTTCGTTCTCAAGATTGCTTTGGCTATTCGGGGTCTTTTGTGTTTCCATACAAATTGTGAAATTTTTTGTTCTAGTTCTGTGAAAAATGCCAGTGGTAATTTGATAGGGATTGCATTGAACCTGTAGATTGCTTTGGGTAGTAGAGTCATTTTCACAATGTTGATTCTTCCAATCCAAGAACATGGTATTCTTCCAATCCAAGAACATGGTTTATTCCTTTTTATTGCTAAGTAATATTCCATTTTATATATATACCATATCTTCTTTAGCCATTCATCTCTCAATGGACATTTAGGTTGTTTCCATGTCCTGGTTATTGTAAATAGTGTTGCAATGAACATTGGGGTGCGTGTGTTTTTTTGAATTATGGTTTTCTCTGGGTATATGCCCAGTAGTGGGATTGCTGGGTCATATGGTAGTTCTATTTTTAGTTTTTTAGGGAACCTCCATATTGTTTTCCATAGTGGCTATATCAATTTACATTCCCGCCAACAGTGCAAGAGGGTTCCTTTTCTCCACACCCTCTCTAACATTTATTCTTTATGGATATTTTGAAGATGGCCATTCTGATCAGTGTGAGGTGATACCTCATAGTAGCTTTGATTTGCATTTCTCTAATAACTAATGATGTTGAGCATCTTTTCATATATTTGTTGGCCATCTGTATGTCTTCTTTGGAGAAATGTCTATTTAGGTCTTGCACCCATTTTTGGATTGGGTTGTTTTTTTGTTTTTTGTTTTGATATTGAGCTGCATGAGCTGTTTGTATATTTTGGAGATTAATCCTTTGTCAGCTGCTTCATTTGCAAATACTTTCTCCCATTCTGTGCATTCTCTTTTCTTCTTGCTTATGGTTTCCTTTGCTGTGCAAAAGCTTTTAAGTTCCATTAGGTGCCATTTGTTTATTTTTGTTTTAATTTTCATTACTCTAGGAGGTGGGTCAAAAAAGACATTGCTGTGGTTTATGTCAAAGAGTGCTCTGCCTATGTTTTCCTCTAAGAGTTTTATAATATCTGTGCTTACATTTAGGTCTTTAATCCATTTTGAGTTTATTTTTGTGTATGGTGTTAGGGAGTGTTTTAATTTCATTTTTTTTTTTTACATGGAGCTGTCCGGTTTTCCCAACACCACTTATTGAAGAGGCTGTCTTTCCTCAAATGTTTATTTTTACCTCCTTTGCCATAGATTAGGTGACCTTAGATGTATGGGTTTATCTCTGGGCTTTCTATCCTTTTCCATTGGCCTATATTTCTGTTTTTGCACAAGTACCATACTGTCTTGATTACTGTAGCTTTGTAGTATGGTCTGAAGTCAGGGAGCCTAATTCCTCTAGCTCCACTTTTCATTTCAAGATTGCTTTGGCTATTCAGGGTCTTTTATGTTTCCATACAAATTGTAAAATTTTTTTACCTAGTAATGTGAAAAATGCCATTGGTAATTTTATATGGATTGTATTGAATCTGTATATTGCTTGGTAGCATAGTCATTTTCACAATATTGATTCTTCCAATCCAGGAACATTGTCTATCTCTCCATCTGTTTATGTCATCTTTGACTTCTTTCATAAGTGTTTTACAGTTTTCTGAGTACAGGTCTTTTGCCTCCTTCAGTAAGTTTATTCCTAGATATTTTATTCTTTCTGTTGCAGTGGTAAATGAAATTGTTTCCTTAATTTCTCTTTCTGCCCTTTTGTTGTTAATGTATAGGAATGCAAGAGATTTCTGTGCATTAATTTTCTATACTGAAGCTTTACCAAATTCATTGATGAGCTCTAGTAGTTTTCTGGTGACATCTTTAGGATTTTCTAGGTATAATATCATGTCACCTGAAAACAGTGACAGTTTTACTTATTTTCCAATTTGGGTTCCTTTTATTTATTTTTCTTTGATTGTTGTGGCTAGGACCTCCAAAACTATGTTAAATGCTAGTGATGGGAGTGGGCATCCTTGTCTTGTTCCTGATCTTATCGGAAATGTTTTCACTTTTTCACCATTGAGAATAATGTTTGCTGTGGGTTTGTCATATATAGCTTTTATTATGTTGAGGTTGTTTCCCTCTATGTCCACTTCTGGAGAATTTTTCTCATAAATAGGTGTTGAATTTGGTTGAAAGCATTTTCTGTTTCTATTGAGATGATCACATGGTTTTTATTCTTTAATTAATTTATGTTGTGTATCACATTGATTTCCGTATATTAAAGAATCCTTGCATCTCTGGAATAAATCCCACTTGATCATGGTTTATGATCTTTTTAATGTGTTGTTGGATTCTGTTTGCTAGTATTCTGAGGATTTTTGCATCTAAGTCCATCAGTGATATTGTCCTGTAATTTTCTTTTTTCATGATATCTTTGGTTTTGTTATCACGGTGATGGTAGCCTTGTAGAATGAGTTTCGGAGTGTTCCAAGGTCTGCCATTTTTTGGAATAGCTTCAGAAGGGTAGGTGTTAACTTTTCTCTAAATGTTTGATAGAATTCACCTGTGAAGCCATCTGGTCCTGGACTTTTGTTTGTTGGAAGATTTCTAATCAGAGTTTCAATTTTAGTATTTGTGATTGGTCTGTTTATATTTTCTATTTCTTCTTGTTTCAGCCTTGGAAGATTGTACTTTTGTAAGAATTTGTCCATTTCATCCAGGTTGTCCATTTTATTGACATATAGTTGCTTGTAGTACTCTCATATGATCATTTGTATTTCTATCGTGCCAGTTGTAACTTCTCCTTTTTTGTTTCTAAATTTTACTGATTTGAGTCCTCTCCTTTTCTTGATGACTCTGGTGAAAGGTTTATAAATTTTGTTTGCCTTCTCAAAGAACCAGCTTTTAGTTTTATTGATCTTTGCTACTCTTTTCTTCATTTATATTTCATTTATTTCTGCTCTGATATTTATGATTTCTTTCCTTCTACTAAATTTGCGTTTTGTTTCTTCTTCTTTCAATAGTTGCTTTAAGTGTAAGGTTAGGTTCTTTGTTTGAGATTTTTCTTGTTTCTTGAGGTAGGATTGTATTGCTATAAACTTCCCTCTTAGAACGGCTTTTGCAGTGTCCCATAGATTTTGGGTCATCTTGTTTTCATTGTCACTTGTTTCCAGGTATTTTTAAATTTCCTTTTGAATTTCTTCAGTGATATCTTGATTATTTAGTAGCATATTGTTTAGCCTCCATGTGTTTGTATTTTTTACAGTATTTTCCTATAATTGCTTTCTAATATCATAACATTGTGGTCAGAAAAGATACTTGATACAATTTCAATTTTCTTAAATTTACCAAGGCTTGACTTGTGACTGAAGATGTGATCCATCTTGGAAAATGTTCCATGAACACTTGAGAAGAAAATGTTTTCTACCACTTTCAGGTGGAATGTCCTATAAATATCCACTTAAATGTTATTTATATCTATTGTGTCATTGTAAGCTTGTGTTTCCTTATTTATTTTCTGTTTGGTTGATCTGTTCATTGGTGTAACTTGGGTGTTAAAGTGCCCCACTATTTTTGTGTTACTGATGACTTCTCCTTTTATGGCTGTTAGCATTTGTCTTATGTATTGAGGTGCTCCTATGTTGGGTGCATCAATATTTACAATTGTTATATCTTCTTCTTGGATTGATCCTTTGACCATTATGTAGTGTTCTTCCTTGTCTCTTGTAATAGTCTTTATTTTAAAGTCTATCTCATCTGGTACGAGTATTGTTACTCCAGCTTTCTGATTCCTATTTGCATGGAATATCTTTTTCCAACCCCTCACTTTCATTCTGTATGTGTCTCTTGGTCTGAAGTGGGTCTCTTGTAGACAGCATATATACAGGTCTTATTTTTGCATGCATTCAGCTAGTCCGTGTCTTTTGGTTGGAACATTTAATCCATTTACATTTAAGGTAATTATAGATATGTCCATTCCTATTACTATTATCTTAATTGCTTTGGGTTTGTTCTTGTAGGTTTTTTTTTTTTTCTTGTGTTTCCCACATACAGAAGTTCCTTTAGCATTTGTTGTAGTGCTGGATTGGTGGTGCTGAATTCTCTTAGCTTTTGCTTCTCTGTAAAGCTTTTGATTTTTCTGTCAATTATGAATTAGATCCACACTAGGTAGAGAAATCTTGGTTGTAGGTTTTTCCCTTTTATCACTTTAAATATGTTCTGCCATTCCCTTCTATCCTGCAAAGTTTCTGCTGAAAAATCAGCGGATAAACTTATGGGGATTCCCTTGTAGGTCATTTGTTGCAGTTCCCTTGTTGCTTTTAATATTTTTTCTTTGTATTTAATTTTTGTTAGTTTGAATAATATGTGTCTTGGCATGTTTCTCCTTGGGTTTATCCTGTATAGAAATCTCTGCACTTCCTGGACTTGATTGACTATTTCTTTTCCCATGTTAGGGAAGTTTTTGACTATAATCTCTTCAGCTATTTTCTCAGGTCCTTTTCCTTTCTCTTCTTCTTCTGGGATCCCTATAATTCGAATGTTGGTGCATTTGATATTGTCCCAGAGGTCTCTCATACTGTCCTCAATTCTTTTCATTCTTTTTTCTTTATTCTGTTCCTTGGCAGTTGTTTCTACCTTTCTACTTTCCAGCTCACTTATTCTTTCTTCTGCATCAGTTATTCTGCTGTTGATTCCTTCTTGTGTATTTTTCGATTTCAGTTATTTTGTCGTTCATAACTGATCATTTTTTCTATAGTTCTTTAGGTCCTTGTTAAACGTTTCTTGTATTTTCTCTATTCTATTTCCTAGACCTTGGATCATCTTTATTATCATTACTCTGAATTATTTTCTGATAGCTTGCCTATGTTTTCTTTATTTACTTGGTCTTGTGGGATTTTACATTGCTCCTTTGTCTGCACTGTATTTCTCTGTCATTTCATTTTCTCTAACCTATTGTGTTATGGTCTTCTTTTCACAGGCTGCAGGGTCGTAGTTCCTCTTGTGTCTTTCCACTGACCACTGTTGAGTGAGTTTGGTCCAGGGGCTTGTGCAGACTTCCTCATGGGAGGGCCTGGTGTCTGCACTCTGGTGGGTGGAGCTGAGTCTCTTCCATCTGATGGACAGGGCTGCATCAGGTGGTGTGTTTTGGGGGTGTCAGTGAGCTTAGTATGACTTTAGGTAGCTTGTTTACTGATGATGAGTCTGTGTCCCTGTCTTGCTGGTTGTTTGGTATGAGGTGTTTAGCACTGTAGCCTGCAAGCAGTTTCGTGGGGTTGGGTCCTTGTGTTGATATGGATACCTTTAGGAAGGTGACAATTAATATTCACTGGGCTCAGGAATTCTCTGGTGTTCCAGCATCCTGGACTCTATTTTCCCTCCCCAGAGGCCCAGGCCCGACCCATGGTTGGGGAACCAGGAAGCTGTAAGCTGCACAGTGCAGCCCAATAAAAAATAGAGAAAAGAAAAGAAAAAAGAAAAACAAAATAAAAACCAAGCAAACAAACAGAAAAGAAAACAGAGAAACAAAGCTCAGGGCAAATAGCAAGAACAGCAGCAAACAAATAGCAGCAACAGCAACACAACACTCTCTCTCTCTCTCTCTCTCTCTCTCTCTCTCTCTCACACACACACACACACACACACACAGGAAAAGAAAACAAAATAACCAAGAGAACAGACAACCAAACAAGAGAATTCTACTATGAGAACAGTTGATAAGGATTATACTAATGAAAACAAAGAATGAAAAATAAAACAGAAACAGGGGCAAGCAAACAACAATAAAAAAGCAAATAAAACATAGAATATACAACTAAAAAGAACTGAAAAAAAGAGAAAGATAAAAAATATATATATATATAAAATGAAGAACAAAAACAAGAGAAAAGCCACAGAGCAACAAAAATGTAAAGGAAAAATATAAAAATAAAGACTTTATATATATTAAGAAAATAACACAATATTAAACAACTAAAAAATAAAAGTAGAAAATCAAAATGAAAGATAAAAAATAATAAAAGCAACAACACCAACAACTGAACGAAATGAAACAAACCAACAAAGAATAATAGTAATAAGAATATTTTCCTGGGGCTGCCTCCCCAGGAGGCCTTCCAATACCGCTAAGTAGGTCTCTGGACCTGCTGTGGACACACTGGGCCAGCTCAGACTCTGATCTGGCTCCATTCTTGAGTGTATTTGCCCCCAAAGTCCCATGCTGTGAAGGTTAGACTGTTTTAAGATGTTGAAACACTCATTATCTATTCAGGTATTATGCAAATGCAGGATTTACCCAGCTGATCTTGGAGATTTAATTCACAGCTTGCACTACTGCATAGAAAAATCTGTGTTTCTCTTCTTTAGTTGTACTACCCCTTGGGCTCAGCTTTGGTTTCAACCCAACCTCTGCATGTGTGCACCTTCTGGTGTCTGATCCTTGTCCAGGTGAGTGGGAGTGAAAGCCATGGCTGCTTGGAGCACAGCTGGATACTGCCAGTAGCTGCAGTGGCAGGAGCTGGCGTATGGGAACGTTGTTGGCCCCACCCCCCACAGCACCTCTCAACAATGGTGCCTCACTTTCCAAGTAGACCACTCTTCCTCTTGTGCATTCCTGCCCATGTGTCCCCTCACTCTCGTCCCTTCTATTGTATACATGCAGCCAACTGCATTTCTTTCCCTGGGTCTGTTCTTCCGACCCCATGCTTTAGCCATCCAACCATGCCATCTTCAGTGACTCTCCTCCTAGGCAAGGGCATCAGGGCTGATTCCCAAGGAAGTTTTGAGGTGGGCAGTGCTCAGGCACCTAGAGCCTACACAGGCAGAGGCAACCCCAGTGCAAGGGCTGGGCGGGTCTGCTCATGTGGGAGCCCTTCCCAATGCCTGCAGAGACTGAAGAAGCCACCTAAGGTGATTATATGGCGGCTCCACCCCTTGCACACTGCTCAACAATGGTGCCTTGCTATGGTGTCTAAGGCTTTTTCCACAGACCTTCCCAGTTGTGGTGCCCCTTGCTCCTGTCCCTTCAGACTGTCTTTTCACAGTCGAGGTGTCCTCTCCTTGGATCTGCACTCCAAATCCATCCTTCTGGCACCCAGCTCCCCTTTGCAACAGGCAACTCATGATTCAGGCTGGAATGCACAGAGTTGCAGTGTTGGTCATGCATGTGGTCCTTACTTTGGAGGACTGCAGACCGTCTGCTGCATTCTCCTTTGATCCCCCAAATTCCTTTTCTGTCCCAGCTGATTTCCCCTCCGTGAGGGAGTCTTTCTTTTCTTTTCTTTTTTTTTGCAGTACGTTGGCCTCTACCGTTACAGAGCGCAGGCTCAGCGGCCATGGCTCACGGAACCATCTGCTCCGCGGTACGTGGGATCGTCCTGGACCGGGTTACGAACCCGTGTACCCTGCATCAGCAGGCGGACTCTCAACCACTGCACCACTAGGGAAGCCCAGGGAGTCTTTCTTAATGTGGGTATCACTCCAAACCTGCAGCTTCCCACCAGGGTTGCTGGTCATTTTTTTTTTATTCCTCTTTTCTTTTTTCCTCTTTCTTTTATTCTTTTAGGTGTCCAAAGACTACTGCTACCATTCAGCAGGAGCTCTCTGAGAACTATTCCATTTGTAGATGTGTTTTAGAAAAACTTGTGAAGAGTGACAAAATCCACATCCACCTATTCTGCCATCTTGACTCCCCACCTCAAAAGTTATCTTTAAATTAACTGCACTAAGATTTTTTTTAAATTTTATTTATTTATTTATTTATTTATTTATTTATTTATTTATTTTACAACTTTATTGGAGTATAATTGCTTCACAATAGTATATTAGTTTCTGCTTTATAACAAAGTGAATCAGTTATACATATACATCTGTTCCCATATCCCTTCCCTCTTGTGTCTCCCTCCCTCCCACCCTCCAGATGGTCACAAAACACCAAGCTGATCTTTCTGTGCTATGTGGCTGCTTCCCACTAGCTATCTACCTTACGTTTGGTAGTGTATATATGTCCATGACTCTCTCTCACTTTGTCACAGCTTACCCTTCCCCCTCCCCATATCCTCAAGTCCATTCACAAGTAGGTCTGATTTTTTTTTTTTTTAGTTTCTGCTTTATAAAAAAGTGAATCAGTCATAAATATACATCTGTTCCCACATCTCTTCCCTCATGCATCACCCTCCCTCCCACCCTCTCCATCCCACCCCTCCAGGCGGTCACAAAGCACCGAGCTGATCTCCCTGTGCTATGCAGCTGCTTCCCACTATCTATCTACCTTACATTTGGTAGTGTATATATGTCCATGCCTCTCCTTCACTTTGTCACAGCTTGTCCTTCCCCCTCCCCATATCCTCAAGTCCATTCTCAAGTAGGTCTGTGTCTTTATTCCCATTTTACCCCTAGGTTCTTCATGAAATATTTTTTTCTAATTCCATATATATGTGTTAGCATTTGGTATTTGTCTTTCTCTTTCTGACTTACTTCACTCTGTATGACAGACCCTAGGTCTATCCACCTCATTACAAATAGCTCAGTTTTGTTTCTTTTTATGGCTGAGTAATATTCCATTGTATATATGTGCCACATCTTCTTTATCCATTCATCTGACGATGGACACTTTGGTTGTTTCCATCTCCTGGCTATTGTAAATAGAGCTGCAATGAACATTGTGGTACATGACTCTTTTTGAATTATGGTTTTCTCAGGGTATATACCTAGTAGTGGGATTGCTGGGTCATATGGTAGTTCTATTTGTAGTTTTTGAAGGAACCTCCATACTGTTCTCCATAGTGGCTGTACCAATTCACATTCCCACCAGCAGTGCAAGAGTGTTCCCTTTTCTCCACACCCTCTCCAGCATTTATTGTTTCTAGATTTTTTGATGATGGCTATTCTGACTGGTGTGAGATGATATCTCATTGTAGTTTTGATTTGCATTTCTCTAATGATTAATGATGTTCAGCATTCTTTCATGTGTTTGTTGGCAGTCTGTATATCTTCTTTGGAGAAATGCCTATTTAAGTCTTCTGCCCATTTTTGGATTGGGTTGTTTGTTTTTCTGCTATTGAGCTGCATGAGCTGCTTATAAATTTTGGAGATTAATCCTTTGTCAGTTGCTTCATTTGCAAATATTTTCTCCCATTCTGAGGGCTGTCTTTTGGTCTTGTTTATGGTTTCCTTTGCTGTGCAAAAGTTTGAAGTTTCATTAGGTCCCATTTGTTTATCTTTGTTTTTATTTCCATTTCTCTAGGAGGTGTGTCCAAAAGGATCTTGCTGTGATTTATGTCATAGAGTGTTCTGCCTATGTTTTCCTCCAAGAGTTTGATAGTGTCTGGTCTTACGTTTAGGTCTTTAATCCATTTTGAGCTTACTTTTGTGTATGGTGTTAGGGAATGATCTAATCTCATACTTTTACATGTCCCTATCCAGTTTTCCCAGCACCACTTATTGAAGAGGCTGTCCTTTCTCCACTGTACATTCCTGCCTCTTTATGAAAGATAAGTTGACCATATGTGCGTGGGTTTATCTCTGGGCTTTCTATTTTGTTCCATTGATCTATGTTTCTGTTTGTGTGCCTGTACCACACTGTCTTGATTACTGTAGCTTTGTAGTATAGTCTGAAGTCAGGGAGCCTGATTCTTTCAGCTCCGTTTTTCGTTCTCAAGATTGTTTTGGCTATTTGGGGTCTTTTGTTTTTCCAAACAAATTTTGAATTTTTTTGTTCTAGTTCTGTGAAAAATGCCAGCGGTAGTTTGATAGGGATTGCATTGAATCTGTAGATTGCTTTGGGTAGTAGAGTCATTTTCACAATATTGATTTTTCCAATCCAATAACATGGTATATCTCTCGATCTATTTGTATCATCTTTAATTTCTTTCATCAGTGTCTTATAATTTTCTACATACAGGTCTTTTGTCTCCTTAGGTAGGTTTATTCCTAGATATTTTATTCTTTTTGTTGAAATGGTAAATGGGAGTGTTTTCTTGATTTCATTTTCAGATTTCATTATTAGTGTACTGGAATGCCAGAGATTTCTGTGCATTAATTTTGTATCCTGCTACTTTACCAAATTCATTGATTAGCTCTAGTAGTTTTCTGGTAGCATCTTTAGGATTCTCTATGTATAGTATCATGTCATCTGCAAACAGTGACAGCTTTACTTCTTCTTTTCCAATTTGGATTCCTTTTATTTCCTTTTCTTCTCCGATTGCTGTGGCTAAAACTTCCAAAACTAGGTTGAATAAGAGTAGTGAGAGTGGGCAGCCTTGTCTTGTTCCTGATCTTAGTGGAAATGGGTTCAGTTTTTCACCATTGAGGACAATGTTGGCTGTGGGTTTGTCATATATGGCCTTTATTATGTTGAGGAATGTTCCCTCTATGCTTACTTTCTGCAGGCTTTTTAGCATAAATGGGTGTTGAATTTTGTCAAAAGCTTTCTCTGCATCTATTGAGATAATCATATTGTTTTTCTTCTTCAATTTGTTAATAAGGTGTATCGCACTGATTGACTTACATATATTGAAGAATACTTGCATTCCTGGCATAAACCCCACTTGATCATGGTGTATGATCCTTTTAATGTGCTGTTGGATTCTGTTTGCTAGTATTTTGTTGAGGATTTTTGCATCTATGTTCATCAGTGATATTGGCCTGTAGTTTTTTTCTTTGTGACATCCTTGCCTGGTTTTGGTATCAAGGTGATGGTGGCCTTGTAGAGTGAGTTTGGGAGTGTTCCTTCCTCTGAAATTGTTTGGAAGAGTTTGAGAAGGATGGGTGTTAACTCTTCTCTAAATGTTTGATAGAATTCGCCTATGAAGCCATCTGGTCCTGGGCTTTTGTTTGTTGGAAGATTTTTAATCACATTTTCAATTTCAGTGCTTGTGATTGGTCTATTCATATTTTCTATTTCTTCCCGATTGAGTCTTGGCAGATTGTGCATTTCTAAGAATGTGTCCATTTCTTCCAGGTTGTCCATTTTATTGGCATAGAGGTGCTTGTAGTAATCACTCATGATCTTTTGTATTTCTGTAGTGTCAGTTGTTACTTCTCCTTTTTCATTTCTAATTCTATTGATTTGAGTCTTCTCCCTTTTTTTCTTGATGAGTCTGGCTAATGATTAGTCAATTTTGTTTATCTTCTCAAAGAACCAGCTTTTAGTTTTATTGATCTTTGCTCTCGTTTCCTTCTTTTTCATTTATTTCTGATATGATCTTTATGATTTCTTTCCTTCTGCTAACTTTGGGGTTTTTTTGTTCTTCTTTCTCTAATTGCTTTAGGTGCAGGGTCAGGTTGTTTACTCGAGATGTTTCCTGTTTTTTAAGGTGGGATTGCATTGCTATAAACTTTCCCCTGAGAACTGCTTTTGCTGCGTCCCATAGGTTTTGTGTCGTCTTGTCTCCATTGTCATTTTTTTCTAGGTATTTTTTTATTTCCTCTTTGATTTCTTCAGTGATCACTTCATTATTGAGTAGTGTATTGTTTAGCCTCAATGTGTTTGTATTTTTTACAGATCTTTTCCTGTAATTGATGTCTAGTCTCATAACATTGTTGTCGGAAAAGATACTTGATACAATTTCAATTTTCTTAAATTTACCAAAGCTTGATTTGTGACCCAAGATATGATCTATCCTGGAGAATGTTCCATGAGCACTTGAGAAAAAGGTGTATTCTGTTGTTTTTGAATGGAATGTCCTATAAATATCTGTTAAGTCCATCTTGTTTAATGTATCATTTAAAGCTTGTGTTTCCTTATTTATTTTCATTTGTGATGATCTGTCCATTGGTGAAAGTGGGGTGTTAAAGTCCCCTACTGTGAGTGTGTTACTGTCGATTTCCCCTTTTATGGCTGTTAGTATTTGCCTTATGTATTGAGGTGCTCCTATGTTGGGTGCATAAATATTTACAATTGTTATATCTTCTTCTTGGATCGATCCCTTGATCATTATGTAGTGTCCTTCTTTGTCTCTTCTAATAGTCTTTATTTTAAAGTCTATTTTGTCTGATATGAGAATTGCTACTCCAGCTTTCTCTTGATTTCCATTTGCAAGGAATATCTTTTTCCATCCCGTTACTTTCAGTCTGTATGTGTCTCTACGTCTGAAGTGGTTCTCTTGTAGACAGCATATATATGGGTCTTGTGGTTGTATCCATTCAGCCAATCTGTGTCTTTTGTTGGGAGCATTTAGTCCATTTACATTTAAGGTAATTATTGATATGTATGTTCCTATTCCCATTTTCTTAATTGTTTTGGGTTCATTATTGTAGGTATTTTCCTTCTGTTGTGTTTCTTGCCTGGAGAAGTTCCTTTAGCATTTGTTGTAAAGCTGGTTTGGTGGTGCTGAACTTTCTCAGTTTTTGCTTGTCTGTAAACCTTTTAATTTCTCCATCAAATCTGAATGAGATCCTTGCTGGGTAGAGTAATCTTGGTTGCAGGTTTCTCTCCTTCATCACTTTAAATATGTCCTGGCACTCCCTTCTGGCTTGTAGAGTTTATGCTGAGAGATCAGCTGTTAACCTGATGGGGATTCCCTTGTGTGTTATTATTATTTTTTTCCCTTGCTGCTTTTAATATGATTTCTTTGTGTTTCATTTTTGACAGTTTGATTAATATGTGTCTTGGCGTATTTCTCCTTGGATTTATTCTGTATGGGACTCTCTGTGCCTCCTGGACTTGATTAACTATTTCCTTTCCCATATTAGGGAAGTTTTCAACTATAATCTCTTCAAATATTTTCTCAGTCCCTTTCTTTTTCTCTTCTTCTTCTGGAACCCCTATAATTCGAATGTTGGTGCATTTAATGTTGTCCCAGAAGTCTCTGAGACTGTCCTCTGTTCTTTTCATTCTTTTTTCTTTATTTTGCTCTGCAGCAGTTATTTCCACTATTTTATCTTCCACCTCACTTATCCGTTCTTCTGCCTCAGTTATTCTGCTATTGATCCTATCTAGAGTATTTTTCATTTCATTTATTGTGTTTTTAATCGATGCTTGATTCATCTTTAGTTCTTCTAGATCCTTGTTAACTGTTTCTTGCATTTTGTCTATTCTATTTCCAAGATTTTGGATCTGGGAAATAGAATCTTGGATCATCTTTACTATCATTATTCTGAATTCTTTTTCAGGTAGACTGACTATTACCTCCTCATTTGTTAGGTCTGGTGGGTTTTTATCTTGCTCCTTCACCTGCTGTGTGTTTTTCTGTCTTCTCATTTTGCTTACCTTACTGTGTTTTGGGTCTCCTTTTTTGCAGGCTACAGATTCATAGTTCCCGTTGTTTTTGGTGTCTGTCCCCAGTGGCTAAGGTTGTTTCAGTGGGTTGTGTAGGCTTCCTGGTGGGGGGGACTACTGCCTGTGTTCTGGTGGTTGAGACTCGATATTGTCTTTCTGGTGAACAGGTCCACGTCTAGTGGTGTGTTTCTGGGTGCCTGTGGCCTTATTATGTTTTTAGGCAGCCTCTCTGCTAATGGGTGGGGTTGTGTTCCTGCCTTGCTAGTTGCTTGGCATAGGGTGACCAGCACTGTAGCTTGCTGGTCATTGACTGAAGCTCGGTGCTGGTGTTGAGATGGAGATCTCTGGGAGATTTTTGCCACTTGATATTATATGGAGCTGGGAGGTCTCTTGTGGACCTGTGTCCTGCAGTTTGCTCTCCCACTTCAGAAGCACAGCACTGACTCCTGGCTGCAGCACCAAGAGCCTTTCATCTACCTGGCTCAGAATAAAAGGGAGAAAAAGTAGAAGGAAATAATTAGTCGAAGAAAGAAAGAGAGAGAGTAAGAAAGGAAGAAGGAAAGAAAGGAAGGAAGGAAGGAAGGAAGAAAGAAAGAAAGAAAGAAAGAAAGAAAGAAAGAAAGAAAGAAAGAAAGAAAGAAAGGGGGGAGGGAGGTAGGAAGGACGGAAAGAAAGAAAGAAAGAAAGAAAGAAAAGACAGAGGGAGGAAGGCAAGAAAAATAAAGAGTGAATGGAAGAATGGAGGGAGGGAGGGAGGAAGGAAAGAAAGAAAGAATGAAAGACAGGAGGGAGGGAGGGAGGAAGGAAAGAAAAAGAAAGAGTGAAAGTAAGAAGCTTGGGAGGGAGGGAGGAAGGAAAGAAAGACAGACCCGAGGGAGGGAGGGGGGAAGGAAAGAAAAAGAAAGAGTGAAAGGAAGAAGGGAGGGAGGGAGGAAGGAAAGAAAGAGAGAAAGAAGGAAAGGAGAGGTGGAGGGAGGGAGGGAGGAAGGGAAGGTAGGAAAAAAGAAAGAGCAGGTAAAGTAAAATAGAATAAAGTCTAAAATATAGTAGCATTATTAAAATTAAAAAGTAATTATTAAAAAAAAACGGACAGATATGGGGCATTTGGTGGAAGCAAAGCTATACAGAAAATCTCACACAGAAGCATACACATACACATTCAGGTCTGTGTCTTTATTCCTGTTTTACCGCTAGGTTCCTCATGACATTTTTTTCTTAATTTCCATATATATGTGTTAGCATACGGTATTTTTCTTTCTCTTTCTGACTTACTTCACTCTGTATGACAGAATCTAGGTCTAACCATCTCATTACAAATAGCTCAATTTCGTTTCTTTT
The DNA here is from genome assembly GCF_964341445.2 of Mesoplodon mirus. NCBI lineage: Eukaryota > Metazoa > Chordata > Mammalia > Artiodactyla > Ziphiidae > Mesoplodon > Mesoplodon mirus. The sequence goes on from NC_138992.1 coordinate 48,046,340, forward strand.
TATGGCTGAGTAATACTCCATTGTATATGTGTGCAACATTTTCTTTATACATTCATCGGATGATGGACAGTTAGGTTGTTTCCATCTCTCATTTATTGTAAAGAGAGCTGCAATAAACATTTTGGTACATGACTCTTTTTGAATTATGGTTTTTGCAGGGTATATGTCCAGTAGTGGGATTACTGGGTCGTATGGTAGTTCTATTTTTAGTTTTTTTAAGGAATCTCCATACTGTTCTCCATAGTGGCTGTACCAATTCACATTCCCATAAGGAGTGCAAGAGTGTTCCCTTTTCTTCACACCCTCTCCAGCATTTATTGTTTCTAGATTTTTTGATGATGGTCATTCTGACTGGTGTGAGATGATATCTCATTGTACTTTTGATTTGCATTTCTCTAATGATTAATGATGTTCAGCATTCTTTCATGTGTTTGTTGGCAGTCTTTATATCTTCTTTGGAGAAATGTCTATTTAGGTCTTCTGCCTATTTTTGGATTGGGTTCTTTGTTTTTTTGCTATTCAGCTGTATGTGCTGCTTATAAATTTTGGAGATTAATCCTTTGTCAGTTGCTTCAGTTGCAAATATTTTCTCCCATTATCAGGGTTGTATTTTGGTCTTTTTTATGGTTTCCTTTGCTGTGCAAAAGCTTTGAAGTTTCATTAGGTCCCATTTGTTTATTTTTGTTTTTATTTCCATTTCTCTAGGAGGTGGGTCAAAAAGGATCTTGCTGTGATTTATGTCATAGAGTGTTCTGCCTATGTTTTCCTCTAAGAGTTTGATAGTGTCTGGTCTTACATTTAGGTCTTTAATCCATTTTGAGCTTATTTTTGTATATGGTGTTAAGGAGTGTTTTAATTTCATTTTTTTTTTTTACATGGAGCTGTCCAGTTTTCCCAGCACCACCTACTAAAGAGGCTGTCTTTTCTCCACTGTACATTCCTGCCTCCTTTATCAAAGATAAGGTGACCATATGTTCATGGGTTTATCTCTGGACTTTCTATCCTGTTCTATTGATCTACCTTTCTGTTTCTGTACCAGTACCATACTGTCTTGATTACTGTAGCTTTGTAGTATAGTCTGAAGTCAGGGAGCCTGATTCCTACAACTCCATTTTCCGTTCTCAAGATTGCTTTGGCTCTTTGGGGTTACAAATTGTGAAATTTTTTGTTCTAGTTCTGTGAAAAATGCCAGTGGTAGTTTGATAGGGATTGCATTGAATCTGTAGATTACTTTGGGTTGTAGAGTCATTTTCACAACGTTGATTCTTCCAATCCAGGGACATGGTATATTTCTCCATCTATTCATATCATCTTTAATGTCTTTCATCAGTGTCTTATAATTTTCTGCATACAGGTCTTTTGTCTCCTTAGGTAGGTTTATTCCTAGATATATTATTCTTTTTGTTGAAATGGAAAATGGGAGTGTTTTCTTGATTTCACTTTCAGATTTTTCATCATTAATGTAAAGGAATGCCAGAGATTTCTGTGCATTAATTTTGTATCCTGCTACTTTACCAAATTCATTGATTAGCTCAAGTAGTTTTCTGGTAGCATCTTTAGGATTCTCCATGTATAGTATCATGTCATCTGCAAACAGTGACAGCTTTACTTCTTCTTTTCCAATTTGGATTCCTTTTATTTCCTTTTCTTCTCTGATTGCTGTGGCTAAAACTTCCAAAACTATATTGAATAAGAGTTGTGAGAGTGGGCAACCTTGTCTTGTTCCTCATCTTAGTGGAAATGATTTCAGTTTTTCACCATTGAGGACAATATTTGCTGTGGGTTTATCATATATGGCCTTTATTATCTTGAGGAAAGTTCCCTCTATGCCTACTTTCTGCAGGGTTTTTATCATAAATGTGTGTTGAATTTTGTCAAAAGCTTTCTCTGCCTCTACTGAGATAATCATGTTTTTTCTCCCTCATTTTGTTTATATAGTTTATCACGTTGATTGATTTGCGTATATTGAAGAATCCTTGCATTCCTGGAATAAACCCCAGTTGATCATGGTTTATGATCCTTTCAATGTGCTGTTGGATTCTGTTTGCTAGGATTTTGTTGAGGATTTTTGCATCTATGTTCATCAATGATATTGGCCTGTAGTTTTCTTTCTCTGTGACATCCTTGTCTGGTTTTGGTATCAAGGTGATGGTGGCCTCGTAGAATGAGTTTGGGAGTGTTCCTTCCTCTGCTATATTTTGGAAGAATTTGAGAACGATAGGTGTTAGCTCTTCTCTAAATATTTGATAGAAATCACCTCTGAAGCCATCAGGTCGTGGGCTTTTATTTATTGGAAGATTTTTAATCACAGTTTCAATTTCAGTGCTTGTGATTGGTCTGTTCATATTTTCTATTTCCTCCTGATTCAGTCTTGGCAGGTTGTGCATTTCTAAGAATTTGTCCATTTCTTCCAGGTTGTCCATTTTATTGGCATAGAGTTGCTTGTAGTAACCTCTCATGATCTTTTGTATTTCTGTAGTGTCAGTTGTTACTTCTCCTTTTTCATTTCTAATTCTATTCAGTCTTCTCCCTCTTCTTCATAATGATTCTGGCTAATGGTTTATCAATTTTGTTTATCTTCTCAAAGAACCAGTTTTTAGTTTTATTGATCTTTGCTATTGTTTCCTTCATTTCTTTTTCATTTATTTCTGATCTGATTTTTATGATTTCTTTCCTTCTGCTTACTTTGGGGTTTTTTTTTGTTCTTCTTTCTCTAATTACTTTAGGTGCAAGGTTAGGTTGTTTACTTGAGATGTTTCCTGTTTCTTAAGGTGGGATTGCATTGCTATAAACCTCCCTCTTAGAATGGCTTTTGCTGTATTCCATAGGTTTTGGGTCGTCATATCTCCATTGTCATTTGTTTCTAGGTATTTTTTTTAATTTCCTCTTTGATTTCTTCAGTGATCACTTCGTTATTAAGTAGTGTATTGTTTCACCTCCATGTGTTTGTAATTTTTATAGGTCTTTTCCTGTAATTGATATCTAGTCTCATAGTGTTGTGGTTGGAAAAGTTACTTGATACAAGTTCAATTTTCTTTAATTTATCAAGGCTTGATTTGTGACCCAAGGTATGATCTATCCTGGAGAATGTTCCATGAGTACTTGAGAAAAAGGTGTATTCTGTTGTTTTTGGATGGAATATCCTATAAATATCAATTAAGTCCACCTTGTTTAATGTATCATTTAAAGCTTGTGTTTCCTTATTTATTTTCATTTGTGATGATCTGTCCATTGGTGAAAGTGGGGTGTTAAAGTCCCCTACTGTGAGTGTGTTACTGTCGATTTCCCCTTTTATGGCTGTTAGTATTTGCCTTATGTATTGAGGTGCTCCTATGTTGGGTGCATAAATATTTACAATTGTTATATCTTCTTCTTGGATCGATCCCTTGATCATTATGTAGTGTCCTTCTTTGTCTCTTCTAATAGTCTTTATTTTAAAGTCTATTTTGTCTGATATGAGAATTGCTACTCCAGCTTTCTCTTGATTTCCATTTGCAAGGAATATCTTTTTCCATCCCGTTACTTTCAGTCTGTATGTGTCTCTACGTCTGAAGTGGTTCTCTTGTAGACAGCATATATATGGGTCTTGTGGTTGTATCCATTCAGCCAATCTGTGTCTTTTGTTGGGAGCATTTAGTCCATTTACATTTAAGGTAATTATTGATATGTATGTTCCTATTCCCATTTTCTTAATTGTTTTGGGTTCATTATTGTAGGTATTTTCCTTCTGTTGTGTTTCTTGCCTGGAGAAGTTCCTTTAGCATTTGTTGTAAAGCTGGTTTGGTGGTGCTGAACTTTCTCAGTTTTTGCTTGTCTGTAAACCTTTTAATTTCTCCATCAAATCTGAATGAGATCCTTGCTGGGTAGAGTAATCTTGGTTGCATGTTTTTCTCCTTTATCACTTTAAATATGTCCTGGCACTCCCTTCTGGCTTGCAGAGTTTCTGCTGAAAGTTCAGCTGTTAACCTTATGGGGATTCCCTTGTGTGTTATTTGTTGTTTTTCCCTTGCTGCTTTTAATATGTTTTCTTTGTATTTAATTTTTGACAGTTTGATTAATATGTTTCTTGGTGTATTTCTCCTTGGGTTTATTCTGTATGGGACTCTCTATGCCTCCTGGACTTGATTAACTATTTCCTTTCCCATATTAGGGAAGTTTTCTACTATAATCTTTTCAAATATTTTCTCCGTCCCTTTCTTTTTCCCTTCTTCTTCTGGAACCCCTATAATTCGAATGTTGGTGCATTTAATGTTGTCCCAGAAGTCTCTGAGACTGTCCACAGTTCTTTTCATTCTTTTTTCTTTATTCTGCTCTGCATCAGTTATTTCCACTATTTTATCTTCCACGTCACTTATACGTTCTTTTGCTTCAGTTATTCTGCTACTGATCTCATCTAGAGTATTGTTAATTTCATTTATTGTGTTGTTCATCATTGCTTGTTTCATCTTTAGTTCTTCTATGTCCTTGTTAACTGTTTCTTGCATTTTGTCTATTCTATTTCCCAGATTTTGGATCATCTTTACTGTCATTATTCTGAATTCTTTTTCAGGTAGACTGCCTATTTCCTCTTCTTTTGTTAGGTATGGTGGGTTTTTATCTTGCTCCTTCACCTGCTGTGTGTTTTTCTGTGTTCTCATTTTGCTTATCTTACTGTGTTTGTGGTCTCCTTTTTGCAGGCTGCAGGTTCATAGTTCCCGTTGTTTTTGGTGTCTGTCCCTATTGGCTAAGGTTGGTTCAGTGGGTTGTGTAGGCTTCCTGGTGGAGGGGACTAGTTCCTGTGTTCTGATGGATGCCTCTGGATCTTGTCTTTCTGGTGGACAAGTCCACGTCTGGTGGTGTGTTTTTGTGTGTCTGTGGACTTATTATGATTTTAGGCAGCCTCTCTGCTAATGGGTGGTGTTGTGTTCCTATGTTGCTAGTTGTTTGGCATAAGGTGTCCAGCACTGTAACTTGCTGGTCGTTGAGTGAAGTTGGATGCTGGTGTTGAGACAGAGATCTCTGAGAGGTTTTCACCATTTGATATTATGTGGAGCTGTGAGGTGTCTTGTGGACCAGTGTCCTGAATTTGTCTCTCTAACCTCAGAGGCACAGCACTGACTCCTGGCTGCAGCACCAAGAGCCTTTCATCCACACGGCCAGATTCTGGCAGAGGTGTCGTGGCATCAGACGCTATCTTTTCTGCTTCCCCAAAACAATTCCTAGGAGTAGGAACTCCAGGGCAGTCCAGGCAGGAGGAAGAGAGAGAAGTCCTCAAGGCAAAAAGGGCCTCGGCAGTTGCTTGGTTGATCCCTCTTCCTCTGTCTATTCCCACCTCAGAGGTCCAGCTGCCAGGATAGCAGACGGGGTATGACTGGGGACTTGGACTCCAGGCAGCGGTCCCAGGTGATCTGGCCTCTAGGGACAGCCACCCCTCACCAGACTGTCCCTGAGGTTGTTCCTTGGTGATCACCAAAATTGTTACCGAAAGCTTGGCCTCTCTGTACACCAGTGCCAAATCGAATCTCAGGAGACAGAGTTTTGGGTGAAGTAGAAAAAGATAGCTCTATTACTTTGCCAGGCAAAGGGGGAGACAGTGGGCTCCTGCCCTCAAAAACTGTTTGTCCCCTACACTAAGAATTATTTTTTAAAGGAAAAGTAATTAAAAACGAGTAAGTGCAGATGTAACATTGATATAAACAAAATCCCAAAAGCTTTATTATGAATATATATATATATATATATATATATATATATATATATATATATATTCCTGCTCTAGAATTATTTACTGTAACATTTAAATTGTATTTGTGGGTAGTATATTTGGTTGTCCTATAGAAACTATAAGAATCTAAAGCAAGGCATAAAATATTTTTTCTGACTTTTTGGGTTAATAAGATGATGATTTTACTTAGACATATATGATGATGCCTGATGTTGAAGAAAATCTTGGATATAAAAATTTAGATAATTTTTTCTAATTCATTTTTAAGAACTTTTTGGATAAGTTTTAGTCTCACTGAAAATAATCACATATTTTACTAAAAAAATAAATAAGTATTAACTATAGTGTCAAATTACAATTTACATACACTGACTAATACTCTTGTGTTGAAATCACACTGCTTACATTTTGATTATATAAACAAAAATTCGGTTTTAGTCTTAGCTCATTTGAAATGAATGTAGCTATTTTTTCAAGGAATAAATTAATTCTTGTAAGTCTCCATATTCCCAACATTGATTACTTTATAATTTACAGTGAATGAGTCACTTATTTTTGACCTTGTGAATGACATAAAAACACAACCATTCCAATGCAAACAGAGTGATACATCTTAGTGATATTAATAAAACAATGACAACATTTAACATATATGATAGGGAAAGTGAATCTTTTGGAGGGATTTTATACATATGTATGGATACTAACTGCCTATTAGACTAACTTGACGATTGAAATGTCCTCCCCTTCAACAGAGGGTTGAAAGTGAGTCAGAGAATGAAAGATGTAGTGGACATTCAAGTTCAATAGAATATTAAGTTTCTTAATAACAGTAAGCAGTATATGAATTATTCTGCCTACTCCAGCATTCAGGGAATTCAAGATAAGTGAGGTTAAATCATTTCAAAATGAAGAAACACACAATTGAAGAACTAGATACTATAGAACTAAGATTATTTTACATATTTTCTTATATTTATATTACTGTCTTTCCTCTAATTATAACTATACTGTTATGGGTTAATTCACTTTTGTTTTTGGTCTTATATGTAGAAAAATGACATTTCAACTTAGATGTTTAGTTTCTCATTACTGTTGGAAATTAGCTTATAAAATGTTTTCTGAACTCTGTAAGTTTAGATTCTGAGTCAATGCCTCTAATCTAAAATAGTCACTTCTATGTCATACATTTTTATTGTGATCTTACAGCTTTATGAATGCCAATCTAATTTCCATTCTATTTTCCATTTCCTTTTCTTTTCCCATGAACTAATAAAAAGTGCATTTAGTATACTGTGTAATAGTTCAAAAGGGATTAATTGTATTTTGATAACAATGTTAAAGACTGCCATTCTATAGCTCATTTTCTTTTGCTAAAAAATGAAAACCTTTATCATTTCTGTTAATACCAGTAAAATACACAGTACTTGTTCCTCTTCAATACAAACTATTATAAATGTTCTCATAGTGTCCTCACTCTGAACATTTCTAACTCTGTTTTCCTTTTTAACTTCTTTTGTTAACTGGAGTCCCAAATGAGTCTTTGCTGCCTGCTTGCATGTGTATAACCTGCAACAGTCAAATGCTGTAATGATACCTTATGTTGTTTAGCATTTAAACATTTAAATATCTCACCACTCATTAAGCTATAAGTCTGATGATCCACAGAGTATTATTCAATTTTATTCTGCTATAATTATTTATATGGCATGAGTGAAACAGCAACAAAACTATTTCTTAAACTGAGTTGTTTGTTCTCAGTGTTTTCTTGCATGTCTAACTAGTTTATAATGAATCTTTTTCTTTAAAAAGTGCAATGAGCTGTGAATCAGTCAGAATACATGTGTTTTTTACCTTTGTCTACTAGGCACATGACTTATTTAACATCACTGACCCTCAACCTCCTCTTCTGTATAATGAGGAATTTGAAGAACAGAATTTTAAAAATTTCCTTCCAATTTATGAATACCATTTCTAGGTTGAAAATGATATATAAACATAGTAAAAGGGGGAGGTTTCAATGGACTGGCATGAAGTGACCAAAAAAGAACATAGGCATGCACACATATTGGAGGCTACTGCAGTGGTTAGTCATGAAATGACAAGGGTATGAATTTATAAGGAACAGTAATAAACTACGGGTGCAGGTGAAGGAATGAATCACAGTAGTATTGGACAGAAAGACATGACAGCTACTGGTGACTTATTCAGCATGGAGCATAAATTAGTATTAGAGTCAAAGGTGTGTTCAAGATTTAGTGGAAAAGTTGGTCTAGATTGAAATGGGGAAACTAAGGGGGGTACATCATCTAAGGAAAATGTGGTGAACTTGTATGGGAACATGCTGAGTTTTAGGTGAAAGTGATGATATGAATTCTAGACCATGGGGTTGAGCTTAAGGCTGGAGATATGAAAATCACCAGAGTAGAAGTAATGGACAAAACTTTCTGAGGGAGATGGTAGAGTGAGAGAAGAGCAACATTAGACTCTGAGCTTCTGCAAATCTTGGTATGTGTTGTAGCATATCAAGGTCTCTGGGAAGAATATAATTGTATTGTTGGAGGAATGGCCTCATAAGGTGATGGACACAACTGTGGGCACAGACAAAGCACCCCTCATAACCTAATGGTATAAAAGGCTGTATACCCACTATTTATTTTCTTCTTTCAACTGGTGTGTTCCTCATACTTCCCATTCATTTGGACCTCCAAACTTCAGATACTCCATGATGAAGAAATAATAAGGAGGCACTGGAGGCTATTTCCACTCACCCACTTATATCAAAATCTTGTCTCTAAGTTTTGCACTGCTAGCTATTTCCTTGTGTTGATAGTAAATCCACATGAAAACAAATTTAAAGTCTAAGACTTCATTTTCATCTGTCTTAGACCTTAACCAACTGAGGTGGTCTATTTTAACTCATTTCAGTTTTACCTTTTTACATCCTCAATTGCTTGGTTTTTAATAGTGGTTAATGAAGAGGAATGAATGAACAAATAAATGAGCAGAAAACCAAATATTTGAGGAACACTCATAATTATGGAGGTGAAAAGAGAGTGTAAGTCAATGAAGAAAATGGAAAAAAATCATACTTTCTTCACAGACTGGTAAGAGCTAGGAACTTCTCAATTTTACCCTGTGTATGAATCATGGGGAATCTTGGGGAATCTCAGACCTTAAGTTTCCACCAGGGAGCATACCTTAGGTAACAAGGCTTTAGATGATTGTTCTATACATGCATGCCCCTGCAAATAAAAAATGCATGAGAAAATGTCCATAGCTCAGCACTAATTCAATATTCTCTGAATTAAAATCAAACAAACAAACACTGCAGATTCAACAGATGGAAGTAGGGGAGAAAGCACATTAACTGATATGATAGAAGAATGAACAAGTTTATGTAAGTTTCCACAGCTATAAACTCCTTTCTAAGGCTCTAGTTTATTAAGTTCAATGATGGTTGTAATATATTATTTACCTCCAATATTATTGTAGGTAGTTATAATTATTCACACATCCCAGCATACCACTCGGCTGCTCACTTTTAAGTATCTGTCATTTGCTTCTTGGGAGCTATATCATTTGCTTCCTCAGACTTTTTCTCTGCTATATAATACTCTATTGAATTGCTATTAACCTTCACCAGGGGCAATTATTCCTTTCTTCTGACTTCCTTATTCATTTTTCAGTCTCTTTTGGATTCTCTGTTCTCCATTCACATGTAATTCCGAGATTGTTCATTAGTTTTGTGAAATTGTGAGAAGAAAGAATTTGAGAGAAAGCACAGTGAGAGCCAAGAGTTGGGAGGAAAAATTTCATTAACATTAAAAGGAATGGTGATATTCTATATCTTGACTTACTGTGGACAGGGAAACAAGTCCTTCTCCAAGAAGATCACCAACTAAGAAGCTAACACTAGTAAGATATGAGAATAGAAACTTCTTCATAACTCTACCCTTTAAAAGACAAACCTGTTTAACAGATGAGAAATGGAATAACAAATTCACCTGATAAAGAAAGTGATCACATTTCCATAGGTACCCAGCTGAGTCCACATGGAGAATTGTTGCATCAGACATATGGTACTAGCACAGATACAAGGTCTACAAAGATCATAGATATTAAATGCTTAATGGAACATATGAAGGAAAAAATATAAGAACTTCTAGATGGTGACTATTTCCACAGAATTAGCAAGTGTACAAAAAGGTAGTGAAAATTCAATCATCTCCTCCTAAGAATTTTTTTAAGATAAAGTCTAAAGCCTGAAACGTACTTAAGACTTTTTCTGATCTGACCTCTGCATATCCATGCAACTTCTGACCTTGACCTTCCTTTATAACACCTTGGCCTCCAGCCCTGACAAATCATTTGTAGTTCTCCAGATCGTATGTTTATACCTCCATTGCACACAGGTCTGAAATATCCTTCTTTCTTTTACCTGCCTATTAATTTTTTACTCTTTCTTCAAGATACCCTTTGAGAACCACTACTTTTGTGATGTATTGTCCAAGGACCTCAGGGAAAATCAACTATTTCTTCCACCTTGTTCTATATCATCTTGCATACATAATTATCTGAGTCCTTACAACATTGCTATAATTATTATATGTCTGTCTCAGTATTTTATTTCTGTATTCTGGTACTTTGAATATTCATTCATTTTAGTATATTCATTTATATATTCATTGCTCATTGAATGCTCACTAATGAATTTTTTAAAGTTTTTTAAAAAATGTTATGATTACTAATCACTAATTTGAGATTATCTTTTGAATTTAGGATTCCCTACTTTCATTTCCCTTACGATGGGTCTCCAAGGACACCTCACTAGTACAGGCCCTGACAGTTTCACAGCTGGACTTAAACACTGTTTTAACTGTCATCTCTTTGAGCACAGTCTTCTGCATGGCCAATCCTATGCATAATTTTGAAGATAATCTTCAGTAGATACTTATTCTTATATAAAATGTTTTAGCAATCCTTGTTCACCTATTTAACCGAATGTTAACTGAATATTTCATTGCAGGCCCTTCCCCATATCTTGTCTTCCATAAATACCCTGTTAATGTATCTCTCTGTTCTGAGCTCAGGTATTTTCTTTGACAAACAGGTTGCTTGCAGTGAGAAATCCCTCCTTGTTGATAGGCCAGCAGCATTTAACTTGAATTCCACTTCCTTGATAAAGTCTTCTAATATTCTGGCTCATTTAGCAAGGACTTCACCATTTAGAACGGTTTTCTCATGTAAATCTTGTGTAAGTTTGTTTTACCTCCCTCCCCTCAATGCTATCTCCAGGATGAGGAAAACAACATATTTCTTTTTCCCCTGTATCTCTTCCCTCTAAAATTTTGTACTTTGCTAGATATAATGTATACATAAAAATAATTCTTAATTTATTAACAAATATTTCCCACTGCATTTTGTTACTCTATATTGACATATAACACCTTGTACCTTCTATATAATGATCTTGCTTTAATGTTGCCTTCTAATTGTTTCATGTACGTAAATCAACTCAATCTACGGGTTATACAACTGTTAAGAGCAGAAACAGATTTCTATATGGAAAGTCAGTGGAGTGTATTGGGAAATGCACTGAAGTGGGAGTCAGAAAACTCAGGTCTTAATTCTGCCACTTGAGTGATCTGCTGGAAAGTTATCTTTTATTACCATCGTTTTATCCACCTGTGAGATGAAAACAAAATCCTCAGGGATGTTTGTGAAAATTAAATGAGATACTATGTGTGGAAACATTCTGCAAACTATAATATGCTATACAATATAAGGTATTTCTTATGTCTTCAAAATTCTTGTGGACAGGACATGCTGTGCGCAGAACAGACTGTCAGGAAAATCTCCCTGAGAGACTTGAGTCAAATTGGGTGGGTCATGTTTCCTACAGTTTTTAAAGCATTAATCAAAAAGTCCCATTCCTCAGCTTTATTACAGTCCAATGCAATTTTTGGCAAGATGTGTTTCAACATTTTCCATCTGCATGACCTCTTGTAGTTCTACTTCTTGCTTTACCAATTCACCCATGAAATTTGCTGTGTCAATTCTCTCTTCCACCTCACCGAGGTAGCTGCCATACCTGGAACAGTCTTTATTCTCAGCCTTGCCTACATTTCTTTCCCGTGGGCTCCTCTTCCCCTCTGCTGGTTGCCAAGGAGAAGCACGTTTATTGGCACGGCCCCCAAACAGATGCCTGCCTGTCTCCCTTCCCCCTTTCTCTTTCAGCCAAACCATCACCTGCCAAGGGCTGGTGGTTGCTGCCACCCCAGTCCACTGCCTCACACTGCTGCGGCTCGAGTCCTTTTTGGCAGCCTCTACCGAAGTTCCCCTGCCAGCAGCCTCCCCCTCTTGACTGCAGATCTCCTCGCTCCCGCCAGCCTCTCCCCCGCTTGGTCTGCGCACAGCCTCTTCCTCCCGCCCTAGCCAGCTGCTTTACTCGCCTTTCTTCAGGCTGCTCCCTCTCCTTTCCTCCCCAGCCCTTCTCCAAGCTCCCACAGCGCGGTTCTTTCAGGCGCCCCCGCCCTCTCTGGCCCGGTGTTTTGTTAACACCCGGACCACCTCTCCGGGGTCCCAGTGTGTACCTGTTTCCACCAGACAGAACATCTTTGGGAAGTGAGCATTTTCCTCGTGCTTTGTATTTGACTAGATTTCCCTCACGCCCCCACCCTTTGCCTTCCCCGCGAGCCCAAAAGGCGGGATGTAATGATGGAAGAGAGAATTCAGGGAGAAAACAGGCCACATGCTTGGTTGGTGGGCCCCAGCAAAGTTTTGGACGCTCAGGACTTGCCAGCTCAGGCTTTTTAAACTTGGCCTGCTGGCAACAGACCCGAGCCCCCAAGCAGCGCACAGTGACCCGGGCGCTCCCTCAGATTCCCAGCGTCTGTTCGACTACGGACGACGGTCGCCCACCGGGACAAGGCCTGGGCAGCTCCCCAGCCCATACCGAAGTTCGCAGCCTGAGCCCCAGCCAGTCCCCGGCAGGGGAGGGGCGCACTTGTTTCTAGGTGCTCGGAGGAAGGTGGGCGAGACGAAAGAATGGAGCCGCCCAGGTTCTTGCGTGCCTGTCTCGAGGATAAGGGGTGGGTGGCATGTTAAAGACCACGTCTCAATTCAGGGCCCTTCTCCCGGGCTGTCTACTTTCAGTGCGCGGTACAGAGGCAGTTCCCCTTTACCAGCCGTCTCCTTTAAGAAGCGTGCGCGTGCGAGTCGGGTTGTGTGAGTGTGTTCGTGTGCAGATGTGTGTGTGTGTTTGTGTGTGTGTCTGTGTGTGTATGTGTGTGTGCGCGCGCGCGCCGAGGGCCCAAGAGTCAGGCAGACCCCGGGAAGGAGGAGTTATGTAGATTACGGATGAACGTTCTGGAGGGGAGCGAGGAGAGGAGGGAAGGAGAAGCAGAGGCGAGAGAGCGAGGAGCGGCCGAGGCCCTTCCCGCAGAAGCAGGAGGCGGTAGCGGCGGCGGAGGAGTGGGCGGTGGAGGAGGAGGAGGACGCACCCTCTGGAGGCGGCGGCGGCTGCTGAGGCTGCGACTCGGTTCTTTGAGCCGGAACCGCCGGTGAACTTGGGCGCCACGTTCCCGGCCGCGGGCCCACGAGGATGGTGAATGCGAGCTGCTGCTGACTCTACCTCAGCCGCTGCTTCTCTGGGGCTGCCGAGCGCGGGGGGCCTCTGTCTCCTCCCCTTGCCGGGCTGTGGGTGAACCTGCAGGATCCTTACCCACCCGGAGGACTTTTGAAAGGAAACCAGGGAGGGAGGGAAAGGGAGAGAGGGAGAAAACGAAGGGGATCTCGTCCATCCATTGAAGCACAGTTCACTATGATCTTACTCACATTCAGCACTGGAAGACGGTTGGATTTCGTGCATCATTCGGGGGTATTTTACTTGCAAACCTTGCTTTGGATTTTATGTGCTACCGTCTGCGGAACGGAGCAGTATTTCAATGTGGAGGTAAGAATACGAGGGCTTTCTTCCTTCCCCCTTGCCTGGGCTGCTCCCTGAAACATATCGTTCACTCGTCAGATCCTTGTAGCTCACAGCAGCCAGGGTCTCAACACACTGTTTCCCTTCCAGCCGCCAAGACCCGTGTTGAGTTTCCCTGTCTTAGGTGATGGATGCGCGTGAGACTGAGAATCCGTTATCCCCAGCAGCACAAAGCACCGTGCTGCGCGCTCAAAGACACAATTGTAGCCGATCCATGCTTCTTATCAAGGAAAGAGGCGAAGACCTAGAAGACCTACATATAGCAAACGTGTAGTTTCATAAAAGCAGTTTGAGTTTATAATAAATAAACTGCTCGGGAAACACAGAATTCATTGCTTGGCATAATGTGCTGCCTTGGTATTGTTCCTGAAATCTTTTTCCCTGTGTTTTGTGCCTAACAAAGGAGGTTAAAAATCAAAGAATCTAGAGGAGAGCGTGGGAATACTTGATATCTTTAATAACATTACTTTGTGATAAAACACTTGACTAGACAGAGTCTTTTTCTCATTTAGACATAACTTAATACACTGTAACTAGATCTGGCTACACAGAGGACATGAAATCCATCTCTTGAAGTGTTTTCGCTTCCCCTCCCCCGCCAATTGAAAATAAATGTGGCCCAATGTAATAGTTCTGAGGTGTGTCTTACAATTTGATTTCACACTCTCATGGCAAAACGTAGAGGATTTAGACTGTCATTTGCTTTACTTTGATAGCTTTGGGAACAGACAGACACAAAGCAAAAGGGAACTTAAGGATAACGACTTGTCAGACCTTTGCCAAAGTACTTTTCCTGTCATCAACTCAGCACTAAAGTCAGTAACATGCAATAAATCAATGGAAGCTTGTATACACCTGGGCTCTAACCAGTTTATCACCTACACGGTGGAATACAAAGACAATAAGAGGGTCTTAGTAAAATATATTCCTTTTGGTTAGATCTTCTGTCACCTCAAAAGAATTATGATTAAGTCTCTGAAGAATAATGTGATATTTTTCCCCTATATTGTTGATTCTTTAAAGCTTATTTTCATTTTGTTGGGTGTGTGTGTTTACACAACAGCAGAACCTGTTGCACAGTATTTGAACGTGTTTCATGTAACAGATTTATATACAAAGTGTGCATAATAAATGCCATATGTGAGGGCATATTCTGAATATACTTCTCTGTATAAACTGTTCTTAGTACTACATGTAATAAGTGATGGTTAATAGAGAAACAAAGTATTTGAAAAAGTAAGAACCATTATCAAGAGTTAAGTTTATAGATATTAAGTATGATTATATTACACCAAAACCCTAATTCAAACCAAAACTGTTTAACCCTTTGAAAAATACAACTTTGTTTTTCTGAATAAAAGAGATGGATAGGTAAGTCTGGTTAGTCCAGACTTTTCTTGGTTGCAAATTTGAACTGTTGGAATTGTACGCCACAGATGGATTTTTGTTTCTAACGTTTAAATCAAGAGATAATTTAATGTGGAAATGAAAAAAAAAAGTAAGCAGTTCATAGACTAGAGGAATGAAAGTGGCAAGCTGTTATTTATAAGGTTATAAACAGAAGGGCCTATTGCTTCAGATTGGTCGTGGTGGTGATGGTGGTGATGTGGGGTGTGGGGGAGGTGTTAAAAGTAGGGGCTAGTTTTTATCTTGCTCAATCTGAAGAGGGAGGGAGAGCCTGGATTCATGGCCACCTGCTTTGGGAAAGTCTTAGATTTGCTTTCAGAGATTATTGGGATAACATAAGTGTATTGATGATCATTAGCTTTCCTTTTTGAGCCTAAATAAAATGTGTGTGTATTTCTTCATAGTTTGAATCCCTCAATCAGTTCAATAAGATATTATTATGGGAGAAAAAGTTATGATTTTGCTAAAAAATATTGTACTTTGAATTTCTGTAATTTCTTCTCTTTCTTCAAGATACATGTTAAAAATTGTCCATGGAAAAGAGAGGGTTTTTTCTTCCATTTTTAGAGTATTTAACTTATTCCATCCATATTTATTACACAGTGCAAAGATTTAATTATGAAAGATAAGAGGTGTGTGCCATCTGAGACCTTAAAAAGGGTATTTGATACAAAGGAGATTTTCTAATTATTTAAAGTAGATTATGTTTCAGACTTTTTAAGCATTTGAACATATCCTTAGTTGTGTTTATATACTTATTGGTGTGTAATGATAACCTCCTTTTTTTAAAATCATAAAAATAGCTGCTAGGTAATTCAACATACTATAAAGAACAAGGATGACAGGATATTTTGTGACATGAATTTCTGCCTGATTCACTTTTATTAGATGCTTCTTTTTGGTAGGAATCACTAATGGGAAAAATAGTCCATCACATCTTCAGAAAAGGCATTTATATTGTGTTGCACATTCTGATTGCAAAACATAAACTGAGACTGCTTTATTTGACTGATTCTTAAAGACAGTCTTAAAATAAACAGTAATGGTATCAATCATGCATGAAGCTCATATGATCATAATTTTTTTTTCTAGAAAGCACACTAAGTTATTATAGTTGGAACGAAGCTTCTAAGAGATGCTTTTTATGCTGACAACTGAGATTACAATGCTTTATTCCTCGCTGAGCTTCACAATTGGTGGGACCCCTATACTTTTCATTTCTACAATTTAAGGTTTAAAAACCTATGTTCCCTCCCCACCTAGGTGGGAGGGAGTTGGGTAGAGGTATTCATGTTAACTCTTTCCTGTCTGATTTTGAAAGTATAAATATTTGAAAATTTTAATTATTAGAGCAGGAGATATTTGTTAATATGCTGATGAAAGCCTGTTACAGAGAAGGAGTGCATTTTGTTTGTTCGTTTTTGTATTTAAGAAGCAAAAAGGAACATCTCTTACAGCTAAGAAGAAGGGTAAGACACTACCAGAAGCAGTACTATAGAAGGGATTCAATAAATTCCCCTCCTTATATATTTCTGGTAGAACACTGTTTAATGCTAAAATTTCACTATACATTTGTTTAAAGATTTTTGTCTATCACTGGATCCATTTTTTGGAGTACGCCTTTCAGTATGTAATCATTAGCATGATGCAAAGGAGGTACATTGCTAATATTAACTAAAACTCAAACACTGCTGTCATTGGACAGCAGTCTGAATCAGACGTGTTCATTGGTCAGAAGAGGCTAAATTGTTAGCAAAGAATCATGATTTAATCTGTATATTCTAAAAAGTCATTTTGTCTCTAAAATAATTTTCTTGTTGTAGTGGGGATTCTCATGATCCTGAGACTCCTTTATTTTTTTTTTAACACTGCAAACACTTTTGTCATGAAATTAAGACAGAATATAGTTCATAATCAATAACTTTCATCATCAACTTTCATAGTTTGTCAAGTGTTAAATATTTATGGGAATATATTCTTTAATTTTTTAAAGAATAGCACACATTTCTAGTGAGAAAAATATTTTAAGCCAATTTAATGGTAAAATAAAAGCATGTGATACTCTAAATGATGCACACATCAAAGCATGAGAAGATGAATTTTGGTGACAAAAAGAACTTGATAAAACAAAAATTGATTTTGTTCATTTCTTTGTTAAAGAAAGAAGAGAGATTCTAGGTTTCAGAAGGCTGTTTTATGACAAATACTATGAATTGTGACTGCAACCCTCCTACATTTTTCTTGCAGTGTTTAACTGATTTAGTATTTGTTCACCTTTGTCAGGTTTATCTGAATCTACCTAAAAGTTCAGAGTTTCCTTGGATTAGCTTTGTACTGCATATCATCTTAGCAGGAATTAGTGGTGAGACATTTCAGAGATAAAAAATTATATTTTACAGATTTTAAAATGTCAGATGTTGGGATCTTTTCTCATATCTCTTATTTTCTACTTGCTTAAATAATCAAATGCATTAATGTATTTGCTCATGGAAGGATGGTGACAACGTGATCTGGTCAGTCTCCTTGAGTAAGGGATTCTGACTACATTCCATAATTTTCCATTGTAGTAATTATATACTGATCAATAGCAGGGGCTATTGACCTTGAGTAAGGGATTCCGTCTCCTTGAGTAAGGGATTCTGACTACATCCTATAATTCTCCATTGCAGCAATTTTATACTGGTCAATAGCAGGGGCTGCATAACTGATTCACAAAGGTTTTTAAACTGCAGCAACATTCCATGCTTTGGAATCCCAAGTTTGCTGGCCATTCAGAATATCATAAGAGCCAAGAACTCTGACCAAGAGGCCAGAAGACTCACTAGTCCTCAGGTTCTTCAGCTTTTCCTGTGTGTTCCATCTTAGCTGTGCATTTCTCTGTTCAGAATTGCTTGGTCAGGCTGTCCAAATCTAGGGTTATTCATGAAATCCTTACTAATGAGCCTATACCAGTGAGGTAGATTGTCTCATACTACCCCTGAGAAATCCACAGAGAATAACCATCCAAGTCCATCCCTTTGTACAGCTGGGTTTTCACTTTCAGTCTCTTCATCCCTATCAAGTAAGAATAGAGTTGGGTTCAATAACAGCTTTTTAATCTCTAGAGTCAGGTTACAAGTGATAGATTTAAAGTTTATACTTTTTCTTATTCATGCTATTTCAGGTGATTAACATAAGAAAAAATTAATGCACTTGTTCAGTGGTATAATTATTTTCTCTTAAGTTGGATTAATCAATTATTTTATGTAAATTTATTTTTCTGCCTGACCTACCTCAAGGTACTACTCAAAATGTACCTGTTCATAATATTTGGTAAATGACAAACTGAAATTATTTCTGGACCAAAAAAGGACATTGAACATTTAAGTCAATTAGTTAAATTTGTTCAGTGTCAAAAGAGAAAGACTGATTTCATTGTGCATCTTCAGGAGCTTTCTGACCCTTCAGCACATATATTTCAAATTGAGAAAGTCATTTTTCATGTTACTTTCCATCACAATTCATTTTAAATATCTGTGAATGTAATTATATTCATCAAATAATTTTTTTTATTGTGGTATAGTATAGTGATTAAGAGCATGAATTCTGATTACTCATCCATAAAAAAGAATGAAATAATGCCATTTGCAGCAACATGGATGGACCTAGAAATTATTATACTAAGTGAAGCAAATCACAGAGAAAGACAAATATCATATGGTATCACTTATATATGGAATCTAAAAAATGATACAAATGAACTTATTTACAAAACAGAAACAGACTCACAGACATAGAAATTCAATTTATCATTACCAAAAGGGAAAGGAAGGGGGAGGGATAAATTAGGAGTCTGATATTAATAGATACTACCATATATAAAATAGATAAACAACAAGGACCTACTGTATAGCACAGGGAACTATATTTGATATCTTGTAATAACCTATAATGGAAAAGAATCCGAAATGGAATATATATATATATATATATATATATATATATATATATATATAAAATTGAATCACTTTGCTGTAGACCAGAAACTAATACAACATTGTAAATCAACTATACTTAAATTAAAAAAAAAAAAAGAGCTCATATTTTGTCACCAGATTGCCTGGATTTTAATCCCAGCCCTTTTACTTGCAAGTTAATTGTTAAGTGAATAACAGGCAAGATAACCTCTGTGAGCCTCAGTGTACATATCTGTAAAATGGAGATACTAACAGTACTTGTATCATAGGGGTTGTTCTGCTGATTAAATGAATACATGTATATCATATTAGGTAGATAGATAGTGGACAGACAGGAACATGCCTTCTCATAGTTAAATACTCCATACTATATTGTTAGTAAAAATAAATGCTGATTCAAAGGTATGATAGCATCTAATTACAGAAAGTCTATCAGGTTAGGATATACCAGCTGGTCTAGGAAGATTTTATTTTAATACTTTTTAATTTTTACAAAATGTAATATACTGAAAGTCAACCAAGCTAACGTCAGTACATTTTCTTCCTGTGGGTTTTCCTTAGTTTAGTTCAGGAATGTGATTTTCACATTTTGTCTCATCATCTGTTACTATCATAGAATGTCAAGTTCAGCTCACACCTTCTTTTATAAGACTGAATTTGCTGAAATCTGTTTATCTTTTCTTCTAATACCATGGAAAAGAAATAGGCCTTTATGATTCAATGAGCCTGTTTATTTTAACTGGCTCAATGCCCAAGTGCTTCCTATTCACATTAGGAGTAGGATTTGATATATAATTTAGACCAGCTCTATGTTATACCCCAAATTCAGACCATAAAATAGGTATTTTTTTCTTTTAGTTAATAAGGGAAGGAGGAGGATGGGCAGAAAATGATATTAAAATGGTTTATTCAATGACCAAGAAATTTAAAATAAAATAACTTGTGCATGTAACATTGGGAATAGAAGATAGCTAGCAATATAGTATAATGTAGCCCTAGGACAGAGGGTCAAGGGACGTGGCCTTTAACTTAGGTTCTTATACTAACATAGCCTTGATCTTTGGCAAAATGACAATTGAACTAACCTGTCACTAAGGCCATTTCCAAATTTGAAGTTCTATCGTATGAACCTCCAAGCTTTAATTTATATAGCCAAAAGGAGAAAATGTACATATTTGTCCTGTAAATTTTGGGGCAACTGGCTAACAAATGTTCAGATTTTTTCTTTCTGAAGTGCCTATCATGAAGAAATACAGGATGTACAACTTAAATCTAACATTTGTTATCTTCTGTAGTGACACAGGGTGTTCCATTTTGGAAACTATCCTAGCCTTCTGCTGAGTAGTAAAAACACTGGCAGCAAATTATATGTAATTTTAAAATCAATTTTTTGCCAAGGTAGCAAACTTTAAAAATTTAATGTTAAAAACATGGCTTGATGTTGTTTTGAAAAATATGTGTCATCTACAAATTGTACTTCAATCATAAAAAGGCAAGTTGGAATGAAATCAAAAGTTTTTGGGGGGAGGGTCTCAAAATTCAAATCCATCTATATCTATATATAAAAAAATATACACACATTTTATAGTGAAATGAAGTACTTATACTGTATGTCCCTTTTGCCCACCGTGGAAAATACTTTTGGCGCCTGGCTCTTTGAGGGTTATTTTTGTTCTTCACAACACATTTGATTTTGAACGTGAAAAATCAGACTGCATTTGTTTTATGAAATATGCAGCTATGCAAACAGCAAAAATATTCCAGGTTAAAAGGGTAAACTACTAAATTAAAATATGTGACACTCAACTTGTTTTCTTTTGTCTTCTTTCCTTGGGAAAGTCATTTATAGATTTTGAGGTTATTCATGTAATCATATTTGATTGTTGCTTCCTATCATTTAGCACTCTGAATAGATGTTCTTTGTCTTAGTGTCTCACCACTACCATTTGGCATTGTGCATCCTTGGGTTTGGATCAGTGGAATATCTTGATGAGCCACATAACAAGTTTAGGCAAGAGAGTAAGAGTAATCCCACTATAGGCTCCTAATCTTTGATTGTGACTTGTGGGTGTAGTATATAAAAGGAGGCTAGAGGGAGCTATTGAGCCGTTTAAAGATTCCAATGGTAGAACTTGGTTTAAAAATCAAGGCCAGTAGGTGCAATTAGATGTCTTAAAATGAATCATAGCCAATCATAGAGAGCTTAAGGAAATCAATGAACTATTCACAATTTAATGTGTGACTTAGGTTTACTAATAACCACTTGGTACCGGTTATTACATATTTGATGAACTAAGAAGGAAATGAACACTTCTGGGGGAGTTTGGGAGGAGTTCTGGGCATGACAATATGACAAAGATTGTTACAATGTAGGACGGCTTTATATCTCCCTTTTAAGTGTAGAATAGGTCAGACACTATACATCGTAGTAACTGTAGATGCTTTTGGTATTCTCATTTTAACTATAATGAAAATGAAATAATTGTAGTCTTACAGATTAGAGGTGGGATAAATCTAATTTGATTATGCCTTTTAGATATATAGCAAAAATCCACTTTTAAATGCTTGTCAGACTGTTATTTTATTTTTTAATGTTTACCAGGGGAATTTATTGAATAAATATTTTTTGATGAAAGCATATTTTAAAATATAGGTTTTACCTCTTTATCTTTTAAAAATATGTAAGAAATAAGCCACAAAAGTGTCAAATAGTGCTTTACATTTAATAGGAACCTCAAATATGTTTTCAGTTGACCAGATTAGTGGGGATTAAAAAGGGGGCAGTCACTAATGTATTGGGGAATGCCGATATTTAATTAAGATATTATAATCCACTTACAAGCATTATTCAGATTTTTTAAAGTCTTTAATTTAGTCAATTAAGTGAAATATGGATATATGAAGTAAGCCGTGGCCCCACAGACAGATATTCTCAGGAGAGATAGTCCTTAGAGTGATGTATTCAAATGACTAAATAAACTACTCAATGGGATGGAATTTTACAGTATTTGTTTTAGTCATGCTCAAGTTATGGGGGAATAAACTGCCATTGTTTTAAGGAAGCTGGATACTTTTATGAACTTTATTTCATGTCCCCAAATTGCATGCACCTGAGGTGATGTCAGTGGAATACAGGCCTGTGCCTCTGCAGGTCCTGATGCAGTCAGACCCTAAGTGACATCAGTGGAAGAATTTTTTCCATGGGAAATTTTCACTCTTGAATTCATATCATGTGTTAATAGTTTCTCATTGTTTATAGCAATTAGAAATTTGAATTTATTTTAGGTTTCTAATGTCTGTGTATTCATTCTCTCTTTAAACAATTGCAAGCCAGTTCCTTCTTGTGGTCCTACTTTTTCTTCTAGTTGGAGTCTTGAGGGACTTTTTATTCTAGATATATTACAGGACACCAAGCTTGGAAATTGGGTAAAATTTTACAAGAAGCCACATTTTTTACTCTTCCCTCTTTCATTTTGAATAAGGCAGAATAAATTCAAAGAACTTCCAGAGTCAAATGTACACTCAATGATTTATATGAAATTGATAACCAACTTACAAAAACTCACTCCCAGTTACAGATAAAACTCTTTTGGACATCTGTGTGTTTTAATATTACAACAGCTCTATTCATAGAACTTGCTAACTTCCTCCTGTATGTAGATGGAGTGAAATCGTTTGTTAGTCCCGTGGATGAATCAAGCAAATTACTAGAACAGTCTTTGCCTTATTTTGACCATTCATAAAATGGATTTGTGATCTTTATTGCTTGTCTATAGCACAGGTTTTGTAATGATGGCATTGAGACAATCCCGAGCAATCTCTTTCTTAGGTAAGAAAAGGGTATATCTCAGTTTTTGTTTTGTTTTTTTTTTTTCATTCCTGAAGATAACCGGGAATATAGAAACAATTATGTGCCAGCATTATATTCTAATTAGACAAGGTCCAAATAACCAGTAGAATAGAAATACCTGGAATTGATTTCACTGAACACCTTATTTTAATGATAAGAAAAACAGAGTTAATTATCACTGGTTGAGCATTTGCTATGTGCCTGATAGTGTTCTAAGTGCTTCATATATTTTAACTCATTTAAATTTTATTACAATCTTGTGAGATAGCACTACTATTTCTCTTTCACAGATGAGGAATCTGAGGCAAGGAGAGGTTGAGGAACTTGCCAAGGCCACCTACCCCTGAATTTTCCTGAAGTGGAATAGCCCAGAATCAAAGCAAGCAGGTTGGCTATGGAGCCCAGGGTCCTAACCAAGTAAATACAGGCAAGAAATAACTCCCAGGTTCCCAGTAGGGACAGAGTAGTCCAGTTCCATTGCTCACATCTTTTATATTCCAAACTGGAAAGAAATAATTGACATGCATAAAGAAAATGCTAGGTCTATCCTAGTATAGAGACTTACCTGGAGTAAAAACTTAACAGACTGTTGTTGATTTGATTTGTTGATTCAAGAGTGATTATTTGGTGTTCAATATAAATTTACTGTTTAATACCCTTTATGATTTTTTACTTATAGAAAATTGGTAACCTATGTTAAATTGCATATAATAATAAATGTGGCATAATCTTAATTATATGTAACATTAAATTAATCATAATATCTCATTCTTCAGCTATTTGTCATGTTGCATGTTGTCACATTAAATGTGACTTACAAAGGTTTTAGGAAGATTTGATTACATTCCAAGATGAAAATAGTAGAACATGTAAAGGAAAACCTGTTAGATCTGTGTTCCAGTGCCCTGCTGGGGAAGAATATGTATGTATATGGCTGCTGACTGGCATGAGTTCTGGTGTTTGTTATTTTTATATATTGCTTTGATTGGGTAGAAGCTACAAGGAAACAGATAAATTTGATCATTTCTAATATACTTCTTTATTTTAATGTAAAAAAGAACTTACTCAGAGGTAGATCATTTCAGAGGTGGATGAGGTTCCTCAGAACTCGCTGTTTGAGAATAGGCCTGCTATCTGGTTATTGTCTTTATTGTAGAGGCAATGGAAACTTCATCTTGGTGGTTGACCTAAGGATGTTTTAAAAATTCTTCAGTCCTTAAGATTGTTGCTGTATATAGCTTTCAAGGCTCCCTTAGTTCATTTATTAACCTTTTAAGGAAAGACTATTTCTAAACCAATTTACAAAGGTAACTTTATAAAACATTCTCAGTGTTAAGTATCCATTCATGTATCTCTCACTTTCTCTATAGGCAGTATATCATAATGGCTATACACAAGAACTTTGGAAGGAATGCTTAAAAATCTTAGCTGTGTCACCAAAGCTCTGTGAACTTGAGTGAGCCAAGTTACTATTTATTTCCTCATGTGTAAAATAGAGATAATAATACTCAACTCAAGGGTTGGTTTGAGATTAAAGAGGTAAAGGATAATGGGTCAAGATAAGTAATAGCCTTCTGATTTACTATCCCCTGCTGAAATAAACAAACAAACAAACAAAAGACAAACATATGAAACAGTGGTTTTTAAATCATCGGACATCAGGTAGTGAAGGACAGTCATCCCCAAAAGATGGGAAACAAACAAGATGAGCCCTATGATTATATCAATTTAGTTCATAGAGAGGGTTTCCAGGTGATAGTACAGGGAAGGCAGAACCAGGTTGAGCCACACAGGCTCCTTGAGTTAAGGAGATGAAGCTGGGAGTATGGAGAAACCAAGGAGTTTAGAATTCACAGGTCAGAATACCAGAAAGGAGAATTCTGCAGAGAGAGAGAGTACTGGAGATCTGAAGAGCATTTCCCTTGATTATTCAATTAAGAAGTGATCTGCACATTCCTGTGAAGTAACTAGTGGAGGCCAGAGAAAGAATCAACCAACAGGATCAGAGGGGACCATGCCTGGAGATCACACAGGGCTGGGAATAGTGCCCATTCTCACCAGCCACACTGGAAAACCTCATCATTTACAGGGTGTTGGGTAGAGTACTCAGAAGCATCTTGCTCCAGTAGTGGGAAAAAAAAAATCCCTGGACTGAAAACTGCTCTAGTTCTGCTTAAAAAGTCTTAAAAGCAAGACCTTGAAGGATCAAACTTTTTCTAAGTGACTAAACTGTTTTTCACAACAAAACTCAATAAGACATATGGGAATACAAAAATCCAGCACTCAACAAGTTAACATTCACAGTGTCTGACATCCAATAATAAAAAAATTACCAAGGGCCTCCCTGGTGGCGCAGTGGTTGAGAGTCCGCCTGCCGATGCAGGGGATACGGGTTCGTGCCCCGGTCTGGGAGGATCCCATATGCCGCGGAGCGGCTGGGCCCGTGAGCCATGGCCGCTGGGCCTGCGCATCCGGAGCCTGTGCTCCGCAACGGGGGAGGCCACAACAGTGAGAGGCCCGCATACCGCAAAAAAAAAAAAAAAAAAAAAAAAAATTACCAAGCACGCAAAAAAGCAGGAAGACACAATACATAAAGAGGAGAAATATCAACCTGTCTAAACTTTCCTCCTTCAATGATTTCCATCACTTGGCACCACCTACCACATGTGTGTTCATGCGAGAAAAGTGGGCACCAATCCCCCAACTTCCTGCCCCTCACTCGTTACTTCTAATCAGTTGTCTTTTTTTTTTTTTCCCTATAACACGCATCTTTGGTCTGTTCATTTCTCATATGTACTTGGCTACAGCCCTACTTTGAGCCTCTATATACAGTCTGGACATACTGTATTATCCCATGGTCTGTACAACCTCTCATGATCAGACCCCACCCCTCTTTCTAGCCTCATAGCTCAAAGTTTATCTACTGAGTCCTGTGATTTAGCACAGCACTCAAACTAAAGATCCCTGTACAGGCCTAAAATTATTGAAAACCCCCAAAAGTTTTTATTGTGTGATTTTTATCTGTCTATGTTTATAGTTCTAGACAAATAAACCTGAGAAAGTTTAAAAATATTTATTTAGAAATTCGTGTAAAACAATAATAATTAACTTAATATATTAACATAGATAACATTTTTATGAAAAGCACATTTTACAAAAGAGCAATAGTAAGAAAAAAAGATATTGTTTTACTTTTCTCCAAATACCTTTAATATCTGGATTAACAAAAGATAGCTGGATTCTCATATTTGTTTCTTTTATTTTAACCATTTTTAAATTGAAGTATAGTTAATTTACAAACTGCTCTGTTAGTTTCAGCTGTACAGAAAATTGATTCAGTCATATATATATATATATATATATATGTATATAATTCTTTTTCAGATTATTTTCAATTATAGGTTATTACAAGGTATTGAATATAGTTCCCTATAGTATACAGTAGGTCCTTGTTGTTTATTTTTTATATAGTAGTGTGTGTATGTTAATCCCAAGCTCCTAATATATCTCTCCCCCTACTCTTAAGCTATCCTCTTTGGTAACCATAAGTTTGTTTTCTTTGTCCGTGAGTCTACTTCTGTCTTGTAAATAAGTTCATTTGTATCATTTTTTAGATTCCACATATAAGTGATATCATATGATATTTTTCTTTCTCTGTCTGACTTACTTCACTTAGTATGATAATCTCTAGGTCCATCCATGTTGCTGCAAATGGCATTATTTCATTCTTTTTTGTGGCTGAGAACAAAAAAAATTTAAAAATTTCATGGAAATACAAAAGGCCCCAAACAACCAAAACAATCTTGAGAAAGAAGAACAGAGCTGAGGCTTCAGACTATACTACAAAGCTACAGTAATCAAAACAGTATGGCACTGGCACAAAATAGACATATAGATCAATGGAACAGGATAGAAAGCCCAGAAATAAATCAACACACTTATGGTCAAGTAATCTATGACAAAGGGGGCAAGAATATACAATGGAGAAAAGACAGTTTCTTCAATAAGTGGTGCTGGGAGAACTGGACAGCTACATGTAAAAGAATGGAATTAGAACATTCTCTAACACCATAGACAAAAATAAACTCAAAATGGATTAAAGACCTAAATGTAAGACCAGATACTATAAAACTCCTAGAGATAAACATAGGCAGAACACTGACATAAATTGAAACAATATTTTTTTTTGGATCCATCTCCTAGAGTAATGGAAATAAAAACAAAAATAAACAAATGGGAACTAATTAAACTTAAAAGCTTTTGCATAGCAAAGGTAATCATAAACAAAACAAAAAGACAACCTATAGACTAGAAGAACATATTTGCAAATGTTGCTACCGACAAGGGATTAATTTCCAAAATATACAGACAGTTCATGCAGTTCAATATCAAAAAAACAACCCAATCAAAAAATGGACAGAAGACCTAAGCAGACATTTCTCACCAGAAGACATACAGATGGCCAACAGGCACGTGAAAAATGCTCAATATTGCTATTTATTAGAGAAATGCAAATCAAAACTACAATGAGGTCTCACCTCACACCAGTCAGAGTGGCCATCATTAAAAAGTCTACAAATAATAAACTCTCAAGAGGATGTGGAGAAAAAGGAACCTTCCAACACTGTTGGTGAGAATGTAAATTGGTGTAGCCAATATGTAGAACAGTATGAAGATTCATTAAAAAGACTAAAAATAAAGTTACCACAAGATCCAGCAGTCTCACTCCTGGGCATATATTTGGAGAAAACTCCAATTCAAAAAGATACGTGTACCCCAGTGTTCATGACAGAACTATTTACAATAGCCAGACATGGAAGCAACCTAAATGTCGATTGACAGATGAGTGGATAAGGAAGAAAAAAAAAACGCACACACAAAATGGAATATTACTCTCATATTTGTTTATGCATTCACACTTGCAAAATTATAAATCATGTAGCCCTGGTCAACACTACTGTCAGTTGCAAGCTAATGAGAATGAAAAGGCAAATAATGTCCTGTAAAAATATTATTGACCTAGCTGACTCCTGCAAGAGTTTTAGGACCCACAGAAATTCCTGGATCAAACTTTGAGAACCACTGTATCAGCAGCTATACTGTTAATCTCTTTTCCTCCTAGATACCAAAATCCGTCTTCCTTGGAGTCTTCATCAAAATGCTTAACTCTTTCATTTATTTCCCACCCTTCTACAGATTCTTCACTGCGCAGCAAACATTATCTGATCTTCCCTAATTCCCATCTTTACCCCCATGAGAAGACGAGCCCATTATGCATTTATAAAAACTTTTCTTATTCTTCAAAGTACCTTTCATAATTATACAGAGTGATTTACTTTCCCTCAAAGTTAGATACTGATATATTTATTTTAGACAAAAAGCTCACCCTTAAATTACTGTTGAAAATCCTTTAAATGGCTTATTAATTGCTAAGACTTGACACATGGACATGCAGAAGCCAAGTATCAACTTCTGTTTCTCAGCACCTTTGAATTTTGGTCCTCCTGTCTTTGGAATCATATAGGCCAAACTCATGTTTTCTGGGGGAGAAATTTAAGGAGACTTGAATTAAGTAATTTTTCTCTCTTTTTGCCTGGAGCATATGGTTAAATTTGCTGTATTACATTAAATCCATGTACAAATAATCTGTTGTAAATGGTTTGTGTGTAATAAATTAATATCTCTCATGGTAAATTATAACTTTATGAGACAGAGTATATCTGCCTTGGTCACCACTACTGTATGCCATAAGCCTAATGCTGCCATGCAAAAAGTTGAGAGCTCAGCAGATATGTGATGGAGGAATGAATGGGTTACATCATCCCTATTCATAGGTGTTAATTTTATAGTTTATCTGACATCTTATGATCCATTTCAATAGTTATCTGTTCCTTTAACTCATTTTGTCCATACTAGGTGAAAATATGGTGTGTATATCTTACATTTACTTTAGTTACTTTATTCAATATATTTAACTTCTAATAATAAAAGGCCATATTTATCTTAGTGATTAATGGTTAACTAGTGAGTAGACTGGACCCCTGGAATTTTTTCTAGTTATCATCATTACATTGCATCAGTGTTTCTGGTATAAATAAGTGTTTTTTATCTTATTCCACTGATAGAACATTTCTATAAATACCTATTGGCTTAGCATCAAAAAAAATGTAAAATTGGTCTTTGTTTTCAGAGGGGTGTATCAGAACATGTAGGGAAAATATAAAAGGAAAATAACCTTGTTCTGGTTCAGTGACTCCAGTTGTAGTTACTACTATTAATAAATGGCAACTTCCCCAAAAGAATATTAAGAGCAAAAACAATTTTACTTGTATTTCATGGAACATCTTAAATCATTTCAACACCTCTTTTAGCTACATGGATGAGAAATAAATTGATATGCTGTCAACTTTTGCATCCATTAGCATGTAAAACCTAAGAATGAATAATCAGATAATAATTTGAATTTCTCTTAAATAACTAACATTAAAATTAGATCATCTTTAGTATTCTAACAAGCACAATATTGAAGACACGTGAAGAACTGACTCAAGAGATGTTAAAATTTGATGGATTTTCTCTTGCTGAACCCCTGCATATTGTTGATTGGCAGGATAAGAACAGGAAAAACACAAGACTTTCTTCAGTCTTTCATTGATACATGTACTGTCTGTCTGGATTACATCTTCCTTAGGAGGAGAGGAAATATAGTCTTCTGAATATGAAACAGTCCATTATTTACTTACTTTTGCACTTATAAAGAAAAATGAGTCTTCTATTATAGCATCATATTAGGAATGGCAAACTTTCTATTAGTTGAGGACAGCCATCTGCCTAAGTGTTTTCAGTTGCATTTATTTTTTTTGAAAACCTGGTTTTCTTTTCTCTGTGTTACTTGAGTAATTTCCAGAAACCTTCTAGACACACATACACACATAATGCATTCTTTCCTGCATTCCTTCTTTCTTCCCTTCTTATGGAAATACATTACTTAAAATATTCTATACATTTTAACATAACAATACACTTTGGTGAATTTTTCTTATCAGTACATAAAGAACAACCTCATACTTAATTTATAACTTACATATATGGTAATTTATTGAATTATAGCCTATTGCTGGATAATTAGGTCATTTTCAAGGTTACTTCTATTATAAACAGTAATACAGTATGCTTACCTAAGCTTGTGTGAGTTTAACAAATAAAATTTCTGGAAGTGGAATTGCTGCATTAATGACTATATTTATTTATAATTTTGGTGTATTTTGCCAAATTGTGACCCCCAAAATACATCAGTTTAATCTTTATCAAGAATGCTTTAGCATTATTGATTCCACACACACCTACCAGTACTTATAAATTTTTTTCCAAATCTGATGGGTGAAAAATTAATTTTTGTACAAATTTAAACTAATAAAAACATTTGGTACTTAAAAATATTTTAATTAGGACTTCCCTGGTGGCACAGTGGTTGAGAGTCCTCCTGCCGCTGCAGGGGACATGGGTTTGTGCCCCAGTCCGGGGAGATCCCACATGCTGTGGAGTGGCTGGGCCCGTGAGCCATGGCTGCTGAGCCTGCACGTCTGGAGCCTGTGCTCCACGGTGGGAGAGGCCACAGCAGTGAGAGGCCAGCGTACTGCAAAAAAAAAAAAATATATATATATATATATATATATATATATATATATATATATATATATATAGAGAGAGAGAGAGAGAGAGAGAGAGAGAGAGAGAGATTTTTTTTAAAGAAATGTTTCCCTACCATTCTTTGTCTTCTTTTCTTACTGATTTAAAAAGCTTTACACATATTTATTAAGAAAATTGACACTTTCTCTGTCATACATAATAAAATGAATTTGTTAATATGTTTTGGGTTTGCTAATTTATTTTTTCAGGTTAATTAGTCATATATATTATAGCTTTTAGTTTTGTATCATGCTTCAAAAAGTCTCCAGCATTTCAAATCTGTTTTTAAAAACAATTGTTTCTTTCTGTCTTTTTTTTTTCTGTTTAAATCTTTGATTTGCATAAAATACTTTTGGTACAGGCACTAAAATTTGAATATAACTCATGATTTCCCCAAAATTGATTAATAGGTGCTTCGGCAGTATAGACTGAGTAGTAGTCTTTTCCTGTATATCACATAGGTTTTGTTGAGAACTAATAACTATAAAATACAGTGGCTTAAGACAAATTCGATTAGGTTTGATGGATCCAAAGGCTGAAGACATCTTGTTTTCATATAGCTTGGCGTGGGCAGCTGTGCTGTATATGCCACACATGCTCTTGGAACCAGAGGCATATGGAAACATGTTCCCTTGGTGTTGGCAAAGGTGCTGGAGAACAAGCAACCACATCAGTTCTTATCCTTGTAACTAGCACATGGTCTTTTTTGACCAAATTCTTTTACCTAAAGCAAGTTGGTTTCTTGACAAGGCCCAAGGTCAAGGAGATCAGATGTGTACATTGCCTCTGATGAGGCCAGGGCAAGGGTGTGGATGTAGGAGGAGTGAAGAATTGGGACTAGTAATTCAACCTATGACATTTTTACTGATTTAAATGCTGCCTTTATTATATACTAATTTTTACATATATCTTAGCCTATTTCTGAACACAGTTTTTTCCACTGATTTATTTAAATTTTCCTGGGAAAATACCAAGCTATTTTGCTTATTCCCTTCAGTAATGTTTTGCAACTTTCCATAGGCATGTAGTTAATTTATTTTTCCTTTTTTTGTTGTTGCTATTTAGAATGGGAACTTCTACTATATTTACCAAATGATTTTTATTTAAAGAAAAGCTAATGATTTTTTATATATTAATTTCAAATAACCACCTTGTTAAATCATCATATTGTATCACATAATTCTTCTGTAGAATCTCTTGAGGTGTCTGGGTACATGGTCATGCCATTTATACTTAAAGATAATTTTACCTCCTCAATTTTTTCTTTAATTCATTCTTTTGGGTAATTGACTTCCAGAGCAGTATTAAGTAATTATTGTGATACTAGACACATTGTCTTTATTCTGACTTTAGGGGAAACGAAGACCCATTTGTTTTCAATTGTCAATCATTAGCCTTTAAAATAATTAAAATCCTAGTCACTCTTTCCAGGATAGTTACTTCTAGAACCTCTGTATATTGCCTTTAGATTAAGATTGATGGTGAGTACACAGCATGTTTAGCATGACAAGAAATTGAAATTTGGTCTTATTATTAAGGTTCTTCACCCTTTTTTTGATTTTAGTATGATTTTTCTTTTAATATTTCCTATAGTTTCCTTGAAAGTTTGACTCTCTGACTTATTTATTGTAGTATTTCCATGAATATTACAGTGGTTTGGTAGACGAAAATCATTTTCTGAAAACAGCAAATGGATTGATTGATTAATTTTGTGATGGAATTTGGGCATTTTATTCTAGACTTTTATTCTGGACTTTAGTTCATGCAAAGGAAGCCAATTTGAACTACCTGAGTGATAGAGGAGGTTTATTGGAAAATACTAGCAGAGTTCACAAATTGTGGGGAAGGGCTGACCAAGCCAGCCTGGGGCAGTTGCAGATATCTTAAAGCTGAGACCTGTGAAGAGCTTTCTCTCTTACCCACATCTCTGCTTCTCTTTCTTGGTTGGCTTTATTCTCTCTTGCTGCAGATTATTTTTCTCCATGTGGTGTGGGTTTTCTATCAGCTGGAAACCATTTTTCTTTATCACCTTTCTGGGAGAAAATAACTTCCCTCTGTCCATATGCATACACTTCCAGCTCAACTATGAAAAACACTAAAGAAGTTTTCTGATTAGCCCAGTTTGAATCACATGGCTATTCCTGTATGTAGCTGGAGGTAGTTTGTGGGGTCCATGAATGACAGCTCACTGTACAATTGGATAGTGGAAGAATAGCACTTTCCACAGAAAACTGAGAAGGCATGTTGGACAGAACTTCAGCAACAGAGGTCTAAAACAGGTGAACTGATTTATCCTTTTTCTTTTCTTTCTGCTCTTCCCTTTTATCTGTCTTCCCCTCCCCTCCTTTATTCCCAGCTGCCCAACCCCAACACACATGCATTTACCTTCTTGACTATCTTTCACTTCCCTTTTCTTTTCACTGTCATCCATCTTCCCTCCATTTCTCTGGACAAGTTAGGATTAAGATGTGCCTTCTGCTGTAGCATTGTTACCTATTTGGAGTGAAGTTTCAGTGGAAAAGGAGTAAGAATAGTCATCATGCACAGATTTCTCTGTATAACAAAAACAGAAATTAGAATAAATGAAGTAGATTTTGAGCTAGTGTGATTGAGAAAACACAAAGCCAAGAGGCTTAAGGTTGGGTTTAAGCCTTAAGTTAAATTTTGGATGTACACTGAATATTTGTACTCAGAGTTGACAAATAAATAACTTTTTTCTCCAGAAACTTCTTTGACTGATTTTATTTGAGAGGTGACAGCAAAGTGCTGAGTCTGTTGCTCTTTGCCCATTGCCCCTCCCCCACAAGTCTATATTTTTCATGCTGGGACTTTAACCATAATCTAGATCAATGCTTTTCTGGATGAGGAGTATGAGGACATGGTTGTAGACATGACTTCACCTCAGGCTTCACTGAAAGTTCATTGCAGAAACCAGAGTAGAAAACAGGGCTTCAGTCTCCAGTGTTCTTGAGAGGATTTATGAGGAATTGTGCTATTATTGAAAAATGGGCATTCTGCTATTCTATTAACAACCAAATTACAGAAATTACCACTGTAATATGTATTGGATAAATGTTATTTTATTTTTATTTGGATTCTGGCCCTCTGTTGACAAAAATACCTTGTGAAAAAATAAAAGGTTTTAGCCATTTGAATATTGATGTAGGAATTTATTATTTATGTATTTCCTAAAAACTAGTTTCAATAGGGCAAAAGAACAGAAAGAAAATATTAGGCCATTACCAAATGCCTTCTAAATTCAGATTTTGACAAATTCATTTTGTCTGAAATAATTTTACTTGAGATATGATTTCTTCCTCAATAGCAAAGATGTTCACATGTTCTAGGCACTATTAAATAAATGCCTTTGTTTCACCTTTTTTTTAATTTATCTGTAATGTTACAATTAAACACATTTCTAACTATATACACATAATACCATATTCATGCATATATATATATATATATATATATATATATGTTCTTAAAGGAAAGGTATGGAATGCAACATAAATATGAATGCATATATTGAAAGAGAACTTTCTGAGTGATTTGGGAAAATAGCTTTTTATATACATCTAGAGATTTTCATCTTATTTTAAAACTTTGTAACAAAGAAGTCAGGGTGATATTAAAAGGAGATAACTGTTTTCCTGCTTCCAGAAGAGGATAAGACACTTACGCTCCAAGAGTTCTTTCTTAGGTCTCATATATAAGACTTATTGCAGATATTAAATAGAGAGAAGCTGAGAAGGTGAAATATTGGTGGAACAAGAGAAGGCTGAGAAAGGACTTTTTTTCTCCCAATGCACATTATCCCTAGAAGAACTAGCATTGCAAAAATGAATATTTGTCCTTTGATCCAGAATTAGTGAATGGAGCTCTATGAGAGGTAACCCTAGTCTTTTATTGAGCTAGGTTTAAAATAAAGGATGATGCTGTTTTTATGGCAAGATAAATGCTTGATTAAATTTTAATGTGTTATTATAAGGCAAAAATAAAGATTTAAATGATACCTCCTCTCGTGTTAATCTTTCAACTTCCTGTTTCTCCCCATCTTTAAACTCACAACATAGAAAGTAGTAAACTTTGTGATTCTTCTTGTTTTTCCCATCTACCTGTTTCAAAGTCATTTTTGTGCTTGTGACTGATGGCATTTCATTAGCTGGTAGAAGAGTTACTCCACTTCCAGGCTCTTGAAGAATAAGCACTTCATGTACAGTTTTTTGGTTTTTTTTTTTTTTCAGTCTTAGAGGATTCTAAGGCTCATGTATTTTCCCATTCTCTCTCATTCTCTCTTTCTTCAGTGAGGGCTTGAGGGAGTAAGTATATTATTTATATCAAATAATTATTGGATAATATTTTAATAAGGAAAGTTTGAATTCACAATTTAAGAGATAGAAGCATGGAGTAAAATAGAATTCACATCACAGTCTTCATGATATAATGTATTTTAAGTTTAGTAGTTGATACTATAAAGGTACTGGCCACTCTTTTCCAGAGAGACCACTTTCATATGGTCTACATTGCTTTTACATTTTTAATGTAAATGTTTTTCGCATTTCCCAACATGGCAGACATTTATATTCACTTTAATAGGAAATAAATATAAACGTAAGGATAAATATGTATATTAGTTTGTGTCTAGTATCTAGCACACACAAAGAATAGACGTTAAGCCCTCTGCTGTCCATGTAGTCTGGAGAGACAAGGGATGCAGCCATGAAAAGAATATAGAATAGGCCATGTGTTTCCAAGTTCTGATGTTTCTAATATGAGCTGTCATTGATGGACTCCCTTATAGACTCTTTTATTCAAGGTTAGAGAGGAATGACTTTGTAAGAAGGGCTTTTATCTGTTTTATGAGATACAATGGACAGTTTTTTTTCCAGGTCGAAAAAAAACAGGATATATTCCAGGCAGTATAACAATACTATTACAAATCTCCTCAAACTGACTCAGTTGATGACATAATGACAGTTCAGATCTTAGGTGGCAAGAAGTTTTGGTAAATATTTGGATAGCTTCAAAATTGAGAGGAAGAATCATTCACTTTTACATTTGTATTGTATGAATATCTATGATGGTGCTTTTGTCTAAGTGTTATTTGAGGATGAGGAAGAAGTGGGTGATGGAAAATGGGACCTAAACTCCAGGATCCTTCCCTTGTTTGCTTACTACTTCCAGGTGGGAACCAGCTAGGGAATCAAGAGACATGGTGTTAGCATTAATTGAGGAATTTGAAGTTAGGAGGACTTTTATTTTTTACCTTTTTATTTAAACATCATATTGATGCAAATTAATAACATAAAGCATGAGACAGGAATTTATACATTTACTTTCTGAACAGAAGAGGTCAGCCATGAAAAAAATGAACTAATCTGTTTGCAATATATTCTTTTCAAATTGGGAACAGATGCATATGTAGCCACAGAGTGTAGGTAAACAGGACTGATCTTTTCACTGAATAAGCTCAACTTTATTCCTCTGTCCATTGTACCTTTGCTCCCAAGGAAGGTCATCTCCACCCCATTTCCCCGATACTGTGTGGTTTTAAAAGGATAAGCTTAAAAAGAAAAAAAAAAAGGATTTGTATTAAGCAAGTTATAACCTACAAATATAATGTTAAAAATGAGCTAAGACAATTTTACATATAGGCTGTCCATATTTAAAAAATTCAGTGGATCCATTTAAAATGAATTATAATCATGTTTTGAAATTTAATTTGCTTTTTCAAACTGTGTACTCTTACCATGTAACACATGTACTTGAAGTAAGATACCACTGAAAAAACAATATAGATAACATTTATATAGGCAATCATAGAGTAAGTAGCACTGAATTGAAAAGATGCCATCAGTATTTAAATTTTTTGTTCATCATCTCTTGCTGTCACTTCTTTTGAGCTGTGGGTCTCAAACTTCAATGTGTAGATGAGTCATCTGGAGGAGCTTGTCTAAAGTGATGATTCCTTGGCTCCTCCAGAAGGTCTATTTCAGGATGTCTGATGTAGAACTTCAGATTCTACATTTTGAAAAATGTTTCCCCTCCCCCAAAATGATTTTAATGTTGCCAAAGTATTGATCTGGCTTTTAGAAGTACCGTTATAGAAATTCCTCAAGGATTGTTATCTGAGCAGTTCCACAGTTCCACGTGTTTTCCATTTCTTTCCCTAAATTGAATTCAGGTTTATTGGCCTGTAATTCTCTGCTTCACTTCTTGTCCCACACATAAATTTGGCAATTACAAGCAGTACATTTTTACCTCCCAGTCTACACTTTGATACTTAGATGGATCTATTCTCTTACACTATTCCTAACATGGAGTGTTTAGGGAAGAGGAGATGAAATGTTTTAAGGCTATTATGAGTTTTAACTGATTGTATTAAAAATGTTCCTGCTGCATTTTTTTCTTTTGTTTTCCAGTGGTGATCTGTCATTGGCTTTCTCCCTTTTTCTCTTTACCTTCTAATCACTTTGAACAGGCAAAGGTATGATTTAGCTACCTTTCTTACTTAATTTTTTTCTCTACCTATTGTTAAGTCTAGATCTTTGCTTTTTGTACAACTGAACTTACTGAATTCACTTGCATATGGTAGAATTATAAGTTTGGTTGTGTTGAACACCTTTTCTCCGATTGTCATCTACATAGACTTGGCTTCTTTGCCTTGAAAATTAGCCAAGATTTATTGAGCATTTGCAAATGTGTCAGATATTGTGCTAAATGTTTTGTGTATTACCTTATTCCATTTTTAACTTTCTGAGGTATATAAAATATTAATATTTAAAATTATTATTAAATACTAATATTTCAGTTATTAAATATTAATGTTTAAAATATTAACATTTTAAATTATTAAATGTTTTATAATTATTTAAATATTTTAAAAGAAAAATGATACCAACTATCATTTTACCATATTCATTTTACAAACAAGAAAACTGAGGTCACAGAGAAGTTGAGAAGCTTGCCTAACTAAAATCATGCAACTAGTAAGTGTGAAAGATGGGAATCAATTCCAGACAGTGTAACTCTAGAGCACACTCAGGCACCTACTACAGAGCACTTACAATATGTAAGCTCGGGTAGACTTTCCGTTCCCGATTGTTCCAAGTCCCTTGCCATCAGAACACCAGGGAGTCTTTAAGAGAGACACACCATCATTTCTTTTCTCTAATAGGCAAGGCCTTAAACCTTTGGTGATTCATCCTGAGCTTTGGTGTGGACCACATTCAGAGAGATCATCTCTGCAGTTAATCAAAATGATTCATGCATCTTTATTCTCTCCAGCACCCATAAGGGACTGTTCTCAAGTCTCAGAGACCTTTTTGGTTATTACAGAGAAGTTGTATGAATTTGGGAGAAGCACTTCTATAGGGCTTCTTTTCCAGATATTGACATTTCATCCTTAGGGTACTCTAAAATTTTTCTTCTGTTAATAACACAGGTGATGGAAATACTCATACTCACTATATGGCCTTCAACAAACTGCTCTTGGGAGGTCATTTTTTCAGATGAGTACACAGTAGAGTGTCTGGCACATGTGTCTAGCTTTGTGGAGCTAATCCTTTGGACAAAGTCATGTCTTAGCCAACCTGTTAAAATAGAAGGATTAAAGATTATAACTATTGAAATTCCAAGTTTTAATAACATAATATACTATTTCTTTACAATAAACATACTGGAAACTTCTTTTTACTTTTAAAATAATAATTTTAGGATTCCTAGTCATAGATAGTAACTTATTTTGAACTTACTCTATATTAAAAGAAAAATGATACCAACTATCTTGTTAGGAATAAATGTGGCTGAAGCCACCGGTTTAAATAATCATTCCCTTAATTTCATACATTTTTTTAGAATTCTTGAATGTAAAGTAATATTCTTATTCACCTTTTTATCCCAGCATCATGCCTGGTAATTAGTAAAAGCTAGATAAATGATTGCTGAATGACGGAGACTGAGGAAATTTGAGGTGGGATAAAATATTGGTTTATAAACATATTCTTGGTATTTTATTCAGATGAGTATATTAGTAATTGGGATTAATATACAATTAATATAAATATATATATATTTATATTATGAAACTTTTTAATTCAATCTAGCAAAATATTATGTCTGAAATTTTGATTTTTCTGCTTTTTTCACTCATGCACATTTATGGTGTTGTTTTATGTCTTGTTAGAGAAAAATGGTACAGTACAAGGTTCATGATAATATAATCTGCATATGAAAATATATCTTGCAAAAGCAATGTATTACCATCTGTGCTTCACTTATAATTTCCAAAGAAATTACTACCCAATTTCCAGAATTACCTTATTTCTTTAACCAACATGTGTTTTATGAAAGCAGATTAAGGGTTGGAAAACATTTCTGAATTCTTTCCAGAAACCACCATGTTTATTAGGTTTGAGCAGTAATAAAAACAAAGGCATTTAAAAATATCTTT
The DNA here is from genome assembly GCF_964341445.2 of Mesoplodon mirus. NCBI lineage: Eukaryota > Metazoa > Chordata > Mammalia > Artiodactyla > Ziphiidae > Mesoplodon > Mesoplodon mirus. The sequence goes on from NC_138992.1 coordinate 48,085,391, forward strand.
CTTTGATAGACTCAGCCACTTTGGAAAATTGAGACCATCACTGAAAGCACACATAACTTAAATTGCTCTTTTATGGTATAAGACATGTTCTCTATTATGTAAAGTTTTCTCTGAAAGAGTCTATGAATACAAAATTTATCAGGATCTACCCAATCTATAGGTATATATCACATTTTTTTCTATTCCATTTTATCTTCTTCAACTTCTTATGTTGTGGATTACTGCTACCAATAGCAGTAATAGCACTTGACATTGTTGGGTTTTGCTCAGCTGTTATTTTCCTTCCTGAATCCTTGGAGAGCCTACATTCTGGATTCCAGGGGTAAGCAATCAAGTATTTGGTTATTGATGGAAAATTGGAATTCAATGAGGAACATAACTTCCAAATAAGTGGAGACTAATTTTAAATCCAGGAGGAAATGTGAAAGCAATGTGTGCCCTTATTAATTACTAGTCACATCTGTGAATTAGAATGAGGTTTAATTCCTACATCCTTCAAGCCATATCCCAAAGGATTCACAGTATTTTGTAAGATGAAGGAGATACTTACAACACTAATCCCTTGAAAATAGGAATTGAGACCTAAGTGGATGTTTCTCTCCTGTATTTCATTACTAATAGTGAAAATGTTAGGTCCAACAAAAAGAAACACAAATCAAAACACTGACACACACACACACAGCTTAATAATCAATTCCTGCAGCTTCATAGTTGGTATGGATTTCAATGCCAGATGTTGCCTTAGGAAACTGTAACCCAAGCCCAGATGGATTGTCAAGAATGCTTATTGTATGTGCATGCATGCACATGTGTATATATAAATATGACAATAAGGTTTCCTTAGTTAATGAAATGTTAGGATTTATAAAACCACTTTATGAAAAGTCAATTAAAAACACAAATATCTTCATATATCAAGTTTCAATAACTTTCCATTTATGCTGGCTTGAATGACTGTTAATAACAAGTGGACTGATGGTTGGTCTAGTTTTGAAGTGTTTTAGCATGGTCCTCAGGCTTCTTTTTATTTTTCCTTTTCTTTCTTCCTTATCAAAATATAGAATGCCTAGAAAAGTGTCTATCACATAATAGTTGTTCATCAAACATCAGCAAACAGAACTTGGAATAACTAGGGATGCTTTATATAAAGAGGGGATTTGAAGAGGGGGCATCCACTGGCCTGAATTTAAATCCTAAGTTTACTTATATTATGTAGTTTTAGATAAATTGCTTAAACACTGAAACTTATTTTGCTTTGCTAAGTTACCTATTCTATAGAGAATAGGATAATAGTGCCTATCTCATAAAGTTTTGAGAATTAAATGAGATTTAAAAATATACATTGTACACTTTAAAATATGTCCAGTATACCTTTATTTATATGTCCTTCAAGTTCAAAGAACATGGGTGATGCTCACTTTAAAAGGAATGGATTAAAATTTTTAAAAAGTGTTTATTCTTATTGTCATTTAAATCATGATATTTTGAAGAAAGAGCAATAGCTAATTAAATTGGATTTTGTTACTCTAAGGTGTTTTTAATTGATAATGGGTTTGATTAGATAGGGGCTCACTTCCATTTCAAAGCTACTTTATTTATTTATTGTTATTATTTTTAACATTTTTATTGGAGTATAATTGCTTTACAGTGGTGTGTTAGTTTCTGCTTTATACCAAAGTGAATCAGTTATACATATACATATGTTCCCATATCTCTTCCCTCTTGCATCTCCCTCCCTCCCACCCTCCTTATCCCACCCCTCTAGGTGGTCACCAAAGCTACTTTAAACTTTCATCAATCACCAACTTTTAGAGTTGTCTTTTTAAAAAAGTAGGTCATTTTGGGAAGGGGATTAGTTTAGATCAACATCAGTTAAATAAATAGTGAGGGGACACAGTGAAGAGAGAGAAAGTAGTAAGACATGAATTCTCAGAACCTAGAAAACTTTTAGTGTTAGTTGTTTTAACTATTTTCTTAATCTACTTAAAATCATCTATGGCATATCTTATGATATAACCAAAATTGTAGTTGTGGTATTTAATTTACTTTTAAAGTCTTCTATTTGTAGTTTTCATAGCTGAGTGTTCACTACCTGGTGTTCATGGAATTCTAGAGAGTGAAGTAGATAGACATCAGGGCACTGTGAACTCCCTGAGGTCATATGTAGTGTTTTTATATGTGTATATTCCAGAGGTTCTTTCTTCAGATTCTCAAAGAAATCCAAAACCACCATCAACTAAGAGTAAAAACTATTGTCACTGTGTGTTAATATAAAAAGAAAATAATAATATTTAGATTAAAGTAAAAAAGGTTTATAGTTTTTTGTTAATTTTTAATATATAAACATAATTTCTAATTAAATGCTAATATTTTCCACAAAGTGTTTCTATGCATATCTGATGTTGGTGATTGAAGTAAATAATGTTTATGGATTTCCACATTTGGGTTTTTATGAATACCAGTGAAGGAAAAATTGTTTAGTAATCTAGATGATAAATAAAACCTGTTTTGTGAAGACCTCAGAGAGCAATCTTTTATGACTTACAGCTTTACTTTTCCCAATCATATGATTTCTGTTACATATTTAACTTTCTAATATTTATTGATTTTTAAAAACCTTTCTGCTTACTGGCAATTTAAGTACATAATAATCAGTATTATGTCAAGACTGCTTTAGCTAAGATAGTACTAGTACCCAATGCTGATGGTTCCTCACCTGGTGTTCACAGCACCTTAGAGAATTAGGTATGTAGACATCAGGGCACTGTGAACTCTATGAAGTCAAATGCAGTATTTGAACATTAGTATTTTCTTAATATCTTTTCTTCAAATTCTCAAGGGAGTCCATAAGAACCCCCCCAACAACTAATAGTTAAAACTACTAAGACTGTGAACTAATATGAAAAAATATATATATATAGTAACAAATTAAAAGAGGTTTAAAGGATTTTGTTAACTTCTAATTTACAAATATAATTTCTTATTAAATGTTAATATTTTCAACAAAGCAGGTAATTATTTTAGAATAATTCTTACTTAATAACTATTGATTTTGGCTTTCAAGGTACTATTTTCAGGAGGCAGTATCCATTGTGCAATGGAAGGAGAATGGACTTTATACTGAGGTAGACCTAAGTTAAAAATAACACCTCCTCAAAATACTAACTGTGTATAACTTTAGGGAAATTGTTTAACATTTCTGAGTCTGTGTCTTCATGTATAAACTAAGACAGTAACTCTTACCTAGGACTGTTGGTTGGAGAAGTAAAGATAATATTTATAAAGCTTATGGTAAACATTAAGTTCTCTAAAAATGCTAATTGTTTTTTACATTTTAAAAACTGCTATCTATTGGAAATACAATTTTATGTTTTTAATTTTCTCTCACATTTCTGTTTTTAATCAATTTACCTGGAATATTAATTTGAAATAAAAAATGTTACTAATGATTATTCTCTAAAAATCTAGGCTTGGCCTCCCCTTGGACTTTTTATTCTCACCTTCAGCTTTTATTAATTTGTTCACTCCAAGTATAGTTTTCTACTTAATTAAAGAGAGAGAGAGCTTTAGTTTGCCTCTACCCCAGTCTGGAAAAGTTCGTGCCTCCCTGCCTCCTCACTCTAAGACACTAAATTTACTTTCTGGCCTCTGGTGAAAGCAGGGAGTGAACAAAGACCCTTAGACCAAAGCCCTGAAGTGCCTGTCCAAGGCGTTAAATCCTTCTACAGAAAGAAAGATCTTTCTAGTTTACTTCTCTCATTATAGTCTATTATTGTAGCTTCCAGTAGCTATTGGTTTTGGCATACAGCAATACTGCTAGATTGAGGAGGACTTTAAAATATTTTAGCCACATCCATAGTAGAATATATGCTTATGTCCCTATTTTCTTTAAAATTTGACCTTATTTTTGAACTGACTTCACACGTCAAGTTAAACAAGGTTTTATTCACTGGAATCGGATAATTTCTTCAGTTCTTGAATATTTAAGGGAATTTTTTCCTATTCTACTTATGTAAGCAAAATGTGAGTAAAAATGGATATCCAGCATAGGTTATGGTTACTTCTATATCCAGAAGGTGGTAAACAAGTAAGGTGTCATGATTTGGTGAACACTGTTCTTTCTTTATTAATTTGGGATTGATGTTTAAATTCAATATGAAATGAATCAGGAATTCTCATTCCTCTCTCACTGTTTTTTGCCTTAAAGTGTTGTGATTTCATATTGTCCCTCACAAGTGAGATGGGACTTTTGAACTATTGTTAGATAATTAAATTTAATACATGTCTACAAGGTCATAAAACCCTTGAGGTGGAAAATATTTAGACATGGAAATATCTTCATTAGACATAGACTTGAGGTCAAAATTTAAGATTATAATCACTGAGATGTGTATGTATATGTGTATTTCCTCTTGGAGTCATGATTCAACATTTGCTAGTGTTTACAGTGACTTTTCAGAGCACAAACTATTGCAAATAATTAGAAATGACTAGTTTTTAAGTAAGATCTAAAAGAAAATGTTTAGTGTGAAATGACTAGCACTATTGCAAAAAACACTTCCTATGTGTGTGTGTGTGCATGTGTGCGTGTGTGATATATATGTATTTTATTTCTTCAAGCTTTTGAAATCTATTGCTCTTTTATTTTCTTCCTTTTTTATAAAATTTTCTTCCTGACAACAGTCATCTGATGTGAGAATTGTTTTGATGATGTGCTTTACGGGTCAACTATGTGTGCTATTACAACCATTTTCTATTTTGCTAGCTTTTGTAATAGCTTTAACATTTTCTTTTCCTTGATGAACAATGTATAAATTTTAGATATATGAAAACATATGAAGAAGAAAACAAACGTGATCCATGTTCCTATGACCTATATTTTCCTTATATTCTTTTTTCTCTGTGATCCCTTATCACTCTTATTCATCCATCCAATGTGTTTCTCTCTCCAAGCTATAAAATCTGATTGGAATGTTCTCCCCTATGCCTGTCTCCCAGTTGTGTGACTAGCGCATACTTGTCAGGTATCAGCTTGAACCTCTTTGTCCCCACTCCCCACTGTATGCATGAAGGGCCCTACCTTTTCTCTACCTACAAGTTGAAATTGTCCTGCTTTTTGTCTGACTCTTTCTTAGATCTGTGAGCTTCTTAGTGAGGTAGAAAACACTGGAAGAGAATGATCTTAGAGGAAAATTAGGAGCTTGATTTGGAATGTGGAGTTTGGGGCATTTGAAGGGAATAAGAAAGCAATTTATAATACTTATTTAATCTTGACAAAAAGTTTTGGCTGGACTGTCACATATAAATATGTGAGTTTGGAACGCATAGGTAGTAACCAGAGTCAAAGGCATGGTGAAGCTTACCTGTAAGGGAAGGGGAAAGTATATTAGGAAAACAGGAGAAGACCTAGAGAGGAGCATTCAGGGGCTCTTACAGTGATTGGCTTTGTGTAGCAAAGAATATACAAAGGATATAGAAAATAAGCAGCTGGAGGGACAAGAAGAAAGCAAGGAATGTACGGGGCTGGGGAAGTAAGGAGAGAAGTTTATTGAGGAGGAAGAAGTGGGTAACATTTAGACATGCTTTTGAGAAGTGGAAAGAGCTCATTGAATTCTTCAGTATGGACCACTATTGCTCACTAATTGAAATTATCTTGGAAGAATGATGGTGGTGCTCTAATCCTGACTGGAGTAAGTTAGGAGTAAGCAGTTGTTGAGAAAATAGATACCATAGAAATAGGAAGTTGGCTTTGAAGAGAAAGAAAGGTTATCACTGGAGGAGGATGAGATGACAGTTCTACATTTTTTTAAGTGGCAGATGCTTAAGTATGTTTAAAAGCCATTGGAAAAAGTTCTAGAGATGGACAGTGGTGATGGTTGTGTGACACTGTAAATGACACTGAATTGTACACTTAAAAATAGTTAAAATGGTAAATTGTATGGTATGCATATTTTACCACAACAATAAAATTTTTAAAAAAGAAAAACAGGCATTGGAAGGATCCAACTGAGAGGCAGAGGTGAAATATACAATAAAAAGAAGAGATAATCAAAAGTTTTGTTTCCAAATAAGGCAGCAAGGAGTTGGGACTAACATGGTTAGAGAGATTTCCCTTCGGAAGCAGAAATAGTTCATCTTTCATAAGTGAGAAAATGAACGACTTTTCGTGGAGTAGTTTGGATTGTATTGTCTAAAAAGCCTTGGGGATAAAGTAAGATGGTAAGAAAGATAAAAAAAATAGTCCTTGTCCTTCCTAGAATTTATAGTTTGTCAGGGAGACAGACAATTAAAAAAGAAATAACAATAACATATGCTAAATGTTGTGGTAGAGAAAATAAACCAGTTATGGGAGCCTATTAACAGAGGCACGGTAGAGACTATCAAGAATGAGCAAAGTTCACCTGGAGCAAATAACATTTAACTTGCAGCCTCATGGCTAAGTAGGAATTAGTTAGGGGAAACCAGGACAGGGAAGAGTGTTTCTGACACAGAAATTAAAAAAAAAAAATAGAAAAAAGGAAGTAGCCTTAGGAAAAGGTGGGAGTTTGAAACGTTCGAGAAAGGAATTAAAGCAGTGTTTAGTTGGCAGGAGTGGAATTATTTTAGGAAGACTTGATGCAAAAACTTGATCTGTACGGAGAGGCACATGGTGAGTAACGGCACTCTGCAGCATTCTGGACATATCCACTGTCTGTCATCTACTTCTCAGAAGCACTTCCCAGTGTTTACAGACCACAGTGCTTGTCTTCACTTGGCTTTAAGGAGACAACAGGTTGTATTGAAAAGAGCACTGAATTAGGAATCTTCAGACCTACATCTAGTACTGTCTCTATCATTCATTGCTTACAAGGCCTTGGGCAAGTTATTTAACTTCTGTCTTAAAGTCAATATCATCATTGTAAATGGGAGGAATTAAGTTATATGATCTTTCAGATACTTCTAACTAAACAGTTCTTCATTATTTTTATTGTTATTTTTATAATAGGCTAGATATGCACATATGCAGTATGTACCACATTGATAGTAAAAGCCAAGTATTGACAGAAATTATTCAAGAGCTGTTTACCTATGTCTGTGATACATAAGCAGCATTATTTGTAAAAGCTGTTAGATTGGTGTGATAAAACACTGCTTTGTGTATTTTGAGGGTTAACAGTACTGGGCTGCCCTGGATAACATAGAGCCAGTGCCTGTTGTCATTTCATGTTACCTTCACTAAAACAGATGAAAAAAGTATCTTAGTGGTGCCATCAAGTAACTTTTCTTAGAAAGTACTGCTTGTGGACAAAAGGGGATGATACTTTGGGATAAACTATTTATGAAATCCGTGCATTTATTGTTAACAGTGATCACTCCAACATTTATTTAGTACTCAAGTACAAAATTATTAGTACCATTACATGCTTTGAAAAATAATTATAACACTCTGCTTTAGTACTGTTAATGTAAAATAAAAAATAATAATAAAGAAGGAAAGAAAGATAAGCAAAGGAGGGATATGAGTACAATGTTTCTGTGTATAATAAAATTTGGCCACAATTATAATCGAATCCAATATAATCTTAACCCTTGTTATCTTTCAACTCCCACAGTGAAACAGAACCAGTGGAACTCCATTGAAGAGGACTTATAGTGTTTATTAAATGATCTACTTCAGTATACCCAGAATCTATTGCCATTTGAGCTGGGGACAGAATACTATGCATAAGAGATGCTTAGTAGTTAAAGGTGATGAATAAATGCCTCTATATCAGAATTCCATGTAGATACCACATAAAACATTCAATCCAGTAATGTAAAGGATGTTTTAAAATTAAGATATTTATTAGTATCATACACTGTAATAATAGATTACAGTAAGACTGTATGGTCTTTTCAAAGAATGCCAAGAAGATTTTGACAAAGTAACTTCCACAACTGTTTATTTTTAGAAAACAATAAAAAAAACCTTAGTTGAATTCAATTACATGACTACCTACTTAATAACCCATTTATTTACCAGCCTCAAGAAAAATAATGTTTTAATTGAAACATTTTTAGTTAATTCAGGGGAAAATAACTGAAAAGTGATCATGTTCACTGTTGTTAATATTGTCATAGAAGCTCCAGTCAGTGTATTAGGAGAGGAAGAAAGAAGCACATACACATTAGAAAAAAACTTATGACGTATTCAACATTGTCATTGATTCCATTGAATGAATATGTATAGTTTTCTCTTTGTTATATTTTTTAACTCATTGTTTGCATGTGGAAAAACTCTGAGTGTTTTAATATTAATTCCTTACTGATATCTGTTAATAGTTCTTTAAAACAAAATGCGTATATTTTTATTACCAAAGAACAGGCAGGAATTATTTGTACAAAATGCAAAAACCCTTCCATAGGACATAAACAAACTTGTGGATGTGTGGTGGTCTGGACAGGGGAATATTTAGGAGATACTCTCAGAAATTTCCAGAGCAAATGAGTAGACATTTTTGAGACAAAGAAGGATTCCTAGATTGATAGTGTAACATGGATAGGTTTAAGAAAACCAAGTCTGGAAAAGTACTGGCTGTCCATCCTATGATGGGCATCCTTGCACAGTGCTGCTCAAAAGGCTCAGGTCAGGTTCTCTGTGTTATACAGAGTCAGATCTCTGAACTCTAGGTCTAGGCAAATGCATTGATTAAAGGCCCACATGTGACTGCTACAGGCTTCCTGGTTAAGAGCTATTGACTGGAAGGATCACCAGCCTGGGGGTCAGTTGGCTAGGATTCTAATTTGATTGTGATACTACAAGCTTCAATGGTCTCAGTATCCTTCTCAAGGCAGCCAAAGCATTGTTACTCCTTTGCCATATCAAGTTTGCTTTAGGATCAGTTTGAAAATGTTTTTCACCTTCCTCTGAGCCTTCCACGGGTGTTTTGGCAAAGAAGCAGATTGGGATGCTCTCTTACCCTTGAGAGCTCTCTCTTAAGTCTTGTGCTGACTGTCTACTCTTTCCTGTGGGCCAATAAAGTATTTTTATATTCCTTTTTGACTTTTTAGATGAGTTTAAGATGGATCCTAACATAGTATAAATAAATTCTTAGTTAAAACTGTATAATTTGTTTTGCTTTTTCTTTCAATCATCCTTAAAATGTATTGAAAGGAGAATGATTTATAATTCTATCTGAATAGATAACCAGAGGAATTAAGTTAAAATTTGAAATTCTAAAGACGTATCCTTTGATCCAAGGCTTGCACTCTTTGGCCTTGCTGTATTTATGACTTTCAATTCCTGCTTTGGAGTGAAATTTCATCTTTATTACTTTGTGTTCTTCTGATTTCATGTGAAGTTGGTTAAAGAGAACAGTGAATTGCTGGTATGTTAAAATACTGGGCAAAATATCATAAGACTCTAGGGATTCAGAAAAGCAGAAAGTAAATTTTAAGAAAATGTAATGATCTCCATAACTTAAATAATTTACATGTTCAATTTTTAATTTTTAGTGTACAGATTTCAATAAAGCTGTAAAAATTGGTTTAATACAGACTGAAATTTGTTTATTATTAAATGATATATTAATATTAACTCTAGTTAATAATTGTAGTGATCTTCAAAATTTTTGATCAAGTATTTTAAGGATTAAATTTTTTGAGCATGGCTCAATTTTTATTTTATTTTACTTGGTTATTGATAAATTATATTCATTGACTGAAGCATACCCAAAATAGAAGTAAAAACGAATGATATTTAATAAATCAGTAAGGAAAGAAGTTCTAATATTTTATTCCATCTCCCTGGTAGATTATCTTCCACATTTCCTGTGATGAATAAAGTTTCTATTATAGACCAATATCTTATTACATCAAATCTCCAAATTCCATTTTAAGTCTGAATTTCAGTAGAATTTTTCCTCAAAAAAATCCGACAAAAGTATTTTCTATTTATCTGTCATCTCTCTGTGTCTAACTATAATGAAATATTCTATTGTCCACTGAACTCACATCTTTTTTTTTAATTGAAGTATAGTTAATTTACAATGTTGTGTTACTCTCTGGTGTACAGCAAAGTGATTCATATATATATATATATATATATATATATATATATATATATATATACACACACACATATACTTTTTCATATTATTTTCCATTATGGTTTATTACAGGATATTGAATATAGTTCCCTGAGCTATACAGTAGGACCTAGTTGTTTATCTATCTCGTATATAGTAGTTTGTATCTGCTAATCCCAAACTCCTAACTTATCCTCCTCTTTCCCCTTTGGTAACCATATGTTTGATTTCTATGTTTGTGTGAACTCACATCTTAAGACATAAACCTGAATCTCTTTTTTTAAAAAAACATATAGAGGCAGTATTTTGGTAGTTTTAGCCTTTAGCCATTTTTTTTACTTGATTATAGCAGCATGCATGGGTAGGGCTGTCTTTGTTCTATAGATAAATATGTTTCCTTTTTTCGTGTCAATACACAGAAAAATAAGTTTTGCTGATGTGGTTTCAGCTTTAGAATACTTTTCAGAAACATGGCAATCCTCTATATGGAGAAAAAAATGCATGAATTAAGTGAACACAGCCAGATTTCAGTACTAATTTCAGGATATCTTTCTTAAATTATGAGACAAGTAGAAAGAAAACAGAGCAGACCATATGTGTACAAATTGTGCTTCTTAAAACAGATGAAGTTTGGCTTTTTATTAACTGACTGTTTTGTAAAAGCACAGGCAGATTCTTCAAGATTATACATGGATGGAGACTCTGCTTGGTAATGAGAGATGTGGCAGAGGTGTGGGGAGTGTTGGGGAGACCACTGAATTCTGAACCACTGAGGTTCATCTACCCCTGGGGACCCCCTGTTAATTTCTGCTGCCACTAACCTTCCATCTTCTGGGCATTACACTTCAGTCCAGGCAGTTTTATACTTCTTACCTACAAGTACCATAGCTCACTAATGCCTCATCATGTTTCACTGAAGACTTTGTTGCTTATTATAATTCTTTTTAGATGGTACCTTCTACCTTCTAATAGTAAGAACGTGTGGCAAACAGGTCTCTGTTTTTTGTTTTTTCCTCTTGATTACCAAATGCAATGGCCACTTTTATGGTGAAGTGGTGGTTGCCCCTTTTGCAGCTGTAATTAGTGATGTCCAAGGAAACTCCTGCCCACAACTTTGTGAGGTTGTTTTTACAAACCTTTCTGTATCTACTCCTACATGAGAACAATGCAGTGGGTGATCCAAACTCTCAAAACTTTCATACAATGTTCTTTGATGTTGTCCTAAAACCTCTGAAATGTTTTCAGAAGGATATTATCTTGCCATGGAGTACTGTCCTTACTTAATACTAGACCACTTCTGCCCAATCTAAATATAATGCAAGCTTCACAGGTAATTTTAGACATTCTGGTAGCCATGTTAAAAATGTAAAAATAAACAGATTGAATCTATTTAAATAATATATTTTCTTTAATGCAGTATACCCAAAATATTATCATTTCAACATATAATCAATAAAATATTATTAATGAGATAGTTTCATTTTTGTCCATTGCTTCAGTTTTTCAATTTTAAAATGTGGTACTAGCCACACTGCAAATTCTAAATAGCTACATGTTTCTATTACCTGTGTCACATGTAATGGACAGTGAGCATTAGACCAATAATTCACCCTGTATGTATTTCCCTTCTTTAATTATATGTAGCTATGTTATCCATGCAAATACACACTAGTTTGGATTACATGATGTCCCCCAGATAATAAAGCAATGCTATTCCAAGTAGAATCTTATAAAATCTTCTAAAATTGCTTTCTAAAATGTGAAAACTCCCCCACTCCAAGGCAATCATTTGTTTCTACCAAATCACAGATATGATTCTTGCATTATTCTCCCATTTTAGGTCAAACAGTGAAATTTCACAATTTATACTAAAGTCTCTTCATGTTCTCATTAAAAAAAAAAAAACACTTTAAAAAAATGTTTGGCTATGCCTCCTGGCATGTGGGATCTTAGTTCCCCCACCAGGGATCAAACCCATGCCACCTGCAGTGGAAGCACAAAGTCTTAACCACTGGACTGCCAGGAAAGTCCCTTCATGCTCCCATTTTTAAAATATTCTGAGCCATCTAGAAGAGTTTCACTTATGTACCTTTTGGAGCCTGAGTCATTTCTTCAGCTATAACCTTGGCATATGTTCCAACAGTAATTTATATAACTTCTACAAGTACTTCTAAGACTGAATACCCTTAACCATATGTCTCTTATACTTCCCATCACATCACAGTCCTAGGGAATTAGCAACCTGCATGAAGATACTGTAGCACCAATGTTGCAATATACCCAGGTCTCAGGACCAAACATGTCCACTGCAGCAGTTTAGGACCCAATCACTGTACAGTGGCATTTCCCACGTGGTAGATGTGTTCTCACAACCCATTACAAATCTTATATTTTAGACCCACGTAGTGGGACTTAGTGTCACCTGGGGGATCAGGGTAAACAAGGGTATCAAAAGAGCCAAAATTATAGGCTTCAGGATTTTATCTTGAGTGGTGATGGCCTAAAAACTATGAGACCAGGAGGAAGAGCAGATTTAAGGGATCGGTGATAACTATTTGTATTTGTCCTTTCTGGGCGTTTCTTTCAAATATTTTTAGGCATTTTACCTGCCATGTACATGTAACTAGGTACATGTAACCAGCATTAGCATCTTACTCAATGAAGATGTTTAATAAATTTGAGGGAATTCAATGCAATCAATTGTGCTGGGAAACATCTTATAAATACCCTTAAGATAACAGCACACCAAATATCACTGTGTGAGTGACTGCCTACCAGAGAGTAAGGATAAAACTGTCTTCTTAACTTCTCAAAACAAAAACAAAAGTATCATTCTGAGAATGCACTGGGACTGATATTGATGACATAAAGCTATTCTTATAGTTGAAAAATAAATGTGTTGAAAATTATTGTTTGTGTTGTTGGTCATACACATAGTACAGTCCTGATAGTGGATCATAAATTCATTCCATGTCAAATCTACCATCTAAAGTGTAGCCAATTTTATAACATATCCCTTAGTAATAGTTAAGCAAACATGATCACCCTTACGGTTTACAATGTTGCTTTCCAGGCTGGATAAATATTAGTTCTCAAGTAACCAATTCATCTGCCTGGCACACAATTTCAGCCCTGGTAGATCAGGAAAGAGAAGGATGATACATGTTTGTTTCCAGTATGCTATCTCTGGAAGAAATCTGTGAATCCCTTGATTAGAATCTTCCTAAAGCTTAGAAGAATTTCTTCCTAATAGCACACCCGGGTGTAGATGTATATCTGAAGGCTCTGGGACTTTGTCTGAATAGCCTGAATAGAATATTCATAATTAAAGGGATTCGAAGAAAATATTGTTAATCTTAGTGACAAATTAAATATATAGCAGAGATACATCCACAGTAATTAATAATGAGCCGCTGAGCTTTTCACTGCTTTTGCTCATATTCAAAATTCCAAATGTTTTGAAGTGGGAATAAAAAATTAAAAATGTAAAAGTTGAACATCTTTAGTTTTATTTTGGTGGCTTAAGGATAGTTAGTTACTATGTATTGCATATGTTCTTTTGCCTAAAGCAGATTTATTTCACTATTCTTTTAAACTGTGTAATGTAATTAAGATGTTTTAACTTTATTAATATTCAATAAACAGAAAAGAATCTATTATGGTGAAAATCTTATAAAGTGAAAAAATGTTTAGCCAACCATAAAGATAACTGCTTTAGTTTAGTGCATTACTATTGAATATATGTGATTTAATACATTCAACTGAATCATTATTTATTATTCTTTTTCTTAAACATGGAAGCAGAAAGAATGAGACTTGACCTAATTAACATTGAATTCATTGAACCAATGTAGAATGATAAATGAAACTTACAGGGGTTGTCATATTTATAATTTAGAGATGGGGAGTGGTAATCTCTTCAGTGACAGGTAATTACCAACCCCTAAGTAGTATTGGGTAAAATAATATGAATCAAAATGACTATTTTATATATTTTCCTTCATGATATAAGACATGGACTCCACGGACTAGAAGCAAGTATTGTAAATCCTATTTAAAGGAAAACTTAAAAATATTTTCTTTGAAATCACAGGTAACTAAATTTTGTCTTCAGTTATTTAGGATAGCTCTTCCCTGGAATTTTCCAAGAGATTGAATGGAACATTTGCATAAATATAAAGCAATGCATTTGAACGCAGGAAGCAGAGAATTACTTTCATATCTTATTTAAGCTTTTGTAGAGACAGTAGAATTATCCTCAAGGGAAATGAGTAACACTCGAGACCAAAGATGCAGCAGACCATAGAATATTGGCTGAATATTAAAACACATATACATGCACATGCATATATAAACACATTTTAGCACACATTTAAACACATACAGACACACACATTTATACTTTTAGAGGTATAAGAAGCTACATAAACTCTTGCAATATAAGCTGTACCTTTGTTGTGTCTGCGTCACACGTTGGTACCTCACTGTTGCCATTATTTCTTAAGATAATTTTCATGGCTTGATCCTCTGTATTCACTTCTAAATTATTTAAAATTTATTTGCTTAAAATTTTAATTTTTTACATGGTTTAATTGAAATATTACATGATCTGAGTTATACCAACCTTTAAAAAAAGTTGTGTGCACTGGATTTTAGAAACATGATTTGAAATTGACAACTAGAAAACGGGAATATCTATGGCATCATTACAATCCTACTGTTTGTAAAAGGATTGGTAGGGCTGTTAGTTGATTTTATGAAGGTCAGACATGAGGACATCAGATTCATAGCTTACAAGAATATGAGGTTAGATTCCTATCTTACCTAAGAAGAAAATAAACACTGCTATGTATTTTTCAAATGTTGACAATGACATTATTTATAATGTTGGTGAGCAGTGTTCTCTGGGATTATTATTGCAACTATGAGCATGAATAAAAGGACTCTTGATACAGTTTATTAGACCCAATTCTCATATTTTAATATTAAGTAATGTATGGCAAGGACTGAATAGGACCAGAGGGATTCTGAACAAGATGGTTAATCTATATTGGAACTAAAAAAGATTATCAATAACCAGGCGTAATCTATCTTAGTCTTAAAGATATTAAGGAATGGCATTCCATAACTACTTAGCCATATTCTACAATTATTCATTAATTAATACATAATATTTTTATTCCAGATAATCTCATATTTGTTTAGCATATCCATCATAACTTTTTATTTTATTTTTTTAATTTTAATTGTTAGCTGTGGTTCCTTTGGATCCTTATCTAGGTTCACAGAAAATAATGAGAAGATTGACCTACAGTTTCAATTGTCGTAATTCCTTTTCAGAAATGGCACTATAAGGCTAAATTATTTATATTCTTATCTGTTGTAGATGTTTAACTTCCTCTCAGATATCTTGCCTAGCTAATCATTGCTTTAACTATAGTGACTTTTATTGTTTACGCCTTAATGTGACTCTTTTTCTAGAAGACAATACTTTTTTTTGTAAGGATAGATCAGAGAATTGGGAAATGATGAAAAATATGGCTTTATGTGCAAATATTTTTTTGGTATGACTCTCTGACATGGAGCACTCAGAGATGCAGCAAATATCAATTTCCTTCCTTTCTTCAAGATCACAAGAGAAGGAGTCTGGTCAGACTCATTTACCTTTCACAGGATTAACATTTAATTATTATAGATAGAATCCTCTACATCTGGGCAGTGTGCCTGATGGAATCTGTTTTCAAGTGAATTTGCATGTTGTCCATTGTTTCATTTCCATACATTTATTCAACACATTTTTTTTGGCATCTATTTTATGCCAGGAACAGTAGTGGGTACTCGAGATATAAATCTAAATAAGACAGAGCCTCTTTCGCGGAGGAGTTTTCCCCTTCTGTTGGTAAAAGCAGGTGAAGGTTCACACTCACAGTTCAATGAGAAATGCAAGCATAGCAGTGATCCCTGGGCTTCAGGAGCTCACAGGATTTAGGACCAGGCTCTCATCAAAGCAAGGTTCTTTACTATTTAGCTATTCAAAGCAAGAAAGACACCTTTTTTTCTGGAATGATTTATTTGAAGCCAGCCTTGTAGAAGAGATTGAGCTCTGGAATTCCATTATAGTTTTATTTCATTTGATTTGTCTAAAAGTGTGGAATCATAGGATCTTGTTTCTTAGTCTCTGTGAAATCTCGAGGTCAGATAGTCTAGGCTTCCCTTTAACATTCCTGACGTGTTCACTTTTGGTGATCATTGCTCCCCTTACTGCGTGCTTACAAAACATCTCTGCTAGAATTTCACTAGCAATCAATGCTCACTGGTCTACATTTTTGAAAATTCATCTCCTGCCAACCTTTTCTACATAGGTTTCACAATTGTATGCCTCTAGGTTTAGGCTGCTTTCCTGCTTTTTGTGACAACACAGATATCCATCATAGTTATGTGATCACATTTACCTGCAAGTTATTCCATTTATTAGATATAGATATAGGCATAGAATTATAGATATATAATATTATACAATATTAATTATTATATTCCCCAGAATATAATTTGCTTGGATTTAAAGATAACTGTGAGTTTAAAAGTGAGTTCTTAGTCTCACTTTTCTATCTCTCTTAGTCATGTTTGTTCTTTCACTGTTTACAGTGTTTTTTTCTTCATAGAGAAGTAGAAACAAAATAGAATTTAAGTCGTTTTGATCTTGCACATATGTTTCAAGCACTAAGCTATATCTTCTTTTTTTTATTTTTCTTATTCTGGCATGACTTAATAGCATGTTCTCCTTTTGTGAGATTCAGAAGATTATTGGGGATTAATGGTTATGATCTTGGTGATGATGGTGTGATGCTATAAATAATGATAATGCTACCCCTAATATGACAGCCCTTATGATGATAACAATGATAATATTACTCCTAATATATACACTCTCTCATTTAGTTTCCATAAAAGCTTTATGAGGAAGGTATTATCTCCATTTTATAGATGGACAAATTGAGGCCTTTAAATACCTCTTAAGTTGCTGAGCTAGTGTTCATATCCAGCCTTCTGTAGACCCAAAGCCACGTTTATAACCATAGTGCAACATACAGATACAAATTTTACATATTTAAACAAACTTTTATTATCTAGCTAGTTCCTTTGTATTTGTTTTCTGTCTGTCCTTCTTACCACTTCACTTTTAATATTTCAACATTTTTTTGTCTGTGATTCTCAATTTTCAGATAATTTACATTTTAGCGGTATATGTGGTCTTAATAAAAATTTTTATCTGGAACTTTGAGAATCAAGTTTTCTAAGGTCTGAGTCCATGACTGATAATGACTGATGTGCCATTCATTAGCTCATAATTAAATAAGTTTCTATCAAGATTCCCCCTGTATGCAGTTCACTAAAACATTTTTTGGTTAGAGTCACATATAGAGATAAACACCTTTATTTGCTTCCCTAATCCAAGTTATGGAAGAATGGCACAAAGTACATCAAGAATCAGGAGTCCATCAGTGTTCTTCCATAGTAAAATAGAATTCTAGTAAGTCAGAAGTAGTTGAAGTTCCTCATAGGTCTCTTTTATGTCAGTTTTGTAATCCATAAATTATCACTTATTTCTTCATCTGATTTGATAGTCTTGGTATACTCCTCCATAGAATACTGTATTTTTCCTCGTTCATCTTATGTTAAGTTCTCTTGGAACTTAAATGATATCCTAAGTCCAATTCAAGTGTGCCTACTTTACTTTAGTCTCATTTGTTTTGTATTCATACATCTAACAAATGTCAGGTACTCTACCAGGTCCTATATATACAGAGAGGTAAATAAGGGAGATGTCCTTACTTATTCATCTTTCAAATAGTTGCTGGAATGTCTGGAACTTGTTTGGATTCTGATTCGAGTAAGCCAACTCTTTCTAGGAACTCTGCTGGGAAAATAATTAATTATGTAAGAATAATAAGGTTCTATGAGTGTTAAAAGAGATACCAGCAGACTGTGAAGGCACAAAATAGCTTTAGCTTACCTAGGCTTTTAAGGAAACATTCTGAAGGAAATGACAATTGGTCTGACACCCGGTGAAATGTATGTGTTGCCTTTAGATGTTCATTTTGTGTCAAGAACTTTTTTATAGGCTTAGGCCAGGCATATATTAATTCAATAACCATTTCATCCCTATCTCTATTTCTGACTGCAAGGAGTTTCTCTGATTCTCAGTGTTTATATCTATAAAATGTGCATAATATATTGTAAATATTCAATGAGGTATCTGTAAATGTTTTTGTAAACTATACATTGACTTTAAGATAATTTCTCTTCTTATGCTTCTAATTATATGTAAGACACTGTATGGGTTGCAGTGGGCATACAGTAATTGCAGACCCTGTTCTCCAGTTCCTGCACAGGTTACCCACTCTTCTTTATTTTTCTCCCTGATATTTAGACAAGTGATCTGATAAACTCTGTAGGAAATTTGAAAGTGGAATTATAACATTAGATGTCCCAAATTCATTAAAAGTGCTTTATTGGCTGCATTACTCGTCTGGTTTTCAGTTTCCTACTTAAGATTTATGTCATTTTAATAATCCTGTTATGCATTTATTCAACACATATTTATTAAGACCTTCTATGGGTCACCATATTGGATTCTGAGTATATGGTACTATCCTTTGCATTAAGAAACTGGTTTTGAAGGCAGTGCCATCCCCAAAGGGTTGATGTGCTTGAATGTGAACATGAACCTGTCAATTTAATTCCACAACAGCAGTGGTAAAGATGCTATATACTTGATTCTAACTACATAAAAGAAACAAGAGGTAAAATTTTTTTATGTCTGTGTCTAATAGTTATTCTAGTGTCAGTGAACATGTGAAACATATGCATTTTAAAAGAATAGCTTGTGAAATAAACTCCTGGTATTATGTCTAGTTTTCCTTTGAATTCCACCTAAAAACTGTTCTATTTCAAATGGGTCTCGCAAGAGAATACTAAAATGTTTTAATAGGTTATAGAGCTTAGCACTGACCAGTAGTGTGGGTGCCATTCCAAGAGCTGAGTCACAAGCCAGGAGGTCCACCCTGGTCTCAGTCTTGTTTTGTTTTTCTTGATCAATTTTTGTGTGTTTCTGAGTAAATATGCATTTCTATCATCTCTCTTCCTGTTTCTCTATTTCATTACTGAGCTGGGTGCTAGGTCCTTGTCTACTTTTATCATGACTCATGCTGGTTGCCTTATGAAGTGTTTTATTATAGCGACCATACTTGCTGTTTTGCTCCTTTTGATATTTAGGACATTCACAGTGAAAGACAAGTAGTGTTTTTTATAACAGGAACATTGTTGTTTGGGCTTAAATGACATAGATCAAGCCTTTTTGATGGCTGCAGATAAAGCCTGAATGACCACTCTGTCAGTGAGTTGCACTGTTACATCAAATATTGGTCAAATCTTCTCAGGGACCTGACAGAAAGATCTGAGTGATTTTAAATTTTATTACGATGAACTAATAACTGATTAGTATTATTTTCCATGAAAAAAGTTTTAAAGGCAGTTAAATGCTAATGTTGAAACACCTTGGGGCATTACCAGTATACCCCACCCTACTTGTGGTGTGTTCTTGAGAACTCTGTGTCTCTCCCTTATCAGTAAATTCAGTGGTTTCTGTTACAACCCAGTGTCTTAGCTTCTTACACTTGAGGAACTCTGCATAGATTCCCCATCTCAAGTTACTGAAAGAAACTCAGCCTGCCTTTGTATAGGGAATGCGGCTAAGAACCTTAGTAGGTGTTCAATTTTTTCACAGTGGGGATGGAAAGAATGGAAGAATAGTAGGTGGAAATATTAAGAAAAAAAGAGCAATGAAAAGTGGGGAATTTTGGAAGAAATAGAAAAATACCTATTGACATGATGAACACAAACAATGCATTTGCATCAATGTTCATCAGATGGACAAGAAGGAAAATCTAAACCTTTGCTTAAAATCCAGATGCTTGGATGGCTAGACCAATGATTTTCTAATTGACTTCTGTAGAGAAATTGGCTTACAAAGAATAAGGGAAGTTGAGTTATTGTGGTTCCGGCCCCCACCCCCAGACCTTTAAACCAGAGGAGCCTCTATTTTATCTCTTTTATGTACTAGACTTCCTATTCCGTTTTTATTTGAGGGAGAAAAAAAGAATTGTCTGGAAAAAATGGAATGCAAAACATAGAACTAGACTACACACTCCTTGAAGTTCTTCCTTGTGTTCGTAGGCATGTTTGTTGAATAGATGAATGAATTAATTTTGGTGGAAGATCTGTTGTTTGTTGGAGATTCTAGTATATTTGGCAGGATTTTTCCATTTAATAAGAGAAAGGCTTAGTTAAATCTACCTTTTCCTACAAGTACCATATTAAGAACTGCAGTTCCTTTCCTTTAACTTTTTCATTCACATTAATATATAATGATAATGCAGTTTTCAATGTCACTGAATAGGAATGTGGTGTGAATTTTAGAACCAGTTATAGAATTTCCTTAAATATTTCCTCCTTAATTTCTGCATTTTCCACTTTTTATTTATTTTTTAATAAACTATGATGAGTTTACACAAATTTGATTCTACCAAATATAGTACAACCTAAATTTCCTCATGAATTTTCCTTTCAGGGTTTAGGAATAACATCATTTCACTATGTGCTGTATATTATAATTCTACAACCCTTAATTTTTAACATAGAAAGGAAAATTCACAACTAACTCTGAGATGGCATTCTTTTTTATGCATTCATTTATTAAGTGCCTGCTATGCACTAGGTGTTGTGTTGGCTATATAAAAGTAGGGTAGGTGTGGTTCTTAGCCTACAAAAGCTAACAGTCTGCTGTGAAGAGGTAGGAAAATTAATAAGTGCAAGTGTGTTATGTCCGCAGAGAAATCACAGTTCACTGGAGAAAGTCCTGGCTAGAGGAAAGTACTTGAAATCTGAAGTGAAAAGACTTAAATTTAAGACTTGACCACTGCTACCAGTAGTGTCTTGGGCAAGTTACTTAACCTTTTAGACTACTTTTAGTTTTCTCAGCTATAAACTGGCAATGGATCACCTCAAAAGTTTTATAAGAATTAAATGGCCATGTTTTATAAAGTGTTTTGTAATTCATAAAATTCTATAGAAATTTTAAGGGCTCTCTCCCTCTAGGCCTTCCTGTGTAAAAGAAAATGCAAGTTCATGAGGTTTCTAGGCAGGTGTCAGGTAGCAAAATGTGGAATGACTAAGAATGATATCTTAGTTTCCCACAAGTACCATATAAATTAGCACTCATCATATAAGCATCTTCTCTCTGTATACAAATTCATTTTCTATGTTCTTCCTGCTTTGGGGCCTATTTTAGAATAGTTACTAGATTCTCAACTAATGTGGTCAGGTTCTGTAAGGAAATGTATAAAGCAAAGATTTTCAGGAGTCATGAAATAGCTATTTGAAGGTAATTGCACTGATTCAGAATGACTGAAGTCCAAATGATACAATTGGTTAGAAAAAGACTGCAATATGTTACCTTATTCATACTCTAGGGCCTCCCATTAAAAAACCAAACAGTTGCTCACCTCAGGTAGGCACACTTCTTTTTATGTTTCTACAAACTACTAAGTAGATCATCTCTTAACATTAAGTGGAATTATACTACTATGAAAAATTTCCTCAAAGTTGTGAAATACCCATTTTTCCATAGTAGGAGGGAACTTGGGAGAATTGGGTGTCAGACGGGTGGAAATATGATGCCACAAAATGAATCCTGGATAAGGTGGCAGGAAACCTGTTTCTTATGTAATTATATAACAATTTCACTGCATCATCTGATCTATAAAATGATAAATGTATACTAGTTAATATTTAAAACTGCTAACAGCACTGTGATCTTATAAAAAGTTATGGAATCTCAACTTGAATTTCACTTTTTTTTTTCCAGCTGAAGAAAGTTATGTTGAAGAATAGCATATTCGGTAATAACTAGATGCTATTAGGCTGATGGATATAAACACATCTATCTATCACAGAATCAGAGAATTGGAGGGAAATTAAGACTTTATATAGTCAACTAGGTTTTAGCCAGAGGTTTGGGGAGGGAGATTGGAAGTGGGTAAGGGTGTTTTTGTTTTTCACAGTAATAGGGACACCTCTAGCATTTTTGGAGATAGTGATGCTAAAGTCTTACAATGTTTGGAATTGTCCTACATGATGAAGAATTTTCTTTTACATAATACCAACGATGTTCTATTGAAAAATACCAGTAAAGCAAGCTCTCATTTTATAAATGAGAAGACAATTCTAAGTGAAAGATAATGGTCCTGAACACTGAGCAAATTTGTGACAGACCCAGGATTCCTCTGACCACCAGGTTATACAACTCCATTTCTTTGAATTCCTAAAGCCCCTGTTGTCAGCATAGATTTGTTTTCCATCTGCTTTGGAAAACTCCACCACCAAACTTTTTGGATTACAAAAATTTGTCTAAAATATAATGTCATTTGTCAGCTTTTGGTTCTGGTTATATTACTTTCTTCCAAAGCATAAATCTCCCTGTAGTCATGGATTAGCCAAATATTACATTCTCAGAGAACAAAGATGAGATGATATGCCTTATTCACAATAGAATTGTCAGTGCATTATGCAGTTTCTGGCTTTCATAATATCTTGAATGCTTGAAACCTTAAGTTGGAAACCCAGAATGGATTTGGAGTCAAAATACCACAATGAAGAGCATGTCCCAGCTAAATTACTAGTCTATGAGCTTGTAGAGCTACTTGACCTCTTCATGACTCAGTGTCTTTTTCTGAAAAATGGAAATGATAATTTCTACCCTGACTTTGTCTACCTGAGAACTGAGTTTGAGGACTGGTAATAATGAATACTCAGGCACTTTGGTTATATTCAAATTAAACTTTTCTGCAGTAAAGTTGAAGGGTACTACTTACAGCAAGCAACTTAGGTAGCATCAGATAGGGAATGTTTGTTTAGTTTTACAGGTCTCTAATTCTATCATGGTAGACATACTTGGGGAGGGGTAATACTAGGTAATGTCCTGCCAAGTCATCAAAACCTCTTAGGGCTTTCTTGCCCTGGTATCTGAAAGTATAGCATGATTTCTTTATATGTCTGTATAAACTATGTATGATTTAGTTTGGGGGCACTATTTTTGCAATATACAATATTATAATAACCCCATGTTATATAATGCTTAGCCATCACAGAAGAGCCATATTACCACTTCTGTGTAATAATGACTAATCACTGGCATGGCAATTATATGACTGCTGTGTCCAAGGCCCAGGAGATTCTGAGCATGACACGCCTGGTGATGGCCTGAATCATATCCCAAAGGGTTGTTGTGAAAATTGAGATAATCTCCTACATATGCTTGATACTGAGATACTCAGTTTATGATGATTCTTCCTAGTGTTTACTCTAGGTTCCTAATATTTAAAACATGCAAAATATTTCTAAAAAATATGGACTTATTTCTGATAAATAGCTATTGGCTGCTTTCCTGTGGCTAGCACTGACCTAAAGTGCTATATATATATATATATATATATATATATATATATACACACACAAATACATGTATGACACTTATATATAACTATATAGTTTTGTAGGGAGGTTGTAGGCGAAAATTATATCAGTCATGCACATTACACATTTTGTAGAGGATTTGTAAGCACCAACCCCTAAATAGGTGGTGCTATGGGTTGGATTGTGTCCCTGAAAAATTTATATTTTGAAGTCTTAACCTCCATTTCCTCATAATGTGACCTCATATGGAGATAGAGTTTTTACAGAGATAATTAAGTTATAGTGACATCATTAAAGTGGGCCCTAATCCAGTATAACAGGTATCCTTATAAATAGGGGAAATCTGAACACAGAGACATGCATAGAGGGGAAATTATACGAAGAGATATAGGGAGAAGCTGGCATGTACAAACCAAGGAAAAAGGTCTGCAACAGACTCTTCCCTCAGCCCTCTGAAGGAAATAGCCCTGCCAACACCTTGGTTTTGGACTTCTAGCCTCCAGAACTATACACAATATATTTCAGGTGTTTACGCCACTCAGTCTGTGGTACTTTGTTACTTCAGCACGAGCATACTAGTATGCAGGGTGGGTGAGAATTTGTACTCACAGAACCCCTCTCTGCCATGGTTTTCCTGTAATTTAAGCCTTGCTTTAAGTAATATGCCAAAACAGTTTATATATGCTGTGATACATTTGAAAGGATAAAATGTCTTTGGAAAACTGAAGTCAGTATAGCTAAATATCCAAAAAGAAAAGACCAATTGAATTGCTTTTATAAGGAAATTACATATTTTTTTGTCTTCTATTTGTTTTTGAATATATCTTTTGAGACAATGGAAAATGACATTATGATAATGCATAAAGCAGAGTCTTTTTTTTAACATCTTTATTGGAGTATAAGTGCTTTACAATGGTGTGTTAGTTTCTGCTTTATAACAAGGTGAATCAGCAATACATATACATATATCCCCATATCTCTTCTCTCTTGTGTCTCCCTCCCTCCCACTCTCCTTACCCAACCCCTCTGGGTGGTCACAAAGCACCGAGCTGATCTCCCTGTGCTATGCGGCTGCTTTGCACTAGCTATCGGTTTTACATTTGGTAGTGTTTATATGACCATGCCACTCTCTCACTTTGGCCCAGCTTACCCTTCTGCCTCCCTGTGTCCTCAAGTCCATTCTCCAGTAGGTTTGCGTCTTTATTCCCGTCCTGCCCCTAGGTTCTTCATGACCATATGTTTTTTTAAATTATTTTTTAGATTCCATATATATGTGTTAGCATTCAGTATTTGTTTTTCTCTTTCTGACTTACTTCACTCTGTACGACAGACTCTACATCCATCCACCTCAATTCAGATAACTCAATTTCCTTTCTTGTTATGGCTGAGTAATATTCCATTGTATATATATGTCACATCTTCTTTATCCATTCATCTGTCGATGGACACTTAGGTTGCTTCCATGTCCTGGCTATTGTAAATAGAGCTGCAATGAACATTGTGGTACATGACTCTTTTTGTATTATGGTTTTCTCAGGTTATATGCCCAGTAGTGGGATTGCTGGGTCATACGGTAGCTCTATTTTTAGTTTTTTAAGGAACCTCCATACTGTTCTCCATAGGGGCTATATCAATTTACATTCCCACCAACAGTGCAAGAGGCTTCCCTTTTCTCCACACCCTCTCCAGAATTTATTGTTTGTAGATTTTTTGATGATGGACATTCTGACTGGTGTGAGATGATATCTCATTGTAGTTTTGATTTGCATTTCTCTAATGATTAATGATGTTGCACATTCTTTCGTGTGTTTGTTGGCACTCTCTATATCTTCTTTGGAGAAATGTCTATTTAGGTCTTCTGCCCATTTTTGGATTGGGTTGTTTGTATTTTTTATATTGAGCTGCATGAGCTGCTTCTAAATTCTGGAGATTAATCCTTTGTCAGTTGCTTCATTTGCAAATATTTTCTCCCATTCTGAGGGTTGTCCTTTTGTCTTGTTTATGGATCCTTTTGCTGTGCAAAAGCTTTTAAGTTTCATTAGGTCCTATTTGTTTATTTTGTTTTTATTTCCATTTCTCTAGGAGGTGGGTCAAAAAAGATCTTGCTGTGATTTATGTCATAGACTGTTCTGCCTATGTTTTCCTCTAAGAGTTTTATAGTGTCTGGCCTTACATTTAGGTCTTTAATCCATTCTGAGTTTATTTTTGTGTATGGTGTTAGTGAGTGTTGTAATTTCATTCTTTTACTTATAGCTGTCCACTTTTCCAAGCACCACTTATTGAAGAGGCTGTCTTTTCTGCATTGTATATTCTTGCCTCCTTTATCAAAGATAAGGTGACCATATGTGTGTGGGTTTATCTCTGGGCTTTCTATTCTGTTCCATTGATCTATATTTCTATTTCTGTGCCAATACCATACTGTCTTGATTACTGTAGCTTTGTAGTATAGTCTGAAATCTGAGAGCCTGATTCCTCCAGCTCCATTTTTCTTTCTCAAGATTGCTTTGGCTATTCAGGGTCTTTTATGTTTCCATACAAATTGTGAAATTTTTTGTTCTAGTTCTGTGAAAAATGCCAGTGGTAATTTGATAAGGATTGCATTGAATCTGTAGATTGCTTTGGGTAGTATAGTCATTTTCACAGTGTTGATTCTTCCAATCCAAGAACAGGATATAGCTCTCCATCTATTTGTTTCATCTTTAATTTCTTTCATCAATATCTCATAGTTTTCTGCATACAGGTCTTTTGTCTCCTTAGGTAGCTTTATTCCTAGGTATTTTATTCTTTTTGTTGCAATGGTAAATGGAAGTGTTTCCTTAATTTCTCCTTCAGATTCTTCATCATTAGTGTATAAGAATGTAGGATATTTATGTGCATTAATTTTGTATCCTGCTGCTTCACCAAATTCATTGATTAGCTCTAGTAGTTTTCTGGTAGCATCTTTAGGATTCTCTGTGTATAGTATCATGTCATCTGCAAACTGTGACAGCTTTACTTCTTTTTTTCTGATATGGATTCCTTTTATTTCTTTTTCTTTTATTATTGCTGTGGCTAAAACTTCCAAAACTATGTTGAATAATAGTGGTGAGAGTGGGCAACCTTACCTTTTCCTGATCTTATTGGAAATGGTTTCAGTTTTTCACCATTGAGGATGATGTTGGCTGTGGGTTTGTCATATATGGCCTTTATTATGTTCAGGTAAATTCCTTTTATGCCTACTTTCTGAAGGGTTTTTATCATAAATGGGTATTGAATTTTGTTGAAAGCTTTTTCTGTATCTCTTGACATGATCAAATGGTTTTTAGTCTTCAATTTGTTAATATGTTGTATCACATTGATTGATTTGCATATATTGAAGAATACTTGCATTCCTGGGATAAACCCCACTTGATCATGGTGTATGATCCTTTTAATGTGCTGTTGGATTCTGTTTGCTAGTATTTTGTTGAGGTTTTGCATCTATGTTCATCAGTGATACTGGCCTGTAGTTTTCTTTCTTTGTGACATCTTTGTCTGGTTTTGGTATCAGGGTGATGGTTGGCTCCTAGAATGAGTTTAGTAGTTTTCCTCCCTCAAAGCAGAGAGTCTTGATTCTCACAATTGATTTCTTATGTTTGTAATTTATGTAGAAGTGTGGTAGCAAAGATAATGGTGTATAAGCACTCCTCTTGAATTAAAAAACTTCAGCTTACTCCAAAATTGCCAATTACCTGAAAAGAAGGTTTTAAAAACAAGGAGTTTAAAATGCTTGCAAAGCCCAAAGAAACTCAGAAATCTATAAAGGAAACAACCAATGGCCTATATAACTGGCACTATATTGATGGAAACCAACAAGTCTGAACATGCAGATTCTGCTGAGTAGTAAGCAGTTCTTATTCCAGCAAAGAGCCTCAAGGTGTGTACTTTCTGCCTAATGGATTCAGAAACAGTAGAGAAAAAGTGGGTGGATCAACCTCTGTATCTGCTGTAGTTCCAGAAAAATGCTTTAGAATTTTATGAAGTGTAATATTGGTAGACAGTCTATATTACCATGCCAAGGTCATAGAAAGCCTTGAGAATCAAATAAAATTCAAGCACAGTCTGCAAAAAGAAATATTTTTAAAAATACTTATCTTTTCTACCTTTAATAAGTGTGGACATAGTTTTGTTTCTTTAGTCAAGCCTGTCATGTGGCTCCACACTGAAAAATGTCTGGCAGTCTTCTTTAGAGCTAAATTCAAGCAAATTTTACTATTTACTAAGAAGTTTATAGTTTTTATGTTTCCCATGCCTACCTTTTTTTTTTTTATAACATTACATCTCACTGCTGTGCATAGTCCTGAGTGTTTATGTTTTATAATTTCATTTGTTTGTTTCTGATTTTTGGTGAAAGTGGAGCTTTAGTTTCAATTGACCAGAATTCAACTATCACTTATTCTTTACCATTGAATCACTCTTGTTTTGTCCCTGTGCTAGGCACTGGGATACACAAAAAGAAGACATAGTCCTTTGTCTTAAGGGTCTCAGTCCTTAGAGGTTACTTACTTACTACCTAAGTAGTCTTGACCAGGTTACTTTCTGAATCTTCAGTTATTTTTAACCTGATAGATTTGCTTTGGGGATTAAATAATATAATGTGTGTATCATGCTAAGTGTCGTGTTCAGTGCATAGGATACACTCAGTAAATATTGTTATTCTTCTTCCATTGTGGAATATTATATGGCATATATATATATATATATATATATATATATATATATATATATATATATATATATAATGGAAAGTGCTTTGAGGTACTTCTCTAGTATTAGAGATGGGTAATGATTCATGATCTCCTTTGTGTGATATATTTTTGCCCGATGATTGGTAGAGAGTCTGAATTGGAGAAAGAGTCTTAATTGAATGGCTGAATGGAAAATATATCCTGACTGGTGAAGTAGAGTGAGAAGTATTGATTATATTATCAAGTACAGCAGTGAAAAGTGAGTGGTAGAACAGGAGTTCAGGGGATTGTACTTTAGAGATATAGTACAGTTTTAAATTGCAGAGGTTTTTTTTTTTTTTTCCCCCCTCATAAAACTGGGCTGTTGAATATATAATAAAATGTTTTCTCTCTGGGATGGATATTATGACTATCCATGTGAAATAATATTTGAATCAAAGATGGCATATTTGTCTGCTAAATGCTTTCTAATCTTGATAAACTAAATACCAAAGTTAGGAAAGATCCAACCCATTGTGAGTAACTACCTAACACTAGATCATGGTAAAACAATTGTTTGTAGTGATGCCCTTGACACATAGGGGAATGATTAAATTGGGACCAGTATGTTCTGCTTAATAAAGCTGGGAAATTTGTACTATGTTTGAGGCATATTTCAACAAAAAGGGTTAAATGCTGTCAGCAGTTTCCTATGACAGTCTGGACTGAAATGAGCTGTTAGAGTTTTTGAGTATGAGGTGCTTCTTAAAGTGCATTCATTATCTGAGATCACTAATGTAAAAATTAGCCATTTAATATTGGGAAGCTATATATGACTTAAAACAATTATTCCCTTCAAATGGGAATAATTTACTCTTAAGGCACTTATATACTGAAGTCTGATAGCCAATTGTTAAGGTACCTGTTAACTGAGGAACATGACAGAATTCATTAATGAAACATGAGGATTGTTTGGTTTTATAGTTATATTTATACTTTATATATGCTTTGTATATGCTTTATATATGTTTTTTCCTAATTTTTAATCTATACTAATGTTGCTAAATCTCATGTGACTGTCATTGTTTGAAATGTTTTTTTTTTTTTTATTTTCACTAATAGTTTGGTCTTGTTTAATCGGCTTTCCTTCTTGGCAGAAGTAGAAGAGATCTGTCTTTTGGATATTATTTGTAAATGGATTAAGTCATTTAAGATGTTAGACTATGGAGAGATGATATCCTGAATGCTCTCTTGGAGTTGTATACAGTAGAAAAATTAAACATATACTTATTTTAGCTACCTATTCAGAGGTTCAATAACTAACTCTAGAAATCAGAAAAAATACAGACCTTTTGGTGAAAAAGTAAGATCATTTGATGATGTCTAAGACAGTCAAGGAAAATAGGTCTTTTACCTTCATTATGTTTTAATTTGTTCTTTTATTTTGCAAAAACAAACATACATTCATTAATTATTAGTGTTTTGTGAAATATTTCCTATGAGCATACAGATAAGAAATTGTACTCTTTTTTATGAAAAGCAATAGAACAATATTATAGAAATATAGAAAAGTAGAACAAAGGTGAAAAAATAAAACATAATTTTTATCACTTCCAGTATTCTTAATGGTCTGTTGTTGTTTTTTTCAATGATATAATTGTGGGCCTGTTTTTTTCTACTCCCTAATAGTATAGACTTTTTTCCATCCATAGCTTTTCACTTCACTTGGTCAACTAAGTTAAACTAATGCTGTCTACCTTCAGTAGTAGCAAGTAAAGATTTTTATTTTTTTATTTTTTGGATGCAGAGCAAGGAGCCAACAATTTAGCTACTTATGAGATTATGACTTATTCACATCAGTTTACCAGAATGACTGAACTCTTAAGGAATCCAGCTTCTAGTCAGATTGTTTCTGGTCTCACTGACAAATAATGATGGGGAAAGTGGGATGATCATTAGTAGCTGGAGCTGAAGGATAGAATCAACATGGACTGCGAGCATTTGTACCTCTTGCTAAAATAATCTTCCTAATAATCAGTATTTTTCTTGTCTGCATAGTTTTTAATGCAATCAATGTTACATTTTAACATAACTATAATCCTAATTGTTAGGATCTCTCTGTACACTTAATTTTTTCTGCAATTTTTAATTATTTGTCTAGGATTTGGAGGATTCATTCTGCAAAATACTATTATTATTTTAGATTGTGGTAGATTTTACTATCAGTAGGGGTGTAGCAATATAGGGATAGGGATGTAGCAGTATAAAATGCCTTAAGTTGTATACAAACTACATCATTACTGTATACAAACGTTATCATTTTCATTTTTCTAATATAATACTCCCATTAATATTTGGTCTAATATACTCTATTCTCTATGAGACATTTCTGATGAAAACTCATCCAGTTTCCTAGCTTAAACTATTTTTTTCTTAAAGCTGTAATTTTGGTTTAGAATAAAGTATCCAGGTAGTTACAGATATGTTATAATGTAGATAACATCCATCTCTGGTTCCCTAAAGGTCCTGCCTCTGGAGTTAGACAGACATGGATTGAAACAATTCACCTACTAGACAAGGCACTCATCTCTTTGTGTCACAGAGACTTCATTTTCTTCATCTGTAGCATGGAGATGATGACTGGTGAAAGGAGGAAAGTAAGGGAGGGAGGTAGGAGGCATGCTTCTGCATGCTGTCACCACATGAAGTTCTTTGGAATTTTATGGTGGTTCTAAAATCCTCATGTTGTTCTAAATGGGAAATGAATTCTCTGAATCATGCCTATGCAATTTATATGTTAGATGTAACTCAATCAAATATTTTGACTTCAAATTATTTTCTATCAGTAGCAGTTTTCTATTTTTTTCTTTTTCTGCAGTATTACAACTTTTATACTATGCCTCCTCTCTATAAAAGGAAATGACAAGTTTCTAAGTTGTTGAGATAGGAGAACAATGGTAACATGATTCATTTTGCCCAGTTCAGAAATTAAAGAACACTTTTGGAGTTATAAGCCTTTACTCTTTCCTCTTATTGTAAACAGTTATTGAACACTTACTGTGTACCAGGTGGTGTGGAAATCACAGGATAAAATTTTGCTCAAAAGGCATACTTTTCACAAATAAGGTCCTATTTAGTCTTGCTTTTTTTTTTTTTAGTGATTTCCTTTGTTTTAGAACAAAAGGCTACTAAGGAAGGGGAGACTTAGGAAAAGGGAATGAGGGCTTAGGCAAAGAGTAATCTTTTAAGTTGGGGAGAGGCCTGATGTGTTAGACAGGAATTAGTATGCCTTATAGCTGACTCACTGGAAACTCACTTTGGTAAGCTAGTCATAATTTTTGAAATTGAAAACCTATTTTAGCTACTGATTTTAAGTATAGGCAATCATCATTCATAAAGGCAGGCAAGAAAGGAAATTATATACTACCCTAGCAGAGGTGTTAGCACAGGCAGCTTGGACAGAGCAATGGGGAGGAAGATGTGAAGTAAGTCCTGAGCAAGAGAGACATCATTGAACTGCGAGTCACCTAGATACAGGCAGTGAAGTTAGGTCCTCTTCCAATGTGCTTTACTCTTCCTCACCATCAGCCTATGCTTCTATTCCTAGAAAATATGTTTCTTTCAGAGAGCTGAGAAGTACCTTTACATATGCCAATATAGTATTCTATTTAAATGTAAATTTTATTATGACAAAATTCACGTGTCATTTCTTTTTGTATCACCTGTAATAAGAGAGAGAGACTCAGTGTGTCCTAAAGGGAGTGCAGTGTGTAAATATTTATAAAAATTAAATGGCAAGGTATTTATTCATTTAGTCAGTTTAACAAATATTTATTCAATGCATGTTATGAGTCAAGCATTGTTCTTAATATTTGTTATGTGTTCATGGTTGAAGAAACAACTCCTGATCTCATGGAGTTTATGTTTTAGTGAAATTCATCGCAATAAATTATAAATAAAATTAGAACAAGCTTTACTGTAAGATATATTAAGCCCCGTAAATGGTAGATCCCTTAGAGGGCATTAATCCATCTAAAAATATTCAGTATTTACTAGGTGAATGAAATATGTCAATGTCAGTCAAAAGTAATCATAAAATATGCTTAACTTTTCATTTGTTTGTATTTCTGTTTCCCTGTTAGCTGCACTTTTTGCACGTACATCAAAATTCTGCACAGACATGACCTATAGTAACTCAAAATTCTGCACAAACATGACCTATAGTAACTCTTCTTTACTGCTGGAAAGTGACTCCTTCCTCTGTTCTATTCCTTATGCAGGTTTCTAGTGAGCATTGTCCACAGGTATTTACTATTAGATATACATGGGTATCTTCCTAAGACATTCTGGACTATTTAAGAGCAAGGACTATTTGTGTGTTTGTTGAATGAATGTAGGTCCTTAAGTTTAAATGAAACCAACTTTTCTAAGAGTAGATTAACTGGATCAATTGAAATAAAATCAAATTCATCTTCATTAAGTGTTTCAAGAAGTGCTATTAAGAGGATGCAAGGTGACAACTAGTTGTAAAATTTAAGAAAATTAAATTATTCAATTTAAAGTAAAATAAGGTGAAAAAAGACATTACAATGAAAGCAGTGACCATTCTTACTTGGGATAGAACAAAAGAAATTCAGCAGAATTGTAATGAATCTATGGTTCTTGTTTTGAAAACTGTCATATTATTATGTTCAGAATTGCTTAAATAGGTTCTGAAACAAAGGTAGAAAAATACACTTAGCTATGTTGACCTAACATAAACTTCTTGCAAGAAAAGCAAGTCATAATACTTCGACATTTTTTAGGGAGGTTATATGCTGCTAGGGAGGTTATATGTTGGTGACCCCAAGTTAGGAGTGTGTGTTGCCACCCTTCTGATGGAGAAGAGATGATGTGTGTGTGTGTGTGTGTGTGTGTGTGTGTGTGTGATGGGGTGATTATGGAAGGATGGAGTGGGAAAGGAGAAAGGAAGAAAGCAAGATGATGATAAAGTGATGCATACATGCTTACTTCAGTAGTTGGTGTTTCTTCTCAGAAAAAGCCATAAGAATTAGCTATAAAAGAAACTTTGCCTGTTTCTTTTCTGAGTGTAAGTTGGTGCTTAGTCCCAGACAGGAAATCAAGCCCTCAGATATGTATACAGGGTAGAGGAGAAGGGGGATGGAGGTCAGCAGTGCGGCATGACCTTGTGCTGGTTGAATCCAGCCCTGGTTTCAGTAAGTATGATTTCCTGCTGGTGTGGGAGAAGCCAATAAAGGCTCCAAAGCCCTAGAATACTGAATGGCTTCAGTATTCAGAACAAAAAAATAAAGCAGCTCAGAGCGGTTTTGATAGAATAAAAAGTTGTTCAAACTCTTTGTATTTATCTAGATATTATCTAATATGTTATATTTTACTAAAGTTAAAAAATAATATTTTTCATTAATTGACAAAATGTGGTTGTTTTCATTTATATGCTAGAGTAACGTGTTCAAAATGTGGTTGCTTCCAAAGTCTATTATGTTATGATTGACATCTAAGATGTTTTCCTACAAGTAGAAAGCTTTCACAATTGGTCTATTAAACATGTTTCCACAAAAAGGAATTCATATATTGGGAGGAAAGTTTTCCATGGACCAACCACTGTTAATTTTGGGAAAGACTTGCCAAGTTCTTTGTGTATATTTTAAAAGATGATTGATCCTAATTAATCACAAATACTTTGACTCCTTCAGTTAAGGAGGAAAGCAAATTATGCTTTAAGGCTTTTTCGTCCTTTAAACAGTTTTTTTTTTTTGTTATTCTACGCAAAAATGTTTATTGGGTAGAAGAACATCATAATAAAAATAACACTTGTCTTACAATGAAGAGACCTAGGTTCATATCTTAGGTTCTTTAGCTGTATAACAATGGGCACAACACAGTTTTCTTGTCTGTGAAATGAGAGTTTTTTGAGCTAGAATAGTTGACATCTAGGTCTTTTGAGCTCTAAAATACTAGTTCCATTAGAGTAACCATAGACAAGTCTTTTGAGAATACTAAATAAATGTTAAATATTATTGGCAGAGATTTTGCAAAGGATTTCTCTGAAAGTAAAACTAAGATTGTGGCCAAATGGAAGAAACTGACCCAATTTCTGCAACCTACAACTCCTAAACTAGTTCAGTGAATGGATGGCCTCTTCCAGGGACTTTTTGCTGTCTCAAAATAACTCTGAATCATGATAGACTTGACTCCAGAAACTTTTCGCAAACTTTTAAGGACACAGCACGAGTCAAGACAACTGTTCACCAACAGTAAATCTTTGTGTTTCTTTGTTATTATAGGAACCTCAGGGAAGCAGCAGTGTAGCAACAGAGGAAAACCTGAATTTGGTCAGAAAAATGGGAAGATGCTGTTCTTTAGGCATGTTATTCTCATTGCACTACTTGTCTTCATTTATTATTTGAAGAGAAATGTGCATTATTATCTCTGTCACTTTAGGGGCAGGCTTGACATCAGAAAGGAAAGGATACTGATTTGAAATTTGTTAAACAGCATGAAAGCTCTATTTATGTATTTGATTTCAACAATAACAGTGAAACCACAATAATGATAGTTAAATATAGCTTTCCCCAAGGATTATCAACTTTATTTCAAAGGCCCTTTTTATGCTTGATTGCGTGTTCTTTAAATTTTAACTTTAGACTTAGCTGTTTTCAATAACTCCAGCCTTCTATAATCTTTTAACAGCCTAGCATTATTCAAGGAAAAACATTCTTTAGAATGAGCTTCATATCAATATCTTCTTTAAGTTTTATTCTGTTCTTGAATCTCACAAGTTATTTTCAAGT
Source organism: Mesoplodon mirus (assembly GCF_964341445.2). Taxonomy (NCBI): domain Eukaryota; kingdom Metazoa; phylum Chordata; class Mammalia; order Artiodactyla; family Ziphiidae; genus Mesoplodon; species Mesoplodon mirus. The sequence goes on from NC_138992.1 coordinate 48,120,467, forward strand.
TATTAAAAGTAATAACACAAACTAAGACAAAACCAAAATGTAGTTCTTTTATGTACTCCCTCTCTGGGATGGTGTTCAAATTTTAGTTTTAGTTCTGATCCTGAAAGAGGTCAATAATTCAACAAACATTTATGGAAGTTCTACTACTTGCTGAAACTCTATTATGCCCCGGGAATAAGTAGATGCTTAAGCCATGTGCCCACCCTGGGGGAATATTTAAGTACCTGTGGAGTTTTTAACAAAAATAGATTATTTTAAAATTATGGGGTAAGTGAAAAAGGTTATTTATTGACCAAACTTTAGTCAGTCTCCTGAACCTTCTCCTGGGCCCATCTGTCACTTCCTTGTACAATTTAGTTTTGGCATGAACCTTGCTAAGTCAGTTTAATCAGAACTTCACCCGCTGCCACCATATCCGATCAGGTCACCTATCTTTACCATCTTTCAAGTAATGTCTGATCACTCTGGCTTGTCTTCAGTAAGAATCCTGTTAGGTTGGTTTAGCCAGAACCCCTCTGCCCCTTACCCTTGATGGTTTCTCTTAGCAATTTTCTGTCCATTGACTCGTACTCTGCTTCTTGGCTCTTGCCACTTGCCCATGGTGTATTTGGAATTGAGCCCAGTTCTATACTAAGGTCTCTTACCCCTTATTGCAATAGTCCTGAATAAAGTATGTTTTTAACCGCTTTAACTACTGTCCAGTTCTGGTTTTCCTTTGACAGTTATGGTGCTGCAACTTGAATAGGATCAGATTCATCATTGGACCCCCAGACCACTCACCCAGGGCCCTAAGTGTGCACCTTTGAAGCCTTTGTTTTTACTGCTGACTGATTGATCGGGGATCAATTGGTGAGTCTGACTCCTAAACTAGTGCTCCAGACAAACATCTGTTGGAGCTGGTAAAGACAGATTTTGATATTTAAGATTCTAAGTGTACACTAAAAGCTGGGTTAGAATCCCAGATAAACAGAGGCTGGATTAGATTCTTAGGCTTCTCCATTTGTAAGAGGTTATTCTCTAGAAGGAACAGAAGCTGTGTTAGAGTTATTGTTTTACTCTGATGCTTTTGCAAAAGTGCTTTACTTAAGAAGAGACTCATGCAAAGAACTATAACAAGTACAGCTTTCTAATAATACTACTGAATGGAATAAAAATTTACAGAACTCTAATGGAAATACTGGATTAATAGAACTGCCATCCCAAGATCAAGCAAACCAGGTATCAAATAAACATGGAACTAAATAAACCGATGAGGATGATTATAATTTTATGGCTCTTTATTTGAAATATTGCTGTTTCTTGATATTTTTCCAGATTTAAGAAAACTTTTTATTTTCTTCTCTTAAGCTATCTATAACTGATAGCAATTTGGTAAATTATACCTTTGTAAACAGAACTTAAACAATTTATTTTTTCTCCTTAGCTGATCCCTCCAGAATTTGGCAACTTTTAATGAGTATTCTTATTTTCAAGGAAATACATTTTTTATGTAAGTTCAATAAGAATCTGTTCTCTTGGGCTTCCCTGGTGGTGCAGTGGTTGAGAGTCCACCTGCCAATTCAGGGGATGTGGGTTTGTACCCCGGTCCTGGAAGATCCCACATGCTGTGGAGCAGCTGGGCCCGTGAGCCATGGCTGCTGAGCCTGCACATCCAGAGCCTGTGCTCCACGATGGGAGAGGCCACAACAGTGAGAGGCCCGTGTACAGCAAAAAAAAAAAAAAAAAAAAGAAAAGAAAGAATCTGTTCTCTTGAACAGATTCACAATTGGAAACGTTGTGAACAGCTCACAACTGGAAACATTGATGATTTTCCCAAGACTTTGACTGGAATATCATATTTGAGAAAGGTGTGTGTATAATCCAAGGTGGCAGCTTTAAGGACCTATGGTTGATTTTATGGAGTCAATAAAGTCTCCCTTCAAAAAAAAAAAAAACATCTGGAGTTTTTCTTCTAGGTTTCCTGGCTTTTTAGGTTAGTAAGGAAAGTCACTTTTTTTTAGGACCAGGAACCTCAGGATATTTTGGGGACTTGGAGAAGGAAGGAATTCACTCAAACATACAGGTATTGCAGGCGAGCTCTGGTGATGAGTCTTTGGCTTGGCTTCCTACACTCAAGAGGCTTTTAAAAGTCTAATCTGAGATTGCTTATGAAAATTTCCAGCAGAACAAATTCAGAAGACCCATGTTGTCAATCTCTATTCTTGCTGCACTTATGTAAATAACCAGGCCAATTTTAATGAATATAGACTTATTTTGCAAACAAATTAACCTTACTTTGACTGTCTTTGATAGAATTGGTGGTGATTGTAGAGAGAAAAATTGTTTCAGTGGAAAACTATAGCACACTCTAGTGGATTTTAAATTCTAGTCCTGTTCATTGTCATTAAGGCTTCATTATTTATCCCACAAACTGGACTGGATCATGAATTTTTCTAGTTTCCTCTAATATCTGGCTACAACTATCCAAATTAATGTTTCTAATTTTTCTCCCTTCTGACTTGGAATCATTGAGAACTAAAATTATCTTTTCCCAAAGCCCTGCAAGCTGAAGCTGGATGACTTGGTATAAACTTTAAGGAAATCAACATAACAGATCATGTGGGGGCAATCTCATGTCTGCTTCTGTGTGAGTTCAGAAGGTTCACTGGAACACCCCATGCCAAAACTAGAGGCATTCAAACTGCAAACCAGGAATTCCACTGGATTGCCAGTGCTGCCCTTACTCCACCATCTAATGATACTTCAAGTTCATCATCTAGAAATCTTCCTGACTTTCTGCCCACTGAATTCAGAAACTGGATTTTTAACTATTAATCTCAGTTTTTCCTTTATTTTCATGGAAACTCCCCCTCATTAAATGCCTGGCTGCTAGCACCATCTAGCAAATTCTCTCTACTATCAGTTCCCAACAGATGATTCAACTGATCCTTAATGAATGAAAGATAACCTGATGAGAAATGGACCTATAATGTTCAAAAGAAAGAAGAATGTCCCTTCTTCCCTTGAACAAGAAATGGGACTGACAAAGATTCTTTGTTTGATCACCCTGGCCTGTCTTCAGCAAGAATTCTATTAGGTCAGTTTAGCTCAGAACCCCCTTACCCGTGATGCTGCTTATTTGTAATTTTTCATTTACTGAATAACCCACCACCACCCCCACCACCCTACTCCTTGGCTATAAATTCTCACTTACCTATGCTGCATTTGGAATCAAGTTCTCTTTTTCCTATTGTAAGAGTCCTGAAAAAATTGTTTTACTGCTTTAACTACTCTCCAAATCTGTTTCTTCTTTGACATAAGTGAGAAGGTAAAGGTAGGGTTGGGAATTCAAAACTCAGAAATCAAGGAACCATATTCCTCTGGGTCACTGCATACATTGATATATCTGGAAGTGTCTTCCCACTTTCCCAGGCACTGGTAGCCCTCAGAAGAATTTTTCCCTTGCGTCAAGACCTTTTCACACTTATGCCTAGAGGCCTGCTCCTGTACTCTGCTCCTACATCTCTACCCCAGGGGCTCCTGAAACTGCTTCTTCAGATGTTGAACTCTTGTCCATAGAGCAGTTGCTATATTGGATGGCCATGGGCATCAGGGAGAGTGACTAATATAGCTCACTGTCAGGGGGGACTTGTGAGGGCAAAGATCGCTGCTGGGCACTGAGGATATTTAGTAGTACCAACAGCAGCATATTTTGGCTTCTATTTCTGTGTGGTGGTTCTGGTTAGTGGCCAATATTTAGAATTGTGAGTGTGGGTTAGATTCAGGAGCAAGTTTATTATATTCTAAGAGTCTTGGAACTTCTCTTCCTAGAGTGGGAAATAGGTCAGAATCCTACCCCAGATAAAGCTTCATTTAAAAGAGAAAACAAAGCATTAGCTTACATGACCACATATGTAAATTATTTAACATTAGATTTTGTTATGGAAAATATATTTGACCATTCAAATTTTGATTTTGGAAAGAAATAATATTAGCTCATTTATTTAGGTGAAAAGATTGATTCTTGTTAGATACAGGCTAATTGTAAGTTAATAAAATTGTTTTTACAAATACAAACATAATAACATTGTTAGGTCCTGTCTTTGATGAAGAAATTATATTAGAATTTTGTTCTTATTTTTAAGTATTTAGAACATTATTGATTATAAGTTTGGCTTAGAAAATATTTAACTATGCAAGATAGAATTGGTGAAGGAAGAATAAATGGGTTAAAAATATTGCCCAGAAAAATCACAAGCTGAAAACGGAGATGAGCTGTTTTAATAAGATCAGGGAAACCTGGTGCAGAGACATTACAAAGATAAGCCGGGACAACCTTGAGGTTCAACCAAGTGGAGAGATAAGAATGACCTCTGGATAAATGAAAAGATAGAGTAGGAGAAAATGAAACTAGCATCTGCTGAGAAGTTCCTTAAAGCTATGACTACTGAAATGGGGATCTAAATGATTGGATTCCACCATATTCAAAAATGGGCTGCCCATGATGTATGCTTTACTGGCGGAAAAATTAGACTCTTGCTCAACTATTCATTAGTGTGTATGAGTGTGGGAGTGTTCTGTGTTTGATGCACATATATAAAAATATTTTTAAAAATTAACCCTTCTCTTTTCTGCTCATCTTTTGGCAAATAAGTATGTGTTATTTTTAACTCAAGTGTGTCAAGTCTTTATTTACAATGAATGCTGTTCAAGGCAACTCTGTTTTATTAGAGGAAAGCTTTGCTTTTAGGTTTGAAAACCCTTTATTGGTTCAAAGTCAGCCTCTACTAGTGATCCAGGATCTCGGAGAAGCTCTGTATTCTAACTGTAACTTAGGATGTGTGTGTGTGTGTGTGTGTGTGTGTGTGTGTGAATTCTTTCCCTGTTTTTTTTTTAAATTTTATTTTAGAGTAAATTTAGATTTACAGAGAAGTCATGATGATAATACAGACAGTTCCCATACTCTCCAGAACAAGCTTACCCTATTATTAACATCTTACATTAGTATGGTACATTTGTCACAATTAATGGTCCAAGACCTATACCCTATTATTAACTAAAGTCCACACTTTATTTAGATTTATTCAGTTTATCTCTTGTCCATTTTTTGTTCCAAGATCCCATTCAGGACACCACATTCCATTTAGTTGTCATATCTCCTTATGCTCATCTCTGCTGTGATGACAGTTTCTTAGATTTGCCTTGTTCTTGATGACCTTGACAGTTTTGAGGAATAACAGTCAGATGCTTTTATAGAATGTCCCTAATTGATATTTGCCTAATGTTTTTCTCATGATTAGTCTAGTATTATGGGTTTTAAGAGGAAGACTACAGTGGAAAAGTACCATGTTCATCACACCATATCAAGAGTACATGCTATCAACATATCACTGTTGTTAATTTTGATCATTTGACTGCGGTTCTGCACTATAAGATTACTCTTTTTCCCTCTTTTCCATATTGTACTCTTTGGAGAGAAATCACTATGCATGGCCCACATTTAAGAAGGGTGGAATTATATTCTACCTCCAGGAGAATAACTATTTTATGAGAGAGATTGTGACAACTAAATACATATAAATATATATAAAACTAAGTGTATATAAAAGACTTGGAAAATATACAGTATCATTTAAATAAATATTATTAATGATAATCATCATAGTAAGAGTGTCAAATACATGCTAGATGTGATGTTAACCAGCATCTCTGCAAGTAATTGACAACTAAATTTTAAAGTTGAGGGAAGAGATGAAGAGAAAGAAAATACAATTTTAATTAAAGAAACAACAGTCTTCCTAAATAATTGTCCTATCAGAATTTTCATTTCCACTGTTACCAAGTGTTCTGAACTAGTTCACAGAGATGTGTTCACTTATTTTTCAAATCTACTACCTAGTTAGCACATGCTTTTTTCAATTTGAGCCAGATAAATCAAGTTATCTAATTTGCATTATCCTTTTACATACCAAACTTTTATAGACTCTCCCTTTACAATCAGTCAATTTTTCAATGTGAACTAGAGTGATACAGAAATATGGAAAAGTACAACCCAACTATGATGCCATTTTAGATGTGCCCATTGGATCTGAAAAACAGAACAGGAATTAAAAACAACTCTTACACAGCAAGAATGAGTGACGGCAGCCATCTATAGGTGTGTGTGTGTGTGTGTATATATATATATATATATATATATATATATATATAATTATAATGTTATAAAAGAAAGGGGAATTTGACCTGTTTTTTTCATCTAGCCATGAACTACTCATCCCTAAGTAGTTTTCAGAACTCACTCTCAGAGTTTGATAAGGCTTTTATTTTCAGGCCCATTTCAGGTCATATTTAAGATCCTGTATTACATGTATTTTTTGTAAATTCAGAAAATAATAGACATTTCTTACACCTATCTGTTTCCCAATTTATAACAGTTTTTTTTCTTTCAAATAGATAAGGCAGATATACGCTACAGATTAGAAAAATGAATCTGCCTAGAAGTTTGCATTTATGAACCTGTGATTTGATAGAATATAGTGCTGGCACAGGCCAAAGAAATATTTATGATTAGAGTGGTAATCAGCTGTTGCCTTGAGCATGGGAAATGTCATCAACTTAATTTTTAAGGTTCTTTATTAGGATTTTTCACTGGGTAAATAAAAATACCCTTTATTTTTACCTTTAATAAAAAAGAATTCTAGTTACTTTCGTAAAATACTACATTACAGCTGTCTTTTGCTTTTGTACTTCCTTCTTGGTTAATACTTTGGCTCAAATGAATGGCTTTAAGAATAAATTCTATCAACCTGAGCTTTACATTATCTTCAACAGGCAACCCAAGGATTATTACCTAGAAAGAAGCTCATTATTCATCTCTTTTGAGCAGTTGCCCAAATGAAACAATGGTGTCATACATTATATTAACATGCAGCACAAAAGATCCCCACTTACTAAACAATTCTGAGCTCAGGAAAAGCTTGGATCTTCTTCCAACTATTAATGTGAAAACAAAACAAAACAAAACAAAATACTTTACCTACATAAGCAGAAAACAAATGTTTAATGTAACTCCACAATAAATTTGAGGATTCTTGTCCTAAATACCACTTTTTAAGCGGTATTATAGTCTTATTCTATCTTTCTCCAGATTCTACTGCTGCATTTCTCAAGTGATAACATGATGACTAGAAATAAAATTAGGAAGACATAGGTGACATAGGTGACAGAAATTAAATGCCTTTAGTCTCAAGAATGGCCAGGGATGCTGTCACCCATAATTACATATGGAGCCTTGGATGCTGCTGAGAACCAGGTGTTGGTTGGCCTTTGCCTAGTGCATCAACTCTCTGATGAGTCTTTTCATCTAGCTTCCCTATAGTTTGTGTTGATGGAAGTATAAGCAAAATCTCTCTCTTCCTTCTTAAATCATGCCACAGAGAATGATTCCAAATGCCATCTAATCCAGAAACTAAGCCTCAACAAACATATATGAACTTGGAAATATTTTTGTCTTTCTACTCTAAAACTGATTGACAACTGCAACTTTCATTTTGGGACACCATTCTTTAAGCCTGAAGTTGAGGTTGGGAAGAAGATGCTAGCTTATTAAAATGACTGAGCACTCACATTCTTGAGAATGTAAGGTCCAGTAAAACATGCTTGCAAATATATTTAATTTTGGCTTATGAGATCATATCATGCTTTCAGATATGTTAAAGGCGTATAGGTTTAACATCACTACAACTAAATTACTATCTAGGTAACCTAAGGCCATTAAAAAAAAAAGATACTTGGGTGAAATATGTTAACAAATAACATTCTTCTCTAACTCATTTTTTTCACTGATATAGGGATATGAGGATTAACTACTATCTGCTGGCTAACCTGAGGAAAGCTAAAGGTCAAATTTTTCTTATCATAATATTTAAATTGTGAATATCCAAGTCCTTTATTATCATGACTTGTGTTGGCCATGATAGAGTTCTTCTATATTTACAATCTCAGAATACTGTTTTTACTTTAGAATGGACTTAAACCATCATTTTCAGAGTGCATGCAGCACTCAGACTAGGAGTTCATCATGCCTGAGTGGAAGTTATGTGGACAACTCAATAACAGTGCATTTCTGTGGTACTGCACCCTCTACAATTTAGGAGAGCTTGGTTTTAAGTCTTCCGTTGGGGCACAATTCTTTGTATTGCTATGTCTGCATGAGGGAAATATACTTAACTTTATTGTAAAGTATCATTTGGCTTAAAATATCTCCTCTTCCACTCCAATCTTTGTCTGGAAGTGCCCATAAATGATATTGTTGATTAGGCAGGGTAAATGTCTAACCATATGACAACTCACCTAGAAATCTTGCCTAGATTTTTTACTACAAAATGTAAGACACAAATGTTGGGAACAAAATTAAAATAGAAAAAAGTGATAAGTACAGTTTTTTCATGTTTAAATACTACTAACTACAACTGTGTGCTCTATTCCTGTCACCATTAAGAGAGAAAATTATGTCTGTTTTATTTCCTTATTTCAAGATTTAACAGGAACTGGTTTCAAGTTTTCTTTTTTATTTTCTATCTACATCTAAAATATTATATATGTTATCTGGCTTGAATAAATATTGTGTGTTTCCTAATATGTCATTTTTTCCCCTTTATTCATGTATAAATGACACACAAAATTACAATATATTTAAAACATACAATGTGATAATTCGATATACATATACATTGTGAAAATATTCCCACAGTCGAAGTAATTAGCACATCCATCACTTCAGATGTTTATCTTTTTTCTTTTTGATGAGAGCACCTAAGTTCTACTCTCCTAGCAAATTTCAGTTATACAAAATAGTATTATCAATTATAGTCACTATGTTATGTATGAGAACAAAATATCTTATTCATCTTATAGCTGAAAATTTGTACTCTTTTTACCAACCTCTCCCAATTTCTCCCACCCCTAACCCTTGGCAGCCAGCATTCTGACTCTGTTTCTATGAATTTGACTTTCTATTTTTGAGATTCTACGTACAAGTGATGCCATGTAATATTTGTATTTCTCAGTCTAGCTTATTTCACTTAACATAATACACTTCAGGTTATTCAGCTTCTAAACGTCAGGATTTCCTTCTATTTAAGGCTGAATAATAAGCCATTATATATATATCACATTTTCTTTATTCCTTCATTCTCATCACACTTAGATTGTTTCCATACCTTGTATATTGTGGATAATAATGCAATGAGTATGAGAGTACAGATATCTTTTTGAGATTATTATTTCACTTCCTTTAGATATATACCCAGAAGTGGGATTGCTGGATCATATTGTGGTTCTATATTTAATTTCATGAGTAACCTTGATAACGTTTTCCATAGTGGATATATTAGTTTACATTCTAACCACAGTGTACCAGGGTTCCCTTTTCTCTGAAACCTCATCAACATTTGTTATCTCTAGTCATTTTGGTAATAGATATCTGAACAGGCTTGAGGTGGCATCTCATTGTGGTTTTTATTTGCATTTCCCTAACGATTAGTGATATTAAGCACCTTTTCATATACCTGTTGACCATTTGAATGTCTTCCTTGGGGAAAAAAATATGCTATTTAGGTTCTTTATTTATTTTTAGTGGAATTATTTATTTATTTTTGCTGTTGAATTGTATGAGTTCCTCATATATTGTGGGTATTAAACGCTTATCAGATATGTAGTTTGTAAATATTTTTTTCCCATTCTGTATGTTGCCTTTTCATTTTGTTGATGGTTTCCTTTGCTGTGCAGAAGATTTTTAGTTTGATATAGTCCTACTCATTTATTTTTGCTTTCATTGTCTTTGCTTTTGCTGTCAAATCCAAAATAATTGATGCCAAAAACAATGTCAAAAAGAACAAAATACCTGTGAATAAACCTACCTAAGGAGGTAAAAGACTTATACTTGGACAACTGTAAGACACTGATGAAAGAAATTGAAGACAACACAAACGGATGTAAAGATATCCAGTGTTCTTGGATTAGAAGAAATAATATTGTTAAAATGACCATACTATCCAAGGCAATCTACAGATTCAATGCAATCCCTATCAAAATACCAACGGCATTTTTCACAGAATTAGAACAAATAATCTTAAAATTTGTATGAAAACACAAAAGACCCCAAATAGCCAAAACAATCTTGAGAAAGGACAGAGATGGAGGAATCATGTTCCTTGACTTCAGACTATAATACAAAGCTACAGTAATCAAAAGAGTATGGTACTGGCACAAAAACAGATACATAGATCAATAGAACAGAATAAAGAGTCCAGAGATAAACTGACACACTCATGGTCAATTAATGTATGACAAAAGAGGGAACAATAAACAATGAAGAAAAGACAGTCCCTTCAATAAGTGGTGCTGGGGAAACTGGACAGCTACATGTAAAAGAATGAAATTTGAACATTCTCTAACACCATATTTTAAAAAAATAAACTCAAAATTGGTTAAAGACTTAAATGTAAGACTGGATACTATAAAGCTCCTGGAGGAAAACATGGGCAGAACATACTTTGACATAAATCATAGCAATATATTTTTTTGAATCTGTCTCCTAAAAGAAAGGAAATAAAAGCCAAAATAAAAAAATGGATCTGGGCTTCCCTGGTGGCGCAGTGGTTGGGAGTCCACCTGCCGATGCAGGGGACATGGGTTTGTGCCCCGGTCCGGGAAGATCCCACATGCTGCGGAGCGGCTGCACCCATTAGCCATGGCCACTGAGCCTGTGTGTCCGGAGCCCTTGCTCTGCAATGGGAGAGGCCCCAACAGTGAGAGGCCCACGTACCGCAAAATAAATAAATAAATAAATAAATAAAAATTTAAAAAGGGATCTAATTAAACATAAAAGCTTTTGCAAAGAAAAGGAAACCATCAAAAATAAAAGATAACCTACTGAATTGGAGAAAACATTTTCTAATGATATGACTGATAAGGGGTCACTATCTAAAATATGTACACAACTCATACAACTCAACTTCAAAAATCAATAAACAACCCAATTAAAAAATGGGCCAAAGACCTGAATAGACATTTTTCCAAAGAAGAAATGCATATGGCTAACAGGCACATGAAAAACTGCTCAACATCACAAATCATCAGGGAAATTCAAATCAAAATCAGGTGAGATAGCACCTCACATCTTGTTATCATCAAAAGAACACAAATAACAAATGTTGGCAAGAATGAGAAGAAAAGGGAACCCTGGTACACTATTGCTGGGAATCTAAATTGTTGCAGCCACTGTGTAAAGCAGTGGGAAACTTCCAGGTTCATCAAAAAACTAAAAATAGAAGTACCATATGACCCAGCAATTCCATTCCTGGGTATATATCTGAAAAAAAACAAAAACACTAATTTGAAAAGATACATGCATTATTTACAACTTCCAAGATATGGAAGCAACCTTAATGTTGATCAACAGATGAATAGATAAAGATCACACACACACACACACACACACACACACACACACACACACACTGGAATACTACTCAGTCATAAAAAAAGAATGAAAATGAAGAATGAAATTTTTCCATTTCCAGCAACATGGATGGACTTGGAGAGCATTATGCTAAGTGAAATAAGTCAGATAGAGAAAGATAAAGACAATATGATATCACTTATGTGTGGAATCTAAACAAATCCACAAACTAGTGAATATAAAAAGTACAACAAACTAGTGAATATAACAAAAAATGAACAATCTCACAGTTATAGAGAATATGCTAGTGGAGAATGAAGAAGGGATGGAACAATATAGGGTCAGAGGATTAAGAGGTACAAAAATAAGCTACAATGATATACTGTACAACACAGGGAATATAACCAACATTTCATTTTAAATACACATGTAGTTTAACATGTTAAAGCTGTGAATCACTAATTTATGTATACTAATTTTATACCTTTCTTCTTCACTAACTTCTCACGGATTTTACTGCTTTTTTTCATAGATTGTCTTGGATTTTGAAAGAATTCAATTATATACTATCATCTGCTAGCAATGCTGGTTTTACCTCTTACTTTCCACTCTTCGGCCCCTAATTATTTTTTTCTACTTGCATTGGTTAATATCTTCAGTACTATGTCTAACACAGGTGCTGATAGTGGACATCCTTATATTATTCTTGGCTTTTGTTGGAAACCCTCTAGTGTTTCCCCATAAAGTAAAATGTTGGATCTTGGATTGTGATATAAAATTGATTGAAAATGTCAAAAAAAAAATTGGGTTAGGGTTAGGGTTAGGGTTAGGGTTAGGGTCACTATATTGTACACCTGTAACATATAATACCGTACAGCAACTATACTTCAAAAAAAAAAAAGTCAAAGACCCTACCGTCGTTTTTCTCCTAGAAGTTTTATGGTTTCAGGTCTTATATTTAAGCCTTTAATTCATTTTGGGTTGATATTTGTGTATGGTGCAAAATAAGCATTCAGTTTAATTCTTTTGAGTGTGTATATCCAGTTTTCCCAGCATCATTTATTGAAGGGACTATACTTACCCCATTGTATATTCTTGGTTCCTTTGTCAAAAAATAATTGACTGTATACACATAGGTTTATTTCTGGGCTATCTATTCTATTCTATTGGTCTATGTGTCTGTTTTTATGCCACTACCATACTACTTTGATTACCATACGTTTGTAATATAGTTTGAAATCAGGAAGCATCTTGCCTCAAGCTTTGTTCTTCTTTCTCAATATTGCTTTACCATTTGGGGTCTTTTGTGGTTCCAAATGAATTTTAGGATTTTAAAAATATCTTCTGTGAACATTGTCATTGGAATTTTGATAGGTGTTGCATTGAATCTGTAGATGGCTTTGGGTAGTTTGGACATCTTAACAGTATTCATTTTTCCAATCCATGAACAGATTATCTTTACACTTATTTGTGTCTTCTTAAATTTCCTTCATCAAAGTTTTATAGTTTTCAGTGTACAGCTATTTCACTGCCTTGATTAAATTTATTTCTAAGTACTTTAATCTTTTTGATGCTATTGTAATTGGGATGTTTTCTTAATTTCTATTTTGGATAATTTGTTCTTGTTATATAGAAACATAACTGAGTATTGTAATTGTAAATCCTGCAAACTTACTGAATTCATTTATTAGTTACAACAGTATTTTTGTGGATTTTTTAGGGTTTTCTACGTATAATATTATGTCATCTGAAAAGAGTGACTATTTTGCTTCTTCCTTTCTGTTTTGTGTGTCTTTCATTTCTTTTCCTTGCCTAATTGCTCTGGCTAAAACTTCCAGTACAGTGTTGCATAAAAGATTTGAGAGTGCACATCCTTGTCATGTTCTTGATCTTAGAAGAAAGGCTTTCAGCTTTTCAATGATAAAAATTATGTTAACACTGATCTTGTCATACATAACCTTTATTATTTTTAGGTACATTTCTTGTATACTCAATTTGTTGAGACTTTTTATCATGAAAAGATGTTTAATTTTGTCAAATGGCTTTTCTGCATCTATTGAGATGATCATATGATTTTTATTCTTCATTTTGTCAATGTGATGTATCACATTTTTGATTTGCATATTTTGAATCATCTTTGAATCACTGGAATAAATTCCATTTGATCATGGTGTATGATCCTTGTATCATGCTTTTGAATTTGGTTTGCTAATATTTTGTTGAGGTTTTTTGCATCTGTTTTCATCAGGGGAATTGATCTGTATTTTTTTTTTTCTTGCAGTGTCCATTTCTGGCTTTGATATCAGGGTAATGCAATGAGTTTGGAAGTGTTCCCTCCTTTTCTAATTTTTGGAAGGGTTTGAGAAAGAATAGGATTAGTTCTTCAAATATTTGGTAGAATTCACCAGTAAAACCTAGTCTTTGTTGGGAGGTTTTGATTACTGGCTCAATCTCCTTACTAGTAATTTGTTTGTTCAGATTTTCTGTTTCCTTGATTCAGTCTTGGTAGGTTGTATGTTTCTATGAATTTATCTATATCTTCTAGGTTATCTAATATGTTGGCATATAACTATTCATAATGGTTTCAATAATCCTTAGTATTTTTTGTTACCATTTGTGATGTCTCCTCTTTCTTTTCTGACTTTATTTAAATATTGTTTCTCTTTTTTTACTCAGTATAGTCAAAGATTTGACAATTTTGTTTATCTTTCCAAAAAATCAGCTCTTAGTTTCATTAATATTTTCTATTTTCTTTCTAGTCACTATTTAATTTTTTCCCACTCTGATCTTTGCTACTTTCATTTTTCTACTAACTTTGGGCTTACTTTGTTCTTCTTTTTCTAATACTTCTAGGTGTAAATTTCAGTTGTCTCATTGAGATCTCTCTTTTTCATTAATGTAGGCATTTATCACTATGACTTTCCACTTAGATCGACTTTTGCTGCATTCAATAAGATTTGGTATGTTGTATTTCCATTTTCATTGGTCTCAAGATATTTTTTGATTACCCTTTCGATTTCTTCTATGACCCATTGATTGTTTAGTAGCATATAGTTTAACCTTCACATATTTGTGAATTTTCCAGTTTCCTTTTTGTAATTGATTTCTAGTTTCATACCATTGTGGTTGGAAAATACACTTGATATTGTTTCAATTTTCCTAAATTTATTAAGACTTGTTTTGCAGCCTAACACATGATTTAAACTGGAGAATGTTCCATGTATTCTTGAAAAGAATGTGAATTCTGCTCCTGTTGGATGGAATGTTCTATATACATTTGTTAGATCTATCTAGTCTAACATGTATTTTAAGACCAATTTTTAAATTTATTTTCTGTCTGGATTATCTAGCTATCATTGAAAATTGAGTATTAAAGTCCTGTACTAAAATGGTATTGCTATTTCTCCATTCAGGTCTGTTAATACTTACTTTATATATTTAGTTGCTCTGATGTTGGGTGCATACATATTTATATTTGATTATATGCTCTTGATGAATTGACTCCTTTATAATTATATGTCTTTTGTCTCATTACAGTTATATGCTTAAATTCTATTTTGTCTGATATAAATACAGCTATTTCTGCCTGTTTTGGTTTACTTTTGCATGGAATATCCTTTCCCATTCTTTTATTTTAAGTTAAGCATGTCCTTAAAACAGAAGTGAGTCTCTTGTATGCAGCATTTAATTGAGTATTGTATTTTAATCCATTCAATGAATCTATGTCTTTTGATTGGAGAATTTAGTTTATTTACATTTAAAATAGGTATGGACTTACTGTAAGATCCTGTTAATTGTTTTCTGTCTCTTTTGCAGTTCCTTTATTCTTTTCTTCTTCTATTGCTCTCTTCCTTTGTGATTTGATGATTTTTTGTAGTGGCATGCTTTGATTCCTTTCTCTATATTTCTTGTGTATTTAGTGTAGGTTTTTACTCTGTGGTTTCCATGATACAAAAAACAACTTATAGTAATAACAGTATACCTTAAGCTGATAACTTCAAATGCATAAAAAAGCTCTACATTTTTACATGTCCCCTCAAATTTTATGTTTTTGATATCATATTCACATGTATTTATACTGTATATCCATTAACAAATTATTTTGTTAGAGTTATTTTGAGTCCTTTTGTCTTTTAACCTTTACACCACACTTTTAAGTTATTTACCCACCACCATTGTAATATTAGAGTATCCTGAATTAAACTGTATACTTACTTTTTGTGTGTGTGTGTGTGTGTGTTACACGGGCCTCTCATGGTTGCGGCCTCTCCAATTGTGGAGCACAGGCTCCGAACACGCAGGCCCAGCGGCCATGGCTCACAGGCCCAGCCGCTCCACAGCATGTGAGATCCTCCCAGACCGCAGCATGAACCCGTGACCCCTGCATCAGCAGGTGGACTCTCAACCACAGCGCCACCAGGGAAGCCCCTATATACTTACTTTTACCAGTGAGTTTTATACTTTCATATGTTTTCATGTTACAAATTAGTATTCTTTTATTTCAGCTTAAAGAACTCCCTTTAATGTTTCTTGTAAGGTCAGTTAAGTGATCTTCAGCTTTTGTTTTTCTAGAAGAATCTTTATCTCTCTTTCATTTCTGAAGGACAGCTTTCATGGGTAGAGTATTCTTGTTGAGTCTTTGTTTTTTTCCAGCACTTTGAAAATATCATCCCACTGCTTTTAAGCCTGCAAGGTTTCTGCTGAAAAATCTGCTCATAGTCTTAAGGGTGTTATTTTCTATATAACAAGTTTTTGGTTTTTTTGTTTGTTTGTTTGTTTTTTGCTGTGTTTGAGATTCTCTCTTTGACCTTAACTTTTGCCAGTTTAATTATAATGTATCTTGTTGTGGGTCTGTTTAGAGTCATCCTATTTGGCATTGCTTAGGCTTCCTGGACCAGGATGTCTACTTCTTTTCCCAGGTTAGGCAATTTTTCAGCCATTATTTCTTTGTACAAGTTTTCTACTCCTTTCTCTCTTTTCCTTTTGAGACTCTTGTAATATATATATATATATATATTCCCATAAGCCCCTTGAGTTATCTTTACTCTTTTTCATTCTTTTTTCTTTTTTCCCCTTTGATTGGATGAATTCCATAACAGTGTCTTTGAATTTTCTGATCCTTTCTTCTGATTGTTCTAGCTGTGCCTCTACTGAATTTGTCAGTTCACTTATTGTACTCTTCAGCACTATGATTTCTGTTTATACTTTTCTCTCTATTGAAATTCTCATGTTCAGTACTTGCACTCCTGACCTTGGTGAGCATGTTTATGACTGTTAAATTTAACTCTCTTTTTGGTAAATCACTTATCTCTACTTTATTAATAATGGTTTCTGGAGATTTATCTTGTTCTTTTGTTTGAAATATTTGGTTGGCAAAAAAATTCATTCAGATTTTTCCATAAGATAGTGTGGAAAAACCCAAACAAACTTTTGGCCAGCCCAATATATTTCTTTGTTTCTTGATTTTCCTTGATGCTCTGTGTTAGTTTCTGCACAATGGATCAAAGAGTCACTTCTTCCAGTCTTTATAGACTGGTTTGCACAGGAGATGAACCTTGTCAGTAAGCTAGCCGAGGCTCCTAGTTGCTGCTCAAACCTTTGTAATTGTTCAAGCCATGGTCCTTGTTCTTAGTGGCTGCCAGTAGTTGAGGGTGTCCCAAGACACCTCAAGACCTTTCAGTGTCCCAAAGGGGAGGATTGCAGAAGCACCTAGATGCAGGCTGATTAGAAGCCAGACCCTCAGGCAGTAGATGGGCACATGTGCAGTTGACTACACAGCCCTCCCAGGCAGAAACTAGGAGAAGAGCATTTTGCCCACTCCCTCTGTACTGAGTCTTTGTGGTATAGCTGTGTCAAGTGCTCACATGCCCATTAACAACTCCTTCCTTGTCATAATTCTGTGTGGCTATGAATGCAAGCCCCACTGGCTATCAGAGATAAATTATTTGGGAGCCCATTCCTTGAATGGCAGCTGTAAAAGTTGGATCCTGTATGTATACAATTTCTTTCCTGATATACTGAGGTATTTTCCCGAGGTACTGGTAACTTGGTTTTATTGTTGGAATGAGCTTGAGGGGGAAGACAGGAAAGTGCCCACCCACTCTCCTGGTCTCTAAGGGGGATCACATCCAGTACAGTATGAAGATACATGCTCATTAAAAGCTGGACCCTCTGGGCTTCCCTGGTGGCGCAGTGGTTTAGAGTCTGCCTGCCGATGTAGGGTACACGGGTTCGTGCCCCGGTCCGGGAAGATCCCACATGCCACGGAGTGGCTGGGCCCATGAGCCATGGCCGCTGAGTCTGCACGTCCGGAGCCTGCGCATCTGGAGCCTGTGCTCCACAACAGGAGAGGCCACAACAGTGAGAGGCCCACGTACTACAAAAATAAATAAATAAATAAATAAATAAAGCTGGACAGCCAATAAAAGCTGGCAGCAGCTTGTAATGTTGCAGTCAAACCCCTTCCAGGGAAAGACTGGGAGACGATAGTGTTTGCCTGCTCCCTCTGTGCTGAGTCTTGGGGGAAGAGCTGTGGCAAGTGGTTGTGTTCTTTTAAGAATTGCTTCTTTGTTTGCTATAATAGTGTGGGACTCATGAATGCAAGTCCTGTTGACTTTCAGAGCCAGGTGTCTTGGGAGCCTGTCCCTCAGGTGGGAGCTTTAAAAGTTGGGGCACCATATGTGTGGTCCAAACCCTTCACTCCCAGAGAGAAGCTGGGAGTTGGGGGTTCCCTTCTGATTGTATGGCACTGTGCTAGGGGTGGGGTTTATAGTCATAGTGTGTCTCAGCCTTCTCTATGGATTTAGGTGTGTGATTTTCTTATTCACCTATGTGAAGGAGTCAGTCAGCTGGTTTCTGGATTTCTCTCAATGAAGTGCTCCAGGTGTAGCTGTGTGCATTCAGTGCATATGTGAGAGAAGGGAAATTTAGGAGCCTCCTATGTCACTATCTTGGTCCTGCCTCTTAAAACCTCATTTAAACTGAAAAGGTTATATACTTCCAGTTGTTCAAGTAAAATTTAGATTAATTCTTAAGTTCTTATGTTTTGCCACAGCAAAAACAGCTATTCTAAAATATTGTTTTTGAGATACTTACCTATAATATAATATGTAAATCATATTTCCCTTAGTATCTTTGCATATCCATTTTAGCTAAAAAGAGTACTTAGTAACAATTTTTTCTCTGTATATTTAAAATCATCTCCTTAAGTCACAATATAAATTACAATTAAAGATAAGCATGCCTGTTGTTAATTTTTGGTAAACATGTTTTCTTCTGAAAATAAGTTGAATATTATATCTGAGGTGATATTATTCAACCATATTTTGCTTACAGTTTATGATTTTTCTTATATCAAGTATTTATGAAATACAAAGTATTTTTACAAAGTTTTATTTTTTAATATGTTGATCTTTTGAAGGAAATATCTGGTGCTTTGCTATGCCATTGAAAAAGGATGTCATCTGTATACCCAATGGAAACCTTACCATGGTTGGTCATTAGCTTGGAAGAGGGTCCCATAATTCACTAGACTTTCAGTGGTGGACTTTGATTACATTTCCATTTTCTGAAGGGCAATATACTTTTTTAATATATTTCTTTGAAATCAGTTATTTTAATGAGAAAAAAAGTACTATTACTGAACCAAACTTGGGTCTGCTCACCTGCACACAGTAAAGCCAATCTACCGACACCTGGTTGTGGTGAGGGAAAGTGCAGGATTTGTTGCAGGGCACCAAGTGAAGAGTCCAGAGCAGCTAGTACTCCAAATACCGGAACTCTTGGATAGGTTTCATGAAAACATTTTTAAAGGCCAGGTGAGGGGTGGCGGGGGGGATTACAGGGTATGTACTCAGTTCATGCACAATTCTCTGACTGGCTGATGGTGAGGTAACAGGACAGTGCCATAGGGGTTAACATTACTGATTCTTAGGCTCCAGTAGGTCTGGGGGCTATATGCTCATGGTCATCAAGTAGTTAACATCTTCCATTTCCTGGGGGCTTTAGCATCTGTAAAATGACTCTGGAAATGTGCATCAGATACTATTACCTAGGTACTTTAGAGCGGAGCTAAAGTAGAGGAAACGGGAGAGGGGTCTGTCCTGGGAAGGGTCTTGCTCAGTTATATTACCTGGTTAGGAATTGGGAAGCAGAATTAGTTCTCATAAGTTGTTTCATCAGCATAGAAATGTTGTAAGGAAGGGTAGCTTTTCCTTAGGCATATTTCTTCTAGGTTAAAATGATTCCTGGTGAAATATTTTTCAGCCTAGCACCGTACACTTCTCTAATGATAAAATTGTGTCCCCACAATCTTACATCTTCTCCCCTGGTGACTGTTGTTCAAACATATGAACAATTTGCTTGCTGGGAAAATCCTTATGTTACTAAATATTTACTTCAGATTTGTTAATATGCAGTAATTAATATAACATCTGTGCAAGCAGGGATTTTGTGTGATTTCTTCACTTAATGAGAGTCAGATTGGTGACTGGTCAATAGTGACTGACACATTGTAGATCTTCATTAAGTATGTTAGTTTTTCGACTGAAAAAAATGCACAACCTAAAAGTTAAGACATGTTTTGTTCAGTGGGCAAACCTGAGAAGTTAGGCCTAGGATGCAACATCTCAGATAATGATGAGAAACTGTTCTGAAGAGGAAGTGGGGGGAGCCAGGATATACAGGACTTTTGGCAACAAAAGCAGATGGTTGGAACATCAAAAGATTACTGTTAATAAAATTAAACCAGATATCTCAAGTTAAGGAATTTAGTGCTTTTCTATGTATGGAAAGATACATGAATCTGGCCTCACTGAAATCATTCCTTTGACATGCACCTCAGATATCTGGGGCCAGTGTCCTGTGTTTTATCATCCTGAGTTTCCACTGGGTGCACTGTGAGGGGTGGCTGCAGTGACTGACTGCTAGATGGGCTTGGCAGTGGGCAGCCCCTTTGTCTCCATCCTGAATTTCCCTCAGGGCTCACTGTCCAGGAGGCTGTAATGTGATGGCTTGATGGCTGCAACATCCTTTGTTTACAGATATAGCAGGCAGTATTTTGGTTCACAGTTCACATATGCATGAATGGATGCCTGACTGACTGAATGAATGAATGAATGGAGTAAAACTGATCCAAGCTAACCATTGGCTCTCCACAATAGAGATGTGGATGATGTTTCTATGCTGAATACAGTTGTGTTTTTCCTTATTTCAAGTTAAGGGGTACATCACTGTTCCCACCTATACTGGAAAACATAGAAAATTCTGGAAACTGCTCCTTCACTTTTTTGAAAAAAAATCCTCTTGGTGATATTTTTGTTCAATATTAGAAAATATCTTTATTACAATCACTATTTAATTGAACTTTTTGTATAGGGAATTCTCTCTTCATTAAAGAATTTATTAATCTTACAATCAATTTGATAATATAAACTTTTTTCTTCTTATAACAAAATTAATTTTAAGTGATACTATCATGTTTCTCATAATGCAATCAAGTTGTAGAATTCATTAATCTTCTGCTAATGTGTTTCCTTTGGGGGTTTAAACAAAACTCATTGATTCATTTATCCATTCATGAATTGAGACATTGTTGAACACCTACAATATGTGAGTCATTATACTGAGGCCAAGAAATGCAATGGCTCAGATGTCTCTGTCCGCAGATGTTCAAAGTCTAGTAGGGGAGGGAATAACTGTGGTTAGTGAGTTAAGTGCTCAAGCATGGGGAGCATGTAGGCAAGGCATCAAAACCAAACCAGGAAATCCTAGAGTTTTCTGTAGGAGTTGGTGAGTCAGATGATTTTTGAAGAGACAGCTCCATACTGGCTATATAAAAAACATGGTTGTTCTGAAACAGTGATGGCAGGTGTACAAGAAGAGCAAAGAGAATCTGTGAAAGTATGGAGAAGTAAAATAGACATAGTGAATAGTTGTGGCTATGGCTGGTATGTCAGTCAGGAATTCTCTATTATATAGCAAACATTTATGTGGTAGAATGGGTGGAATGTCTTCTTCTGCTTTTTATATTAAACTCTCCACCTAGGTAATTTCATTCACTCCCAAGGGAAATGCACATGTTTATCAAGAATATATGAAACACTAAACATGCCTATTGGTGGACTATAAAGTTAGCTTCAGCATATTAAACAACGTTTCATGCAGAAACCATTTTTTGACAATGCAGTAAGTTTGAAGTAAAAAAATAAAGAAAAAAACGTTTGAACATTTAAAATCATGTTTCTAAACAACTCAGAGATTTAAAATATATCATTATGGAAATGATAAAATATGAACTGAATGAAAACACTTACTACCTGTCATTCCATGTGGGTTACAGCTGAAGTAATGCTTTAGAAAAATAAATTTATAGCCCAAATACTACATTAGAAAGAATAAAAGTTAAAAATTCATTAGCTAAGCATTCATCTTAGAAAATAATACCTAAGTATATCCAAAGATTTTAGGAAGAAGGATATAGTGAAGGTAATTCATAAATTAATGAAGTAGAAAAAAAATAAGCATATGATATAATAAACATAGAAGAGAGGGGATCCACAAAGACTTATTCATCTTAGAAAGGCTAATAAAAATAGACAAAACTCCGGTAGGATTAATAAATTAAAAAAGGAATTACACAATTACACTGGAAGTAGAGATGTAATTTTTATTACTACAGAGATTGAATCACTAATAAGAGAATATTATGAACAACTTCATGCCAGTAAGCTCAGAAAGATGGACTGGAACAATTTGTAGATCACTGCAGTGGCCTCAAAATCAGTCCTCTAGACTTGGTTCGTAAGTCCGCTCTGTTCATTATCCACACAGTAAAGTGATCAGTTTACAAGGAAATCTAATCATGCTACTCTTCTGCTTCAGTATAAGCCAAAAATGATTTCTTGCTAGTCTAAGGGTAAAGTATAAAATCCTCGATGTTTCCTGCAAGAGACATCATCTTCCTTCCACCTCTCCATTTTCATCCATTTCTGTTCTGTCCTTGCTTACTGCTCTCCTACCACATTGTTTTCCTCTGCCTCTGTTCCTAAAATGTGCTGAGTTCCTTTCTATCTCAGGCCCTCCACCCAGCCTATTCTCTCCAAAAAGGCATATTTTTTCACCGCATTCTCTTGAATAATTCTTACTTAGCTTTCAGATATCAGCTAAATGTTACTTCCTTCATGAGAGCTTCCCATATTCCATAATCCCAGATTAGGTTGCACTAGTACAACCTTTCCCATTATTCTGTGCTTTTCTTTGACAAGTTCAATCCCATTTAGGTGTGATTATATTTTATTTATTTTTTTATTTTTCATTACACGTACATATACATTTCATAATGGCAAGAATCATGTCTGTTGAATTGACTGGTTTAATCCCCAGTGCCAGCCTAAAATCTGCCCCATTGTAAATTTTCAGTCCACTCACTCATTCATTCAGGAAAAAAATTGTGTATTGTGTATTTTTATGGACTTTGCCCCCCTAGATTATGGCAACTCAGCAATGAACAAAACAGAAAAAGTTGCTGCCCTTGTGGAGTTTAATTGTATCTTTGTGTATGGGGATGTATGGATACCAAACAAAATAAATGAGTGAAGTGCTGTTGAATGGTGATAAGTGCTATAGAGAATAATAGAGATGTACTTTTAGAGAGTATGGACAGGAAAAACTTCACCAGGAAGTTTTTTTGAATGATGATTTGAGAGTCTTCTCTAATACTTCCAGAAAAAATAATAATTATTATTCCTTCCTTTTAAATTTTTATTTATAACAACTTCATTATAATTTATTGTTTTATTTCATGTCACTTGCCCAGCTTTGACTGTGGATGCCTTAAGGAATCTTTTCATTCCCGTCATGCCTATGTTTTCCAGTTAGCACTTTTGAACAAACTAAAGGATACTTGAATGAATGAAGATGGTTAAAAGTAGACTGCAATTTATTTATTTTACACAGAGCTTTTAAAAATGGCTTTATCGATATATAAATAACATACAATAAACTGCATATATATAAAGTGTACACTTTGACAAGTTTTGATGTATGTATAAACTCATTTTGTAAGCATTTCTTCCTGCCTGTCCCCCTAGTTCCAAAGCAACCACTGGCTTACTTTTTGTTAGTATGGATTAGTTATCATTTTATTGTTTTATATAAAAGGAGTCATTCTGTATAAACTATTTTGTGTCTGGTTTCTTACATTCAGCATACTATTTTAAGATTTATCCATGTTGTGTGTATCAATACTTCATTATTTTTTATTGCTGAATAGTACTCTATCACATGGATGTAACAGAATTTATGTTTTCCTTGTTGATGGATTTACACAAGGTTTTAACCATTTGTCTGTGACTTACCTCTCCACAGACATATTAGTAGTAATAAAGTCTGCACAGATTGGGGATAAGGAACCACCAAATACTGAGGTTGAAAATAGAGAAACAAGTGTAAAACTATTTATTCTAGATATTTCCAAATTAGTAGACATTTGTGTATTATAATATAGAGGTCTGAAAATTGCCTGTAACCATTGGCATGCTTTTTGGCTACAAGGAAGACTAAAGAGATGCTTGAATATTGGTAGAATCACTACTTGCTATCTCTATTTTAAAAATTATAGTAACTATAAAACTGTATGTTTAACTTCTGCATTGGAAATCTTCTAAAACTATAGTTAAAACCTCCTAAAGACAGTGTGGAAAAGAAAACTGTATAATCACTTTGCCTTTGCATGAAAAAAATATTCCTTTTAGATTAATCTGTCATTTTACTCTTATGACTGTTAGATAAAGGAGGTATGACAAAGTAATCTATTATTTTTGTATATGTATTATGTTTAATATCATTTTTTTCTGATGTTAAGTCTTAACCATAAATTTAGTGATCTTAAGTAAGGATATACTGCATCTTTCTTTTTTCTTACTTTTGAGTTTAATTGGCTTAAAATGCATCTGTCTATGTAGGGATACATCTCTCTCTCTCCATTTTTTTTAAAGTAGTGTTAGTCCACAGAATAATTGGGAAGAGGATGAAAACAAAAGTTCTTCATTGTACTTTCCATTTCAATGCACTCTTCTAGAAAATGCCTCTCTGCCAGTGTTTTTGGACTGGTTTGAGGAAGGAGAGAGAGTCATCCAAATAAAAAATGTTCACAAAGATGTTAGAATTTTCATATAGATATAATCTTTTTTTACAGTAGACATAGAGACTTGTACAAACTTACTCCAATTGCAAAGAAAAAATATTTTAATGTCAGGCATTGGGGCTTGGCTGAGAGAGACAATTGATAGGGCAGTGCCACCAATCTCTAAGATGTCAGCTTATCATGCCTGCAAGAAGGGCCAGTTCAGGCATCTTTGATAGAGCTTTAAAAACAAAGAATTCAAAATGTTAAAAATAGAAATATGGAGGAGAAATTGAAAGGGAATCCAGAAAAAAGGAAATATGACAGTATTGCCTTGTTTGTAGGTAACTGACAATTCTTAGCAATTGGCAATTGATTCCTAGATTTAGTTCTCCAATAATGGAAGCTGCTTTAGCTGTAATTCTAACTTTTTAAACTGAATTGTTTTGATGTATTGTTTTTGATGTATTTCTTATCTCCCACCATTTAAACTATTTTATTTCTAGAATGTAGTATTGTGCAGTGATTAAAAATATAATCAGAAAAAATCTGGATTTGAAGTTCTTCTTTCTCATATTCTTATTTTTTGGATCATGGTTGAATTATTTAACAGCTTCCTCTTCAAAACTCAGTGACCACATCTAAAAATGAGAAATTGTAATTTCTTCAAATTTTCTGTGATTGTTGGGATATTAAATGAGAAATACATATTAATGCTCTATCATACTGCCCAGTGCATAATATGTGCTCAGTTAGTGAAGATTAATGGTGGCACCCATAATTATAAGTTTTGATATTCTTCACAATATATTTTTCCTTATCACTCACTCTTTCCTAGACACTACCCCTATATTGAAGTTAATA
This sequence comes from Mesoplodon mirus, assembly GCF_964341445.2. Taxonomy (NCBI): domain Eukaryota; kingdom Metazoa; phylum Chordata; class Mammalia; order Artiodactyla; family Ziphiidae; genus Mesoplodon; species Mesoplodon mirus. The sequence goes on from NC_138992.1 coordinate 48,145,897, forward strand.
ATGTGAAGATAAAGAAAAGGGGCACCTTCTCAATGAGGCTGTGTTAATAACTAATATTTAATTTATAAAGCACTATATATACATCATCCCATATAATCATTTAAAAATGTGGAAGTATAGGGCTTCCCTTGTGGTGCATTTGTTGAGAGTCCGCCTGCTGATGCAGGGGACATGGGTTCGTGCCCCAGTCCGGGAAGATCCCACATGCCACAGAGTGGCTGGGCCCTTGAGCCATGGCCGCTGAGCCTGCACGTCCGGAGCCTGTGCTCTGCAACGGGAGAGGCCACAACGGTGAGAGGCCCGCGTACCGCAAAAAAAAAAAAAAGTTGAAGTATATATTATCACCCTATTTCGTATAGTAGCAAACTGAAAATGCACAAAAAGAGAGAGAGATTTTAAGGAATCTGTTCAAGCAATTGTGGAGGTTGACAAGTTCAAAATCGGCAGGCCACTGAAGACCCAGAGAAGAGTCAATTTGGCATCTAGAGTCTAAAGGCAGTCTAGAAGCACACTTTTGTCTTCCTCAGGAGAGGACTCTTTTTTTCCTCTTAAGACCTTCAACTGATTGGATGAGATCTATCTACATTATGAAGAGTAAATCTGTTTAAAGTTTATTGATTTAAATGTTAATCTTATCTAAAAAATACCTTCACAGCAACATCTAGACTAGTGTTTGAGCAAATATCTGGGTACTGTGACCTAGCCAAATTGACACATAAAATCAACCTTCACAACGGGTTAGTGATAAGTTGACCTTTAGATCCCCAGGATACAGGTTGGAGGTCACTTCTGTTCACTTCCCATACTTCTCATTCAGTGTTGCATAATGGACACCTTTCAACAGTTGTTTTTGCAACTAGGTGAAGGAGGTTGTGTGCCTACCAACAGTGAGGGCCCTGTGCAGCTCTGTGAATATAACCTCCAGGCATGTAGTACAAAAAGATGGAGAGTTTGTATGTAGATCACCTAAGTTAAATTTGCAAAGTAAGGAATTTCTTAATAAATCCCAAACATTTTTTACCCATGCTTTAAAAAATGCATAAAAGTAGAGAAGACCATTTTTTTATGTTATTCAATGTATAATTTCTATATGATTTTTGAGTGAAAAATTGTAATCTATTCTACTCAGTGTTAATTTTTTTACATTTTTCCAACTGAATGAAAAAAAAAGCAAAAAAAAAAAAAAACAAACCCAAAATATGCAACAGTGGTGTAAGTTTTTATAGTTAAGATAGTTTTAATGAAGGATTTCTGCTATATCATCATCTGATTTGTCCTCTTCGTCAGAAAGACTATATTTGAAAAGCAATAGGCACTTTAGAAGAAATTCTTAGTATTTTAATAATCATGTAAATGTGCTGTTTACATCTGTGGAAGAAATGTCTTTTGTTTCTCTTTAGTGATCTACCTACTTTTTCTTTTCTTCCTTCCTCTCTTCCTTCCTTTTATCCTTCCTTCTTTCTTCCCCCCTCCCTTTCTTCATTCCTTCTTTTCTTTCTTCCTTTTCTTTCTGTCCTTTCTTTTTTCTTTTAACACTCTACTGTTTTCAGTGAACAAACGCTAGATAATGAGATAATAGGCTGTATTTTTACCAGTGTACCTCAAAACATTTTTGACAGTAATGTGAGGTAAACATGATTAATATTTATTTTAGAAGAATACAGCAATGATAAAAATTAAAACTTGAAGCTGACTTTTTTTTAAAAAGTAAATAAACTAATCAAAAAGAAAATGAAGATTTTTAATCTTTTTTGAAAATTTCATTTCTTCTATCACAGTATTTTCTCATTGGCTAAAGAAATGGCATAAACTTTTAAACATACTTCAAAATATTACAAAAGTTATACATACATATGGTATGAAAAATACTGATGGATAGAAGGTAAAAAGTAAAAGCCTTATACATGGTCTCCTTTGATATGTGAGTTTTCCCTTTACAAGTGGCACTGATGATCTAGATCATTGTGTGTATAATCCAGAATATGGTGAGGAGACAGGCAGGATGGCCCTCCTGTGATGGGCTCATGTCTCTAAACAATTCATCACACTATAATTAATTCCTTTTTACAGGGCTGGAGGGAATGCATGTTACTTTGAAATTCTTCCTGCCTGCCTCAGTTTTCTCTGAAAGAGTGAATGGCATACTGTTTCATGTGCTATGTTACTTATAGTAACTAATAGAGACACTAAGTAGATGAAATCATTTCCAAGATAAAAGATTAATCATAATGATACTGTAATATGCCTATGGTACCAAGACATACATTTTCAGTCTTTGAGAACAAGCAAATGTACACACAGAGGTAATCAATAACAGCTTCATCCTCTTCATCCTCTTTAGCAAACGCTTCATTCCATGTCCCTGTAGTAGGCAAGATACAATTAAGAAAAGCTGAATTCAGTAATGTGAATTTAAATCAGCCCTGTTATTAGCCAGATGCCTTTGAACAAAAATGCATATGTCCATGCTTTCGTTTCTTCATCTATAAAATAAGACTGTTGGACTAAAAAAGTTTAAGGTCTTTCCACCTCCAAAACTCTTGTCAGAAACCTTATGGAAAATCTTATGGGAGATGGTCTTGTCAGTAAAATGGAGATGATAAGATTTAGGAGGATTATTAATTACCAATCTGATGCTTATATGCTCATTTAAAATTAATTTATATAAGGCTTTGAGCAGTCTTTGAAATAAATCTTTCATCTCTGAAAATGGAGATATTTATACCCTGGACTGACTTGTCTATATCACAGGAGCTGTAAAGTATTATACCAATGTATGATTTTTTAAATTACTATTAATACTAATTCTGCCTTAAGTACTATATAGTGTGAGAAATCTTGAAAGAGATAGCTCTTTCAAGATAGCTTGAAAAAGATAGGAGTAAGTGTTAGAGAAGGTGAGATCAGTGGTGGCCCAGATCTGAAAAGTGAGTCAGCAAGGAGAGAGAAGACAACAGTCTCAGTCCTGGGGTCAGTTTTGCTTATTTATGTTCATGTTAGGCAGGACATTCTTCCATCACAATTATCGTCACCAGCAACTAATGTCATCAACAATTAACAGTTGAGGAGTGCTTATTGTATGCCAGGCACTGTTTTAAATGCATTACATTTAATCCTCACAAAAATTAAATGGAATACATATTTTGGGGTCACACCACTAACTATAAAATGGCAGATTTGGATTCCATTTCAGATTGTTTGATTCCAGAGTATGTGCTCTCAACCATTCCACTGCACTACCTCCTAATTTCTCTGTTCTGTTTCCTCTGTTTACACGCTCTTTGTATGCTTTCTACTTCTAATTTCCATCCCTATGCACAGAATTTTTACTTTATGAAACCCTTACTTTTCCAATAAATCATCAGTTTCAAGGTGAAAAGTTGGTGGTTTAGTTTACTGCTTGTGTGTTCCTGCTAAGAAATCCAGTTATTTGACTGAAGACACCTAAGCCCATGTGCCAGTTGCCTGACTTGGATGTTATGGATTTTGAAAATAAAACATGTAAAACTTCTTTAAAAAGTCATTTGGATGTAACTCAATATGTATTTTAACACATATGTTCTTATTTTTTATCAGTGATTCTTAAATTTGGGGGTGATACAGAATCCTTCAAGAAGTTGAGCCTATAAATTTTCATTCCAAAGGAAAGAAAGAAATGTATAGCAACACACTTCATGAAAATTGGGACTGCCTGAAGCCTTTCCTAGGGCCACAGGTTAAGAACACCTGATCCATGGTTGAAGCTTTATTTATCCACACATAGTAACTTTAATAATGCTATAATCTTATTATATTAACTTCTGAAAGACATTTAAACAAAGAATGAGTAAATGGAATAAAAGGCAATATATACTTTGGGGTTTTAAAAGGCAACCAACTCCTTTCCTCCATTAGTCTTTGACCTTCCTTTACTGCCCTTCTTTCGAGCAAGTCTGCTTTACTGAGTTACCAGAGTTAAAAGGGCCTAGCTCTAATTGTGTCTGTAAGTACAGGTCAGAGCCTAACCCTGAATTTTCTATATTTGTTCTAATAGCTTTTGAAAGAAACAAATGATCTGCTGCAGTTAAAGAAGGGTCAAGGAAGAAAAGTTAGTTAAATGATTAAATCAGAAAGCAGTTATTAATTTAAAGACCACTGCTGGGGAGACCCATGGAACCCTGAGCCATTAAATCAGAAAGAGCTTGCATACATAAGTCCCAAGGCCAAAACTATTCCTGAAGTGGGTGGGTAAGAAAAGTGATTGTGTACACTTCATTTGGATTATATCATACTCTTGCTGAAATACTTTAACTTTTATTAAACTCCCAGGAAAACATGAATACCACATTTTAGATCTGTGGTACAGCTAAAATTCTAGTTTATATTTCAGATGAAATCAGTGCTTCAAGATGACAGACTCAAATATGAATAAACATATTTGGTTAATTAAATGAGTTTCTAAGTAATCCATCTGCTATTTGGTAATATGAGCACAACTCCACTTTATGTTGTTTTATTAAGAATAAGTGATTTGAGGCTTTTTCCATCTCTAAAAACTGAGCATAAATAGATTTTATTTATTAAAGCATCCGTTCAATGAAACATTGATTTACTCCTTCATTGCTAGGTTAAAAAAAAAAAAATCTTTAATTGAATAATACTGTTCTCCAGAAGCTAGACTTAATTTCTTGAAGTTGTACATAATATATGTCAGTTTGCACATTTGGCCATAAAATAGAATCATTACTGTGAAATAGCTAGACTTGACACCCACTTTGGGGACCATTTAAGGAAAGCAATTGAATAATATTGGAAAGTCCAGCACTTTTGTATCCTGTACATTAAATATTGGTTCAATGTGAATAAACTTTGCTGTATGAGAAGTTTCCATGATAGGGGCAGGCTGTGTCCCAACAAGTCTCCTCATTCATCATTATTCAGCATTTATTTCAATATGTGCAGGCAATATGCTGGCAGCTTTGTCATTTAAAGGAGAGAAAAGCCCCATCTCTGACACGGAAGAGCTCAACTTTGGTAGTGGAAGGTGCTCATCTGCCCAGATGGAATGTACTCTTGGAATTAAAAGGAATCATACTTGTATCATATGAGAATTAGTACTTGGATTTGACCATCAAGGAAATGAAACTGATAAGGGAAAAGTGGGATGAGAAGGGCATTTGAGGCTGATCAAAGAAACTACTTAACAGCGGAGAGATCTGGGGATAATGCAGAAAAGAGCATACCATCTGGTCTGGCTGCAACATGGATTGCCAATAGGAAAAGTGTAATGACAGAAATCTAGAAAAACAGCTGTGCCATAAAGTAAAAGGGCTTGAATTTCTGGTTTAGAAGCTCACAATTTATTTTGATAGGCAATTTTAAGGTGTAAGGGATAGGGGTAGAATTAAAATAATATCCCACATTTACTGATCATTTACTAGGTACTGAGTGTTCTGGCTAGACATTTTCATATTTTATTTAATCCTATGGAAATTTTAAAAGTAGGTGTGTTATTTTTCTCTATTTAATAGATGAATAATCTGTGTCATAGAGACATTAAGTTAGTTGTCCAAAGTCACTTATAATAAATGGCAGAGCCAGGGTTCAAACCTGGATCCCCTTGACTCCAGGGCCTAACTCTCTTATTTACTATACCATGATTTGACTTAGACCTTAGGAAGATAATTCTAGAAACACTGTATAGCTTAGGTCATCGAGAGAAGAAACTAGGGACTGTGAAAATAGTAATGAGACACAAAATCAAGGTACTACTACTAGAAATGCATGGAATGGGCCTTAACATCAGTGCAAAGCTCAAAGCAGGGAACTTGGCCCAGATGTTACTGTTTCCAGAGGAAGGATCTTCTTTTTTAACTAGAGTACACTTAGATGACACCTTTAATCCGTATGATCCAAAATATTTACTGGTTATACATTACTGGCCTGTATTAATCACGGTTTTTTCTCAAGTTGTTTTGCGTATGTAAATGCTTCATTTCTTTATGTAGATTCTAAATCTACTGAAAACAAGAATTACCTCTCTTACTATCAAGCCTATGCCACACAGCCTTAACTGGATGCTAAATAAAGTTGTTGCTCAAAAAGAAATTGTCCGGGTTTCCCTGGTGGTGCAGTGGTTGAGAGGCTGCCTGCAAATGCAGGGGACACGGGTTCGTGCCCTGGTCCGGGAAGATCCCACATGCCGCATAGCGGCTGGGCCCGTGAGCCATGGCCTCTGAGCCTGTGTGTCTGGAGCCTGTGCTCCGCAGCGGGAGAGGCCACGGCAGTGAGAGGCCTGTGTACCGCAAAAAAAAAAAAAAAAAATTATCCACTTATATTGAAAGTCTGTTTGCTATTTATATTGGTAGTATTTGATTAATTTCACCGTGTGAGAAAGTTATTGCTGACCTGCATTGGCTCCATTGCCAGAGAAAGTATGCTTGCACAGTAATCATATATTTAACTATTAGTTTGTAAACGTGGCCCTCATACACAGAGGACAGGGAGAGACCAAGGAAAGAGGCAGACCACTCCAGATTGGTAGGTAGCAGTTTTAATGAGTAAGGGAACTTAATTATGAGGCTTGCCATTGGTGCCCTCAAGACAATAAATCTCATCTCCAGACAGTGTATCTTCATCATCAGAATCTTAAAAGTTTGTATAGAGGCCTTAACTAGATTCAGTCACACACGCAGTCTGGATAGTCTCAACATCACGTGTCTATCTCAAGGCTGTGTCCTTGGAGCAACTTCTGAGAATACAGAAGGCACATTCCTAGGACAGAGGAGAACATGGGGAGCCTAGAATTGCCCAGGTCCAGCACACAGTTTCAACTGGTGATCTCTTGATGACCTCCCCCAACTTTAACATCAGATGTGTAGGGGCCTTGAGTGCATCCTCTTAAGACTGAAAATATATAGAAAACTTCAGTATATACTGTGACTGTGTGTATCTGTGAAGAGTCTCAAATCACAGAACCATGTGAGGATCACTCAGTCTGTAATCCTGTTTTTTAAGTGGCCCTGTGGCATTTCTGTTGAGAAAATTATGAGAAATGATCTGATATGTAGTAATGAGAACTCACAAATATATAGTCCATTCAATATGTAGTAAATGTATCGATAGTTCTGTGGAATTTGGAAAGTATTTGGCCAGTTTTACATACTAAGAAGTGTCTTTTTTTCTGCGTCCCTGATTCATTGGAAGGTTGCTTCAGTTTTCTCATCTGTAAAATGGTTTTCTGTGTAGTCTATGTTTAAGTCAATGCAATTAAAGAAATATAACATAGTTTCTTATAAAAAGCACTTTGAAATCTTAAATGAAAGCTATTTCAGAAGTTCAAATTGACATTGAATATCCATCAAGGCTTAAATTGATGATGGGGACCACTTCTTTGCTTGCCCATATGTGAAATTTGACCCTCATAGATCGGAGTCTGGAGAAGTAAATGAGTGATAACCTCTAGGTTTCCTCCCCACTCCAATCACTCTTTTTATGGTTTGATATCTGCAGAAAAATAAACCTAGAATTTTTAAATGTCTTGACTCAGGAAGAATCCTTAGCACTGTTTCATATTAGAATCTGGAATGTTTTAACACATTTTAGATAAGAAGATGAATCAGAATATGACATTTTCAAAGTTATAATCTAGAACTATGTATATATGTTTATCACATTAAAATATTTTGGAGAAAATGTTTTTTAAATGGCCACATCCTAATACAGAACTTGTTTTAACTTTAGCATATTTGAAAATAAGGAAGTTAGAATCATTTTGGTGGAGTTAATATTTTTAGATAGAGGAAAGAGAGAACCAGCCAGTTATTTTCACAGGTGTTATTTAAGCTGTATAAGACTTGAGAACCTTTAACACTTACAAGCCGGTTACCTGCGTAACCTCCCAGTGACCTTTTATGGCTCTCATGAGCTTTAGTTGGAGAGAAGAGCTGCATGGTTTAAATATGGCATGTATAATGATTGTTTTGCTTTCTGTTACCACTGGACTTTCATTTCTGGACTTGGTAGAATGTGTGTTCTTTAAGCACTTTCCTGTGCTAACAGTTTCTGCCCAAGGATTTTAGGTAAGGAGAAGCTGGATGATTTTATATTCTACTTTATCAAATGAACTGCAGCACACACTGGAAATCTCATAATGACTAAAGAATTAATAACTTAATGCCTATATTGGGTTAAGTAATGGCTCAATTTTGAGTTGGATACACCCCTGTTATTTCAATGAATCATTATAGAATCTATCCACTCTTTCTGGTCTGTTGATTCCACTTTCTTGTCTCAAGTCTACTGTGGATACAAAAAAGGATCAAAAAGGAAATTTTGTAACTGTTTTCAGGATGGTATCATAGATATTTCAGGTAACATATCTAGATAATATTTATTGAGGACCTTCTTTATGTTGAGCACTGACATATATATCATCTTTCAATTCAGCAATATTTGGAAGATGGAAGTTTTAATCCCCATTTTATCAATAAGTATACTGAGACCTGGAAAGGTTATATGACTTCCTATTTCTGCACAGGTAGTAAATCCCAGAGGTCTTTTACTAGATAACTTGGAGTGACTTGATTTCTGAGTTCTATGATTTTGTAATTTATATAATTTATGTAATTTATGCAACTTCATGTAACTCCCAGAGTAATCATGGATAATTTACATCAGGTGGCAAATTTGAGAATAAGAAAAACTGTGTAAGTTTTTTTTCCAATATTTATGAAATGGCATAGTAATCTTATAAATCATGATCACATTTTTTAGAAGACATTAATGTTGCTTTGTATTATTGATATTATTATTGAAAAATACAAACTCTAAGTAGATCACATATTGTCTGACTTTCTAGCCTTCACCCCATAAACTGGCTCATTACGTATTGAGAATCAATATAGTAAAGGGAAAATTTAATTATTATTTTCCTACTGCTTTCATTTCTACCTGTCACTAAAAAATAATTTGATCCATTGACTATCTAGTGGTAAGTATTTAGATTCAGTGTGAAATAGCAGTCTAGGTTCTCTGGACCTCAGTTTTTGATGACTAAACCATGAAACATCTCATGTTCAAACTGCCATTTTTTTCTTCCCATTAAAGGTTGTGTGTGCAGACTGCTCCAGGGTTATATTTTGAGACATTAGCCCTTGACTATATCTCATTTAACCTCAGTTACTTAAAATAGTTTCTCTTTACTGTTCCTAGGGCAGTGGTTCTACAACTGCAGTCCCCAGACCAGCAGCATCAACATCACAAGGGGTCTTGTAATTGCAAATTCCTGGTCCCACCCCAACCTCCTAAATCAGATCTTGGGGGTAGAGATCAGCAATCTGTGTTTTCAAGAAACCTTCTGGATGACTTTAAGGCACTCTAAAGTTTGAGAACCTGTGTCCTAGAGATATGCCAAAATGATGAATATTACAAATAGGTAATTCCGAGGTGTGTGACACTCAGTTTCTGTTTCTGTGTAAATTGTCTGACTGTTGATTACATTTTATTTCTGAATATAAGTTTTCCCTACTATGGGAAAGTAGAGCATTCCTCTGAAACCTTTTGAAAGCTGAAGCGGTGTAAAGCAAAGAAGCAATTACCTTAAGATACATCTTGTTAACGATGCACAAAATAAATGGACGTAAAACACAGATGCTCACAAGACATAGTTCAAAGCTGTGCCAGCTTGATGCTGAGCTGCTGAGTGTAGTTCCAGGGAAGGAGCTTGGTGATGCCACTCTTGCTTCTCTGGTGCATGCTGCCTCTATAGCTCCATTCAAAACAAATATTGAACACCATTTTTGCTTTTTGGCTTTTTTCATAAAGGCAAAATTCCTGTTTGGATTTCTTTTGTTTAGCGAGAACAGTTACTAATGTAGGTCTTTTGTAAAAGTGAAGTGGCATAAAGTGTACTTTAGAAAAGTGGGGAATACCTGTATTTATTTACTTCTATTGAGAAAGGGATGTGTATTTTACCAGGATAATTTTGTACAAGGATGAAAAGACAGAACTACTCTGTCAAAAAGGGAGATGTAAGACAAAAAATTAAACTATATTGAATATTCTAACCAACTCTTAAATATATCATTTCCACCACCCTGTGTTCCTGTATTCTTTGTTTTAATTTTGTTTTTGTTTGTTTGTTATTTTCTCCCAGTTTTATTGAGATATAATTCACATACAGCGCTGTGTAATTTTAAGGTGTAGAGCATAATGATTTGACTTACATATATCATGAAATGAATACAATAAATTTCGTGAACAGCCATTATCTCATACAGATACAACAACAAAAAAAAATAGAAAAAAAAATTCTTTGTGATGAGAACTCAGGATTTACTCTCTTAACAATTTTCATATAAAATGTACAGCAATGCAAATTATATTTACCATGTTGTACATGACATACCTTGTACTTATTTATCTTATAACTGGAAGTTTGTACCTTTTGACTATCTTCATCCAACCCCCCACCCCAGACCCATCCCTCAGCTCTGGTAACCAGAAATCTAAACTTTTTCTATGAATTTGTTAGTTTTTGAAGTATAATTGATCTACAACACTATGTTAGTTCCTGGTACATACAACAAAGTGATGTGATATTTCTATTTCAAAATGATCACTATGATAAGTCCAACTGTCATCTGTCACTATATAGAGATATTGCATTTTTACGGACTATATTCCCCATGCTGTACATTTCATACCTGTGACTCAAATATTTTGTAACTGGAAGAATGTACCTCTTAATCTCCATCACCTATTTTTCTCTTCCCTCCACCACACTCCTCTCTGGCCACCACCTGTATGTTCTCTGTAACTATGACTCTGTTTCTGATTAGTTATGTTTGATCATTTTTGATTTTTAGATTCCACATATAAGTGAAATCATACAGTATTTTTCTTTCTCTGTCATACTTATTTTACTTAGCATAATACCTCTAGATCCATCTGTGTTTTCACAAATGGCAAAAGTTTATTCTTTTTTATGGCTGAGTAATATTACATTATATATATATATATATATATATATATATATATATATATATATATATATATATCCATATTCTTGGTTGTAGGTTTTTCCCATTCATCACTTTAAATATATCATGCCATTCCCTTTTGTCCTGCAGATTTTCTGCTGAAAAGTCTGTTTACAGCCTTATGGGAATTTGCTTGTATGTAACTAGTTGCTTCTCCCTTGATGCTTTTAATATTCTCTCTTTATCTTTAATTTTTGCCATTTTAATTACACTGTGTCTTGGTGTGGTCCTCTTTGGGTTGATCTTGATTGAGACTCTCTGTGCTTCCTGGGCCTGGGTGTCTGTTTCTTTTCCAAGGTTAATGAATATTATTATGATTGATATTGTCCTAGAGGTCTCTTAAACTGTCCTCATTTTTAAAAATCTCTTTTCTGTTTAGCTTGAGTGATTTCCATTACCCATCTTCCAGCTCACTGATCTGTTCCTCTGGATGATCTTATCTGCTGTTGTTTTCTTCTACTGTACTCTTTATTTCAGTTATTGTATCCTTCAGCTGTTTCGTTCTTCTGTAAATTTTCTAACTCTTTGTTAAAAACCCCTAACTTTTCACACTGTTCATTTATTCTTCTCCTGAGTTGAGTTCTTTGAAAATCTTTATGATCATTACCCTAAACTTTACTAGGTAGGTTGCTTATCTTCACTCCACTTAGTTCTTCTGGGGTTTCAACTTATTTCTTCTTTTGGAACATATTCCTCTGTCAACTTATTTTGGCTACCTCACTGTTTTTATTTATTTGTGTTTGGTAGGTAGGTTATGTTTCTCAATCTTAGAGAAGTGGCCTATGGGGCTCAACAGGACATCTCCCCTGTGGCAACCAGAGCTATATGTGCTAGGGTTATCCTCTATGTGGGTTGCCTGGGTTCTTCTGTTGTGTGCTGACTACTACGGGTGGTCTTGTAAGTGTGACTGGCTCCCATTATGGTTGTTTCCAGACACTGCCTTGTGCAGAGCATACTGGGCACTGGTGTTTGGGGCTGGGTCATAAGGTGGGTGTCTGTGGAGCCCCAGGAAGTCTTGAGGCTAGTACTGGCCAATGGTAGGTAGAGCTCAGTCCTGGGGTTGCTAGCTGTGGGGTTGGTAATCTTGGAGATAGTGTGGCCTTCAGGTCGGTGGGGCTGGTTCCTGATACGGTTAGCTGCAGGGACCAGGGTGACCTGCAGCTGGTGACATCTCACTGATAAGTGAGGATGGATTCCAGAATGGCTGGCTGAGATGTTCAAGTTTTCCTGGAACTGCTGTTGGTTTGGTGTTTGGCAGGGCCAGGGCCCAGGGAGTCCTGGGGTGGTGCCAGCCTGCTGGTGGGTGGACTAGGTCTTGACATGGTTACTTGTGGGGCCACAGAAGTCCAGGGACTGGTGTTAGCCCACTGGTGGGTGGTGCCATGTCTCAGGGGGCCCCAGGGCTGGTCCCTCTCCCACAAGTAGGTGAAGTGGTATTCTGGGTCTAGAGCTGGCCCATTGATGGGTGGTGCCAGGTCCTTTGATCTCTGATGGACAGGACCACATTTCCAGCTTGCTGGAGGATCAGGGGGTGCTAGAACAGTGGGCCTGCTGGCAAAAGGGGCTGTGCCTCTGCCCAGCTAGCTGCTTAGCCTGGGAAGTCCCAGGACTGATGCAGTCTGGCTGGTGGGTAGGGTCATGTCCTGGCACTAATAAGCTAGAGGGAGAATGTAAAAATTGATCTTACCAGCACCAGTTTCCCTGTGGTAAGTTGAGCTCCCAGATATGGCTGCTATCAGTGTCTGATGTCCTTAACGTGAGTCCCAATTGTTTTCTGCCTCTCCAGGAGGCTCTCCAAGATCAGCAAATGGGTCTGACCCAAGCTCCTTTTAAATTACTGTTTCTGCCCTTGGTCCCAGGTATGTTAGATTTTGAGTATGCCTTTTTAGGAGTAGAGTCTCTCTCTTCACCACAGCCCTCTAGCCCTCCCAAAAGTAAGCACCACTGGCCTTCAAAGCCAAACATTCTGAGGGCTTGTCTTCCCATTGCAAGATCCTCGGCCTCAGGAGCTCAGTGTGGGGCTTGGACCTTTCACTCCTTGGGGAGAACTTCTGCAATTGTAATTATTCTTATGTTTGTGGGTAGCCTACCTGAGGGTGTGGTTCTTTACTATATTGTGTCTCCACTCTTCCTAGCCATCTTGTTTTGATTTCTTCTTTATATCTTTAGTTGTAGAACTTTCCTACTAGTCTTCAAGTCATTCTCATTGATAGCTACTCTGTAAATAGTTGTAATTTTGGTGTGTCCATGGGAGGATGTAAAGTCAGGGTCTTACTACTCTGCCATCTTCTCCTTCCTTTGTTCCTATATTTTTTAAATGCCAAGTTATTTCTTCTCAAACTCATATAGACTTGAACACACATATTCAAGACTTGCTTTCATCTCCCTTGTTACCCACATCGATTGGTCTGTAAATTCAGCAATTTTACGTTCAGAGTTTACTCAAGTCCGTTCTCTTTCTTCCCACAATCACCACATCATTAGGTAATGACTCTGTCCCCTTAACTGATCAGGTGCCTATAGTATTTTTTAATCTAATATAATTTGTACAGATAAAAGTCACTAAAATACTACGCTGATACTGTAGTTCATCTGTAAGTAAAAAAACAAACTAAATATAACAAACTCTTGCTTACCTCATAAAAGTTAAATGTCTTATTCTTGCTAAAACTTCTCTGTAATCTAGTTATAACCAGGCTTTTCTGTTCTACCTCCCCTCTCCCCCTGCATGTTTTCTAGTCAGATTGAGATTTGAGAGCATACTCTATTTATTTTTTTTTTTTAATTTCCTGTCTTGACATTTTTTCCTCTTGCTTTAATTTACTCTAGAATATGTGTTCTCATAGAATGTGGTCATCGGTTAGAACTGTTAAACTCATTCATATTTTTTCAGCTTTATTGAGATGCAACTGACAAAAAAATACATATATTTAATGTATACAACATGGTGATTTGATATGTTGAATACTGAGAAGTGATTACCACAATCAAGCCAATTAACACCTCCATCACCTCACAGTTACTTTTTTGTGTGTGTGTGGGAGGACACTAAGATCTACTCTTTCAGAAAATTCAAAATATTTAATATAATACTGTTAACTATAGTCACCATGCTGTATATTAGATTCCCAGAATTTATTCATCTTATAACTGAAAATTTGTATCCTATGACCAGTTTTTCCCCCATTTTTAAAATATGTATTCTGGAAAACTCAGAATACATAAAAAATGTACAGAACATAAGTAGCAATAATCTCATGTCACTTCATTCTTACCACTTTTATATGGGTGATTCTATTATTTATCCTCTTCTTTTGTATATTCTCATCATTGTAACATTATTGTGTATTTTTTTTGTAAACAATTTTTAGAGTATTTTTAAGTTCACAGCAAAATCAATGGGAAGATACAGAGATTTCCTATATAACCCCCACCCCTACACAAGCATAGTCTCCTTATTATCAACATCCCCCACTAGAGTGGCACCTTCATTACATTTGATGAACCTACATTGGTACATCATAATCACCCAAAGTCCATAGCTTACATTATGGTTCACTCTTGGTATTTATTATACATGCTATGGGTTTTGACAAAAACATAATGACATATATCCCTCATTACAGTATCAGTGCATTTTTACTACCCTAAAAATCCTCTGTGCTCCACTTGTGCATCTCCTCTCACCTCAACCCCTGGCAACCACAATTCTTTTTACTGTCTCCATAAATTTGTCTTTTCTAGGAAATCATATAGTTTCATATAGTTTCAATCATATAGCATTTAGACTTGCTTCTTCAACTTGCTTCTTTCACTTAGTACTATGCATTTAAGTTCCCTCCATGTCTTTTCATGGCTTGCTAGCTCATTTCTTTTTAGTGTTAATAATATTCCATTGTCTGGATGTACCACAGTTTAACCATTTACTTACTGAGGGACATTTTGGTTGCTTCTGAGTTTTGGTAATTATGAAGAAAGATGCTATAAACATATATCTGCAGTTTTTTTGTGTGAGCATAAGTTTTTGGCTCCTCTGGATAAATACCAAAGAACATGATTGCTGGATCATATAGTAAGAGTCTGTTTAGTTTTATAAGAAACCACAAAAATGTCTTCCAAAGTGGCTGTACCATGTTGCATTCCCACCGGCAATGAATGAGAGTTCCTGTTGCTCCACATACTTACCAGCATTTGACGTTGTCAGTGTTCTGGATTTTAACCATTCTAATAGGTATATACTATCTCATTGTTGTTTTAATTTACATTCTCTTGAAGACATATTATGTGAAGCATCTTTTCATATGCTTATTTGCCATCTGTATATCTTCTTTGGTGAAGTGTCTTCTGAGGTCTTTGGCCCATATTTTCACTGGGATGTTTTCTTTTTTTAATTTATTTTAAGAGTTCTTTGTATATTTTGGATAATATCCTTTTATCAGATGCGTTCTTTACAAATATTTTCTCCCAGTGTGTGCCTTGTCTTCTCATTTTCTTGAAGTATTCAGTTTTGTGTAGTGCTTACCATAAAAATATTTAGGCTATTAAATTTTTGCTTTAAAAAATAATTTTATTAACTCCACAATAGCTTAGCAGGGATGTTCCATACTTTATCTAATAGTTACCTTCTGAATTAAAATGCAGGCTATTTCAGGCTATATTCATGGGGGTAGGGGTAGCTTTTATAAATATTGGCCTAAAAAATATCTTTGTATATCTCCAATTTCCCTGTATTTTTGGTATTAAGATTGATTCTCAGAAATGAAGTTATTCCACTTAATGTTATAAATACATAAGTAAAAACCACTTGTAGTGTGTCACTTAGGAGGAACTACACATTATATTTTAATAAAATTCTTACAATCCTTTCTTTGGCAATCCTTTTTTATATGTAATTTGTACCACACATATTTTACTTGATATTTTTAATGTTTAACATAAGCATTTTATCATGTCATTAGAGGTCATAAAAATCATTTTAATGGCTGTGTAATATTTCATTTAAAGTGTATCAGTATTTAATCATTTTAATCACTATGATTATTTTGATATGTCTATTAAAATGTTTTGTCAGGAATAATTTTGTACAAATATATCTTTCTAATCTCATTTTCTTAATAATTTCCTAAAAGTGCATCACAGGGTATGATCATAAATTAAAGCTCTTGAAATATCTTGCCAAAATTTCCAGAATGGTTTGCCAATTTATATTACTGATATTAGCAGGGCATGATATTGCTTGATTCAGTGCTCCCTTTTTAGGATTGAAGATGATAATATTTTAATCATTGCTGAGTTTATAAGGGAAAACAGCATTTTGTTTTTATTTGCATTTTTTTGATTAGTCATGTTTGAATGTTTTCAGGTTCATTAGTCATTTGTATCCTAGGAATTTTCTGTATGTAGTCATTACCAATTTCTTAATTGTTGTTTTATGGTTTTCCATTTGATGTTAATGATATTGAAACTTTGTCAATTAAGTCATTTTATAAAATAATATGACAACTATTTTTAAGTTCTTACATATTTTAGAGAGTTTCCTCTTCAAAGTTAACTTAAACAGATTGATTATTGTACTTCAGAAATGAAGAGTCTGCTTATGAAACCCTTGTAGACCACAGATCAGAAATCATACTTTATTCTATAGATATTGCAGAGACTTTTAATTCCTTTGATCAAGAGTGGAAAACACAACCAGATTTATATATTGGGAACAACAAACATAGATCCTGGGGAAAGTATACTAGAGTTGGGGCAAGACTGAAAAAGGAGGCAGCCACTTAGAAAGCTGATTTATAATGTGGGTAAGATTTCTGTCACCTGACCTTAAGAAACAGGGAAATGAGTAGAATCAAGACACATACCCAATTAAGACTGATACATCTTTGTCAAATTTTCCTAACAGGGTTATTTTGGCTTCATAAGATTTCTTTATGTTTGTAATTTTCTATACCTTTTTTTTTAGGCTTTGGAGTTATAAATTTGATGATATAAAAATATCATTATTTCTGTGGTAATTTTCTATCCTCCCTTATGAGTTATTAAATAAGCATTTCTTTACAAAAATATAATTTTCTGTTTTACAATCTCTTGTAATTAATTATGCTATATGTATATTGTATTAATTTAAATTATTTTCTTTTTCCTGCGAGTTAACCAATTGTCTGAAAGTGGAGGTACTTAACTGTCTACATGAGACAAATTGTGATCTGACTGACTACACCTAAATAGCATTCATTTTAATTTTCTTGTCCATCTACTTTATAGGACATTTTCCTTAAAAATATATTTGACTGATTTGTTTATTCTTTCTAGATTACTTTTATATATTTATAGGTAGGAGGAAGAGGGAATAGAGCAGAACAAACTGAATTGAATTTCTTGGTTTTACTGTTCTTAAATATTTTTGTCTACTTATTTCTGAAAAAAAAATAATAGTAGGCCCTTTGAGTATCTCTTGCTTTAATATGTTTCAGGAAGCAAAACTCTAACTAAGAAAATATTTTTAATTTTCATAAAAAAGTTTTCCAACTTTAATATAAAAATTACATAAGAAAATAGGGGACACACCAATTGGAAAAATGGAAAGAGTATGAATCTGCAAGTCACACACACACACTCAGAGTCCAGTTTTGCTAATAATCTAATAAATATAAATGGAAAGAATAAGATACATTTTTCTTATGAAATTAACAAAAACAATTATAATCAGAGTGTTATCAAGAGAGTGGAGAAATGTGTGGTCCCAAACTTGGGTTATGAGAGAAGTGAAAAACAGTGCAACTTTTCTAGAGGGCAATATGACAGTATCAAGCTTTAAAATGTTTATTCATGTTGGTTCTACTTTAGCACTTCTAGGAATTTTCACAGGAGAAAAATCAGAATTACACAAAAAGCTTTCTAAAAGCTTATTATTATGACTAATTTCAAACAACTTAAATTTCCAGCACTAGGGAAGTAGGGATGGCTTGATTGATGGTAAACTTATGCATAATAATCCAATGAAACCACTACACTTCACGTGAAACAGAAAAATATTCATGAGATAGATTGGAAGGATGAAAACAAGTCTATATTGAGCATGAGCCCAATGCACAATTAGGTGTGCATATTTGTATGTGTTTGTGTTTGGGGAAGGGTGGGGTGTGTGCTTATGTATTTTGGTGTGAGAGTATATGGTAGAGTATGAGGTTTAGTATGTATTTAAGTGATATGTTTGTGGGTTTGGGCGATAGTGGGAATTTGGAGATGTGTTTGTGTGTTTGGGGTGTGTGTATGGATTTGTAGATCTGTATCAGTACTTATGAGTGTGTTCATGTGTGAACAAATACTCAGAGATGAAAGAATTCAAAGCCAAAACATTGAAGTGATCATCATAGTTATAGTTGAATAGGCAGGATTAATTTTATTAATTATATTTTTCTCCAATAAATGTATTTTCATGTGAGAATTAATGTATCTTATTATACTTAGAGAAAGATTATCACAATTAATTAAAACAAAAATATTTTTCATAACTATAATGAAGTATCTCTTAGGATTATAAATAATCCCCCAATTCAAATAAATATGGTAATAAATTCTACTTGGATAAAACAATCTGGATGAATTGTAAGAGCAAAAACATGGAAAAGCAACAATTTGTATACATTTTTACTATGCTATGGAAATATTTCATGTGAAGTGTGAAGTTTTAATTTGAACTAAATAATTTTAGTGTGAGCTATTCTGTTTTCTCTCAGTGCATTTTTATCCATTCCAAACATAAAATATCTTATGGATGTTTCACATTAAGCTATTTAAATAGAAATTATATCGTTTCAGAATGTATTTTTGATTTGAAAGAGATCCTTTATGCTTCAATGTAAAATGAAAGTTAATATTTGAAATATTTAAACAGGTGGTGCTTGTTCATAAATGATTTGAAGTGTTAGGATTTATTTAACGCCTCACTCAGGAAACATAGCAGAAAAGATCAGAGGTTAATCTAATCCTTTAATCCAGGGATCCTCAAATTGTGTTCAGAGATGTTAATGGGTATTCTGGAAAAAAAATACATAAATTAAAGATTGTGTGGTCAAATAAGCTTAGGGAATGCTGTCTATTACAATCCTTTCTTGTTGATTTTCTGTTCATATTAGCTCTCTGAGATCCAACAGAAAAAAAGCTATTTAGCTTTGTTTAATTCAATATTTACCACATAAATTTGACTATGGGATTATTTTTTTGTTTTTTTCATGGATTACCCATTAATGTGTCATGAAAGTAGAATTCTATAATTTGAGAAATAGTGTGCTAAATTCTTCAGTTAAAGCATAGTAACAGATTTACTTTTAGGTCAAAATAGCTGTTTCCAACAGTCTTGAATGGCTGATTCATTCAGATAATCCTCAAAACAATAACAAAATATAGCAGTAAATAGTTTGAGGTAAAGTCATAAAAAATTATTTCTAAGAACTTGATATAAAAATGTCATAGTTGATAATTTTTATAAACTGCCTAAATAAAAATCTTTTCACAGGCAATAAACATATGTATATTAGGGAAAGAAACTTATTGATAGAGAAGAATTAACCCCCCAAAATCTGTTTATGGTATATGTAGCTATTTTTGCTATATTTTGAGGCACTCCTAGATGATTACATATATTCTAGTAAGACATATAGTTCATATTAGATAGTGTCCAGAATCCTATAATATATTATTAAAGAGAAACTGAAGATAAAAATGGAACTCAATTTTTTTAAAGCCTAATGTGGATGCATAGAATGAGAACAGACCAATTTCCTTCTTAGTAAAATCTACCATTAGACACAAAGGACCAATACTAGCATTTTAAAGTTTTGAAAGATTTTTTAACATTCAGATAATAATAGTACTTTCCTCCAAATCCTCCAGAAGCCTAATTCATGTTTTTATACTTTTGATTTACTACCACTCTAGTTAGTTTCTCTACTGACTTTCCCTTTCACAATCTATGCATCTTGGACCTCATGTCCTCTGTCATGTCCCTCATGCTTATTGCCACTTCTTTTGGACTATTAAAATCTGTGGTTTCTAGGTCCCTAACAAATGCTTTCTGCCTGGTAAACATTTTCTGATTATCTTAGACTTAATTAATTTCTTTCTTATGCAGGTTACTATTAATAAGTTTTTAAAGGTCTCACCTCCACTCAACTGTAAGCTCTTTAAAGGGAAGTTCCATGTCATCTACACATGGGTCTCCTCTACAGTATCTGGTATTGTGTGGAGGGGACAGATCTGGAAAGATCTGTTGAGGTGAGAATGATATACCTGCTTGCAGTCTATAATTACTCTATCCTAGTAATAAAATGCTATTTCAGTATACATAGATTTATCAACTATTTTATCAAGATTTAAAAATCATGAAACAAGAGCATGATTTTCTCCTTTAATCAAAAAAAAAAAACACACATAAAAAGATGGATGTTTTGTAATACAACAAGCCAAAAACTTCCTAAAGCCTTGATGGAAAAGAAAACATAATCTGATTTGTACTTGTTTAAAATAATTATCTGTTCACAAGCCTTTAACTTCATATAAATCTCAGTGACACATTGGATAGGATTGTAAAACACGAGTAAAACTACTCTTTTCTTGACTTACTTTCTGGATTTTTTTAATCATTGTTAGAACTTTTTTTTATTTACTCCCCTGGTATATTAATATTCTCTACTATTTTGAATTCATTTTTATTTTTAAAGATTATTTCAATTCATCCTATCTACTGATTATATTTTATTGTAGTTTGGCAGTAATACATATATTTTTTACTTTTCCAGGGATTTTATTTTTTGCTTCCTACTTCTTTTTTTTGCATAAGAATTCTCTTTTCTTTGAGGGTATTAATTATAAGTATTTTGTTTTGGTTTGTTTTTTGACTGTTTTTGTGTGTCTGACAGTTTTTTGTGTTTTGCTTTCTCTTTAATTCTTTTTTTTAATGTTGTGTTATATGCTTTTTGCCAATTCTCAGTTTGGAGGTTTTCTTTAATTATTTAGCAATCTTCAGCTATCTGTACCTGTGTCAGACATAGGCACTAAAATGCTTGTTGAATATCAAGGCCAGGCTTGCCAATTGGGGGTCTCACTGTATACAGTTGTGTAGTGATCTGGCCTCTAGGCTTTCATTATTTATAGAATTTTCTTTTAGCATTTGATTTCTCTAGAAAACTGTTCCTGCCTAAGGAAAATAAACCAGCCTGTCAGCCTGGGACCCAGGTGGGGAGGACAGAAAGTCTCACCATTTAGTGTGCAGACTGTCACTCAACCAACCCTCCCCCCAGTAGCCATTCCAGAGCCTAATCTTTGTGCTTCACCCCCAACTTCTACCATGCCTTCCATCCCTCAGTTCTGAGGTGTTTTACTTAAATTTTCTTAGAAACTAATCTCATCTAGTTGCAGGATAGTCATCTGGGTGCACAGATGACCCAGATTGGATTCTTGAGAATCTGACTGATCCTTTTACAACTTTTAGACAATATTTTATGGGGTTGTTTTCTTATTTAGTAGAGTTTCAGGAGGGGACAATATAAATGCATATGACTCAACCTCCCAGAAATCTTAAATATGTCACTTGTACATATGTAAAAAGTTAGTATTTTAAGTTATTGTACAAAATTTTGATATGTTATAGCACTAAAAGCAAATTGGTCCATAACATCCTCCTCATATTGACCTCTCTGAAATGATTTTCTTCCTTTTGTGATATCACTTTTTTTTTTATTCTCACAGTGCAGATAATTATTCCTCTAAGAAATAAAGATCTTGCAACTCCTAACAAATAAGTAAACCTAGGTAATGATTATCAGTGGATGATTCTAGCTGAAAAAAATATTATATACACACAATCCGAATGTGAACAGTCCTCTACCAACTTACAAGATACACATGAATTGACTTGGGACTGTGATAAACATGAAGATGCAATCAGTGGAATCTAGGCATATAGTTTGAAAGAATCTCTATAAAACAATCTTGTTTCTTTGACAAATAATTGGAAGAAAATAAAAAGGTGAACTTGGGGATCTTATAAACTATAATAACCTAAAAGACTTAAAAATCACAATGTACAGAACCTATCTAGATTCTGGTAAAAGCAAACTTTAAAAATAAATTACAAAACAGAGAAATATGGAAGCTGACTGGATATTTGAAGATATTATTAAATTATGGTGAATGTTTTAATGGTAATGCGATTCTTAAAAGTAGGTACTGAAGTAAATTATTAGTGAAATGATATCATGCCTTGTGATGTCTTGGATTTGCTTTACCATATTCTGGGGGAGGAGTAGGTAGGGGTAGAGATGAAACAAGATCGGCAATATACTGATAATTGTTGAAGATGGTATGTGTATATTAAATACATTTACCATTCTCTCCACTTTTGTCTCGTTTGAAGTAAAAAAGAAAAAAAAAGTCAAGTCTGTTTTTACTCCTTTCAAAAAAATGAATGTATCTGCTTCTGAAAAATTCAACTCAGAATTCAAAGCTCTTCTAATTCAAAACAAGAAAATGGCAGTAAGGATGCTAGCCTACAATTTGTAACACAAAGCTCTGCATATTAAGCTACTATATCTGCACTGAGATATGCATACTTACCAGGTTATTGAAATAAATAACCCTGGAATATTGTAAGGGTGTGTTTTATTATTATTTTAATCCAGTGAACATTGTCATTGTATAAAATATTCTATTAAATAGCTATTTGTCCCATAGCTTAGTGTGTCTCTGTGTTTTTAGTGTACCAGAGAGATGGCTCTACAAATTATTAAAATGAATGAGAGGGCTCCCCTGGTGGCTCAGTGGTTGAGAGTCCGCCTGCCGATGCAGGGGAGACGGGTTCATGCCCCGGTCCGGGAAGATCCCACATGCCGTGGAGTGGCTGGGCCCGTGAGCCATGGCCGCTGAGCCTGCGCATCCAGAGCCTGTGTTCCACAACAGGAGAGGCCACAACAGTGAGAGGCCCGTGTATCAAAAAAAAAAAAAAAAAAAAAAATGAATGAGACTCTGATCCCAAAAGGCTACTTTAACAAAAGTTCTTATGGGTGAATAAAGTCATAGTCTTGCCTTCTTATTATGTGTCAATATTACTTCAATACTCATCACTCTCTAGTGGTCCATGATCTTATACAGAGGAAAAGCCAAAGTCCTTAAAACAGACTGCATGGTCTAACATTTCTTGGTTCTCTGGAAATTTTTTTTGACTTTATGTCCTATTGTGTTGCCTTTTCTTACTCTATTCCAATTCTAAAGACATACTCTTGCCTGCATCCTTGACAACAACTGTTAATTATTGCCTCTGCCTGGATCTGCATAACTCATTTCTTCACCTTCCTCCAGTATTTACTCAAAATGTCATTTTCTTACTGAGGTTGTGCTTTCCTATCCTGCCACTAATTGGGCATTGCCCTCCCCTATCCTCCTTTCTTGCTTATTTTTTTTTCCTGTGACTCTTATCTCTATACAATATTATATATATTTATGTTTTGTCATCATATTTACTGTTTGTTTGTTATTTTTATCACCTCATCAGAATGAGAACCATATGAGGGCCAAGATTTTTCTCCCTTTTATGGTCTGCTCTAATGCCAGAGTGACTCGCTATAGTTGGTACTCCATAAATGCTTACAGATTTGATTTAAATGATCTAGCAATTATGGGCTACAAACTATATAACTTAGATAACCTTTAAGGGTTTCTAAAATGTAGCAATCATAAACTATTATTGGTTCTTTTCTGCATTTTACTTAGGATGTCAATGCAACATCATATTATGAAGTTTGACTGACGTGCAATGCACCTCCTAAGCACGTGTGAAGCCACAAGGACATTCTATCAATTTTCTGGATGGATACTTGACATCCGGCTACCATGAATGTTTTCTAGGTTTAGTGAGGATTCTCAATTGATGACATTCTTGCTTTGGATTTAAATTACCTAATTTAGGTTATTGAGATTTCCTTACTTCCTGTTCATCATAGATTGATGCATATTTGCATCAACAGTGTTTTTGGTCCATACTTACCCAGTAGTACGCTAACAAATAAGGATGTACTGTGTCTTAAATATTAATATTCAAGCCTTTACTCCTAAAGGAGATGTGTATATAACACCCCCCTCATTTTTTTTTTCCTTAGAGATGTTTTTCTTACTAAAACTAGCCAGGTAATAAGAGTAGAAGATTGTAAGATTTTTTGAATTATAGTATGGACCATAAAAAACGTGAATAAATTAAACAATAAAAATAAATGGTAACAATAAAAATAAATGGTATTGCCAGTCTTCTGAATAAACTAAACAATAAAAATAAATGGTATAGCCAATCTTCTATCTTCTCTCAATGCTTTGTCATGCATATTTGAAAACCAAGGTCAGGGCAGGGGTTGGGGGACAGAAGATGGAAAGACCAGTTCACATTGACACAGGCATTCCCCGTGAAGGAGATATCTTCAAGTATCTAACTGGCTCAGTCAGCTGATTTTTTTTGAATTTTCCCATAAAAAATTATGTAATTTGCAAAAAAATGTTATTTTTCTACTTTTTTCTTACTCATATTTTCATATTTATTTTTATTTTTTGCCTTATATGAATTAACTGAAAATGATGAAAGTAGAGATACTTTTCTTTTCTTTTTTTTTTAAATTTATTTATTTATTTTTTTTAAATTTTTTGCCTTATAACAAATTTAATCAGTTATACATATACATATGTTTCCATGTCCCCTCCCTTTGGCGTCTCCCTCCCACCCTCCGTATCCCACCCCTCCAGGCGGTCACAAAGCACCGAGCTGATCTCCCTGTGCTATGCGGCTGCTTCCCACTAGCTATCTACCTTACGTTTGGTAGTGTATATATGTCCATGCCGCTCTTTCACTTTGTCACAGCTTACCCTTCCCCCTCCCCATATCCTCAAGTGCATTCTCTAGTAGGTCTGTGTCTTTATTCCTGTCTTACCCCTATGTTCTTCATGACATTTTTTTTTCTTAAATTCCATATATATGTGTTAGCATACAGTATTTGTCTTTCTCTTTCTGACCTACTTCACTCTGTATGACAGACTCTAGGTCTATCCACCTCATTACAAATAGCTCAATTTCATTTCTTTTTATGGCTGAGTAATATTCCATTGTATATATGTGCCACATCTTCTTTATCCATTCATCCGATGATGGACACTTAGGTTGTTTCCATCTCCGGGCTATTGTAAATAGGGCTGCTATGAACATTTTGGTACATGTCTCTTTTTGAATTATGGTTTTCTCAGGGTATATGCCCAGTAGTGGGATTGCTGGGTCATATGGTAGTTCTATTTTTAGTTTTTTAAGGAACCTCCATACCGTTCTCCATAGTGGCTGTACCAATTCACATTCCCACCAGCAGTGCAAGAGTGTTCCCTTTTTTCCACACCCTCTCCAGCATTTATTGTTTCTAGATTTTTTGATGATGGCCATTCTGACTGGTGTGAGATGATATCTCATTGTAGTTTTGATTTGCATTTCTCTAATGAGTAAAGATGTTGAGCATCCTTTCATGTGTTTGTTGGCAGTCTGTATATCTTCTGTGGAGAAATGTCTATTTAGGTCTTCTGCCCATTTTTGGATTGGGTTGTTTGTTTTTTTGTTATTGAGCTGCATGGGCTGCTTATAAATTTTGGAGATTAATCCTTTGTCAGTTGCTTCATTTGCAAATATTTTCTCCCATTCTGAGGGTTGTCTTTTGGTCTTGTATATGGTTTCCTTTGCTGTGCAAAAGCTTTGAAGTTTCATTAGGTCCCATGTGTTTATTTTTGTCTTTATTTCCATTTCTCTAGGAGGTGGGTCAAAAAGGATCTTGCTGTGATTTATGTCATAGAGTGTTCTGCCTATGTTTTCCTCTAAGAGTTTGATAGTTTCTGGCCTTACATTTAGGTCTTTAATCCATTTTGAGCTTATTTTTTGTGTATGGTGTTAGGGAGTGATCTAATCTCATACTTTTACATGTCCCTATCCAGTTTTCCCAGCACCACTTATTGAAGAGACTGTCCTTTCTCCACTGTACATTCCTGCCTCCTTTATCAAAGATAAGGTGACCATATGTCCGTGGGTTTAACTCTGGGCTTTCTATCCTGTTCCATTGATCTATCTTTCTGTTTTTGTGCCAGTACCATACTGTCTTGATTAGTGTAGCTTTGTAGTATAGTCTGAAGTCAGGGAGCCTGATTCCTCCAGCTCCATTTTTCGTTCTCAAGATTGCTTTGGCTATTCGGGGTCTTTTGTGTTTCCATACGAATTGTGAAATTTTTTGTTCTAGTTCTGTGAAAAATGCCAGTGGTAGTTTGATAGGGATTGCATTGAATCTGTAGATTGCTTTGGGTAGTAGAGTCATTTTCACAATGTTGATTCTTCCAATCCAAGAACATGGTACATCTCTCCATCTATTTGTATCATCTTTAATTTCTTTCATCAGTGTCTTATAATTTTCTGCATAGAGGTCTTTTGTCTCCTTAGGTAGGTTTATTCCTAGATATTTTATTCTTTTTGTTGCAGTGGTAAATGGGAGTGTTTCCTTGATTTCACTTTCAGATTTTTCATCATTAGTATATAGGAATGCCAGAGATTTCTGTGCATTAATTTTGTATCCTGCAACTTGACCAACTTCATTGATTAACTCTAGTAGTTTTCTGGTAGCATCTTTAGGATTCTCTATGTATAGTATCATGTCATCTGCAAACAGTGACAGCTTTACTTCTTCTTTTCTGATTTGGATTCCTTTTATTTCCTTTTCTTGTCTGATTGCTGTGGATAAAACTTCCAAAACTATGTTGAATAAGAGTGGTGAGAGTGGGCAACCTTGTCTTGTTCCTGATCTTAGTGGAAATGGTTTCAGGTTTTCACCATTGAGGACGATGCTGGCTGTGGGTTTGTCATATATGGCCTTTATTATGTTGAGGAAAGTTCCCTCTATGCCTACTTTCTGCAGGGTTTTTATCATAAATGGGTGTTGAATTTTGTCGAAAGCTTTCTCTGCATCTATTGAGATGATCATATGGTTTTTCTCCTTCAATTTGTTAATATGGTGTATCACGTTGATTGATTTGCGTATATTGAAGAATCCTTGCATTCCTGGAATAAACCCCACTTGATCATGGTGTATGATCCTTTTACTGTGCTGTTGGATTCTGTTTGCTAGGATTTTGTTGAGGATTTTTGCATCTATGTTCATCAGTGATATTGGCCTGTAGTTTTCTTTCTTTGTGACATCCTTGTCTGGTTTTGGTATCAAGGTGATGGTGGCCTCGTAGAATGAGTTTGGGAGTGTTCCTCCCTCTGCTATATTTTGGGAGAGTTTCAGAAGGATAGGTGTTAGCTCTTCTCTAAATGCTTGATAGAATTCGCCTGTGAAGCCATCTGGTCCTGGGCTTTTGTTTGTTGGAAGATTTTTTATCACAGTTTCAATTTCAGTGCTTGTGATTGGTCTGTTCATATTTTCTATTTCTTCCTGGTTCAGTCTCGGCAGGTTGTGCATTTCTAAGAATTTGTCCATTTCTTCCAGGTTGTCCATTTTATTGGCATAGAGTTGCTTATAGTAATCTCTCATGATCTTTTGTATTTCTGCAGTGTCAGTTGTTACTTCTCCTCTTTCATTTCTAATTCTATTGATTTGAGTCTTCTCCCTTTTTTTCTTGATGAGTCTGGCTAATGGTTTATCAATTTTGTTTATCTTCTCAAAGAACCAGCTTTTAGTTTTATTGATCTTTGCTATCGTTTCCTTCATTTCTTTTTCATTTATTTCTGATCTGATTTTTATGATTTCTTTCCTTCTGCTAACTTTGGGATGTTTTTGTTCTTCTTTCTCTAATTGCTTTAGGTGCAAGGTTAGGTTGTTTATTCGAGATGTTTCCTGTTTCTTAAGGTGGGAATGTATTGCTATAAACTTCCCTCTTAGAACTGCTTTTGCTGCATCCCATAGGTTTTGGGACGTCGTGTCTCCATTGACATTTGTTTCTAGGTATTTTTTAATTTCCTCTTTGATTTCTTCAGTGATCACTTCGTTATTAAGTAGTGTATTGTTTAGCCTCCATGTGTTTGTATTTTTTACAGCTCTTTTCCTGTAATTGATATCTAGTCTCATAGCATTGTGCTCGGAAAAGATGCTTGATACAATTTCCATTTTCTTAAATTTACCAAGGCTTGATTTGTGACCCAAGATATGATCTATCCTGGAGAATGTTCCATGAGCACTTGAGAAAAATGTGTATTCTGTTGTTTTTGGATGGAATGTCCTATAAATATCAATTAAGTCCATCTTGTTTAATGTATCATTTAAAGCTTGTGTTTCCTTATTTATTTTCATTTTGGATGATCTGTCCATTGGTGAAAGTGGGGTGTTAAAGTCCCCTACTATGTGTGTGTTACTGTTGATTTCTCTTTTTATGGCTGTTAGTATTTGCCGTATGTATTGAGGTGCTCCTATGTTTGGTGCATAAATATTTACAATTGTTATATCTTCTTCTTGGATCGATCCCTTGATCATTATGTAGTGTCCTTCTTTGTCTCTTCTAGTAGTCTTTACTTTAAAGTCTATTTTGTCTGATATGAGAATTGCTACTCCAGCTTTCTTTTGGTTTCCATTTGCATGGAATATCTTTTTCCATACCCTTACTTTCAGTCTGTATGTGTCTCTAGGTCTGAAGTGGGTCTCTTGTAGACAGCATATATATGGGTCTTGTTTTTGTATCCATTAAGCCAATCTGTGTCTTTTGGTGGGAGCATTTAGTCCATTTACATTTAAGGTAATTATTGATATGTATGTTCCTGTTCCCATTTTCTTAATTGTTTTGGGTTCGTTATTGTAGGTCTTTTACTTCTGTTGTGTTTCTTGCCTAGAGAAGTTCCTTTAGCATTTGTTGTAAAGCTGGTTTGGTGGTGCTGAACTCTCTCAGCTTTTGCTTGTCTGTAAACACTTTAATTTCTCCATCAAATCTGAATGAGATCCTTGCTGGGTAGAGTAATCTTGGTTGCAGGTTTTTCTCCTTCATCACTTTAATTATGTCCTGCCACTCCCTTCTGGCTTGTAGAGTTTCTGCTGAGAGATCAGCTGTTAACCTGATGGGGATTCCCTTGTGTGTTATTTGTTGTTTTTGCTTTGCTGCTTTTAATATGATTTCTTTGTGTTTAATTTTTGACAGTTTGATTAATATGTGTCTTGGTGTATTTCTCCTTGGATTTATTCTGTATGGGACTCTCTTTGCCTCCTGGACTTGATTAACTATTTCCTTTCCCATATTAGGGAAGCTTTCAACTATAATCTCTTCAAATATTTTCTCAGTCCCTTTCTTTTTCTCTTCTTCTTCTGGAACCCCTATAATTCGAATGTTGGTGCGTTTAATGTTGTCCCAGAGGTCTCTGAGACTGTCCTCTGTTCTTTTCATTCTTTTTTCTCTATTTTGCTCTGCAGCAGTTATTTCCACTATTTTATCTTCCACCTCACTTATCCGTTCTTCTGCCTCAGTTATTCTGCTATTGATCCCATCTAGAGTATTTTTTATTTCATTTATTGTGTTTTTAATCGATGCTTGATTCATCTTTAGTTCTTCTAGGTCCTTGTTAACTGTTTCTTGCATTTTGTCTATTCTATTTCCAAGATTTTGGATCTGGGAAATAGAATCTTGGATCATCTTTACCATCATTATTCTGAATTCTTTTTCAGGTAGACTGCCTATTACCTCTTCATTTGTTAGATCTGGTGGGTTTTTATCTTGCTCCTTCTCCTGCTGTGTGTTTTTCTGTCTTCTCATTTTGCTTATGTTACTGTGTTTGGGGTCTCCTTTTTGTAGGCTGCAGGTTCGTAGTTCCCGTTGTTTTTGGTGTCTGTTCCCAGTGGCTAAGGTTGGTTTAGTGGGTTGTGTAGGCTTCCTGGTGGAGGGGACTAGTGCCTGTGTTCTGGTGGATGAGGCTGGATCTTGTCTTTCTGGTGGGCAGGTCCACGTCTGGTGGTGTGTTTTGGGGTGTCTGCAGACTTTTTATGAGTTTAGGCCACCTCTCTGCTAATGGGTGGCCTTGTGTTCCTGTCTTGCTAGTTGTTTGGCTTAGGGTGTCCAGCACTGTAGCTTGCTGGTCGTTGAGTGAAGCTGGGTGCTGGTGTTGAGATGGAGATCTCTGGAAGATTTTTGCCATTTGATATTATGTGGAGCTGGGAGGTCTCTTGTGGACCAGTGTCCTGAAGTTGGCTCTCCCACCTCAGAGGCACAGCACTGACTCCGGGCTCCTCAATTTGGGATGATGTGTTGTCTATTCATGTATTCCACAGATGCAGGGTACATCAAGTTGATTGTGGAGCTTTAATCCGCTGCTTCTGAGGCTGCTGGGAGAGGTTTCCCTTTCTCTTCTTTGTTCTCACAGCTCCTGGGTCTCAGCTTTGGATTTGGCCCCGCCTCTGCATGTAGGTCGCCGGAGGGCGTCTGTTCTTCGCTCAGGCAGGACAGGGTTAAAGGAGCAGCCTCTTCGGGGACTCTGGCTCACTCAGGCCGGGTGGGAGGGAGGGGCACGGAGTGCGGGGCGAGCCTGCAGCGGCAGAGGTCGGCGTGACGTTGCACCAGCCCGAGGCGTGCCGTGCGTTCTCCCAGGGAAGCCGCCCCTGGATCCCGGGACCCCGGCAGTGGCGGGCTGCACAGGCTCCCGGAAGGGCGGTGTGGGCAGTGACTTGCGCTCGCACACAGGCTTCTTGGTGGCAGCAGCAGCAGCCCCAGCGTCCCACACCCGTCTCTGGGCTCCGCACTTTCAGTCGCGACTCGCGCCCGTCTGTGGAGCCCCTTTAAGCAGCGCTCTTAATCCCCTCTCCTCGCGCACCAGGAAACCAAGAGGGAAGAAAAAGTCTCTTGCCTCTTCGGCAGCTCCAGAGTTTTCCTGGACTCCCTCCCGGCTAGCTGTGGCACATTAGCCCCCTTCAGGCTGAGTTCTCGCCGCCAGCCCCAGTCCTCTCCCTGCGCTCTGACCGAAGCCCGAGCCTCAGCTTCCAGTGCTGCGCGCCCCAGCGGGCGAGCAGACAAGCCTCTCGGGCTGGTGAGTGCCGCTCGGCACCGATCCTCTGTGTGGGGATCTCTCCGCTTTGCCCTACCCAGGTATGTGGTGGGTTTCTTGCCTTTTGGGAGGTCTGGGGTCTTCTGCCAGCGTTCAGTAGGTGTTCTGTAGGAGTTGTTCCACGTGTAGCTGTATTTCTGGTGTATCCGTCGGGAGGAAGGTGATCTCCGTGTCTTACTCTTCCGCCATCTTACCCGGAAGTCCTATAATTATATCGAGATTCTTTTCTTTTATTTTAATATAATACCTCTAGATCAAATTATCTGTGGCACGGGAGTAGGAGGTAGGATTGGTGCTGATGGAGATATGAGATTGGTTATGTAGAGAGGGATTGATCATAACTGAATATGTTAAGGATGATGGAATCTAGTTTTCATATCGGCAAAGAAGGGTGTTATAAATGCAGAAAGAGAAAAAAAAACTTTGACACTCTGTGGTGGATTAATATTACTGAGAATGTGTTAAGGAATGGTTTTAAACACATATGTATATAGATTTGGAGAGATATAGATTTAAATCTATGTGAGTATGTAAGAGAGCAACATAGTAATAAATATTAGTGTAAACATATGTGTGTATGTGAATATGTATGTATACACAAACACATATGTGCATATACATACATATATTCCCTGGTTTTATACGTTGAGAGAACTGAGATTAGAGGCAACCCAATAACAATCTTTTCCTCCGATATTACCTTCTAAATATTATTCACTAATAATAGCAACTGCAACTCTTTAGAAAATGACTGATTCTAGGGCAGAGGCTGGGAAAGTATAAGAAGACCACTGAACATCTTATTTCACTAGAATAAAAGAAAGTGCTTAACCAATTGTGGGAACATGTCAAAAGGACATAAATCATAGTTTTAAGGCCCTCCTACTAGTCTAACGTTAAAGTAAGTAATAATAGTAACATATTAAAATCCATTGAATAAAATAGTAAATCATGAGTCCATACAGATGTAAATTCATAAGTAAATAGTTTGAAATTTCATGAGGAACAGGATATTTACATAGTTTCAGAATATACCATTAATTTATAGTGGAGGAACCTGGCAGACATGACCTATTCAAGTGATCCAAGTAAACGTCATCATTAATGGGAGAAATTTAAATAATTTACCACTTGATGGATGCACACAGAATCACATTGAGATATTCCTGCCAAAGTATACATAGCCAAATCTAATTATGAGACAATATTGGGCAAACCATAGTTAATGGATACTCTCCAAAATACCTGGCTATTAGTCTCCCAAAATGTCAAGATCATGAAAGTGAAGAAATGAGTGAGGAAATATTCCAGACTAAGGAGACTATAGTGACATCAACAGGTAACCCAGGTT
This sequence comes from Mesoplodon mirus, assembly GCF_964341445.2. Taxonomy (NCBI): domain Eukaryota; kingdom Metazoa; phylum Chordata; class Mammalia; order Artiodactyla; family Ziphiidae; genus Mesoplodon; species Mesoplodon mirus. The sequence goes on from NC_138992.1 coordinate 48,178,343, forward strand.
TTTGAACTGGATACTTTTGCTATTAAAAACCTTATTGAAATATCTGTGAATAAAACCACCATATGACACAGCAATTCCAGTCCTAGGTATATATCCAAAAAATAAAACCACTAATTAGAAAAGATACATGCACCCCTATGTTTATAGCAGCACTGTTTACAATAGCCAAGATATGGAAGCAATGCAACACAACTGTCCATCAACAGAAGAATGGATAAAGAAGATGTGAGTCATATATATATATAATATATATATATATATATATATTATATATATATATATATATATATATGCTATACAAAATGAATGAAATTTTGCTGTTTGTTACAACATGGATGGACCTAGAGGGTATTGTGCTTTGTGAAATAAGTCAGAGAAAGGCAAATACTGTATAACATAACTTATATGTGGAATCTAAAAAAGTAATACAAACAAGTGTAAATAGCAAAAGAGAAACAGACTCACAGATACAGAAAATGAACTAGTGTTTACCAGTGAGGAGAGAGAAGGGGGAGGGGCACATTAGGGGTATGCAATTAAGATATACAGACTACTATGTATAAAATAAATAAGCGAGATTGGTTCAAGATGGCAGAGTAGGGGGACGTGCTCTCACTCCCTCTTACAAGAGCACCAGAATCACAACTAACTGCTGAATAATCACAGACAGGAAGACACTGGAACTGACCAGAAAAGATACCCCACATCTAAAGACAAAGGAGAAGTCAAATGAGACGGTAAGAGGAGCACAATCACAATAAAATCAAATCCCATATCTGCTGGGTGGGTGACTCACAAACTGGAGAACACTTATACCACAGAAGTCCACCCACTGGAGTGAAGGTTTTGAGTTCCACGTCAGGCTTCCCAACATAAAGGTTGGCAACAGGAGGAGGAATTCCTAGAGAATCAGACTTTGAAGGCTAGCAAGATTTGATTACAGGACTTCAACAGGACTGGGGGAAACAGAGACTCTGCTCTTGGAAGGCACACGGAAAATAGTGTGCACATAGGGATCCAGGGGAAGGAGCAGTGATCCCATAGGAGACTGAACCAGACGTGCCTGCTAGTGTTGGAGGGTCTCCTGCAGAGGCGGTGGGTGGCTGTGTCTCACCTTGAGGACAAGGACACTGGCAGCAGAAATTTTGAGAAGTATTCATTGGCATGAGGCCTCCCAGAGTCCACCATTAGCTGCACCAAAGAGCCCAGGCAGGCTACAGTGTTGGGTCACCTCAAGCCAAACAAACAACAGGCAGGGAACCCAGCCCCACCCATCAACAGACAAGCGGATTAAAGTTTTACTGAGCTCTGCCCACCAGAGCAACAGCCAGGTCTACCCAACACCAGTCCCTCCCATAAGGAAACTTGCACACAGCTCTTAGATAGCCTAATCCACTAGAGGGCAGACAGCAGAAGCAAGACCTACAATCCTGCAGCCTGTGGAACAAAAACCACATACACAGAAAAATAGACAAGATGAAAAGGCAGAGTGTTATGTACCAGATAAAGGAACAAGATAAAACCTCAGAAAAAACAACTAAATGAAGTGGAGATTGGCAACCTTCCAGAAAAAGAATTCAGAAAAATGATAGTGAAGATGATCCAGGACCTTGGAAAAAGAATGTAGGCAAAGATCAAGAGGATGCAAGAAATGATTAACAAAGACTTAGAAGAATTAAAGAACAAACAAATAGAGATGAACAATACAGTAACTGAAATGAAAGATACACTAGAAGGGGGCTTCCCTGGTGGTGCAATGGTTGAGGGTCCGCCTGCCGATGCAGGGGATGGAGGTTCATGGCCCAGTCCAGGAGGATCACGCATGCTGCGGAGCGGCTGGGCCCGTGAGCCATGGCCGCTGAGCCTGCACGTCTGGAACCTGTGCTCCACAACGGGACAGGTCGTGACAGTGACAGGCCCGCGTATCGAAAAAAAAAAAAAAAAACACTAGAAGGAATCAATAACAGAATAACTGAGGCAGAAGAATGGATAAGTGATATGAAAGAGAGAATTGTTGCATTCATTGCTGCAGAACAGAATAAAGAAAAAAGAATGAAAAGAAATGAAGACAGCCCAGGAGACCTCTGGGACAAAATTAAATGCACCAACATTCACATTATAGGGATCCCAGAAGGAGAAGAGAGAGAGAGAGAAAGGACCCAAGAAAATATTTGAAGAGATTATAGTCAAAAACTTCCCTCACATGGGAAAGGAAATAGCCCTGCAAGTCCAGGAAGCACAGAGAGTCCTATACAGGATAAAACCAAGGATAAACATGCTGAGATGCACAGTAATCAAATTGGCAAAAATTAAAGACAAAGAAAAATTATTGAAAGCAACAAGGGAAATACAAGAAATAATATACAAAGGAACTCCCAGAAGGATAAGAGCTGATTTCTCAGCAGAAACCCTACAAGCCAGAAGGGAGTGGCATGACATATTTAAAGTGATGAAAGAGAAGAACCTACATCCAACATTTCTCTACATGACAAGGATCTCATTCAGATTCGATGGAGAAATCAAAAGCTTTACAGAAAATCAAAAGCTAAGAAAATACAACACCACCAAATCAGCTCTACAACAAATGCTAAAGGAACTTCTCTAAGTGGGAAACACAAGAGAAGAAAAGGACCTACAAAAAGAAAGCCACAACAATGTAAAAAACGGTAATAGGAACATACATATCGATAATTACCTTAAATGTGAATGGATTAATGCTCCAACCAAAAGACACAGGCTCTCTGAGTGGATACAAAAAGAAGACCCATATACATGCTGTCTACAAGAGACCCACTTCAGACCTAGGGACACATACAGACTGAAAGTGAGGGGATGGAAAAAGATATTGCATGCAAACGGAAATCAAAAGAAAGCTGGAATAGCAATACTCATATCAGATGAAATAGACTTTAAAATATAGAATGTTACAAGAGACAAGGAAAACACTACATAATGATCAAGGGATCAATCCAAGAAGAAGATATAACAATTATAAATATATATGCACCCAACATAGGAGCACCTCAATATATAAGACAACTGCTAACAGCTCTAAAAGAGAAATCAACAGTAACACAATAATAGTGGGGGACTTTAACACCTCACTTACACCAATGGACAGATAAACCAAACAGAAAATTAATAAGGAACACAAGCTTTAAATGACACAAGAGACCAGATAGATTTAATTGATATTTATAGGACATTCCATCCAAAAAAAACAGATTACACTTTCTTCTCAAGTGTGCATGGAACATTCTCCAGGATAGATCACATCTTGGGTCAAAAATCAATCCTCAGTAAATTAAAAAAAAATGAAATCATATCAAGCATATTTTCTGACCACAACGCTATGAGATTAGAAATAAATTACAGGAAAAACACGTAAAAAAATGCAAACACATGGAGGCTAAACAATACGTTACTAAATAACCAAGAGATCACTGAAGAAATCAAAGAGGAAAACAAAAAATACATAGAGACAAATGACTATGAAAACACGACCATCCAAAAGCTATGGGATGCAGCAAAAGCAGTTCTAATAGGGAATTTTATAGCAAAACAAGCCTATCTCAAGAAACAAAAAAAAACAAATGTCAAATAAACAATCTAACCTTACACGTAAAGGAACTAGAGACAGAAGAACAAGCAAAACCCTAAGTTAGGAGAAGGAAAGAAATCATAAAGATCAGAGCAGAAATAAATGAAATAGAAAAAAAGAAAACAATAGCAAAGATCAATAAAACTAAAAGCTGGTTCTTTGGGAAGATAAACAGAATTGATAAACCATTAGCCAAACTCATTAAGCAAAAGAGGGAGAGACTCAAATCAATAAAATTAGACATTAAAAAGAAGTTACAACAGACACTGCAGAAATACAAAACATCCTAAGAGACTACTACAAGCAACTTTATGCAATAAAATGGACTACCTGGAAGAAATGGACAAATTCTTCAAAAGGTATAACCTCCCAAGACTGAACCAGGAAGAAATAGAAAATATGAACAGGCCAACCACAAGTAATGAAATTGAAACTGATTAAAAATATTCTGACACACAAAAACCCAGGACCAGATGGCTTCACAGGCGAATTCTATCAAACATTTAGAGAAGACTTAACACCCATCCCTCTCAAACTATTCCAAAAATTGCAGAGGAAGGAACACTCCCAAACGCATTCTATGATGCCACCATCAGCCTGATATCAAAACCAGACAAAGATACTACAAAAAAAGAAAATTACACACCAATATCACTGATGAATATGGATGCAAAAATCCTCAAAAAAAATATTAGCAAACAGAATCCAACAACACATTAAAAGGACCATACACCATGATCCAGTGGGATTTATCCCAGGGATGCAAGGATTCTTCAATATACAAAATCAATTAATGTGATACACCATATTAACAAATTGAAGGATAAAAACCATATGATCATCTCAATAGATGCAGAAAAAAAGTTTTGACAAAATTCAACACCATTTTTTGTTAAAAACTCTCCAGAAAGTAGGCATAGAGAAAACCTACCTCAGCATAATAAAGGCCATATATGACGAACCCACAACAAACATCATTCTCAATGGTGAAAACCTGAAAGCATTTCCTCTAAGATCAGGGACAAGACAAGGATGTCCATCTCACCACTATTATTCAACATAGTTTTGGAAGTCCTCACCATGGCAATCAGAGAAGAAAAAGAAATAAAAGGAATAAATATTGGGAAAGAAGAAGTAAAACTGTCATGGTTTGCAGATGACATGACACTATACACAGAGAATCCTAAAGATGCCACCAGAAAACTACTAGAGTTAATCAATGAATTTGGTAAAGTTGCAGGATAAAAAATTAATACACAGAAATCTCTTTCATTCCTATACACTAATGATGAAAAATCTGAAAGAGAAATTAAGGAAACACTCCCATTTATCACTGCAACAAAAAGAATAAAATACCTAGGAATAAACCTACCTAGGGAAACAAAAGACCTGTATGCAATAAACTATAAGACACTGATGAATTAATTAAAAATGATACCAACAGATGAGAGATATATCATGTTCTTGTATTGTAAGAATCAATATTGTGTAAATGACTATACTATCCAAAGCAATCTACAGGTTCAATGCAATCCCTATCAAATTACCAATGGCATTTTTTACGGAACTGGAACAAAATATATTAAAATTTGTATGGAGACAAAAAAGACCCTGAATAGCCAAAGCAGTCTTGAGGGAAAAAAACGGAGCTGGAGGAATCAGACTTCCTGACTTCAGTCTATACTACAAAGCTACAGTAATCAAGGCAATATGGTAGGGCTTCCCTGGTGGCGCAGTTGTTGGGAGTCCACCTGCTGATGCAAGGGACACAGGTTCATGCCCTGGTCTGGGAAGATCCCACGTGCCGTGGAGCGGCTGGGCCCATGGGCCATGGCCACTGAGCCTGCACGTTTGGAGCCTGTGCTCCACAATGGGAAAGGCCACAACAGTAAGAGGCCTGCATACCACAAAAAAAAAAAAAAAAAAGACAATATGATAGTAGCAGAAAAACAGAAATATAGATCAATGGAACAGAAAAGAAAGCCCAGAGATAAACCCATGCACCTGTGGTCAACTTATCTATGACAAAGGAGGGAAGCATATACAATGGAGAAAAGACAGTCTCTTCAATAAGCGGTGCTGGGTAAACTGGACAGCTACATGTAAAGAATGAGATTAGAACACTCCCTAACACCATACACAAAAAGAAACTCAACATGAATTAGAGACCTAAATGTAAGACCAGACACTATAAAGCTCTTAGATGAAAACATAAGAAGTACATTATTTGACATAAATCACAGCAATATCTTTTTTGATCCACCTCCTAGAGTAATGGAAATAAAGGCAAAAATAAACAAATTGGACTTAAGGAAACTTAAAAGCTTTTGCAAAGTGAAGGAAACCACAAACAAGACAATAAGATAACCCTCAGAATGGGAGAAAATATTTGCAAATGAATCAATGGACAAAGGATTAATGTTCAAAATATATAAACAGCTCATGCAGCTCAATATTAAAGAAACAAACAACTCAATCCAAAAATGGGCAGAAGACCTAAATAGACATTTCTCCAAAGAAGACATACAGATGGCCAAGAAGCACATGAAAAGCTGCTCAACATCACTAAGTATTAGAGAAATGTAAATCAAAACTACAATGAGGTATCACCTCACACCAGTTAGACTGGGCATCATCAGAAAATCTACAAACAACAAATGCTGGAGAGGGCATGGAGAAAAGGGAATACTGTTGCACTGTTGGTGGGAATGTAAATTGATACAGCCACTATGGAGAACAGTTTGGAGGTTCCTTAAAATCTAAAAATAGAATTACCATATAACCCAGCAATCTCACTTCTGGGCATATACCCAGAGAAAACCATAATTCAAAAAGACATATGCACCCCAATATTCATTGAAGCACTATTTACAATATGCACGTCATGGAAACAACATAAATTCCCATCGACAGACGAATGGGTAAAGAATATGTTGTACATATATACAATGGAATATTACTCAGCCATAAAAAAGAATGAAATTGGGTCATTTGTAGAGACATGTATGAATCTAAAGACTGTCATACAGAGTGAAGTAAGTCAGAAAGATAAAAACAAATATCATATATTAACACATATATGTGGAACCTAGAAAAACGGTACAGATGAACAAGTTTGCAGGGCAGAAGTTGAGACACAGATGTAGAGAACAAACATATGGACACCAAGGGGGTAAAGCAGCAGGGGGGTGGGGGTGGTGTGATGAATTGGGAGATTGGGATTGACGTATATACACTAATATGTATAAAAGGGATAACTAATAAGAACTTGCTGTATAAAAATATAAATAAAATTCAAAAATTCCAAAAAAATAAATAAAAAATAAATAAAAGACAAAATAAATAAATAAGCAACAAAGATATATTGTATAGCACAGGGAATTTTAGTCATTACCTTGTAATAATTTTTAATGAAGTATAAACTATAAAAATTCTGAATCACTATGCTGAAACTACTATAATACTGTAAATCAAGTATACTTCAATAAAAACAAAAACATTATTGAGACAACTGGATAACTTTGAACGGGGTCTGATGATTAAATGATAATAGTATATTGATGTTAATTTCCTGACATTGATGATTATATTTAGCTATGTTAGGAAATTTTTCATATTTATAATAAATACAATATTCAGGGTAATGTTTTATTATGTCACTGGCAACGACTTCTCAATGTTTCAGAAAAATAAAAGTTCTATATTGTCTCTGAAAATTTTACAAGTTTATGATTATTTCAAAATTTAATAACTGGATTTTAAATTCTTAATCTATAATGGATCAATATTTCTGTAAAATGCAGTAAAATATTATATAATGTCAAAGTGTTATAATAGCTTTTAAAAGCTTACTACTTACTACTAATGTTTGTACTTTCCCTTGTAATAGATTAGTCAGAAGCAGTCATGACTTCAGATCTGTGCCAGTGTGTGGACCACACTTTGCAGAGCATTGCTCTGGATTACATATAGTCTTTTGTGATAAAATATGTACTCATTATTTTAGGAAAATGGTTCTAGGAAATTGGCCTCAGGTTGCACAAATGTGTGTGACATAACAAATACTTATGTACATGCATGGGCATTATGTAGTTTTTTTAAAGGCTGTCAAGATGGAATATATATTCTGTTCTATTCTATGTATTCTATATTGCTGCTTTTTTCTATTCACAGAATAAACTCAACTGGGTATATGTATTAGTCATATATGTCAGTCAGGATCCTGGCAGGAAAAAAGTGGCACACTAACCCAAAAGAATTACATTAGGGGACCATTTTTTGAGATTTAGGGAGGGTTAAGGGAACCTACAGGATACAGTGAGGGACCCTGAGATTAGCAACAGCAGGCAGTTGTTACTATTTTTAGGATTAGGAGGACAAATGGATGTGATTCAATTTTCAGAGCCTGGTGAAAGCTGCAGTCATGGAAGAATCACTGTTCAACAGATGTGTGACCATAAAGAAAGGCATTGAGGGTATTGGAAGGGGCATGGATAGCTCAACTTCCCCTTTCATTGGTCCTCTGTTCTCCACAGTTAGAGTCTCCTTTTGCACAATCCAACTGGAAATCAAATGGCAAGGGAGCCTCAGTGGTGCAGTCCATGGAAGTCAGCCTCCAAGGTACAGGTCAAAGGGAGATAGAAAATGGATTGTAGAGAGGCAACTGAAAAATAAACCATATAGTATTTTTTAGAAACGATTTTAGTTCAGTTGTTATTATTTACTTTAAAGTTTTCTATCTGTTCAGTCATGAAATTGTCTCTAATTTTCTCTCTGTGTTTCTTTTCATATTTAAGTATTAGAATGATAGTTCACTCATTGAATGTGTCCAAATGAATTCTGCCCACTTATTCTATGGTCTCTTCTTCAAGTGTTTGGAAGATTGTTGACTAAAGATTATCACACTAATAATAGACAGGAAGTTGAATCAAGAGTAGAATCAGGGAGACACTTTAAGAGGTCATTATCATTTTTCAGTTTTAAAAGTTTGAGCTCACAATCTAAGGCTAAGGATGGAGAGATGAAAATGAGTCTGAGATGTATTCACTGTGCACAATTAGTCAGATGTGTAGACTGGCTGATTGGTTGAAAGAGATAAGAAAAAAAAATGTGAGATAACTCCCAAATTTGGAGTTTGGTTGACTGGATGGTATCATTTACCTCAATAATTAACATAAGGCTGGACAGTGTTTTCCTTGCACTGGGAGGCACATGTGAAGTGATGAAAGGTTCAGTTTTAAACATGGTGACTGATGTGCTATGGAGACATCTAAATGCAGCTGTTTGTGAGAAAATGTGAAATACATTTCTGGAGCTCTGGAGGGAGAGCTCAACTGAGGTTACAGATAAAGGAGTCATCAGCATTTAGTTATGGTTTAATACATTATTCTTCTTCTTATTTTTGTTATTATTAACAGCCTTCATATGTTGAAAAACCACAATATGTCAGGAGCTTCGTAAAATCAGAGAAGTTCAGTAACTTGTTTCCTTAGGAGAAGATGAATTCTCTAAGTGTAGAGAAATTCAGAAGTCAGATTTTTATAGAGGTGAAGGAGTAGTGGGAAGGAAGAAACATCAGCAAATAGAAAATCTGATTTTTTTTCCAATTTGATATATATTGTTGATATTAATTATTCTAAGTGATTTTTTTTCTAAACTGCTTTTCTTTGGTCTGTAATAATGAGGCTAAGTACATAGTCTCAGGGTCATATAGTCACAAAGTTCATGAGAAAAACAACATGCAGGATTAGGACTAGGAAAAAAAAATAAGGTCTTTCTAAAGCAATCTTGTGACCATTGTAATTGATCTTATAATTGAACATTTTTTTTCTGTCTTTGCTCTGAATTTTAGGAAATCCAGATGAGTTGGGTGTATGGCACCTATACAAGATATTAGAGTATACATAATCTATATTAATTTCATCATTGGCATTATCTCAATGTCAATTCTTTTATCCCTAAATGTCAATGTTTTCTATTTTACTCCTATTCAATATATTTCTGTGAGCAACATTAAATATCGAATGAGGTAGAATATTTTTTAAATGAATACAAATGTAATCATGTAATTCTGCTTCACAGAGCAGTTTTCCTAATCCTCAAACCATTTGGGTTTGCAGTATCGACCCATTTCATATTTTAATTTTCAGTATTTATCAAGTCAAAATAACATTTTAAATTAAATGAAAATGAATGACATATGAGAGTCAGTGTGGAAGATCTTAATATAATGTTTACTGGATAAGTGCTCTAATGATATTGCTACAGAAGTACAGAACTCATTATGTTTAATCAGTACAATACAACCCCTGATATTCATTTAAAATATATTGTTTTATGCAATCTTCAAGAATTATGTGGGATATCATATGTTATACACTAAAAGAATTGCTTTTAACCAGAGTGTGCCTCTGAATTTTCATATATTTACTAGGTCTTTTTAAATTATAATCACATAAATGTTAAATACTACAGAAATGAAGTCTTCTGTTTCAACTCTTTACCCACAGTTCCCACTCATAAGAAGTAAACATGTTGAATGATTTTTTAGACACATGTACAAATTTAAAATGCACATGCAAGTATAACATATAGATATGTATATAAATGTGTTGTCACTAATTGCATTCACCTCTTCCTATCTGTTCATATGGGTCTGTTTGATTCTTCTTTATGAGTATATAATATTCTGTTATAATAATCTGTCCACTCATTCAATATTTATTGAGTACCTAATCCATACCAGGGACTTTTCTATATGCAGCTTAATAGGATATTCATGTTATCTGCCCTGATGGAGCCTAAGAGTCCATAATGTGAGAGACAAAAAAGTAAATTAAATATCTATTTTGGAATTTACTTTAGAGGAATGAAATAGGTTATGCAAATATAAAGTAATAGAAGAGATGTATTTATTTAGGATGATTTGGAAAGTCTTCTCTCTGAGGAGGTGCCATTTGAGCTGAGACCTGGAATACTGAACAGAAGCAACCAGACACCAAGAGAAGGTCAAAGTCTCTTTTCCACACTGTTACATAGTATTCCACTGACATATTATACCACAATTTATTTATTCATTGCCTTCTCTAGTTAGAAGTTTTCTTTTTTCTCTATTAGAAAAATACTGTTATAAACATTTGTGCACAGGTCTCTTGGTATACATGTGCAAGAATTTCTCTAAGGCACATACCCAGAAGTAAATTTGCACAGTCATAGATATTTATATATACTTTAATATATTCCAAATTATTTCCCAGCATATTGTGTATATTTACATTCCCATTAGCAGTATGGAAGAAGGCCTATTTTTCGACAATTTGCCAGTACTTTGTAATGTTATTTTTTTCTTAAGTTATATTACTCTTAAGGGATATGACCTAAGATAATTCCCTCTCAACTTCAGTGACACTCTGATTCTTCCTACTTCCTGGTATCTCCACTGCCACTTTTGTTGGTGTCTTTCCATTGGTGCCCCTAAAGTGTTGGTGTTTCATCCTTCTTTTTTGTGTTCTCTCTCTCTCTGTGTCCTACTTCTTATTTCCCTCTCTCTGTCCCACTATTGCCCTCAAAATGCACAGCCATTATAATTTTGTTATATCAGTGTTCACATTGCCAGGGAGTGTATGATGACAATTATGTAGCTTACCTGCCACATTACAATAGAGAAGTCAATTAAGGGTGAAGGAATGCAGACACAGTTGATGTGTGTAAGTAACACTTGATCCATTAGAAGAACTATCCATGGATTGTAAAATGAAGGAAAGGCAGCAAGTTGTATAGATAAATGCAATTAGGGACATGTCCTCAGAAGAACAGATGATAAACTATCATTGATGCCTGTTGCAGATTTTAAACTAGTGTCTTAAAAGTATTGTAAACATAAATTACAAGACATGGCAGGAGGCGAGAGGAATCCAGCAATTAGAAAACAGAATTTATGGTAGAGAGTGGATACGGCTCCTACTTAAGAGGAGGAGATCCCACAGAGGCTCATGAGATGTTCATCAGTAATGGCACATGGTAGCAAATGAATAATTTTATTTGTTTCGTGGTTTCTTCTTAATGGGTGTAGACACCACAGATATTTTTGTCAAGAAATATATCTGTTACCTAAAGTTGTCATGTATTCTTCAGATATTTTGGGAATATAATTATGTTATATAAATAATTATAACATGTACAAATGTGATTTTTTATCTATTATTGTTGAACTATAATATTTTGTGCTATACCCTGTGCTAAGCACTCTTGTAGGGATTTTTTTTTAATTTAACCCACACCACAATCCTATGAATTAGTGATAGTATTATCTCCATTACAGATGTACAAACTGAGACTTACAAAGGCTATTTACTTTGCTCAAGATCATAAGTTGTAGGTATCTGATCCAGGCTTGAACCTGTGTCCTACAGACTCAAAGACTATGCCCATACCTACAACATACTGTTACTTATCAGTGATGACTTAAGTGCCCAATGAGCTGCATGCAAACTAAATGCTATGAGAGGCTAGAGAGGGAGATAAGGAAATATAAAGACTTCAAAGAAGATGAGGACTCGATCAGTCAAGGCACTTCGCTATATGCAGGTAAATAGTGGTATGGGGCTAGTATAAACATAGGCAGAGCCTGGGAAACACGTTCTATGGCCCATAAATAGAACAGTTTGGATAATATCCAGGGAATATATAGGTTTTTAGACAGAGTTGAGTTTGCAGAAGTAGATATGTATGAACTTTTAGAGTTTATTAAATGCAAGGATAAATTTTAAACCAGTATAGGAAATAAATGATAGCAATAATACTGTCTTTAACAGGAAAGTTAAAAAAAGAAAACAATATTTTAGGATAACTAATCTTTCAGTACTAAGTAGGATAAATCAAAATGGAAAGAAATGGAGCCGGGAAACGAATTAGGCAATTAGGAAGTGTCACATTACTAAGCCTGACCTAGGGAAGTGACCTTGAAGATTGAAAGGGGACAGAGGAGCCTTTTTATAATAACTTTAAAATGCTTTCAGAATTGTGTTTAAATACTATTACCATTACCCAGCGAGGTTTAGGAGCCCTATCCATGTACCCCTATAGTGTCCATACAAGATTTTATCAGAATATCTGCTTGTTTCTCTGATGATTCAACTATGAAGCTCTTTGATGGCAAACAGTTTGCTATTTCTTTCTATTCTAGTGCCTAGCATTCTGTACAAAAAAAAAAAAAAAGTGAATATGCACCAAGCTTAAATAGGATAGTAATAATAATAATAATACCTGTAACATACTTTACAGCTTGCAGAGTTGTGTCTACCTTTGAAAGATATCATGAGTTCATCTACTTACCCATCTCCCCAGCTACTGCCAGAATTGCATTTACTAACTGCTCCACTTGCACGTATATTCCCTTTAATTCATTGCCTATACAGCAGCCAGAATGATATTTTTCTAGTACAGATTTTATTGTATCACTTAAAGGCTTAAAACCATTTTCTGCTTTCAAATTAAAACCCTACAAGTTGTTGCATGATCTTGTCATATAACTCTCTTTTCTAGATTCATTCCCTCTCAACCAGAGTAGCTTTCTTTCAGTTTCTTGAAAACTCAGAGCTCTCTCATGATGCTCGTTATCTATTGCAATGAAACAACCTGCCCCAAAACTTAGTGGTTTAAAACAACAACATTGATTTTGCCCACGAATCTGTAATTTGGGCAAGGCTCAGCAAAGGGAGCTTGTCTCTGAGAGTACTACTCACATGTTAAGAGCTGGAATCACCTGAAAGCATGTTATTCACTTGTTTGACAATTGATGTTAATTGGTTGAGGCTTTAGATGAGGCTGTCAGTGGTAACACCTATATGTGGCTTTTACATGTGGCTTGTTCCCAGGGTAAGCCTCCCAAAAGAGAAAGAACCAGGCAGAAGCTGTATCACCTTTTCTAACATAGCCTCAAAAGTTGGGCAGCATCATATCCATCATACTCTGTTAATGAAAAGCAAGTACAAGGACTAACCCATAACCAAGTGGAGGGGAATTTAGACTCCTTTTGATGGGACAAATGTCAAAAAATTTTACATCTTTTAAAACCACTACCCATGGCTCTGGGCATTTGTACTTGCCTATCTGTCACCTTAAAATGAACTTCTCTTTCTTTTCTTTTCTAACTTTTATACTTCAAGTTTCAGTTGAACTATCAGCTTACTACATGTTCCTTCTTATCCTCTACATCTAAATTAGGTCCTTTAGACTTCCACAACACTCCATGTTCTTTTAAAGTACTCATTACCATCTGAAATGACATATTTACTTAATACTTGTATTGCCAGTCATCAGTCTGTCAGTTCCATAAGACCAAATATTACTCATGTGTTATTCACTGATATGACTGAAAAGCCTAGTCAAGAACCTGTACATTATAGTTTTTCAGTAAATATTTGTTTATTAATGTACAATGGAAGAGGTTTGCTTATTTTCAAGACCCTTATTCTTTAGAGGAACTTGGAATAGGGCTTCTTACCCTTGAGAAACTTCAATTAACTTATTAACAATAAAGCATATGTATTTTTAGTATACAGGTAACCTTATTTTGAAAAAAAATGTTCTTAATGTCACAAAGCATTCAACCTTTTAATCTTCTTAGTTATAGTAAATGTTAAACTCTTTCAGCCCTCAATGCTATGCTATTCCCCTAAAAAAAAAAACAAACAAACAAACAAAAAAAAACAAGTTTTACATTTCCAAGAACAATATACCCTCAGGGTCAAAGGATGTTTCAAGATTTTGAAGCACAAGATTGTCCCGGGAGAAAGAAAGCTGTTTTGCAAGAGCACCCAGTACTGAAAATGGAATACATGTGTTTTTGTTGTTTTTTAAGTATTATTTCACTGTTCCCTGTATCATCTGGAGTTATATCAGGAGACTCTATCCTCATTAACTCACCTCCCTGCATCAAATTAACTTTATGTTTAGTGCTTCCAAAAGTACAATATACGGATGGATTGGCAATATGAAACCCATTTTCTTACCATTTGGCAGAGATCAGAAAGAGATGGGAGACAACTCTCTTTTGCCTTCAGAGGACTATGCTGTTTTGAAGAGAAACTTTTACTTTTAGATAATTTAATTTTACTTTCAAACTTTTACTTTGAGAGAATCATAATAATTTCTAGCCTTCTGAGGGCTGTTCACACTTTCTCTTTGGTAACTGATAGCATATGGGTTCTGATGGGCAGATAGGTAATGTTTATATGTGATTATCATTTGTTTTTGTTTGTGTCTTGTTTTTACAGTGAAATGGCCCATCTTCCCACTGATGGGATTCAGCTGTGTGAAACAAGACAGCTGATTTGTGACCTAGAATGACCTGTGTAGCTCATCCTTAATCTTATAAAGGCTAGGTTTGCCAAAGACTCGCTCTTCTTGCCTTTTTGACAGTTGTTAAGATCCAGAGCCATTTTATATCCACACTGAGACTTGTATTCCTGGATATCACCTACCTGCTCTGAGGTTGCCCTGAGCAAGTTGATTAACACTTATCAATCTATTTGCTCACCTGTAAGGTGAAGATAATAATACCAACCTCACAAGCTTGAATAGCCTAATATAGTAGAGAGATTAACACAGTGCCTGAATTAATAAATGTTAGTGTTTGGTGTGTTGTTTACACTGAATATCAGTGTTTTCCTAATAGCAATTTTCAAGTAGTAAAAAGAAGTCCCCATTGATGTTTATCTCCAGGTATGGGGAGGGAAGGTAGAATCTGAACAGCCAAAGAAAAACCTAAAACAGCTGTGTTCTTTTCCAATAGTGACCCAAGTTGTCACTCATATTTTACCTTGTTCTGTATTTCCTAGAGCTTATCTAGAGGTGCCTGGATGTTACTAACTTTTGCTATGAATCTCATAAACTGAGGTTTGTTATTATGTTTGAGGCACTTAATGTGAGTTTGAGGACTCTCATTTGGGACCTAGTTGTGTGTGTCAGGGTGGGGAGTGGATGAATAATTGGGTAGTTAACTCAATGAGCAGGAAACAGCAAACAGCAAAAGACCATTTGTAAGGTTTCAATTGTGATATCAATTGGGCATTAATGTATGGGTTCCTCACTTAGATATCCTCATAATTCTATTACCCAGAAATACCAGAGCTCAGAAAATACCAGAAACTGTTTTAGGTGTTGTGCCTATCCTGTTAAATGAGAAGAGAAGGATAAAGAACAAACATGTAAAAAAGAAAGCTCCCATGTAGCAATTATGATAAATGCAATGAAAGACTTAAATGGGATGCTACATGGTGTTGGTAGTAGTGGTAAAGTGGAGTCAGGGAAGATTTCTATGAAGAAGTCTAATTTGAACTAAATTTATAAATATGAAGAAAAATGTATTTTTGTATTTCATACATAGGAAAAATAAATGGAGTGCCCTAAGGCAGAAAATAATTTAGCTTGCTACAGGAACAGGAAAAAAAAAAAAAAGACCATGTTCTTGAAATGTTAAGAGAAGGTACTAGGATAAGAAGTTAAAGGGATGTGTACTCACTCCCTCTTTTGAGAGCACCAAACCACAACTAACTGCTGAACAATCATCAACAGAAAGACACTGGAATTCACCAAAAAAGATACCCTACATTAACAGACAAAGGAGAAGCTGCAATGAGATTCTGGGAGGGGCACAATCATGATAAAATCAAATCCCATAACCACTGGTTGGGTGACTCACAAACTGGAGTACAATTATACCATGGAAGTTCACCCACTGGAGTGAAGGTTCTGAGGCTCAGGTCAGGCTTCCAAACCTGGGGATCTGGCAATGGGAGGAGAGAATTGGACTTTGAAGGCCAGTGGGATTTGATTGCAGGACTTTGACAGGACTCAGGGAAACAGAGACTTCACGCTTGGAGGGCACACACAAAGTAGTGTGCAAACCAGGACCAAAAGGGAAGGTACAGTGACCCCATAAGAGGGTGAACCAGACCTACCTGTTAGTGTCAGAGGGTCTCCTGCAGAGGCAGGGGACAGCTGTGGCTCACCACGGAAAAAGGACACTGGCAGCAGAAGTTCTGGGAAGTACTCATTGACATGACGCCTCCTAGAGTCCACCATTAGCCCCACCAAAGAGCCTGTAGGCTCAGTTGCTGCATTGTCTCAGGCCAAACAACCAACAGGAAGGGAACACAGCCCCATCCATCAGCAGACAAGTGGATTAAAGTTTTAATAAGTTCTGCCCACAGAGCAACACCTAGATCTACCCACAACTAGTCCCTCCCATTAGGAAGCTTGCACAAGCCTCTTAGATAGCCGAATCCACCTGAGGGCAGACAGCAGAAGCAAGAAGAACTACAGTCCTTCAGCCTGTGGAACAAAAAACACATTCAAAGAAAGACAGACAAGATGAAAATGCAGAGGACTATGTCCCAGATGAAGTAATGAGAGAAAACCCCAGAAAAACAACTAAATGAAGTGGAGATAGGCAACATTCCAGAAAATGAATTCAGAATAATCATAGTGAAGATGATCCAGGACTGTGGAAAAATAATGGAGGCAAAGATCGAGAGGATGCAAGAAATGATTAACAAAGACTTAGAAGAATTAAAGAACAAACAAATAGAGATGAACAATACAGTAACTGAAATCAAAAATACACTAGAAGGAATCAATAGCAGAATAACTGATGCAGAAGAACAGATAAGTGATCTGGAAGACAGAATGCTGGAACTCACTGCTATGGAAAAGAAAGGAAAAAAGAATGAAAAGAGATGAAGACAACCTAAGAGATCTCTGGGACAACATTAAACACACCAACATTCGCATTATAAGGATCCCAGAAGGAGAAGAGAGAAAAGAGCCAAGAAAATATTTGAAAAGATTATAGTCGAAAACTTCCTGCACATGGGAAAGAAAATAGTCACCCAATTCCAGGAAGTGCACAGAGTCCCATACAGGATAAACCCAAGGAGAAAAACACCAAGACACATAGTAAACAAATTAACAAAAAATAAAGACCAAGAAAATTATTGAAAGCAACAAGGGAAAAACAACAAATAACATACAAGGGAACTCCCATAAGGTTAACAGCTGATTTCTCCACAGAAACTTTGCAAGCCAGAAGGGAGTGGTAAGATAAAGTGATGAAAGGGAAGAACCTACAACCAAGAATACTCTACCCAGCAAGGATCTCATTCAGATTCAATGGAGAAATAAAATGCTTTACAGACAAGCAAAAGTTAAGAGAATTCAGCACCACCAAACAAGCTCTACAACAAATGCTGAAGGAACTCTAAACGGTTAACACAAGAGAAGAAAAGGACCTACAGTAACAAACCCAAAACATTTAAGAAAATGGTAATAGGAACATGTATATCGATAATTACTTTAAATGTGAATGGATTAAATGCTCCAACCAAAAGGCACAGACTGGCTGAATGGATAAAAAACGAAGAACCATATATATGCTTTCTACAAGAGACCCACTTCAGACATAGGGACACATACAGACCAAAAGTGAGGGCATGGAAAAAGATATTTCATGCAAATGGAAATCAGAAGAAAGCTAGAGTAGCAATACTCATATCAGATAAAATATACTTTAAAATAAAGAATGTTAAAAGAGACAAGAAAGGACACTACATAATGATCATGGGATCAGACCAAGAAGAAGATATAACAATGATAAATATATATGCAACCAAAAAAGGAGCACCTCAATACATAAAACAAATGCTAAGAGGTGTAAAAGGGGAAATCAACAGTAACACAGTAATGGGGGGAATTTAAAACCTCACTTAAACCAATGAACAGATCATCCACACAGAAGATTAATAAGAAAACACAAGCTTTAATTGACACAATAAACCAGATAGATTTAATTGATATTTATAGGACATTCTATCAAAAAACAGCAGATTACAATATCTTCTCAAGTGCACAGCGAACATTCTCCAGGACAGATCACATCTTGGGTCACATATCAAGCCTCAGTAAATTTAAGAAAATTGAAATTGTATCAAGCATCTTTTCTGACCACAATGCTATGAGATTAGAAATAAATTACAGAGGAAAAAAGTAAAAAACACAAACACCTGGAGGCTAAACAATACGTTACTAAATAACCAAGAGGTCACTGAGAAATTAAAGAGGAAATAAAAAATATCTTGAGACAAATGACAATGAAAACATGATGATCCAAAACCTATGAGATGCAGCAAAAGCAGTTCAAAGAGGGAAGTTTATAGCAATACATTCCTACTTCAATAAGCAGGAAAAATTTCAAATAAACAATCTAACCTTACACCTAAAGGAACCATAGAAAGAAGAACAAACAAAACCCAAAGTTAGTAGAAGGAAAGAAAGCATAAAGATCAGAGCAGAAATAAATGAAATAGAAACAAAGAAAACAATAGCAAAGATCAATAAAATTAAAAGCTGGTTCTTTAGGAAGATAAACAAAATTGATAAACCTTTAACCAGACTCATCAAGTAAAAGAGGGAGAGGAATCAAATTTTAAACAAAAAAGAAATTAAAAAGAAGAATTTACAACAGACACTGCAGAAATACAAACCATCCTAAGAGACTACTACAAGAAATTATATGCCAATAAAATGGACAACATCGAAGAAATGGACAAATTCTTAGAAAGGTATAACCTTCCAAGACTGAACCAGGAAGAAATAGAAAATATGAACAGACCAATCACAGTAATGAAATTGAAACTGTAATTAAAATTCTTCAAACAAACAAAAGCCCAGGACTAGATGGCTTCACAGGCAAATTTAATCAAACATTTAGAGAAGAGCTAACACCTATCCTTCTCAAACTATTCCAAAAAATTGCAGAGGAAGGAACACTCCCAAACACATTCTATGAGGTCACCATCAGCCTGATACCAAAACCAAAGATACTACAAAAAAAGAAAATTACACACCAATATCACTGATGAATATAGATGCAAAAATCCTCAACAAAATACTAGCAAACAGAATGCAGCAACACATTAAATGGATCATACACCATGATCCAGTGGGATTTATCCCAGGGATGCAAGGATTCTTCAATATATGCAAATCAATCAATGTGATACAACGTACTAACAAACTGAAGAATAAAAACCATATGATCAACTCAATAGATGCAGAAAAAGCTTTTGACAAAATTCAACACTCATTTAGGATAAAAACTCTCCATAAACGGCCATAGAGGGAAACTATCTCAACATAATAAAGGCCATGTATGACAAACCCACAGCAAACATCATTCTCAAAGGTGAAAAACTGAAAGCATTTCCTCTAAGATAAGCAACAAAACAAGGATGTGCACTCTTGCTACTATTATTCAACATAGTTTTATAAGTTTTACCTATGGCAGTCAGAGAAGAAAAATAAATAAATGTAGTATGAATTGGAAAAGAAGAAGGAAAACTGCCACTGTTTGCAGATGACATGATACTATACATAGAGAATCCTCAAGATGCCACCAGAAAACTACTAGAGCTAATCAATGAATTTGGTAAAGTTTCAGGATACAGAATTAATGCACAAAAATATCTTGCATTCCTATACACTACAACAAAAGATCAGAAAGAGAAATTCAGGAAATAATCCCATTCACCATTGCAACAAAAAGAATAAAATACCTTAGAATAAACCTACTTAAGGAGGTAAAAGACCAGTACTCAGAAGACTATAAGGCACTGAGGAAAAAAATAAAGGATGACAAAAGCAGATGGAGAGATATACAATGTTCTAGAATTGGAAGAATCAATATTGTGAAAATGACTATATTACCCAAAGTGATCTACATAACCAGTGCAATCCCTATCAAATTACCAATGGCATTTTTTACAGAACTAGAACAAAAATCTTAAAATTTGTATGGAGACACACTAGACCCCAAATAGCCAAAGCAATCTTGAGAAGAAAAAAAAAAAAAAAAAAAAAAAAACTGTGATGGAGGAATCAGACTCCCTGACTTCAGACTATACTACAAAAGTACAGTACTCAAGACAATATGGTACTGGCACTAAAACAGAAATATAGATCAATGGAGCATGATAGAAAACTCAGAGATAAACCCATGCATCTATGGTCAACTAATCTATGACAAAAGGCAGGATATACAATGGGGAAAAGACAATCTCTTCAATAAGTGGTGCTGGGAAAACTGGTTAGCTATATGTGAAAGAATGAAATTAGAACACTCCCTAACACCATATACAAAAATAAACTTTAAATGGATTAAACACCTAATGTAAGACTAGACACTATAAAACTCTTAGAGGAAAACATAGGCAGAACACTCTATGACATAAATCACAGCAAGATCCTTTTGGACCCACCTCCTAGAGAAATGGAAATAAAAACAAAAATAAACAAATGGGACCTAATGAAACTTAAAAGCTTTTGAAAAGCAAAAGAAACTATAAACAAGATGGAATGACACCCCTCAGAATGGGAGAAAATATTTTCCAACATATCAAAGGACAACAGATTAATCTCCAAAATATATAAACAGATCATGCATATTAATATAAAAAAAAAGCAACCCAATCAAAGAATGGGCATGAGACCTAAATAAACATTTCTCCAAAGAGACATACAGATGGCCAAGAGGCACATGAAAATCTGCTCAACATCACTAATTATTAGAGAAATGCAAATTAAAACTACAATGAGGTATCACCTCACACCTGTTAGAATGGGCATCATCAGAAAATCTACAAACAATAAATGCTGGAGAGGGTGTGGAGAAAAGGGAACCCTCTTGCACTGTTGGTGGGAATGTAAACTGATACAACCACTATGGAGAACAGTATGTAGGTTCCTTAAAAATCTAAAAATAGAATTACCATATGACCCAGCAATCCCACTACTGGGCAGAGAAACCATAATTGAAAAAGACACATGTACCCCAATGTTCATTGCTGCATTACTTACAATAGCTAGGTCATGGAAATAACCTAAACTCCCATCAACAAATGAATGGATAAAGAAGATGTGGTACATATATACAGTGGAATATTACACAGCCATAAAAAGGAATGAAATTAGGTCATTTGTAGAGATGTGGATGGATCTAAAGACTGTCATACAGAGTGAAGTAATTCAGAAATAGAAAAACAAATATCATATATTAACGCATATATGTGGAACCTAGAAAAATGATACTGATGAAACAGTTTGCAAGGCAGAAATAGAGACACAGATGTACAGCACAAATGCATTGACACCAAGGTGGGGAAGTGGAGGGTTCGATGAATTGGGAGATTGTGATTGAACTATATACACTAATATGTATAAAATAGATAACTAATAAGAACCTGCTGTATAGCACAGGGAACTCCACTTTGCTGTACAGTAGCAACTAACACAGCATGGTAAAACCATGACACCCCAATTAAATATATATATATATATATATATATATATATATGTATATATATATATATATATATATATATGAAATATCATAAAAAAATAAAAGACTAAGAGATAAGTTTTGTGTCTGATACATAACAAGATCAATAAATATTAATTTCCCTTTAGCTCCACTAGTTCCAAAAAAGAAAAGAAAAGTTAAAGGGTTAACCATGACTGTGCATGTACTCGTAGGCCACAGTAAGAAGTTTGAATTTTATATTCAGTTGGTGGGTAACTCCTAAAGGTTTATAATCAAATGAATGATATAGGTTGATCTACTTAAAAAGACAGCTCATGCCACTTCACACACATTAGGGTTACTATTATAAAAACAATAATAAACAGAAAATAAAAAGTGTTGGAGAAGATGTGGAGAAATAGAACCCCTTGTGCATTACTGGTGGGAATGTAAAATAGTGAGGTTTCTGAGGAAAACAGTATGAGAATTCCTAAAAAAATTTTACTTAGAATTGCCATATAATCCAGTAATTCCACTTCTAGATATAACCCAAAAAAACTGAAAGCTGTGACTAAAATAGATATTTGTACACCAGTGTTTATAACAGTATTATTTATAATATCCAAAAGATGGACACAACACAAATGTTCATCAATGGATCAATGGATAAATAAAATGTGGTATATACATTCAATGCAATAGTATTCAGCTTTAAAAATTACATTTGTAATATCACATGTTGTAACACAGATGAACGTTGAAAACATCCTAAATGAAATAAGCCAGACACAGAAGGACAAATACTGTATGTACCAGTAATGCGAGGTACGTAGAGTAGTCAAATTCATAGACAGAAAGTAGAACAGTGGTTACCAAGGAATGGTAGAAGAGGAGGATGGGGAGTTATTATTTAATGGATACAGAATTTCAGTTTGTAATTATGAAATAGCTCTGGGGATGGACGGTGGTGATGGGTGCTTAACAATGTACTTAATGCCACCAAATTTTACTGTTGAAAATGGTTAAAACGGTAAATTTTAAGTTACATATATTTTATTGTAGTTAAACAAAAAACACTTCATATTAGTTGGGGAAGGAGAGAGAATAGTAGTAATATGTAAAGCACAGAGGCCAGTTGGAGAATCTTGTAATTTCTGGTGGGTGCCCTGGACAAAGGAGTGACAGCAGAAATAAGAGTTTCTATTCAATGTAAAATTGGAGCTAAGGCATGATGATGGATTGAGTATGAATGGTGAGAAAAAGGAGAATTAAGGATGATTCCTATATTTTTGTGTTAAACAGCAGTGTGATAGCAGAGTCTGTGCATTAGGGTGAGGTCAGGATTAAAGGGTTAAATTGGTGTGCCATCAACATGTATATGGGATTTGAAGGATTAATTTTAGAAGAGATAACTGAGGAAACTGTAGATAGAGTTGACCAGAAACACTGAGACTTATTGTAGTCTTATTATTGTAGAAAGTGCTGGGAAGTAATTAATGGAGTGAGAAGAAAGGATAATTCTCTGGCAAAGATGGTTGTAGTGTTTTTTTAAACTACAAAACAGAAATGGCCATAAGTATTCTGGCATGGAAATAAGAATATTAGTTGAGCTAGGCAAATTGGACAGTGCAAGGCTGTTTGCATTGTCAATTAGAGAAGCCCTCAGAAGTAGGAGCTAGTGTTATATCCAGAACATAGGCAACAACAGCTCCTTTCATGATGTAAAATGGAACGTTTTGTTTGTGTAAAAACTACAAAAACTCACAGTTATTGTAGATATGTTTTCAGATGGTCTGCCTTCTCATTTTGAAATGTGAATAATGTCTCCTAGCATTTCCTAGGATATAGATAGGCAGCTGGGTCTCTTCCATGTCTAAGAACAAAGTCGACCTTGGGTATAGTCAGATCTCTATTTGAATACTGATTACTCCTCTCGTATTGGTGTGTCCCTGGGTAAGTTATTTAATCTTTCTGGGATTTTATTCTGTCATTTATAAAATAGAGATAATAGAGATAATAATGCTTAACTTGCAGAATTGCTAAAAGATAATGCATGTAAATTGCCTAGTACCTAGTGGACAGTAAAGGACTGGCAACAGTTATTATTATTATGGAGGTCTGTTGGGGGTGGAACTGAAATTTCAGTGTGACCAAAAAATGCACTCTATACAACAAAGTAACAAAGGCATACTTGGAGACCAAATTATGAATGTCTTGGAAGTTATTCTAGGGAGTTTACTCTACAGGACTTCAGTAGCTTCAATAGTGCCTGACAGAAAGGAAAAGCTTGGGAATTGTCACAGCCAGTGACATATATATATAGATATTGATATATATATATATATATATATATATATATATATATATATCAATATATATATGATATATATATATATATATATAGATATTGATAGATTGTGTTCTCATCCCTTAGGGAGAGTAAGTAATTATGTCATGGAGAGAATTTAAGGAATTAGCTTCACTTTAAAACATAGAATAGCTTCTTTCTATCAGATCATTGATCTCTGCATTTTCTATTGCATTCCTCCATCAGTCATTTTTTTTTAACTTTCACAATCTTATTTACCATTATATCTTTGAACTGACTAACTAAACATTATATATGTTAAAAAACATACTCAAAATGGAAATAGTAAGATAAGTTAAGGATGACAAAATTAAATAATAATCTTTGTATTTTACATAATGATTTCATTTATATTGTTTTGCTCTTATTAGAACTATTTTTTCATGGAGAGTTCTATGGCTGACTATGCTTCATTATTTTGAAAATATTGATTTAATACTTTAAAATATGGCATTTTCAAGATTTGTTTATTTCTTTTTTTATTTGAGTATAGTCAACTTACAATATTATATTAGTTTCAGGTGTACAACATAATGATTCAATATTTTTATAGATTATACACCATATAAAGTTATTATAAAATATTCACTATATTCCTTGTACTGTACATTACATCCTTGCAACTTATTTTTTTATACATATATCAATTGTTTGTACCTCTTAATCCCCTTCACCAATCTTGCTCCTCCCCCTACTCCTCTCCTCTCTAGTAGCCACTAGTTTGTTCTCTGTATCTATGAGTCTGTTTTTGAGTCTATATTTGTTCATTTGTCTTTATTTTTGGTTTCCACATATAAGTGAAAATATGCAGTATTTGTCTTTCTCTGTCTGCCTTACTTCACTAAGCATAAGATCCATATATTTGTAATCTTCTTAAAAATTGCCATGGACAAAAAGATACCTCATAAAGATATGTAAATGCAACAGAAAATCTATGTCATTAGATAACTACAAGTCACTAGGCTCATTCTATAATCTTATTCATCAGTTATGCAAAGGTTTTTCGGAAAAATTCAGGTGGTAAATTCTCATCTTCCCTCATGTCTATCAATTGTTCTTAAAAACAAATCGAAAGGTGTTGCATTCTCATATTTTTTACCAAATGGACTTACAACCTACTGAAATTATTCTTTTGGCAGGTTATTTTACAGGTGGAAAATTCTGTTTCTGGAATTTTAAAGTAGGAAATTCTGAGGCAGTTTTAATAGGTGATGTATTTATATTTTTCAGTACAAATTCATGTGATAATGGAAACACTTCCAAACATGCATCTTTAAAACAATACTCTCTATGTGGGACATATTTCTTTCAAAAGCATTTTTTTCTCCTAATTGCTAAAACATCACTTTTATCTTGATGGGACAGATATGTTCTTTTTATTCATACTCCTAATGTAGCTATTGAGTAGTATATTGCAGTTGACCTTTGAACAACACATGTTTGAACTGTGCAGGTCTGCTTACATGCAAAGTTTTCAATAAATGTATTGGAAAAATTTTTAGCAATTTACGGCAATTTGAAAAAACCTTGCAGATGAACAACATAGCCTAGAAATACCGAAAAAAATAAGCAAAAGGCATGTCACAAATGTATAAAATATATGTAAATATACACATACTTACAAATTATGTTATTCAACTGTTTATGTTGTCGGTAAGGCTTCTGGTCAACAGTAGGCTATTAGTAGTTACATTTGGGGGGAGTTAAAAGTTATACTCAGATTTTTGACTGTGTAGGGGGTCACCTCCCCAACCCCCACATTGTTCAAAAGTCAACTTTATTTGCAACCTCTTGTCTTTACAGAAAAGGACAGTACTTTTGTGTCTTTGTAAAAGAAATGCAAAATTTATGTGTGACAACTTTTTAAGTACTTTGCCCTGAGATAAGCAGGAAACATCTATGTGGTACAAAATATTTTCTTGGTCATTCTCCATCACATCACAAGGCATTATAAAATTTCTTCTTTTTAAAATGACTAATCCATAAATCCATTTTAAAATAGCTGTATTTCACGATGTGCTGGAATTGAGCTAACTATTGAAGGTGACACACTAAACCTGTTTGTACTGTGGAACTCCAACTCCTCCCTCAGGACACCTGCTTGAACACAGGTGATGAAGGTATGAAGTCTGTCCAAGTGAGGGAACCAGAATCAATCTGTGCATTAAATAAAAGTGAAGTTTATTTTTTCTTATTTTATAGATAGGAGAGTTCATGCATAAATGTGTGGATGTGTGTATTAAATACAATGCTCTGGTATTTTGTGCCTAAGTTTCAAAGACATTTTGTACCTCTACCTCGAAGAAGCTAAATCTGCACCCCACCCCCACCCCAGCCCAATAAAGACAAGTTCAGTCCATCATCTAAATGACTTAGGCTCAAGTAATGTCTTTTAGAAAATTCACAGTAAAGACAGATAAGGAGACAATGTATCGCAGTACTCTAACTTTCCAGCACAATAACTAACATATAATGGAATCCCATTAAGGGCTGTTGTCTTTTTGTTTGTTTGTTTATTTGTTTGTTTCAATCACTAGAGTTCAGCCATTACTGTTTGAGGGCCTTCACTCCCACAGTTGCTAAATACAAAGTACAATTGACTTTTTTTTAAAGCATCTTTATTGGAGTATAATTGCTTTACAATGTTGTGTTAGTTTCTGCTGTATAACAAAGTGATTCAGCTATACGTATACATATATCCCCATAACCCCTCCATCTTGCATCTACACTTTTATGCAGAATGATAAAAGTCTCCTTAACCTTTACATCCTAAGTTTTTAGTTTCTATCATAAATTAGAGAATCTCATGTTAAGGTGAAAAAATACGGTCATGATTATCATTATAACTTTTACTAATGACCCCAGCTATTTTCCACCTTTTTGTCCAGTTGACAGTGTCTCTTGATTGGTAAGGTGCTCAGTGGAGTATATTTTGGTCCTTCCACTGTTTCATTTTCATTTAAGAAGCCATTTAAGTGACAGTATAATTCTAAAGAAATTGCATACTATATATGAAATTTCAAACACTGATTCATTCATGGTGGGGATGAGATGGTGATTTAGAGTTCCTTTAGATTTTTGAATGAACAGAAAGGCTAATTTTTGCCTCATTAACTTATCCTATGAATTTTCAATTTGACCAATTCTGAATGACTGCTCCCACATACGTTTTTTGGTTAATAGGTAGCTATAATTCATATTTATAGCCACTTTTCAGACTAGACAATTTAGGTCCTAAATTCTGCCACTCTTTACAACCAGTGAATATATGGAATGCCAGTGAAAAATGTCCTCAAGCTTTTGCTAACTTTGCTGATGGTACCACAAAATAAGGGGTGATCAGGTTTTAGTTGTTTATTTTGTTTAATAACAGAATTTTACAAGTATGTTTAGAAGTTTCATATTGAAAATGGAAAATAACTTGATAACAATGAGAACTTAACTATTAAAATGCATTCTTCCAGTTGCATTTTATTAAGAAACTCAGTTAATTATATCAGAATAGATTTAAATATTTTTGTTAGTAAATATGTTCAATTTAACATGAAGCCAATAATTTTTAAAATGTATGTCCCAATATAATAAAAATGCATAATTATATAAATGGAAGTGATTGTTATCATAAAAATATACTTATCACCCGTTTCTTTGTTCTTCCATACTGAGTACTATCATTTGGATCATATAATCACTGGGTATATGAAACTTGAATTTGGTCTTACCAAACATTAGCTGAAATGGAACTGTGCCTGAAATAACTGGCTCAGTCACAAATAGGAATGTGGACTGGCAAAGTGATTTTTCAGGTTAAATAAAATTCCAAACCCTACTTCCCTTTTCTTCCTCTCCAATAATTTCTATAATATCTAAAATACATCCCTTCATGCCCTAATAAATTTATTACTTTAATCATTTAATTTTTTTTTCAGGGGGAAGGATGTCTGTGTTTCATTTCATTGTGTTCTCTCATTTAAATGTGTTGGGTCCTGTCAGCGAGGGAGATTTAGGGTTTTTGCCTTTGTGATTCACTTGAGTAAGTGAGTAGTAATATCTTAATTTTATATTAAGGTACTGATAAACTTATTAGCCTCAACAGCAGGAAGAAAATTTACTTCTCTTGATTTCAGTACTGCCCTGAGAGATTAAATAAGGATATATATTCTAAAAATGTTCTGCTTACATTTGCCATTAGGCATAAGAACTATTAATGTCTCCTCCTTGTTGTTATTGTTGTTGAAAGCCATATTTCAGGATACCAACCTGATATATGGATATGGATAGCTAAGTCAATTAATAGAGGTTTCACTATATGGTTACATGAAATGTTTGAGACAAGGACACTTTCTTGATGAGTTTACTGAAATTGTGTGTGCCTGTTACTCCTTATTTATTATTTATTATTTATTATTATTTATTATCATTAGAATCTAGTAAAGGCAATATCTATTCGCACAGAATTTAATATTTAAGTGTTTGCCTTTTATTGCCTGATATATCTTCTTGCTCTGCAGAGAAAATAACTCCTCTGGTTTTTCCTCCATTTACGTAATCCCTAAGTGTAGGAAATTAGTTTTGTCCACAAGACAACAAGGTATTTGAATACATTATTAACACAGAGAATGTAATTCAAGGTTAGATTTTGTTGCACCATTTGAGGTTCTGTAGTTGCCTGTTTTAGTGATAATGAGATGGGCTGAATCCTAGACAGTAAAAGGAGTCAAGTTTTCCCTCAAAGAAAACTTTTTGCCTCCTAATATTTTTTCCGTGCTCTCAAATGCACGTCAATCCAGTGAGCAAAATAAAACAAAGCAAAGAAAACAAAATAAAGACTAATTTGCCAATTTTTTTTTTTTTACATTTCTCCTTTTTGTTTTGGGACTTGGGGAATTTTCAAGCAATATGTGATTCTGTAGTTTCTCTTTCATCACAATTCTGACTACCTAAATCTCACCTGCATTTTCAGTCTTGCCCATTCCAAGGACAAATCTTAACTTCAGTAGGAACAATTTCAAGAACTCAGAACAATTAGTAAGCATAAAATAATAATATGACTTACTGAGCAAGAATTATGCTGGTGGCTTTATATATTCTCAAGCCTCACATGGACCCTACACATTCAATATCATTTCCCCCAAATGCACACATAAAGAAAATTTTCCTTAATTATCCATTATGTGCATTTGAAAACATTGAAAAAACATCAAGGCACAAAATAGGTATATATTTCATACAACAGTGTATGAGGATGGATGTCTATGGCATAGTCTTTAAGGGATAAGGTGTACCTTCAAATTTTACTTTGTAGATTTAATTTTTTATCAAATAAGATATTATAATTTAGTAGAAAACAAAAAAGTTATAAAGAAAGGTTTCTTCTATGTCACTTCTATCATATCCCAATTTCCCAAACTTCTTATTTTTCACTACTATAGAATGATGGAATGCTAAGCCACCTATCTTGCTCTGTTTGTACAACAAACGTTTTATTCTATAGAGTAGAATAAGGTTGCTTATACCAGAGACTCTTATACTTCTTTGATGATTTTGAGCCAGTGTTTATTCCTGATCTTCACTTTTTGAACCTGATCTTAATTCATTGGAAACTTAAATGTCAGTGTTTACAAAGCACTATGAATTTCGGCCAGAGTGATTTTCTACCCTTGATGCTGAGTGTACAGTACGGCTTGTATTTGGCTAGTTTTACATCACCATGTTGACCAAATTATTCTCATACAAAGAGCATTAGCATCTTATTATTTAGAGCTGTTTGGTACAGACTTTTTCCTATCTTACCAAAAATGATTGGACGCTCAGAATTCTGTGGTCTCAACAACGTAAATGAAATAATAGAAAACAAAAGCAAACTCAAGAGAGGATATCCCCTTGGTGATTAAAAAATTATTTAAGCAGATATTTGTTTTCATCTGTATTTTATACATTGGATATTATATATATATAGAAGCACTGAAGATAAAATTACTACTTGAAAGCATTGTAGGTATAGTCACTTTCTTTTTACCTTGACCTAGAGTAAGATTGTCTACAACAGGCTTTGCTTCAATAAGAAATGTTATTGAGGGCTTGCTGATTTCATACTCTAATGTGACACCAATATAGTCATGTTTGATCTTCCACTGTTTTGTTGAAAGATGCATTACAAATTTTAATTGAGAATTATTCCTGATCAATTATTGATGATGTCAGAAAAGATTTCTTGATTAACAAAGAACAATGTTATGAAGAATGGACAACTCAAAGTGACCCATAATCTTATTGACATTGATTTGTTGGCCAAGAAACAGACTTTGATCATACAATGGGAGATCCCTTAGCCTTTCTGATATTTTACAATTAAAAATAGTTATTCACTTCTTATTCATTTGGAAGAACAGCCTTTCATGATGAATGACATAATATAAAAAAGAATTTGGAGAAAAATCACCATTTATTTTTTATGTAATTCTAACTTATTTGTTTGAAAGGCTAAGGCATAAATCAAATACATATTTTTTAGATCATGCTATTTTTTCATTATGCACTTAAAATTCATATATTTTATAGTCTTTATTTGTATGTAAATCATAGGGCTTATTAACAATTTTTTCTTTGCTGTTCTCACAAACGTGATTGACAGTAGCTTAGCACCCTTGAGTAACCTAGCAACAAGATTCCTTACTCTATAGCAAGTGAGAAATGGATGCAAATAAAGTGTTATGGGAAAAAAAAGAGTTCAGTTTCAGAATATTTGTGCATGTATACTATTAAAAATCACGATGAAATCTAATTTGGGTGAAATTGGTTGACAATAGGTATTGAATTTCCTAGTAAGCAATATATTACCAGTGAAATTTTGTCTCCATTCAGGAAAAAAAAAAAGTCTATTTCAGACTGTACCACTTTTGACTAGGTTACTGAATATATGTCTTCCCTAGCAGCCTATTCATTATAGATTAGATGAGGAGAGTGTCTGGGCATGTTTTCACTATGTAGTAGATGAGTTTACTAGGTGGAATTTCAACAGTAAACCTTCCTGACAATGATGCATTTGCTAATCCCTTAAATAGTTTTAGAATAAATGTTTTATCTTATTTTCAAGGGGTTGTGCTGAACTTTTGGGGGGTCAATTTCTTAGAAATACCACAAAAGATTCCACCTGTGTTTTACATGTTAAGAAGCTGATATATTTAATGTCTGTTTCTTTTGGTGAAATTTAACTTCTGTAATTGCTGTTTATTTTCAATGAGAAAATAACTCTTTTGTGTTTTAATTGTAAGGTCATAATAGAAGTGTATCAGGTATTGGGAGAAAGCTACAACTTCACAGGATCGTTATATGACGAATAGACTCAAGTGGGAGGGGAAACACATACTGGTGAATACCTTCCATTAAATAGCACAGCTTTTATTCTGTGCCAAAGGCAGAATTACCTGGCCTTTCTCAATTTGACAGGTAGTTCACTGCACTTCAAGAAATTTTAGAGCCTTATGAACGATTGAAGTAAGGGACAGCAGGATGGGATATGAGCTGGACATATGATTGTGCATTTAAAATGAATGCATAGAATTGTAAAACTAGAAAACATCCACTCTCTGGTAGAGATCCTCCCCAGATAACCCAAGTTTTGGTTATTTTTTAAATCTAACCTTAAATGACTCTGATTTTGGCTGTAATCACGACTGGGTGTGAGCTCAACATCAATATCTTCCTCTCACTATCCTCCCAAATATCTCTTCGCTAGCGAAGACCAGAATTAAAATAATGATATCCTTAAGGAGAGGGCCAAATATTCTCAACTAAATAGTCTGATTTTATCTGTATGTGAAAAGTTTGGTCACTTACATGATTTGGTTTGAAGTGAATCATTGTAAATAAATGAAAGTATATCCTTTACATGAGAAACTGTTCCCTGTCCTTGAAGATATCTAGCTACAATTGGATAGACCAGTTGCATAGAATTCATACCCCAAATGTCATTATAGAATAATCGGTCTACATGTGATGATGCTACTAGTAACAGCTGTAGTCAGTGGTTAATTATTCAGGAAAATGACATTTCAGATGTGGCATATGCACATTAACTTCCCCTTTCAACATAGATGTCTCAGTGGAGTCATATTGTTGAAAAAATATCTTCATCTTGGGAAGTTGAGTTCCTAGAGGGCAGGGATGATCTTATTTGTGATTTTTTCCAGTATTTACTATAGTACTCTATACAGTGTAAGCTTGAGACACATGATTAATCTTTTTCTTTACAATTAGAGTTTGTGTGTATGTTAGAAAGATCTGTAACAACCACTGAAATTATACTAAAATAACCTAAACTACATAATATGTGTTAAAAAGAGACAAAATTAAATAATATATGCCCTTAGAAGAGGAAATAAAGTTTAAAAATCAACTATAGACAGAAATTAATTACCATAAAATTATTGTTAAATTGTGAAGTTGATCTAAAAGGAGGTGTACTTGTTATTGCAGGTTTGGTTACAGAAGTACGGCTACCTTCCACCGACTGACCCCAGAATGTCGGTGCTGCGCTCTGCAGAGACCATGCAGTCTGCTTTAGCTGCGATGCAGCAGTTCTACGGCATTAACATGACAGGAAAAGTGGACCGAAACACAATTGAGTAAGTAATGGCATCTGCACTCTTTCTTTCTCAGCTCTTGAACCAAACTAAGTGGTCTGAAAATCCCTTAGTGAACTCAACCAACCACAAATGGAATGATTTGTCTCATGAACGTTTCTTTGGAACTTAACCTATGTTAAATCCACTCCCCTGAGATTTCATAAAAAATTAAAACACAAAATTAAGTTTATTCACCTGGACTTTAGGAATACATTTTCAAAATAGGAAAGAAAATACCAACAATGGGAGTCAAAGTAGATGTACAGCTGAAGCCACTACTGGAAGATTGGTGATCAGTGATGTGCTGGAGCTGGATTGTATGGCTGGAGGGAGTAGTGGGTGCACATCTCTTTCCCTAAATGATATCACAGCAGTAGCTTGAAATTGGCCAAAGTCAAAATATTGAAACCGAGGAAAATAGGAAACTGCAAATCAGGGCTCTGTTTTTGAGGGGGAGGGAATCAGAGAGCCAGTTAATAGCTTACTATCTTTCTGCTAGTGACAATTCTCATACTAGTTAAATCAAGGGAAGAGTTTTCACTGAAAAGTCTGTGCTTTCAATCTTTTAGTAACAAAGGGCATATTTCTACTCTTGAATAATATTTGCTATTTTATTTATTGTTTTATCAATCATTTGTTCATTTATTTATTCAACGAGTCACTCTTTACTGGGCATTTTATCTGTGAAAGAGGCATATGCAGATTCAAAAGACATAGTCTCTTCTTCAAAGGAACTTCAAGTTAACTGTATAGCTAGACACAGTCATAAATTGTTTTACCACAAATACACTATGAAACAGCATTATTGTTTCTAGACAGCAAAGGAGGAAATTATTAATTCTTTTAGTGCAGGGACGAATTATTTGTATTCATTGAGTCTTTGATACTCATAAGTAAATCTACTTCAGCATTTATAATGATCAACACACATTAAACCTACACAATAGGGAAGATAAGAATACATTTTTCTCTCTACTTTTTCAAGTAGAAAACTGAAAGTCAAAGGCTAGTTGAAGTCCAGATTAGCTTCAGAGTCCAGATTTTTTGACACTTATTTGGGGAAGTTTCCACTATACCATGCTGTGTACCTTTGAGAAATGACACATTTTTCTTAAATACCTGAAGTGCCCGGACTCAGGCGTATATAATTAATTCTTACATGTTAAATTAGTTTAATATATAATTTTAAAATTGTATTTTGCCTTCTAACACTTAAAGTATGATGTTAGTCATACTATTTCTATTTCATCAAAACAGAAAAAAACATAAAACAATGGCTTGAAGATTAAACAGTTTTCAAGCAGTTTGAAAAAATTAAATTAGGATAAGGAGGGTGGGAGGGAGGGAGATGCATGAGGGAAGAGATATGGGGACATATGTATACGTATAACTGATTTTCTTTGTTGTAAAGCAGAAACTAACACACCATTGTAAAGTAATTATACTCCAATAAAGATGTCAAAAATTAAATAAATAAATACATTACCTCTCCTAACATTTTTAATATATACTTAAATATTGAATTTGATTTGAGTCTGTGAAAACAGAATGAAGAATTAATATAATGCATTCTGTGAGAATGAGAAACCTGTTATTAATATTGGGAATACAATTTTGATATTTTGGATCTACTGCCCTGTAATCATTGCAATTCTCTCTTAATAGTATACTATCAAAAGTTCATTTTAAGTCATAACATACCTCTTATCCAAGATAAATATAGTGTTAAATTAATAAGCAAAACCTCCAGCAAGCCCTGTGTTTCGTTGCTGTGTACAATACAGAACTCCATTTATATTACACTCTTTATCCCAACAATTTAAAAAGTGCTCTGGACAAGCTTTCTTGTTCCCTAACACAGAGCTGATACCTTCTAATTCACTTTTTTGGAAATTATGACACAGTTTTTAAAAATACAATAAATGGTGACTTGGGAAACAAATAATTTTAATATGTTTATTACTAGATACTAAAATTGAGAGAGTGGAGCCCTATAAAAGCTGTCATTTGGGTTTCCCCCCACTTTTGAAAGCCCCTGCTAATCATTGAAAACACTCAGGATGGGTAAGTTTGATTCCCTAAAATAGCTAGAAAAAGGTCTTTATCAGGAGATAATGGAAGATGAACGTGTGCAGGATTTATTTGGACCATTCACGTGGAAAAGGGTCTGAACAGCAGTATGAAGTAAAAAATGCAGAGGTGCAGAGAAAGACACGGATCCATTCCTGGCACACAGTGTCTCAGATTCCAGACCAAGAGAAAGGAATGTGTCAGTGTGTAGGTGTTAAAGTAACATTTCTGTGAGCTATAGCATTATAAAGAAAAGATCAACTAAATAAGCAGCCTTAAATTTAAAACCAACCAGTTTTTCTGCTTGCTTTTTTTTTTCTTTAAAAGAGTTTTGTTCTAACTCAGTTATTTTGAAATTAAAAACTTATCTTTCTCTTTAAAGAGAGTGTTACACTTGGTAGCTATTTCTAGGTGAACCCATTAAAGCCTTGTTGAATCCTCATCCTTTCCCTTCCTAGACCGTGATGCCTCCTCTGTCCTCTGTGTCATTCTCATTGTCACTCATACTAGAAACCCTGCTTCATACTAGAAGCAGCTTCATTTGCTTCCTGTCTGTTTTTTCCACTGATGTATCCCCAGTCTTGGGGTATTGCTGCTCAGGGTACTCAGTTCAAATTATGTACCATTTTTGTAAGTATAATCCCTATAATCATGCTACTTAAGCAATTTTCTGTGCTTCTGTAATATTAAATGAATGTGTGGTAACAATCCATGCTGAAATTGCATTCTATTATTTTACATAGTCAAATTATAATGTATAAATTTTTTCATCTAAGTCTTATTACATAAAATATGTAGTAAAATGAGAGACCTAGAATTATTCATCAGTATTAAAATAATGTCTTAGGACTCATTTTCAGATGCCATAAACATTTATCTAATTTTAGAGTCTTGTTGAAATCAATTGCTTTTAAATTAAGTAATTATATTCTTTTTTGGAAGACAGAGATTTGATGGATTCAATCTATAATTCTTGGGTAATTAAAATTAATGATGCCAATTATAATAATCCCTATATTACATTGAAGAAATTAACCATTTTCAGCAACAAATTTGGTTATTACCTTAAGTGGCATATTATATAGCTTTTGAATTAATTAACATTGGTATTGGAGAGATAGTAGTGGTAAATACTTATACCATCCCCACCCAAAATGAGCTAATTATCATATGTTGCAATGGTTCTTTTAAATTATTGGTTACTTAGCTAATTTTAGTAAGCAAGCTCACTTAAATTCCTTAATAAGTGAATTAATCTATGTTATGCATAAAAATGCAGTGTTTTGCAAGGACGGAAAAGGATAGCAAGGCAATAATAAGAATGAGTCTAATATGTTTTTATAATATTAATAATAAGTATTTTAAAATTTTAGTTTATCTTTTTTTGTGTGCACAATGTTATGCCCTGAAGCATACTTGATGGGATTTGTAAAGTGATCTTTCTTTTTGTTTTTATCTCTATCTCTTTCTCTCTCTCCATATATATATATATATATATATATATATATATATATGTGTGTGTGTGTGTGTGTGTGTGTGTGTGTGTGTGTGTGTATGTGTACACATACAAACATATATACATTTATACATATATACTGGATGATCTTAGTAATTCTGTTTAATTTATTTAAATCTTGCCCAGAAATTTGTCTTAATTAAAAATTATTTTCAAACTGAATAAGTAGCTTTATTCAAAGAATTATTATGAAACTGTAGTGATATTTGAACTCCTGATTTTGGAATTCAAGTATTTATTTAGATATATCAAGAACTACAAGCTTTTTAGTTTACTTATCCAGGTGTTCTATGATTTTTTTTCTTTTGTCTAAATTATCAAGTTAAGACTCTTCATTTTCAATTTGGATATAAAAGATAGATCAATCAGTAAAGTTTTTTCTTTCTTAGTTTTTAACATAACAGTGGTACTCAAAGCTATAACATTATAGCATAGGTCAATCCACATTTTGGTAGCTGCAGAGGGTTGGTTAACAGCTAAATGAGCAGGGTCCTTAGAGCCCCGTTCCAAAAGGTAAAAGGTGAGAGGTGAAAGCTTAAGAAAGAGGTGACACTCTAACAGAGCTTTTGTTCACATTGCAGATTATGGAGGTTTAATACACTTATTCTCTGTGCTTGGGTTTTTAAGTACTTTAACTTTGCAGTTTCAGTTTTGGGAATAACATGTGAGTCCACGCAGGTGGCTAATGAGTTGATAGAAAAAAGAAACTCTGGATCAGAGTGAGCTATCAGCCTATCTACATTTTGAGCCCTAAGTTAATTTTCTTTTGAAAAATCTTCTTCATGATTATTGAACTTGAATACAAGCAAAGCCTAAGGATTTTAATGTAATAAATATAAGCATATTTTAAAATTTCTAGAAAGATTTCTTGGGACAACTATAATCATAGGTATTACTCTTACCTTTCATTAGAACTTGGAAATGTTTGGAGGATAGAAACCTGTTTAATATATTATGTTGATGAATATTTTTCTAAGATTACTAATGCATAAGGCACACAATATATATTTTTGAGTGTTTTTTCCCTTGGTAAAGGTAGATATATGTGGCACAGCCCCAACCCCAAAGCGTGACATTCCCATCTTATTCTATTGAGGAGCTGCCTACCTGCAGCCCCACTATAGGGACATCAGGGGCATGGACTACAACTTGAAGGAACCTCTTGGAGTCATGCAATGGGTAGCCCTATATGTTTGACATGAATGCCCAACTAATTAATTTCTTTTTTAACTGAAGCTAATGGATACTGTTTCCTATATGGTGGCTTTTAACATTACTGTAAACTTGCTTAGAAGATTATTGTTACTTTATTTACATAAAACAGAAGATAATGTGTCTGTTGGCATATTTGTTATCAAAATACTAGGAATATCCCTGTCTTGAATAACAAAGTGCTTTATGTCAACATACAAGTCAAAGTGAACTGGAAAATGTAGAAACATAGATATCTGTATGCTGCTGATGCTGCTCCTACTACTACTAGTATAACTATTTCCTGATATTTTAAAAATAATATTAAGTATTATACTTATAAGTTAATAATAATAGCAGTTACTATCTGCCAGGACCTGTTCTAAGTATTTCACATGATTTAACTAATTTAATCCTCACATTAACTCAATAATAGTACATAATTTCATTTTATAGAAGAGGAAACTAAGGAATAGAAAGAAACAGTAGACTGAATAATAGCACAGGGCTTGTGAGTCAGGGAAGCTGGATGGGAACACTGGCAGTCTGGCTCTTGGATCCCTGCTTCCAACTTTTATAATGTAACTTCTCACAAGATAACTGATTTTTAGATATTTTTCATTTTTAAATTGAGTTAATTTAAACACAGACATTAATGATCCACCAAACTAGTTTAAAAATGCTCTATATTCTAAACAGTTAAACCAATAATGAATATCAGTATTATATTTATGAAAATTGGGGTGGTGCCATGACTTACAACTTGAAATTACAAAATGTCTCTCTTGTAGCTCACTGTCCCACCCCCCCAGCCCAGTGCTCATTCCCCATGTCTTTATTTGCTTTGGAATGTCAACTTAAAATTCTTAGCAAATGAGTCAGTAAAGAAGCACAGGTATATGAGTGTATGTTGACATACTGAAAAAAATAAGTGTTTTAGCAATGATACTTTCACAAAAAAACGTACGACTTGGAAATATCACACACACACACACACACACACACACACACACATACACTTCAACACCTTTCCTTTTCATATGATGTAGTTATTACCTTGGGTGAGACAATCAATTTTAATTTTGCATGCAAAAGTAAAATTGCACTCTTTACTTCTGCACTCTTTTGTATAGGTAAATACGGGATTTATCAAATTGATATATGAATAGAACTAACATTTTGATGCATGATAACTAGAAATGAACTGCTAGACTCTACCTGAATAACAAAATTAACATGCTAATTTTACATTTAGTATTAGACAGCATTTAATTCATTGATGAGTTCTAGTAAACACTGACCATTCTTGATATCACTGAGAACTTTAAAAATTGTAAGAAAAAGAAACAAATGCTTATAAAATTAAAGAACAAACTTTGGAATCACATAAAAATCCCAAGGACAGATTTAGCTCAGATACTGTGTGTCATATTCAGTGTCACGATGCGCTCTGATCATATTTTTGGGATTTTACATATTTTGATAATTAATGCCTGATAATATCTCTGTGCCAGAATATTTGGGTACATATATTGGTGAAGTTAACATAGAGTTATCTTGACCAACCCTCATTAAGTGTTCTCTGAATTAAATTACTAGTTTATATTACATTATGCCTATTCTTATGTTTATTTCTTACACTTAAGTCATCTACATTATGATTTAATTTTATATAAAGTTTCACACGACATCTCTCTGCATAGTAAGCATTTGTTCAAGGCACAGAGCTGTAAGAGTTACAAAGTCCTCCAGAAACATATAGAATAGTGGGGGAGATTGGTATGTGCAAAAAAAAATACATGAAGATAGTTTATTTGCTTCATGTTCTTCACTGGAAGCTTCCCTGGGCACCAGTCCCATACAGGACTCTCTGGCTTGACTCGCAGGTTAGTAGAAGACAGAGACAGAGATGTACACATTGTAATATACACTATAATACATGCTGTGTTGAGATGGTAAACTGTACCTGTGGGATTTGAAAAATGGGGAGGATTAGGATTGTCATTGTAAATAAGGAGGCAAAAGTATTCCAGACAGAGTTCACTGTATACAAAGGCAGAAAGAGGTTTGTTTCTGTAGGAACTTGTGTGGATCTTGGGAAACAGGGAGATGGGGGGCATCCTTGCTAAGTATGCCTGAATAAGATTCTGTCTATAAAAGCATTTCATACTTAGAACATGTAGTAAATATTTCAGTGTTTTGAAAAGATTTATCTTTAGGAGTGAGAAGGCACTGGTGAGAGTGAGAGATACAGAGAAGTTTTAGAGGCAGAAGAGACTACATCATGATTGATTGGATGTGTGGAGAGATAAGTGGAAGATGTTACCTGGATACCTGGCTTAGGCATTAGAAAGACTTTGGGCTGAGATAAGGTATCAGCAGAATTAGTGCAAGATTGGGGCTGAAAAATCATAATTTTAAATTACATGTAAAATTAGAAATGATGACAAGATAGCTAGATGGAGGTGTGAGAACATTTAACTAATTATATTGGTTTTTTGTTCTTTTTTTGTTTGTTTTGTTTTTTATCATGAATGACTTGCCTTAGACTGGGAGCTCAGCAAGAGCCCCTTGCCTTATCTTTTCATACACACTTTTTTTTCATGTATCTCTTAGCGTATTATAAAAGCTTAAAATATTGTAAGATAAATGGATCAGGATATAATGAGTAAATATATAAACAAATAGTTGGAACATAAGAAAATTATATGAAATGGACAAAAGCTGAAGAAATACATAAGGAATTTAGCAGAGATATGTTTCATCATAGGAATCTAATACTCATCCCTAAAACCCCTGTCCTTTGGAAGATGCAATGTTTCATTGAGAAAACTTTTACTAGGTCCAACATATGCACAACTTAAAATGGAAATTTACATTAGTAAATTTAAATGTTTCAATGGCTGTCTTCATCTTTTAACTTTATGTATTGTTAAAGTAATTTTAGATAATATATCCTCATTGAAAACATATTTCATCTGATAATGTATCAGGATAAATACAAATTGTCAAATTTTATCCCACTATCCATTTCAAAATTATTTCTTTCCTTAGAGTGTTTACTTCAATATTTTCTTTAGCTAAATGTAAGTGTAATCACATCCACATTAAGTAAATTTATTCATATTTAATAATTATTTATTCTCACAGCACTTTCAGGGAGATGTCAGAATAAGTACTTGGTTAAGAAATATAATAATTTTTGTTGAGAGTATGATTAATGAAATACCCATTGATAAAAACCACTTAAATTATCATTAATTAATTAATATTAACCAGTAATACTTAGTATTTGTTAGTTGAATATGTATCTAGATCTTACAGAATATAATAAAAATATGTTTTCATTAAAAAATATCCCTATCCACCTATTTATTAAACCTCTTTTAAATTCTAGGGGTTGTACAGGTACAGGGAGTATGTAGATCCCCTGCCCTTGAGTGTTTTATACTCTAGTGAAATATATCTCAAATTTAGTGATTTAGAGCAGGGGTCCCCAACCCCACAGGCCACAGACTGTTAGGAACAGAGCCACACAGCAGGAGGTGAGCGGTGGCTATCGAGCGAAGCTTCATCTGCCGCTCCCCATTGCTCCCTATCACTTGCATTACCACCTGAACCATACCTCCCGCCGTGGAAAAATTGTCTGCCGTGAAACCGGTCCCTGGTGCCACAAAAGGTCGGGGACCGCTAATTCAGAGTGCTCTGGGAGTTTTTGTTAAAAGTAAAAGGTCTCAATTCTTGGCTCCAGAGACTTCAGTTCCATAGGTCTGGATAGCTTTCTAGGCATTAGCATTTATAAGACATCTCATTTGGTTTGGAGACTTTAATAAGGGCAAGAGTGATTTCCTGAAGTAACTCTACAATGCATCATAAACTAGGATGGAGTTTGTTAAGTCTGTTAACTGCAATTTCTACATTTTTACTGGTAGCAGAATAAAAAAGGAGAAACTTATAATGCTTATCAGAAAAGTGTTTTCTTTCTTAAAAAGTAAAAGTCATGCTTTCATTGTTGCATGATGTTATTCTTATGTTTATAAAATCTAGTTAGCTGATTTATCCATGTAACATGTAAACTATTTCAGTCATTTTCACAAAATGGACATCTTTAGACAGTCATCTCTGCAGTCAATTATTTTCCATTTAAAGAGTATAGAAATTATTTGATGAAATATAACAAAAATTGATTCTTTTGCTCATTTCCACTTTCTGAAGCATGTAATGCCACGAAGATTCTGCTTCAGTTCTGTAACTGTTAAATTAAATGGCCTAATGGATGATAAAGCCATTTTGAGTCACTAAAGAAAAACTAATAAAAATCATGTCAATCTTTCTCCTTAGACAAGAAGCAAGACTACATAGAAAACATGAAAATGGTCAAATGAGACTCTCTAGAAAATAAATTAGACAACTGTATCTATATAAGTATTAAAAATCAATAAATCAAAACCAGCATTTTATTTTCCCAATGTTAATATTTAAAATTTATTGGTGTCATACTAAACATTATATTCAGAAAAAAATTTCTTAAGCAGTGAATTCAGTTACTATTAAATGTTCAAAGAGAATGACTGTTATTTGAAAATTGGGGTAATGCTTACAGTGTAAAGAAGAAAAATGTGGAGAAAGGCAAATGTTATTCTAAACGACAATTTCCTTCTATTTAAGCTAGAAGAGAGTAGCATATATCTCCTTGATTCCTGGAGTTTAGTCCATGTAATAGATTTTAAAAATTGTTGAATGCTAAAGCTGAAAGAGACCTTAGTGATAATTTATTTTAAAAAGTCTCATTTTCTGAATGAGACTTTCCCAAGGTCATGTATCTGTTAACAGCAGATTCTAGTTAGAAGCATCAGAATATCTTAGTTTACAGTTAGCTCAAAATGAATTAGAGAGAAAAGTTATCTAAATGATATGAGTTATAAACTAGTGATTCTTGATCATTCCAGAAAAAAATATGCTTTCTACAATACTTAGATTCAAATTGCAAGAAAACTGACAAAATTCTCCTTTATGTTTTCCCATTTTTATTACCACTGCCATAACTTCTCAATGGATTTCTTTTTGAAATTAATGATTAGAGTTGTTGGTAAATAACTGGAAAATATTGCTTTTTGCAGCTGGATGAAGAAGCCTCGATGTGGTGTACCTGACCAGACAAGAGGTAGCTCCAAATTTAATATTCGTCGAAAGCGGTATGCGTTAACAGGACAGAAGTGGCAGCACAAACACATCACTTACAGGTATAATAGCTAATGATGAATTACTGTTTCTTTTCAATTTTTCACAACTATGTATTTCGACATTTTGTTTGAGATCTAATTCACATTGACTACATGGTAACACATAGTGATGTAATGTTAACATAAAAAAAC
Organism: Mesoplodon mirus; assembly: GCF_964341445.2. Lineage (NCBI taxonomy): Eukaryota > Metazoa > Chordata > Mammalia > Artiodactyla > Ziphiidae > Mesoplodon > Mesoplodon mirus. The sequence goes on from NC_138992.1 coordinate 48,221,446, forward strand.
AAAAATTGCAATTGAGAAGAGAATAAGTTGTCCATTTGGGGACCCTGTAGACAGACATTCCTTGAAACACTTTTGTAAACTAGATCTTCCAGCTTCTTGAATGAATGCTAATATTCTGAAAGACTTTCAGATGAGTATTCTAACACACAACATTCTTTATCAAGTATTCATAATCTAAAAAATTATAAAATAATAAAGTAAATAAATAATTGCAATTTAAACAATATATCTTTGAATTATTAATTAAATTTTGGTATCAGAGCAACCATTTAACTTTTTATCTTTTGAACAACAATGTAAATGGATTTTTAGATTTTATCTTTAGATTTTATTTTTAGAGCAATTTTAGGTTTACAGAAAATTTGAGCAGATATTATGGGTAGTTCTCACTGCCCCCCTCCTCCCAGTATACACACTCACATAGTTTCTCTCATTATTAAGATCTTACTTAGTATTAGATATTTGTTACAATTGTTGAGCCAGTATTGCTCTATTACTGACTAAAATCGATAGTTTACACCAGAGTTCGCTCTTTGTGTTGTAGTTTTATGGATTTTGACAAATCAATAATATCATATAGTATTACAGTATCATACAGAATTAGTTTCACTGTTCTGAAAATCCTTTGTTGCACCTATTCATCCCTCTTATCCTTAGGACACTACTGATGGTTTTAATGTCTCTATAGTTTTGCCTTTTCTAGAATGTCATATGGTTTGAAACACTGTTTGTAGCCATTTCAGACTGCTTTCCTTCATTTAATAATATGCATTTATTTCCTCCATGTCTTTTCATGACTTGATAGCTCATTTCTTTTTATTACTGAGCAATATTCTATTGTACGGCTGTGTCACAGTTTGCTTACCTGTTCACCTATTGAAGACTTCTTGGTTGCTTCCAGTTTTTGGCAACTCTGAGTAAAGCTAGTATAAATATGTGTGTGCTGGTTTTTGTGTAGACATTAATTTTTAACTTATTTGGCTAAATACCTGGAAGTATAATTTTGCTGATCATAAGGTAAGACTAAGGTTAGCTTTTTAAGAAACTACCAAATTATCTTCAAAGTGGCTAAAACATTTTGCATTACCACCAACAATGAATGAAAGCTACTGTTCCTCTACAACTTTGTCAGGATTTGGTGTTGTCAGAGTTCTGGATGTAACCATTCTAATAGGTGGTTTCTCAATTTTTTAACTTGCAATTCCCTAATGCTATGTGAAGCTGAGCATATTTTCGTATGCTTATTTGCCATCTGTACATCTTCCTTTGTGAGATGACTGTTTAGATCTTTGCACCAACTTTTAATTGAGTTGCTATTTTAAAGGTTCTTTGTATATTTTGGATTACAAGCCTTTTATCAGATATGTTTTCAAATATGTTGTCTCAGTCTGTGGCTTGACATTCCATTCTCTTTTCAGTGTAGTTTGCAGAACAGAAGTCTTAATTTTAATAAGCTAGAATTTATCAATTATTTTCTTTTCTGTATTGTGCTTTTGGTGTTATATCAAAAAAAAAATCCATTGCCATACAGAAGGTCACTTAGAATTTCTCCTATGTTAACTTCTAAAATTTTAATAGTTTGGCATTTACATTTAGGTCAATGATCCATTTTGAGTTTGTTTTTGGGAAAGGTGTAAAATCTACATTCAGTTTTTTACATGTGGATGTTCAGTTGTTCCAGCACCACTGGTTGGGAAGACCATCCTTTCTCCACTACCTTTGATCATTTGTCAAAGATAGTTGCCTATGTGCGTGTGTAAATTTCTGTGCTCTTTATTCTGCTTCATTGATCTATGTGTCTATTCATAAACCAATATCACACTTTCTTGATTACTGTGGTTTAGAGTAAGTCTTGATATCAGATAGTGTCAGTTTTCTGATTTTATTCTTCTTCTTCAGTATTATGTTTTGTTTTCAGAGTCTCTTGCCTTCCCACATAAACTTTAGAATCAGTTTGCCATTACAGGCGTTCCTCAGAGATATTCTGTGTTCAGTTCTAGATCAACAAAATAAAGAGAATATAGCAATCAAGCTCATATAACAATCAAGCGATGTCTTGAATTTTTTGGTTTCCCAGTGCATATAAAAGTTTTTACACTATACTACAGTTTATTAAGTGTGCAATAGCATTATGCCCAAAAGCACAATGAGCATGCCTTAGTTAAAAGTACTTTATTGATAAAAATTGCTAACATTCAGCTGCTGATAGCTGCTGATTGCTAAGGGTGGTAGTTGGTGAAAGTCAAGGTGGCTGAGGCAAGTTCTTAAAAGAAGATAACAATGAAGTTTGCCACATTGATTGACTCTTCCTTGTATGAATAATTTCTCTCTAACGTGCAGCACTGTTTGTAGAATTTACCCACAGTAGCACTTTTAAAATTGGAGTCAACTCTCTCAAACCCTGCCACTGTTTTAACAACCAAGTTTATGTCATATTCTGAATGCTGTTTTATTTGTTATGTCAACAATCGTCATAGCATCTTCACCAAGAGTAGATTCTATTTCAAGAAATCACTTTCTTTGCTCATCAGTAAGAACCAACTTCTCATCATTTAAAGTTTTATCACGGGATTGCAGCAATTCAGTCACATCTTTAGGCTCATGTTTCATTTTAATTATTTTGTTATTTCCACCACATCTGCAGTTACTTCCTCCACTGAAGTCTTGAACCACTCAAAATCATCCATGAGGATTGGAATCAATTTCTTCCAAACTCCTGTGAATATTAACATTTTATCTCTTTCCATGAATCACAAATATTCTTAATGGCATAAAGAATGGTGAATCCTTTCCAAAAGATTTTCAGTTTACTTTACTCAAATCCTTCAGAGGAATCACTATCTATGGCAGCTATAGCCTTACAAAATGGATTTCTTAAATAATAAGGCTTGAAAGTTGAAATCACTCCTTGTTCCAAGGGCTTCCGAATGGAAGTTGTGTTAGTAGGCATGAAAACAACATGAATCTTGTATATCCCCACCACAGGTCTTGGGTGACCAGGTGCATTGTTAATGAGCAGTAATATTTTGAAAGAAATCTTTTTTCTGAGCACTAGGTCTCAACAGTGGGCTTACAGTATTCAGTAAACCATGTTGTAAACAGATGTATTATCATCCACACTTTGCTGTTTTACCTATAGAGCACAGGCAGAATAGTTTTAGCATAATTTTAAGGGGCCGAGGATTTTTGAAATAGCAAATGAACATTGGTTTCAACTTAAAGTCACCAGCTGCATTACCCACTAACAAGAGAATCAGCTTATCCTTTCAAGCTTTGAAGTCAGGCATTAAGTTCTCTTTTCTAGCTATGAATGTCCTAGATAGCATCTTCTTCTAATATAATACAGCTGTTTCATCTACATTGAAAATTTAATGTAGCAATCTTTATTAATTATCTTGGCTAGATCTTCTGGATAACTTGCTGCAGCTTCTGTGTCAGCACTTGTTGCTTCACCATGTGCTTTTATGTTATGGAGATAGCTTCTTTCCTTCTTTCCTTAAACCTCATATACCTACCTCTGTTAGCTTCAAACTTTTCTTCTTCAGCTTCCTCACCTGTCTCAGCCTTCACAGAATTGAAGAGAGTTAGGGCCTTTCTCTAAATTAGGCTTTGGCTTAAAGGAAGGTTGTGGCTGGTTTGATCTATGTAGACCATTAAAACTTTCTCCATATAAGCAATAAAGCTGTTTTGCGTTCTTATTATTTGTGTGTTCACTGGAGTAGCACTTTTAATTTCCCTCAAGAACTTTTCATTTTCTTTCATAGCTTGGATAACCATTTGGGACAGGTGTCTAGCTTTTGTCCTGTCTCAATTTTTGACATGCCTTCTAAACTTAATCATTTATTGCTTTTACTTAAAGTGAGAGATGTGTGATTTTCCCCTCACTTGAATACTTAGAGTCGTTGTTAGGTAATTAATTGGTCTAATTTCAATATTGTTGGGCCTCAGGAAATAGAGAGGCCCAGTGAGAGAGAGAGCAATAGTGGAATGTCAGGTCAGTGGAGCAGTCAGAACACAGACAACATTTTGTAAGTTTGCTGTTTTATGTGGGAGTGGTTCATGTTACCCCAAAACAATTACAGTAGTAACATCAAAGATCACTGATCACAGATCACCATAACAAATATAATTTAAAAGTTTGAAATATAGTGAAAATTACCAAAATGTGACACAGAGACACAGTGAGCAAATGCTTTTTGAAAAATGGTGCCAATAGACTTCCTCAACATAGGATTGTGACAAAACTTCAATTTATAAATAACACATATCTGTGAGGCACAATAAAGCAAAGCACAATAAAACAGGGTATGCTGGCACCCATGAAATAATTTAGCAGGACTTTTATTGTGATCACCTTGAATATACAGATGATTCTGGGGAGAACTGACATCTTAATATTGATTGTTACCATTAATGAACATGAATATTTTCCTATTTGTTTAGGTTTTTGATTTCTTTCCTTAGAATTTTATAATTTTAATCTTATAAATCTTTTTTATATATCTTAGTCCATTTAGACTTCTATAACAAAATACCACGAGTGGCTTATAAACAGCAGAAATTTATTTCTTACAGTTCTGGAGGCTGGGAGTCTGAGTTCAAGATGCCAGCATAGTTGGTGCCCTCTTCTAGGTCACAAACTTCTTGGATCCTCACATACATAGCAGCAGGGCTAGAGATATTTGTGGGACACTAATTCCATTCATGAAGGTTCCATCTTCATGACCTAAGGACTTCCCAAAGGTCCCATCTCCTAATATTATCATCTTTGTGGGTTAGGATTTTAACATATGAATTTTATGGGGACAAATATTCAAACCATACTCACATATTTTGGATAGATTTATTTCTAAGGATTTCTTTAAACATTGTTTTGTACTATAAGTTTGTTGTGTTTTAAATTTCAAATTCTAAATGTTTATTACTGGTATATAAGATAGCAATTGACTTTTGTATATTAACCTTGTAGCCTAGAATTTTGCTATAAATCACTTATTAGTTCAGGATTTTTTTTTTTTTTTGGTCAGTTCATTTATGTTTTCTACATAGAAAGTCATGTCATCTGAAAACAAGGATAGTTGTTGTTTTTATTTAATTCCCAATCTGTATTGCTTTTATTTCCTTTGCTTATTTTATTGCATTAGCTACTGCTTTCAATGTTGAATAGGAGTGCTGGGAGCAGACATCATTGCCTTTCTCCCAGTCTTTAAGGGAAAAGCATGTAATTCCTCACCATGAAGTATAATATAAGCTACAGGCTTTTGTTAGATGTTTAATCAAGTTGAGGAAGTTCTCCCATTCCTAGTTTGCTGAATATTTTTAGTATGAGTGGGAGTTGTCTTTTATCAAATATTTTTTCTGTAACTATGCTATGATTGTATAATTTTTCTTCTTTAGCTTTTTAATGTGATTGATTACCTTAATTAATTTTCAAATGCGGAATGAGACTCTCATGCCTGGGCTAAATCCCACTTTGTCATGGTGAATAATTCTTTATTTACATTGTAGAGTTTGATTTGCTAATTTTTGTTTAGGATTTCTACATCTATGTTCATGAGTAATATTGATAAGCAGTTTTCCTTTCTTGTAATGTCTTTATCTGCTTTTGGTAGTAGGGTAATGCTAGTTTCATACAATGGGTTAAGAATTCTATTTTCTGGAAGAAGTTATAGAGAATTGGTATGATTTCTTCCTGAAATGTTTAGTAGACTTCACCAGTGTAACCATTTAGACCTAGTTCTTTTTTTTTATGGAAGGTTATTAATTTCTGATTCAATTTATTTAATTGATATAGGACTGTTCAGATTACCTATTTCTCTTTGTAGAAGTTTTTATAGATTGTGTCTTTTAAAGGAGTTGTTCAGTTAAATCAGTAATAGCCTTTATAGGCTGCCTTAACAAAAACCTTGGTGGCTTAGACATCAGGAATTTAATTTCTCACAGTTTTGGAGCTTAGAAGTCTAAGATTGAGGTGCTGTCAGTGTCCTTTTCTGGTAAGACCTCTTTTCCTGGCTTTTAGATGGCCACCTTCTCACTGTGTCCTTATCTGGCCTTTCCTCTGTGTGGGTGGAGAGAAAGAGATTTCTGGTGTCTTCTTCTCTTCTTATAAGGACACCAGACATACTGAATTAGGGTCCAACCTTGTGACTTTATTTAGTATCAAGTACCTCCTTAAAGTCCCTATCTCTGAATATAGTTACACTGAGAGTTAGGGCTTTAATATATGAATTTGGAGGTACACAATTCAGCCCATGACATCATCTAAGTTATCACATTTATGGACATACACTTGTTCATAGTATTCTTTTATTATCCTTTTAATATTCATGGTATCAGTAGTGATGTGCCTTCTTTCATAACTGATAGTAATTTGTGTCTTCTTTTTTTCTTATTTAGTCTGGCTAGATGTTTATTAATTATATTAATCTTTTCAGAGATATGGCTTTAATTTTTTTTTCTGTATTGTTTTCCTGTTTTCAGTTTCATTGATTTCTGTTCCAACTTTATTTTTCTTCTGTTTGCTTTTTTTTTCCTAATTTCCTAAGATAGAAGTTTAGATTAATTACTTTTGTCTTTCTTTGCCTCCTAATATGCATTTAATGCTATATATTATATTTTAAACCGTGTTTTTGCTGAATCCCACAAATTTTGATAAGTTGTATTGTCATTTTAATTTAATTCAAGTAATATTAAAGTTTCCTTCAGATTTTCGTCCTTTGACTCACATGTTATTGATAATTATGCTGCTGTATCTCCAAGCATTTTGAGATTTTCCCTAGGATTCTTGATGAATGTTCCATGTGAGATTGAGAGTAATGAGTATTCTGCTGGTTTTGGATGAAGTGTTATATATGTGTTGATTAGATACAGTTGATTAATGATGCTGTTCAGTTCAACTATATCCTTACTGTTTTCTATCAGCAGGGTCTGTCAATTACTGATAGAGTGGTGTTAAAGTCTCCAACAAATGGTACACTTGCCTTTTTCTTCTTGAAGTTCTATCAGTTTTTGCTTCATTTCTTTTGTTTCTCTGTTGTTAAAAATATATATATTAAGGTTTCTTACACCTTGTAAAAATTGACACCTTTATCATTATGTAATGCCCCTCTTTATCTCTGATAATTTACTTTGCTCTGAGGAAGACTTTGTCTGAAAATAATATAGCTATTATGGTTTTCTTTTGATTAGTGTAGCATGGTATATTTTTTATCCTCCTATTTTTAACCATCAAAATCTATATAGTTAAGGTGAGTTTCTTGGAGACAACATATAATTGGGGCTTCTTTTTTTTAATCCACTCTTATCGTCTTTATCTTTTCATTGGTATATTTAGGGTATTCACATTCCAAGTAGTTATTTATATAGTTAAATCGATATCTACTATATTTGTAACTTTTGCTGCCCATTGCTGTTGTTCTTTGTTTTGTGGATTTTGTTTTGCTTTTGTTTTTGTATTTCCTCTTTTTCTACCTTTTCTGGTCATATTGAGCATTGTATATATTACCATTTTCTATTAGCATATGAATATTCTTCTTGCTTGGATCATATTCTTCTTGCTTAGATGGTTTTTGAGGAGAAGCCAATTGAATTGGTATCTTCATTCCTCTGTAGATAAGGTGTTTTTCCCCCATCTGACTTCTTTCAAGGTTTTATCTTTGTCTTTGGTTTTCTGCAGTTTGAATATAATATGTCTGCATGTAGATTTTCTCTGAAAGTCCTGGATCTGTGGTTTGGTGTGTGACATTATTTGAAATATGTCTCTGTTCATATCTCTCTTCTCCTTCTAGTATTCTCATTATGTTCTGTAACAGTTAAATGTTCTTGGATGCTCTATTCTGTTTTCCAGCCTTTTCTTTCTTTTTTTTTTCCCTTTGCTTTTCAATTTGGGAAGTTTCAACTGAGTTATCTTCAAGTTCACTGATTCTTCCCTTGGTTATATATAGTCTCATGATGAACCTATCAGAGACATTTCTGTTAATATATATATTTTTATTGTTAGCATTTCCTTTTAATTCTTTCTTGTAGTTTCCATCTCTCTGCTTATATTATTCACGTGTTTTTTTTTTCTTGTTGTCCACTTTTTCCATTAAAGCCCTTAGGATATTGATCATATTTAATTCAAATTTCTGGTCTGATAATTCAAAATCTCTGCCATAAAGAGTCTGGTTTTAATGCTTCTATTGTCTCTTCAGTCTGTGTTTTCTCTTGACTTTTAGCATGTTATTAATTTTTTTTTGAAAGCCAGACATGATGTATTGGGTCATGAAACTGAGGTAATAAGCTTTAGTGTGAAGTTTCATATTCATTTGCTTAGGAGTTTGGCTGTTTATTTTTTCTTGTAGCTGTAGGTGTTGGAAACTTCATTTTCTTCTAGTGGGCTAGTTTTGTCTCCCATGTTGTCTCTGAATATCCTAGAAGCTCTTTCTTAAATAGACTTTGTGTCTTGCAGCTTTCTAATTTGTAAACCACTGTTATTATACTGAGCTTTGTTGGTGTGGTTTAAAGTATTGGGGTGAGGAAGCAGTCTATAATCCTGTGATTAAATCTCAGTGTTTTAGGTGGGCTTGACTTTTGGGGATCTTACACCCAGAATATTACTGTAGCCTCTTACTTCTTTCCTTCTACTATATCAGACAGGAATGATTCAGGGACTTTTGTTTCTGATTCTTCGTACTTTTCTGTGTCTCCAGTTTTGGGAGTGGAAGTTTGCCCTGTAACTGCAATTCTCTGATGGAGCTAAGAAGTGTTGTTTAGTTTTTGTTTGCTCAGCTTTTTTGCCTTATTGTGAGGTTGGGAGTGACAGCTTCCAAGCTCTTTACATGTCAGAGCGGAAACTGGAAACTTTTTACAAGATCAATATACAAAGTAAACAGGCACACACACAGAATAAAATCTTTACAAAAATGACATTTAAAATAGACACAAAAGTACGAGTGAAGAATAAATCTACAAAAGATGTGTAAGCCCTTTAAGAAGAAAATTAGGAACTTTTATTGAAAGACATAAAAAGACCAATAATAAATGTAGAGATATAATTTGCTCTTAATAGAAAGGCTCAATATAATTAAAGTTCAGATCTTCTACAAATTCAATGCAATTTTAACAAAATTCCCAGTAATATTTTTTGTATAATTTAACAAACTGACTCAAAAATCTCTGAGGATTAGTGAAGGTCCAATATTAATCAAAATGTTCCCACTTACTAGATATGAAGACTTTCTTTAAATCAATACACATTAAGGCAATATGTGGTGTTAGCACAGAGATAGACAACTAGTGCAACAGTGTTGACAAGTGATCACAGAAATACACCATTCATGTATTAAAAAATTGATTTATGACAGAGAAGTCCTTGTAGATCAGTGGGGAAGGATGGGCTATTTTATATATTAACTTATTCTGTGATAAGTGATTATCTCTATGGAAAACAATGAAATTAGGTTCTTACCTCATACCATAGAAAAATCAACAAATACTAACTGGACTAAAGTATAATCAATTTTAGACCTATAAAACTTACACAACTATGTATATTGATATTTATTTTTTTCCATTTCAGATATTATTATTTTTCTGACCCGATTTCCAAACTCTTGACAGTGTACCCTCTTTAGTGTCTCTGCATCCTTAGGTACTACTATACCATTCGATTTTAAAATAAAGAAAGAGAGAAACTAAGAGCCATTAGATTCAGAAGTGATCATAATTCCATTTATGTTGTATCCCTATACTGACAATTGTCTCAGCTAGTTTTGAATTTTCAAATAATTAGGTGTTTATCCCTGTAAACTTCCAGATTATTCTTTAATGTTTGATTATTGATATGCACATAATTTTGGAGTAAGAAAAGTCTGGGTTTTCATTTTGGCTCTGATACTTCCTACCTGTAAAACCAGGATCAAGTTACTTATTTTTCCAAGTCTCATTTTCCCTGTGTGTAAAGTGAGAATTGTAACAATACCTGCCTCACAAAGCTTAGGAGACAATTAAGTCAGATAGTAGGGAAAAACAAAAACAAAAACAAAAACAGCATAGTGCTTGAAACACAGTGCTTAATAAATGCCGATTATCTTAACTCCTTTAATTTATCAGACAATCCCATACATTGTTGAGAATATTATAACAGAATAAGAGAAAGTTAGGAGTGAGAGCTAAAGATATTACCCTCTAAAGTTAATATATATAAGGTGTTAAGAAGTTGCCTTGTATATAATAGGTAGTAAATAGTATCATTTGTTACTCCTTTTTTTTCTTTTTTTTTGTACTATATTTAGGAAAATAAATACAGAATATGACATTGGAGCTCAAAATGATTACAGAATGTGCCATTACAGAATAAAGACAGGAGTTGGAATGGGGGTGGTAGAATCTAGGTTTTATTTGATTGCAAACTCATTATGAGTATAATGTGGCTCAAAAAGAAAATATAGAATGTCCATGGTAGATTTATAGAAAGCAAAGTGTTCAAAGCAGTGGAGATGCTAATTTTATCTCTTTGCCTTGTTGGCCATGCCTTACCTGATGTATCCTTTTCTCTTTGGGCCACCACATTTTCTGCTGCTTCTTGGCAAATTAATGTACACCTCTAAAAAGAAATCAAAATACTAAGAGATCTTGAATGCAGTTTTCATGAGGAAGAGCTCAAGATTAGAGCCAAGTATTCTTAACATGATGGAAAGAATATTTAAGGGAGCAATTTCTTGTTATTTTCAAATATTAAATATATTTTTTAAAAATTTATTTATTTTTGGCTGCATTGGGTCTTCCTCGCTGCGCAGCTTTCTCTAGTTTCAGTGAGTGGGGGCTACTCTTCGTTGTGGCACATGGGTTTCTCATTGTGGTGGCTTCTCTTGTTGTGGCTTCTCTTGTTGTGGAGCATGGGCTGTAGGCACGTGGGCTTCAGTAGTTGTGGTACACAAGCTCAGTAGTTGTGGCTCGTGGGCTGTAGGGTGCAAGCACAGTAGTTGTGGTACACGGGCTTATTTGCTCCGCAACATGTGAGATTTTCCCAGACCAGAGCTCGAGCCCATGTCCCCTGCATTGGCAGGCAGATTCTTAACCACTGTGCCACCAGGAAAGTCCTATTTTCAAATACTTAAAGACTTTAAGAGAAATCTAATATTTTGAGCTATCAGAAAATTAAATCATCCATCCTACAATTCTTTTTTCATCATTGGAAACATATAAACCAGGAAATTTATTCACTTGTTGGGGAAATTAGAGAACATTTGTGGAATGGTTGGAAAGTTCGATTGCATAACTTTAAGATCTCTTCCTATCTTTAAAATGTGGGATTGAAAGGAACTTTCTAAAATCAGTCAATTTAAAGGGAATGTCTAGGTCTCTATGCCTTCCACTTAAATGACCTCAGTGTTTGATGCCTAGAAATGGGAACTTCTGAGGTTGTATAATTTATGTATTCTTAGGGATATATATATAACTTTGGCTGATGCATAATATACATGCTGGTTATAACTGTAATACAAGTACTGGTGACCATTCATCTCTTACTTGAATTTTTATGATCAATTTCCTTTTGACAAATTTTGCTTCTTGGATAATTAGGTGTCTTTCATTCAATAAATGATTATTGAACAACATTATGTGGCAGAACTGTCAATAGACAGATGAGTTAGGCAAGACCCCTGCTCCCATGAAGAATGTAGTCTAGTATGGGAGACAGGTATGTAAGTGAATAATTGTAAAATAGTATATTGTATGTTACTTCAAGACCATACAGGAGATTCATTTCATCAGAGAACATATCCATTTTATGCTCCCCAGCACCTAGTAGAGTGTCTGCTGTGTATTAGGTCCTCAAAAACGAGTTGTTGAATAAATTAATGAATTTTTAGTAAGCTTTGGTTAAACTTTATTCAAAATAATAATAGGATCTTAATGAGTAACACCATTTTTTATCAAGTAGATATTTATTTATCAGGTTTGCTGAATATTACATAAAGTAAATTTAGCCTAAGTTCATTTTCTCTATAAAATATAAACTTCAAAATAATAATTTATATAATAAATGACCAATGGGATAGGTAATCAACTGCCAGATGCATCTATTTTAAAAATTATAGTATATTAATGAGTATTCATAATATATTAGTGGATCTGATATTATGTTATATTATATTAAATTAATTAGTATTGATTTTCCTAGTAAATTCTTCCTTTAGCTAACCTTGATTTTAAATCCATGCTTCTGTGACTACTAAGGATACAACCCTAGAAGTTGTTATTTTACTTTAACAATATATGCAGAGAAAAGAAAGCTAGAAATTGCTAAATAATAAGAAGTTCCTCCCCAGAAACATTTCTCACCATTCTCTCTAAACCCAATGAGCTCACTGAACTTGATTATCCTATTGACAAACTTGTGTATCCAGAGGATACACAGCAAGCTGAGAAACAGAAGCTACTTAAATAAGACCCAAAGTAATATATACCTAGGTCTGCCCTACCTGGAAAGCTAGCATCTTTGGAAATAGTCAAATATTTAATGTTAGCTTTCCTAGAGAGACTCCATAGTCAATCTCCACTCTGATGATTTCTTGTATTTAAAAAAAAAGTGAAGTCACATCAACTATACAAACATAATATGGGTAAAAGTAAGTTAGTCTATTTAGTTCTCCTCTGATAGGACATTTTAATACATTCTGAATAAGGATATGCTAATAATTTAAATATGTAGTTTATTATTTTTACTCTTTTATATTCTTAGAAATTGTCTACTTTCCTAGTTATGATAAATTCCATTTATTTGTTAATCATTTTTAATAAAATGTTAGTATGCTTTTCTGAACAACTATTTTTGTTTATTGAATTGAGTAAATGGTATATAACCCTGGTCATACCAAAATATCTTGACATAAGTATATCATATAACTTCTGTATCTTAACTAAATACCGAAGTATTCAGTTTTATTTTTTCTTACTTTGAAAATTAGAGATAAAACAGTACCCAAAATTTGAAAAAGATTTATCACTGTATCAAAATTATAGGGGGAAAGAGTCATTATTAGTATGTAGAATTTTTATTGAAGAAATTGGTATGCATCCAATGATATTGAAACTAGAGAATTCTGACTTTATATAGTAATTTTAGGCATTGGGTAATATGTACTGTCTCCTGAATACCTAAACAGAGTTTACTTGATTTGAAAATGATGAAACCTTTGGCAATGTCCTTGTTACACATTTCCCATAACCTCTATTCAAATGAACAAATATTTGATAATTGTACATTTCATATTAATTTATTTTACAGAGCTAATGAAGCAAAATAATTCCTAGAGTTCCATGAGTAAAGAAAACACACACATAGTTTGTTAGAGTTTTGTAAATAAGCCTCTTTCTCCCCAGATTGACTGTTTCTCTAAGTGTCAAATTCTCACACTTTTTAAACTTACCCTAGAAATAGTGAAGTAAACATAATATCTCACTTATCATGGAGAAATTTATGTGTTGCTATTGAGAACTGTAAAGCAGAGTTCAAGCTTCTTTTAACTTTGAATATGTAATACCAAACACCAAAATATGTAGTTTTTTTCTTACTTTCATGTTAGAGATAAATTAATACTCTAATTTTGGAAAACAGTCATCACTCTATTAAAATTTTGAAAGGGAAATATTCCATTATTAGTACATATTTTTTAATTAAATGAATTTGTAGCAATTCAATGAAATTAAACCTAGAGAATCCTGACCTTACACGGTAACCCTAAAAATAAATTAACATACTTTGCCTTCAGTACCAATTATTCTGATGAACAATGATGTCTTGAATTTCCCACTTCATCAATTTTGTTATGCAGGGTTGTATAAGACATTATTGTTAAAGATAATATTTATTATTTTTTTAGGTAAATGTTACAAAATTTACCAAACTGAAGGTTTAAAAGAATCAGTGAAATAACATAATGAAAAAAACCCAATAGAGGATTCAAAAAATGAAAACAATTGTCTTATTAAAATGGAAAATGTGTCCATTATAACCACTCTATTTCCACAAAAAAAGACAAAGTAAAAGCACTTTAAAATTAAATTAGTTTTTCAAATATAACTTTCATTTATTTATTTCATAGTATTGTCTTTATTTTGTAAGTATATATTAACAATTTTGTATATTATGTATTAGAATATTAAGAATAACAGTGTTTACTCTTAACATCATATGATGTCTCTGTGCTCTTTATTATTTCAGTTATTAGTAAATATAAAACATCTCTCAATGACATAAAATTTCTTTATGAATTCAGAATTCCAGCTCTAACTCTGAAGTACACTATCTTGTATTTTTTAAAAAAAAGTTTTATTGGAGTATAGTTGATTTACAATGTTGTGTTTGTTTCAGGTGTACAGCAATGTGAATCAGCCATATATATATATATATATATATATATGTTCTTTTTCAGATTATTTTCCCACATAGGTCACTACAGGATACTGAGTAGAGTTCCCTATGCTATACAGTAGGTCCCTATTAGTTATGTATTTTATACATATCAGTGTGTATATGACAGTCCCAATCTCCCAATCTATCACTTCCCCCTACGTTTCTCCTCTGGTAACCACAATTTTGATTTTGAGGTCTCTGAGTCTGTTTCTATTCTGTAAGTAAGTTTCTTTGTATTATTTTTATTATATTCCACATATATTTGTCTTTCTCTTACTTACTTCACTTAGTATGATAATCTCCAGGTCCATCCATGTTGCTGCAAATGACATTATTTCATTCTTTTTTATGGCTGAGTAATATTCCATTGTATATATATACCATATCTTCTTTATCAATTCTTCTGTCAATGGACATTTTGGTTGCTTCCATGTCTTAGCTATTGTAAATAGTTCTGCAATGAACACTGGAGTGCATGAAAGTGGGAATGTAAATTGGTACAACCATTATGGAGAACAGTACAGAGGTTCCTTAAAAAACTAAGTATAAAACTACCATATGATCCAGCAATCCCACTTCTGGGCCTATATCAGGAGAAAACTGTAATTTGAAAATATACTTATGTCTTGTATTTATTAATGACATCACAAATATTGTAGTTAAGCAAATTTTGGAAATTCATCAGTACATAACTTTGAAAAACACAGTGATGTGTTTTCAAGTCAAAATGGTACTCCACATTTATTATTCTTTATTATATTATATTACTTCATTTTTCTCAGAACAACTGTGTACCTATATACATATTATACTAACATGATTTCATTTTTCTTTGCTGTAAGGTTACCCTTTATTTGAATATAAAATAAGTTCTCCATTACACATTGAATCCAACACTAATTCCTATTAACAATGTCCTCAGAACGTATACAGAATTTGTCTAATTCCTCATATCTCCATGACAGCTACTCTAGTACATTTCTCTAATTTCTCTTGCTCAAACTTCCAAAATGTTTTATTGGTTCCAATCTTATCCCCCTAGTCATTTTTCAACAGAAGCAGCGATCTTTGTAAACTGGAAAAATACCAGGATACGTCTCTGCTTAAAATTCTACAGTGGTTTCCTTTCACAGAATATAACCCACTCCCTGCCAATTCTCTTTCATCTCATACCACTGTTCTGAGCATTCATTTTGCACTAGTTCAAAAAGCAGTCCCATTCTCTGAACTGGCCAAGTTTGTTTGCACTGCTCACTATTCCTGCTGGCTGGAAACTCAGTGCTAGGCATGCATGGCTCCTTTTGTCATTGAAATTCCATTTATAATCCACTTATCTCACCTTCTCACCCCTCATTTATAACCATCTATAATTATATTTTTTATTGTTTATCTCTTACCACTAAAATATATAAGTTCTACAATATCAGAGTCTTATTCACAGTTTTATGTCTAGCACCTAAAGCAGTACCTATTATGTAGTACATTCTTTCAAATGCTGTGTCATAAAAATACTTGCCCACTAATGATGGGCTTCTGCGATCCAATAAGGTGGAAAGAAAATAAAAGACTACAAGGGAAATTAATTTAGACAAAATTCAAAGTTACAACATTAATCTGCATGCCTCATCAGCCATCAAATAGGTAATATAGAAAAGGAAAGCATAAACAAAGTAAAAAGACAACCCTCAGAATGGGAGAAAATATTTGCAAATGAAGCAACTAACAAGGGATTAATCTCCAAAATATACAAACAGCTCATGCAGCTCAATATCAAGAAAACAAAAAACCCAATCAAAAAATGGGTGGAAGATCTACATAGACATTTTGCCAAAGACATATAGATGGCCAAAAAGCACATGAAAAGACGTTCTGCATCACTAATTATTAGAGAAATGCAAATCAAAATGACAATGCGTCATCACTTCACACCAGTCAGACTGGCCATCATCAAAAAGTCTACAAACAATAAATGCTGGAGAAAAGGGAACCCTCTTACACTGTTGGTGGGAATGTAAATTGGTACAGCCACTATGGAGAACAGTATGGAAGTTCCTTAAAAAACTAAAACTAGAGCTACCATATTATCCAGCAATCCCACTCCTAGGCATATATGTGGAAAAAACATAATTTGAAAAGTTACATGCAACCCAGTGTTCTTTGCAGCACTATTTACAATAGCCAGGACATGGAAACAACCTAAATGTCCATCAACAGAGGAATGGATAAAGAATATGTGGTACATATATATACAACGGATTATTACTTAGCCTTAAAAAGAATGAAATAATGCCATTTACGACAACATGGATGGACCTAGAGATTGTCATACTGAGTGAAGTAAGTCAGACAGAGAAAGACAAATGTATGATCTTGCTTATATGTGAAATCTGAAAAACAGGGTACAAATGAACTTATTTACAAAACAGAAGTAGAGTTGCAGCTGTAGAAAACAAACATGGTTACCAGAGTATAAGTGGGGGGGGGATAAACTGGGAGATCGGGATTAACATATACACACTACTGTATATAAAATAGATAACATAAGTACCTACTGTATAGCACAGGGAACTCTACTGAACATTCTGTAATGGCCTATGTGAAAAAAGATTCTTAAAAAATAGTGGATATATGTATATGTATAACAGATTCACGTTGCTGTACACCTGAAACTAACACAACAATGTAAATCAACTATACCATAATAAAAATAAATTAAAAATAAAAATCCATATAAAAAATTATTTAGCAAACAGACCTATGGTTGCCAAGGGGAAGGGGGAGTGGAGGAGGGATGGATTGGGAGTTTGGAATTAGCAAACACAGACTATTATATATATATATATATATATATATATATATATATATATATATATATATATATATATATAACTGAATTGCCTTGCTGTATACCAGAAACTAACACAAAATTGTAAATCACTGTACTTCAAAAAAGTAATTTTTTTTACAAAAGAAAACAAAACCAGTAATTTAGAGACTAACAAGCTAAGCAAAGTTGTTGATGTCCCAATATAGTTTACTCTTTTTCAAAAGAGAGTTCAAAGCATCACACTAAATGGGATACAAAGTTAAAACAAACAAACAAAACACTAAAACAACAAAAGATTTCATAACTTTCTCCCTGAGCAGGCATGAATTCTTTTACTCTATCCATCCTTTGGCTCAGGTAAAAAAAAAATAATAATAATGGTGTCTTCCTTGACCCTTCCTTTTCCCTCAGAACTCATGTCCAACCATCAGTACATCTTGGCAGGTGTACCTTTAAAATATATCCAAAATCCAGCTATTTCTCAATATCTCCACTGGTACTCCCCTGGCCCAAAGCAGTATCATTTCTCACCTGAAGATTTGCAAGATTTCCCAGGGGGTCTCCCTACTCCAACTCCTGCTCCACTTCAATATATTTTCCACATAAAGCTTAATCATTTCTTTAAAGCATAAGTCAAATGTCACTTTTCTTCTCATGACGCTCCAGTTTTTTCCTTTCAATTGGAGCAAAAGCCAAACTCCTTACAGTGGTTAACAATCCCCTATCTCATTTGATTCTCTGTTGCCTTTCTGACCTCATATCTTGGCACTCCTCTGTCTCTGCTCAAACTATACAAGCCACCTTGCCATTCTTCTAACTTGCCAATCATGTCTTCACCTCAGGGCCTCTCACTTGCTATTTCTTCTTCCTGGAACACTCCCTACCCCAACTCCATTTCACTTGGTTCACTTCCTCATTTTCTTTGTGTATAGTAAATGATACTTATCATCAAATAGTCATTGTAAGTCTGGTCTATGATATGTATTAGAAAATAGTGAAAACCTTGTTTTAGATGTGTGGCCTAGCTTAGAATTTAATATAACTGATTCTTGAGTGAGAATGTTTGGGATGAAACACTAGGTCTGCCCTTCTAAATTTTCTTTAAATTCCTCTAAATCTCAACTTCTTGCTTTGTAGAATAGGTATACATGTCCATCTCACTGGGTTACTCAGGGGGTATATAAGATATTGTGAAATGCTTACCTGGCTCATAGTAATTAATTAATTCCACTATTATTATGTCAGTATGATTCCTGCCTAATGTTTGTAATTATCCTGACATAGTTACAGTTGTGTGAAAAATATAATCTGCAAACTATTTTTGCACCGGAAACTATATCTTAAGCTAAGATATAATTAAGCTAAGATATATCTTAAGCTATCTTAAGCTAAATAGCTTTAAAACAGCAAAATCAAATTTCGTTCTTTCAAATTTCAAATCCTGTGTATATTATGGCATGCAATAGAGACACCATGATTTGTATATCATCTAGCCTCCAATTCTCTTTCATTATTGCACTGCAATAATAAAAAAATGCATTGCAATAATAAAATAATAATATTCACCTGAATATTATACCCTCCTATGCATTAAGACAGTCCCTTAGTAAAATTCATGGATTCATGGGTATAAGATTATTGATTGAAGTGGTCTGAAACTTAGTTATAACTCCTATGAAATTTACTCATTACTTTTCACAAAGATGGTATGAACTTACACTACCACAATATAAAATACTTACATATATATAAATTTGTTTCATTTATGTTCTATTTAGAAAAAATAGAAAAATAAGTGATAAAAGAGAAATATCTGATCAGTGCTAGAGAAAAAATAATTATATCTTTTTCCATTTGTTATTAACCTCAAGACAAATAAGCTAATAATGTCCAAGTTACTTCTTTAAATTCATATAACTGTTAAATATTTGTATTAAAAAGCTATTCACTCTCGTTTTATTTTTACTAGAAATAATTAAGTATATAATAAAACAATCAAATATCAGGAACTGTAATTAAATGACATTTTCTTTAAAAACTGAGAAATAACTTTCTGTCCACTGATTTGTTGTTCATGGTAAAGAGCATAAAGACACTGTTTGAAAGTAGCATGTGTGCATAAAATACTGTGCCCCTAAAAGTAATTATTACCAGACAGAAATTGAATTTTTTATTTCAGCTTGAAACTGCTGACCTGTTTGATCATTTGGCAAAGCTGCCTTTCTATTGTTGTTCAGGAGACAAAGTGACTGGTTGATCTAATTACCCCAGTGTTAACCATTCTGCAGAGAAGATCTTCTCATTTATAGCCTTGGTAGATGAGTACTATATTGCTGAGAATTAAATGACCCAGCACAGGGAAATCTAGCTACAGAGACAAAAGGAATTAATTTCTTTCCTACTTAATATCAGACTTTTTTCTAATTTTTTACTCAACTGAATAGAGGAAAATATGTAATACACCAATCTATAATAAGTCAGATTATATATAATAAAGCCATACTGATTATCCTTTTTTTCTAAATTTCAGTATAAAGAACGTAACTCCGAAAGTAGGAGACCCTGAAACCCGTAAAGCTATTCGTCGTGCCTTTGACGTGTGGCAGAATGTAACTCCTCTGACGTTTGAAGAAGTTCCCTACAGTGAATTAGAAAATGGCAAACGTGATGTGGATATAACCATCATTTTTGCATCTGGCTTTCATGGAGACAGTTCTCCCTTTGATGGAGAGGGAGGGTTTTTGGCACACGCCTATTTCCCTGGACCAGGAATTGGGGGAGATACTCATTTTGACTCAGATGAGCCATGGACACTAGGAAATCCTAATCATGATGGTAAGTGCATAGTTGTTGTTTTTTTTTTTTTTTTTTCATTGTAAATACTTCTATTTTTATTTTTGGATGCCCAAGTGATTTACTAAGTTATAAACTTAAACTAAACAAATAATTTGTTTTTAAAATTACCGAAAAATATATGAGGCTTTTTATAACATTTTAGAACAAGAATTTGTACAAGTCATTAGACAATAATAGTTTTTCATGTGGCTTTTGATTAAAGATTAGAACTTTACAGTGTATTCTATAAATGTTTTAAAGTTAATTTTGTTTTCTATAAAGAGTCATTTAAAAGTTTCTATAGTATTCAAGTCATGGGACATGCATTAAGTAAATTATGCTATATTTTTACACTTAATTCTAGTGTTTCCACTTGAAACTTAACCCTGATTGACATTGGTGGTGTAACTTCTACCATATCTTTTCTGTTTATCTTTTTCCATTATAATCTTTCTAATCTGTAAAATTTTTCTCCTTTTCTTTTGTCTCATCATTTCCTTGGTCTCCCAATCTGACATATTCTTGTATTATATCTTTATAGAAACCAGATTCTTGCAAATCTATTCCAACATATCTATCAGTTTTCTAATCCTTATAGTTATTCTGATATGCAAAAATAATGTAAAAATTAAAAACCCAACAGCTAAAATTATCGTTACTTGATATAAGAAGCATGTGTTTCTTCCTAGGGAAAAATTTTGTGTTTAAAAAGTATTCACAGAATTATAGGATTCTAGAGTTATAAGATCCTTAAGTCTCCATCTCCCATAATTCTTGTAATCAATACTTAAATATTTTACTTTTTCACCACAGTACAATGTTGAAAATGCAAGTGTGCATTGTTTAATGACAACTAATCAGCTAATAAAACTCTTAATTCCTCCTTGATGAATTAAGCCCAGCCGTCAAATTAAGCTTTGTTAGTTCCTTAGAAGGTTTAGTTAGCTGGATTAGTGTAATAGTCTTGCATTTTTAGAACATGTAGGGTTCAAACACATTATGGATAGAATGAATTAGTTGAGTTAAAATTGAAATGATATTAATTTTCAAAGAGAAAACTATAATAAATAACTGTTCATGTTTTCCAAAAGGAAATAAAATATCTAGTATTGAACAAAATGATCTTTTGTATTGTTATTAATAGGTGTATTTGCTATAATATAAAATTATGATATCATTTTTAAGAACTGGTTTGGAGACTAATGGCAACTATGTTGGGAGGATCCACTATAATGGAATGAAAGCCAGATACTTTGGAGTCGAACAGACGTACATTCCTGGCTAAATGTTCAGTAGCTCAAGAACCTTCTAACATACTGTATACTTGATTTCATTCTTTACCTTGTATTGCAGGGCTGGGAACATTGTAAGGAGAAGTGCTTTCTATTCAGGCATGTTTAACTTACTGTATAGCTGAGCATCTAATAATAAAATATCTGCAACCTGATAGTTGGCCCATACTTGTTTGATACATAATTCATTTAAAATTAAATGTGTTTATTTTTCTCAATATCACACAGGAATTCAAATGAAGTAGTTCTGACTTCTTCAAGTCAATTGCTAAAATTGTTTTAAATAATGGAAAAATTTGCATTCTAACTAATTGAGAAAAGTAGCACTTATAATGGTAGAATTTTTCTGACATAGGCATAACTGCATTTGTTTCCAAAGGAAAGATTTTCTTCTAAACTTCTGAACAGAGAAAATTGTATTTTATTCCAATAATTGGTCTAACTGTTAAAGATACTCTAAATGCGTAGCTTTGAAGTTGTGTTAATTTGGCTTTGTGGCCTCATAAATTTAAAAGTGTTTTAAAATTCTATATGAAGGAGATGGTGCCTATTAAATGGCCTATATTTTCTCTTAAAATATTAAAATCATCAAGAAAGCTGCACAAATCCTTTAAATGTATCCTCTATTAGCTGTACTTTTTTAGGCATTAACCAATACTTTTAAAATATAAGTTTTAAAAATATCTATAGGGACATTTGAAGTGACATAAGAAATGAGAATTTTTCCACGGGTTTGAATATTATAGGTATTATTAATGTTTGTTTTGTTGTGATTTAAGAAGTCTTTCAAGTAATATATATGTGGGAAAGAATTCAGAAATGGGACATAGGAACTAAATGTGTACAATCAAGTCGATGGACTTTTAACTCAGATTGTGTATTAATACATTTGATTGCCTTTTAACTTATACTGTAGAAGTATAATAATTTTTACATATGCATTTATTAAAAACTTAAACAAAAATTATTTAATATTTAGTTTTTCATTTGGATGAAAATATTTCTTTACTGGTCCAATAAGAATATTTTTCCTTTTGAGTGAGCATAAAGAAAATGATTCTGCAAAATAACAGTATTCAGAATTGTAGGAGATTAAAGGAAAAGTTAACTGTTCAAGATGTAATACCATAAAGATTTACTGCTTAATTGAAATTCAGACTTTTAACTAGCAACAGGTCAGCTATGGTAATGCCATATGAAGTACTGATCGTTTATCAAAGGAAAAGCCTCTAGCTTTGTTGTGGTACGGTTGAATGTGTGGAGAATTAATGCATTTGTACATCCTAGATCCTTTCTGTAAGACTGTCTTTTTGTACCACAAATATACAGGCACAATTCTGACATCTTCATTGATAAACCTTTTTGTTTCTTTAATCTAGTCCTCCAATGCCCCCTGGCTTACTTCCCTGAAAACTTTTCTTTCTGTACTACTTAGAGTTATTAAGCATCTAGAAAACAGAGAAGCTTGAAAGTTTAGCAAAAATGCAAATGATAGAGCCTCTTGATAAGTACCCAGCTCATTTTCCACATTATATTGTTCAGCTAATGAAGGCAATTTGAATTCTGTCTACCTCAAAAGAGATAAAACAGTGTCTTAGTCTGCCATTAATCCTTAATTCATTTTTATGCACTTTCCTATCAATTTGCTTATAGTCATGATACATTTTGAAAGCTTAAGCTAATGCTCATTAAGGAAATTACACAATACTTACATTAAAATAAATAAATAAGTACATACCACACACACACTCCCCCACACACACACATAGTAAATAGAATGCCTTTTTTTGCTCCAAGATGTTTTTTTTTTTCTTTAAGGAGTGGATAAGCAAAACATCTGCATAGTAATTCTAAACAGAAAATGTTAATGTGATATGGTTTTTGAAAGGTATACATTGCCCGAATGTGTGTTAGAAAATTTAAATCTAGCAAAATGTTAAGATTCATTTTGAGCATCGTTATCATATTGTTTCCTTGGCTACTACATAAAGTTTAAATGGTAATGTCAATGTAAACACGAACTTACCACAAAGATTCTAATTAGACAAGTAATCTACCACAGTCAGAGGATTCCAAATTGATAATCTCCAAACAAAAAGGTTATCTATTAAAATAACATATAAAACTATGACAAGAGAAATATCCAGATGCATATCTTAATTTACTATGTAGTTCTACTAACCTATTAACAAAAAAGAATGCATTGCCTTGGCTCTGTTTGTTGGTGTAAAGGTCAATGCCTAAAGTCAGAAGGTGATCATGAGGTGCTCAGAGCTGTTGTGGCAGTCTATCCAAAAACTAAGGGGAGAGCAATGATGATGAAAATTTCATGAGGCATCAAAATCCTTAAATCTTTTGCATCATTATGATAGTTAATTTTATGTGTCAAGTTGATTGGTCTAAGGGATGCCCAGATATCTGGTAAAATATTATTTCTGGATTTGCCTGTGGGGTGTTTCTGGGAGAGATTAACATTTGATTTGGTAGACTGAGTAAAGAAGATCTTCCTTCACCCATGTGGGCAGGCATGATCCAATCCATTGAGGGCCAGTATAGAACAAAAGAGAAAGGGTGAATTCTGTCTCTCTTCTTGATATGGCACCTGCATCTTTACCTGACTTTGTACTTCAGAACTACTGGTTCTTGGGCCTTTGGACTCAAACTGAATTATACCATCAGGTTTCCTAGTTCTTCAATTTGCTGACAGCAGGTAGCAGGACTTCTTAGCCTCCATAACCTCATGAGACAATTCCTATAATAAATCTACTCTAATATAGCCATATATATCCTACTGATTGTATTTCTCTGGAGAATGCAAACTAATATAATCATTAAAAGTGAAATGGTCAAATTCTACATCCAAGCCCACAAATTCTTTGAATAGACCAAGTTTAAGTTAAATGTCTTCATGATATAGTGCTTGAGTCAATGGACATGATTTATGCAAACCAGGGAGAGTTAACTTTCTGTAAGAGAGATTTTGTCATTGGTTTGCAAATACAAGTTTACCAAGAGGCACACCTAGGCCTTAGCAAGCTGTCTGTCACCTCCCAAATTTTTATGCTCATTTTGCAGCTGTATCTGCTACATAATATTTTTCAGATGCCTGCAGGTTTTGGACTTTGATCTTTGAGAACAGAAAGGGTTAGTTGCCAAACAGATATTACCAAGAGTCCTAGAAGTGCTGCAGCCTGTGGGAATATTGTCTGTATCAATCTGCCTTGCACTTTTTGAAAATACGGGAAGGACTTGATATGACAGGACAGTCAAGGACTTTAACCCATCCTTAAAACCAAAGTATTTATTGAGATTTTAAACTGTAAAAATATTAGCTGTCTGCCACACAGTTATTACCTTACGATGCTTTACCAAAACTTTCTAAACTAATTTGGATTTGAAAACTATGATAGAATTTTTTTGTTTATTTTTAAAAACTTTCCTTCCTTCCTTCCTGGAATGAACTTCATTTCACTGAGTTTATTTCATTCCACTAGACTAGTGACCTAAAGTTTGATAGTCTTTACTTTTTCAAAACCTCTCAATTATGTTGTTTCATATGATTACTAGTGGGCTCTACTTGGTGGTTTGTTTTTTTTTTAATTTTATTTTTGCGGTAGGCGGGTCTCTCACTGTTGTGGCCTCTCCCGCTGCGAAACACAGGCTCCAGACGCGCAGGCTCAGCGGCCATGGCTCACGGGCCCAGCCGCTCCGTGGCATGTGGAATCTTCCCAGACCGGGGCGCGAACCCGTGTCCCATGCATTGGCAGGCAGGCTCTCAACCACTGCGCCACCAGGGAAGCCCTCTACTTGGTTATTTATTTTTAGATCTTTGTGTCCAATTAGAGAATAGAAGATGAATTGATGTCATCACACTCAAAATATTATTTCATTATATCAGTTTTATTAAAGTATATAGATGGATCGTGTACATTAAAATACATGTAACATAGAGCAGAAACAGATAGAGCCAGATATTTCAATGGCTTAACACAATAGAATTTTATTTCTTGCTCATGTGGTGGTGCAGAGGGACTGTCCACTCACTCAGCCAGAGACCCAGAATAATGGAGGCCCAGCCATCAAGACATAATTTTCAGAGTTTCCTAAGGCATAAACATCCAGACAGCAGCTGAGCAAACCAAGGTAGTTTTGCTCATTTGCTTATGTGCCAGACCTACAAGCAGTAAATATTATTCCTCTCCAAGTTCTACTAACTAGAATTCAATCCCATGGCCATATCTAATCATAAAGAAAGCTAGAGAAGGCTTATTTTTTTGTATTTCAGTATAGTTGATTTATAATGTTTTGTTAGTTTCACGTGTGCAACAAAGTGAATCAGTTATATGTATACATATATTCACTCTTTTTTAGATTCTTTTCCGATATAGGCTATTGCAGAATATTAAGTAGAATTCCCTGTGCTATACCATAAGTCCTTATTAGTTATCTATTTTATATATAATAGTGTGTATATGTCAGTCCCAATCTCCCAATTTATCCCTCCCCCCACTTACCCCTGATGACCATAAGTTTGTTTTCTACATCTGTAATTCTATTTGTTTCGTAGATAAGTTCATTTGTACCTTTTTTTTTTAGATTCCACATATAAGCGATATCATATGATATTTGTCTTTGTCTGACTTACTTCATTCAGTATGACAATCTCTAGGTCCATCCATGTTGCTGCAAAAGGCATTATTTCATTATTTTTTGGCTAATATTCCATTGTACATATGTACCACATCTTGTAAAATATTTATTTATTCATTTATTTATTTAATTGGAGTTTAGTTGCTTTACACTGTTGTGTTAGTTTGTGTTGTACAGCAGTGAATCAGCCATATATATATATGTGTGTGTGTATATATATATATATATATATATATATATATATATATATATATACACACACATATATATATATTCCCTCTTTTTTGGATTTTCTTCCCTTTTAGGTCACCACAGAGCACCGAGTAGAGTTCCCTGTGCTATACAGTAGGTTCTCATTAGTCATCTGTTTTATACATAATAGTGTATTTATGTCAATCCCAATCTCCTAGTTCATCCCACCCCTTCTTCCCCCTTGGTATCCAAACATTTGTTCCCTACGTCTATGTTTGTATTTCTGCTTTGCAAATAAGTTCATCTATACTATTTTTCTAGATTCCACAAGTACACATTAATATACGATATTTATTTTTCTCTTTCTGACTTCACTCTCTATGACAGTCTCTAGGTCCATCCACGTCTCTGCAAATCACAAAATTTTGCTCCTTTTTATGGTTGAGCAATACCCCATTGTATATATGTACCACATCTTCTTTATCCATTCCTCTTTTGATAGACATTTAGGTTGCTTCCATGACCTGGCTATTGTAAATAGAGCTGCAATGAACTTTGGGGTGATGTATCTTTTTGAATTATGGTTTTCCCCAGATATATGCCCAGGTTTGATGAGCAACTAGTCAGTGTCTGCCACACCACTAAGTTCTGAGGTAAAAACAATGCTAGATTGATATTAGATATACTACTCTGCATCTGTGAGTAAGCTGCTTAACCATAATTTGCCTTAATGCAGATTTTAACCTATTCATCATTATTTAGCTTCTGTCATTCCTCTTCTTATATAGCATGTGTAGGAATTATCTTTCTAATCCATCTTCTTATAGAGTATCTATCCTTAAATCTAGGTAGACAACCAGGCACAATGAAGTGCAATTTTCAAATTTAACCACTAGCTAGTTTATCGAAATAGAAAAATAATGTCTTTAAGTTTTTGAAAAAAATCCATTTGGTTGGAGTTAATAATTTGATAGTTTTTTATTGACTAAATTATCAAGACCATTAATGAATTTCTACCTTAGTTTTGTGTAATTGTTTTTTGCAGTGTTACAACCATACCATTACAAAACCTGGCATTCTACCATTTTAGTAATTTCCTAATAGTTTAAACACAATGAAACTATCAACTAATTGTTCTCACATTTAATTTATAACTCACTTCTTCGTTTTTAATCAAATATTGCCACGACTTACCTCCTCCACAGTCTGTTGATTAGGTATCAAAGCAGTAGCAGAAATAACCCATGTTGCAATTAACAGTGGAAATTAAACTTTGCCATTGACTGGATACATCAGAGAACAAGAGAGTGGGTCTACAAGAGACCAAGAGGGGAATGTTCTACCTCTGTTAGGCAAGGCTATGCTAAATGCATTTGCCTTGAACAATGGAAACTGACCTAAGACTATAGAATATCAGCATTTCTCCAGGTTTCAATTGAAATGGTTATTTGGCCAATATGAAGAAAAGTAGGGAAATCAAGAAATAATTTAAAAACTCTCTCTGCTGGTTATTGTCAGTCTCATTCAAAGTTGCATAAAGAAGAAAACAGTGAAAAATAAATGCTAATAGAAGCCAAATTTAATTGAAAATATTTAAAATTCAGCTTATATATTTAACTCATTTATTCCTCACACAAATTAATAAGGAAGATAGTGTAATTATTTCCACTTTGAAAGGAAATCGAGGCACAGAAAGTTTGGTAACTTGCTTAAGTTTACCTAGTTAGTAACAAAAAATTATACCATTAAAATGATACTGAAAAAAAATACTGGAAGACTCAGGAGAAAAGCCGATTGCTGAAAATATTTTATCGAGTGAACCAGAAAATCAATATTGGAAACAACTCAAAATATACATAAAGGCTCTCTATGGAACAGGAAAATAAAACCTATTATTGCTTTAAAAACTTAATCTGTCATGTGGAAGAAAATTTGGTGAGCATTTTCAGAAAAACATAATAAGATAAAATGATGTGAAATTCAAGGATAGATATTAGAATACCTAAAGATAACTCCAGTGTAAGAAGTAAGATTCTTCCAAAAGAAGGAAGAGTAAAAAATTAAAGCAAAATAAGTAAGCAAATGCATATCAGAAAAGTCTTCTAAAGTATGACAGTAGTATGCAATTCAAAAGGAGTCATTGCATTCATTGCAAAATTACCAAATTAGATCCATAAATAAATACATCATACAAGTAAAAACAAGATCCCATTAACAAAAAGGCAGAAAAAAAAAATACAGGTTCTTCTCAGAGGCCAAAATACAAGGCTAATCATTTTGTGTGTTTTTTAACCTTTGCTATGCTAATTGCTAAAAATGATGGAAGAAATTATATATAATATTATTTTATATTCTAATAGCTTCCTTGCTCTTTTTAATATTAAACTTCATCTGTGGTTTTAAAATATTTCTATATAAATGATCTTTGTTTTAGAAATCATATGTGTTCTGAGTGATAGTTCCTTATGATTTGGTAATAATATAAAGGTAGAAGGAAACTGTGGAGTAAATATTCAGCATTTATATAAAAAAAATATTAGCATAGAGGTTTACTAATATTACTCTATTTTCCACACAATCTCCCTTTAACAAACATTTCATTGATCATTAGGATATTAGTAATATGGTAGAAACCTCTACTTCATATAGTAGGAACCCAAGGGAAAGACTAAACATTACATAAAATCCCAATAAAATATTAATAATATATACCATTTTTTTAAAAAAATATTTTTATTTATGTATTTATTTTTATTGACATATAATTGACTTACAGTATTGTATTAGGTGTAAAACATAATAATTTGATATTCTTATACATTACAAAATGACCACCATGATAAGTTTAGTTACTATCTATTACCATACAAAGTTATTACAATATTATTGACTATATTCCCCATGCTGTACATTACATCCTCATGACTAATTTATTCTTTTTTTTAAATTTTTCTTTATTTTTTGTTTGCTTTATAACAAATTTAATCAGTTATACATATACATATGTTCCCATATCCCCTGCCTTTTGCGTCTCCCTCCCACCCTCCATATCCCACCCCTCCAGGAGGTCACAAAGCACCGAGCTGATCTTCCTGTGCTATGCGGCTGCTTCCCACTAGCTATCTACCTTACGTTTGGAAGTGTATATATGTCCATGCCACTCTTTCGCTTTGTCACAGCTTAGCCTTCCCCCTTCCCATATCCTCAAGTCCATTCTCTAGTAGGTCTGTGTCTTTATTCCTGTCTTACCCCTATGTTCTTCATGACATTTTTTTTCTTAAATTCCATATATATGTGTTAGCATACAGTATTTGTCTTTCTCTTTCTGAATTACTTCACTCTGTATGACAGACTCTAGGTCCATCCACCTCATTACAAATAGCTCAATTTCGTTTCTTTTTATGGCTGAGTAATATTCCATTGTATATATGTTCCACATCTTCTTTATCCATTCATCTGATGATGGACACGACACATAGGATGTTTCCATCTCTGGGCTATTGTAAATAGGGCTGCTATGAACATTTTGGTACATGACTCTTTTTGAATTATGGTTTTCTCAGGGTATATGCCTAGTAGTGGAATTGCTGGGTCATATGGTAGTTCTATTTGTAGTTTTTTAAGGAACCTCCATACCGTTCTCCATAGTGGCTGTAACAATTCACATTCCCACCAGCAGTGCAAGAGTGTTCCTTTTTTTCCACACCCTCTCCAGCATTTATTGTTTGTAGATTTTTTGATGATGGCCATTCTGACTGGTGTGAGATGATATCTCACTGTAGTTTTGATTTGCATTTCTCTAATGAGTAAAGATGTTGAGCATCCTTTCATGTGTTTGTTGGCAGTCTGTATATCTTCTGTGGAGAAATGTCTATTTAGGTCTTCTGCCCATTTTTGGATTGGGTTGTTTTTTTTTTTGTTTTGTTTTGTTATTGAGCTGCATGAGCTGCTTCTAAATTTTGGAGATTAATCCTTTGTCAGTTGCTTCAGTTGCAAATATTTTCTCCCATTCTGAGGGTTGTCTTTTGGTCTTGTTTATGGTTTCCTTTGCTGTGCAAAAGCTTTGAAGTTTCATTAGGTCCCATGTGTTTATTTTTGTCTTTATTTCCACTTCTCTAGGAGGTGGGTCAAAAAGGATCTTGCTGTGATTTATGTCATAGAGTGTTCTGCCTATATTTTCCTGTAAGAGTTTGATAGTTTCTGGCCTTACATTTAGGTCTTTAATCCATTTTGAGCTTATTTTTGTGTATGGTGTTAGGGAGTGATCTAATCTCATACTTTTACATGTCCCTGTCCAGTTTTCCCAGCACCATTTATTGAAGAGACTGTCCTTTCTCCACTGTACATTCCTGCCTCCTTTATCAAAGATAAGGTGACCATATGTCCGTGGGTTTATCTCTGGGCTTTCTATCCTGTTCCATTGATCTATCTTTCTGTTTCTGTGCCAGTACCATACTGTCTTGATTACTGTAGCTTTGTAGTATAGTCTGAAATCAGGGAGCCTGATTCCTCTAGCTCCATTTTTCATTCTCAAGATTGCTTTGGCTATTCAGGGTCTTTCGTGTTTCCATACAAATTGTGAAATTTTTTGTTGTAGTTCTGTGAAAAATGCCAGTGGTTACATACCATTTTTAAAGATGATTTTTTACAATCTAGGACAGAGACATAATACAATTATTTATAATATTGACTTTGACAAGTATCATAATAGTGCTTTTAAAAGAAAACTCTTGAAATGTCTGCTTCTGGAGGAGTAGATATTTCAAAGATTCTTCTTATTACTAAATAACTAATCAATGAAGCATACTTTTTTTTTTTTTTTTTTGCGGTATGCAGGCCTCTCACTGTTGTGGCCTCTCCGATTGCGGAGCACAGGCTCCGGACGCACAGGCTCACTGGTCATGGCTCACGGGCCTGGCTGCTCTGCGCCATGTGGGATCTTCCCGGACCGGGACCCGAACCCGTGTCCCCTGCATTGGCAGGCGGACTCTCAACCACTGTGCCACCAGGGAAGCCCAATGAAGCATACTTTTAACTGAGTAGATGGCATCACATTCAGCAAATAGTATCTTCAAAATATCAGGACAACAATGAACTGAAACTAGAGTTTTGAGTAACCTGCATATGAGCAAAGCAGAGACCAAGGTTTAGGTCAGGGACAAAGTGAATCTGAAGATTCTGTATTAAAATACCAGCACTTGGATATAGACAATATGGTCCAAGATTCATAATATCACCCACACCTACATACATACTCAGATCCCAGTATAAGTGAATACATGTTCTCTCTAGCAGAAAGCATACTGGATTTAGGCTCTCAGAATTTTTTCATAGATAGATGTAATGTAAATGTAAAGATCCCTAAACATAAAAGGAAATCAAGAAAAATGAATGAGAGTCTGCTTTAAAAAAGAGATTATTCCCCAGGAATTTATGTTACTGAAATTATAAATTTAAAATACATACAATATCAGGGTGTGATAGCTCTTAAAAGGAGAGATGGAATCACAGAAATGAACAGGAAACAAGATATTATTAGAAAAGATGAAGAAGAGATGAAAAATAAAACCTAAAGATGTAATAGTAAGGTAGGTTAACGAGCAGATTAATAGTAATAGTAATAGTACGGTAGGGTAGGTTAAAGAGCAGACTAAAATTAGCTGAAGATAGTGAATAATAAGATAGATATAAATAAATCTACAAATAATAGTATGGAGGGTAAAAAGGATGAAGCATATGAAAGATTAAGAGATAAGGAAAATAGAACAAAAGATCTAATGTAAATACAATTGGAATCCCAGAAAGAGAGAATTACACACACACAAAAAAATACTAATTGATAAATACCTAGAAATAAAAGTATAAATACATAGATGTAATCCCAATTTATTCAAAACAGCATAAATTCACACACACACACACACACACACAGACACACACACACACACACACACCTTAGAGTAAATGCAAGTTAACAAAGGCAAAGGAAATATTTTCAAAACAAATAGATGGGAAGCACACTTCACCTATAACCAGCCAGGAAATTCCCCAGACAATAAGG
The DNA here is from genome assembly GCF_964341445.2 of Mesoplodon mirus. Classification (NCBI taxonomy): domain Eukaryota; kingdom Metazoa; phylum Chordata; class Mammalia; order Artiodactyla; family Ziphiidae; genus Mesoplodon; species Mesoplodon mirus. The sequence goes on from NC_138992.1 coordinate 48,253,704, forward strand.
ATCTCCAGTAACAATGAAATCTTTTGAAATGCTCAGAAAAAGTAACTATCAGCCTAGAATTATCCAACAAAAACTATCTTTCAGAAGTTAGGATGAAATAGAAAATTTAAAAAGGATAAAAATTTAGACAAATTGCAATTCAGTTAATAACTTTAAAAGACTTTCTAACACTTGACAAAATAACCCTGTAACAATCTTAGGTAAAATAAATAATTTTGATCAAAGAAATTAATAAATATTCCATGTATGAAATAATAGTAATGTGTAATCTGTACAACTAAAAAGAGACAGAAGAAGCTTACTGAAAAATAACTACATGAAAACCAGGGAAGGAGAGATCAATATTGAAATACTCTAAGATTCTTATATAGTTTAACAATAAGGTTAAGGAATTAATTTTATATTCTGGTAAACAAGCATAATAAATTGTCAACAGCAAACAATAAAAAATAAATACATAAGTAAATAACTAAATATAAATTTAAAAAAAGAAAACTTTAAGCAGTGCATAACTTCCAAAATATGCATAGACACCAAAACAGGAACTACGAACCTGCAAAAAGGAGACCCCAACACAGTGGTAAAAAGGAGACCCCAAAACAGTAAGTTAAACAAAATGAGAAGACAGAAAAATATGCAGCAGATGAAGGAGCAAGGTAAAAACCCACCAGACCAAACAAATAAAGAAGAAATAACAGTCTACCCAAAAAGAAATTCACAGTAATGATAGTAAAGATGATCCAAAATCTTGTATATAGAATGGAGAAAATAAAAGAAACATTTAACAAGGACCTAGAAGAACTACAGAGCAAACAGACTATGATAAACAACACAATAAATGAAATTAAAAATTCTCTAGAAGGAATCAATAACATAATAACTGAGGCAGAAGAACGGATAAGTGACCTGGAAGATAATATACTGGAAAAAAATACCACAGAGCAGAATAAAGAAAAAAGAATGAAAAGAATTGAGGACAGTATCAGAGACCTATGGGACAACATTAAATGCACCAATATTCGAAGTATAGGGGTTCCAGAAGAAGAAGAGAAAAAGAAAGGGTATGAGAAAATATTTTAAGAGATTATAGTCGAAAACTTCCCTAACATGGGAAAAGAAATAGTCAGTCAAGTCCAGGAAGTGCAGAGAGTCTCACACAGGATAAATCCAAGGAGAAACATGCTAAGACACATTAAACAAACCCTCAAAAAATAAAAACAAAGGAAAAAACATTAAAAACAGCAAGGGAAAGCAACAAGTAACATACAAGGGAATCCACATAAGGTTAACAGCTGATCTTTCAGCAGAAACTCTGCAAACAGGAAGAGAGTGGCAGGACACATTTAAAGCGATGAAAGAGAAAAACATACAACAAAGATTATTCTACCCAGCAAGGATTTCATTCAGATTTGAAGGAGCAATTAAAACTTTAAAGACAAGCAAAAGTTAAGAGAATTCATCACCACCAAACCAGCTTTACAACAAATGCTAAAGGAACTTCTCTAGGCAGGAAACACAAGCAAAGGAAAAGACCTACAATAACAAACCCAAAACAATTAAGAAAATGATAATAGGAACATACATATTGATAATTACTTTAAATATAAATGGATTAAATGCTCCAACCAAAAGACATAGACTGGCTGAATGGATACAAAAATGAGACCCATATATATGGTGTCTACAACAGACCCACTTCAGACCTAGGGACACATACAGACTGAAAGTGAGGGGATGGAAAAAGGTATTCCATGCAATTGGAGATGAAAAGAAAACTGGAGTGGCAATTCTCATATCAGAAAAAATAGACTTTAAAATAAAGACTATTACAAGAGACAAAGAAGGACACTACATAAAGATCAAGGAATCAATCCAAGAAGATATAGCAATTAAAAGCATTTATGCAACCAATATAGTAGCACTTCAATACATAAGGCAAATGCTAACAGCCATAAAGAGGGAAACTGACAGAAACACAATAATAGTAAAGGACTTGAACACCCCACTTTCACCAATGGACAGATCATCCAAAATGAAAATAAATATGGAAACCCAAGCTTTAAATGACACATTAAACAAGATGGACTTAATTGATATCTATAGGACATTCCATCCAAAAAAACATAATACACTTTCTTCTCAAGTGCTCATGGAACATTCTCCAGGACAGATCATATCTTGGGTCATGAAACAAGCCTTGGTAAACTGAAGAAAATTGAAAGCATATCAAGTATCTTTTCCAACCACAGTGTTATAAGACTAAGTATCATTTACAAGAAAAAAACTGTAAAATATACAAACACATGGAGGCTAAACAATACACTACTTAATAACCAAGAGATCACTGAAGAAATCAAAGAGGAAATCAAAAAATACCTAGAAACAAATGACAATGAAAGCACAATGACCCAAAACCTATGGGACACAGCAAAAGCATTTCTAGAGTGAAGTTTATAGCAATACAATTGTACCTCAAAAAACAAGAAAAATCTCAAAGAACCAAATATTACAGGTAAAGCAATTAGAGAAAGAAGAACATAAAAAACAAACAAACAAACATGCAAAAAAAAAAGTTATCAGAAGGAAAGAAATCATAAAGATCAGAACAGAAAGAAATGAAGAAAGCAATAGTAAAGATCAATAAAACTAAAAGATGGTTCTTTGAGAAGATAAACAAAATTGATAAACCATTAGCCAGACTCATCAAAGAAAAAAGGGAGAAGACTCAAATCAACAGAATTAGAAATGAAAAGAAGTAACAACTGAGACTAAGTAACTATATGCCAATAAAATGGACAACCTGGAGGAAATGGACAAATTCTTCTCAAAGCACAACCATCTGAGACTGAACCAAGAAGAAATAGAAAATATAAACAGACCAATCACAAGAAGTGAAATTGAAACTGTGATTAAAAATCTTCCAACAAACAAAAGCCCAGGACCAGATGGCTTCACAGGCAAATTCTATCAGATACTTAGAGAACAGGTAACACCTATCATTCTCAAACTCTTCCAAAATATAGCAGAGGGAGGAACATGCCCAAACTCATTCTAAGAGACCACCATCACCCTGACACCAAAACCAGACAAAGATGTCACACAAAAAAAGAAAATTACAAGCCACTGTCACTGATGAACATACATGCTGAAATCCTCAAAAAAATACTAGCAGACAGAATTCAACGGCACATAAAAAGGATCTTATACCATGATCAAGTGGGGTTTAACCCAGGAATGCAAGGATTCTTCAATATATGCAAATCAATCAATGTGATACACCACATTAACTCATTAAGGAATAAAAGTCATATGATAATCTCAATAGATGCTGAAAAACTTTTGACAAAATTCAACAACCATTTATGATAAACTCTTCAGAGAGCAGGCATAGAAGGAAGCTACCTCAACATAATAAAGGAGATATATGACACCCCGAGCCAACATTGTTCTCAGTGGTGTGAAACTGACATAATTTCCTCTAAGATCAGGAAAAAGACAAGGGTGCCCACTCTCACCACTATTATTCAACATAGATTTGGAAGTTTTAGCCACAGCAATCAGAGAAGAAAAAGAAATAAAAGGAATCTAAATCAGAAAAGAAGTAAAACTGTCACTGCAGGTGACTTGATATTATACATAGAGAGTCCTAAAGATGCTACCAGAAAATTACTAGAGCTAATCAATGCATTTGGTTAAGTGGAAGTGTACAAACTTAATGCACAGAAATCTCTTGCATTCCTATACACTAATGATGAAAATCTGAAAGAGAAATTAAGGAAACACTCCCATCTACCATTGCAACAAAAAGGATAAAATACCTAGTAGTAAACCTACCTAAGGAAACAAAAGACCTGTATGCAGAAAACTATAAGACACTGATGAAAGAAATTAAAGATGATACAAACAGATGGAGAGATATACCATATTCTTGGATTGCAAGAATCAACATTATGAAAATGATCATAATACTAAAAGCAATCTACAGATTCAATGCAATCCCTATCAAATTTCCAATGGCATTTCTCACAGAACTAGAACAAAAAATTTCACAATTTGCGTGGAAACACAAAAGACCCTGAATACCCAAAGCAATCTTGAGAAAGAAAAATGGAGCTGGAGGGATCAGGATCCCTGGCTTTGGACTGTACTACAAAGCTACACTAATCAAGACAATATGGTACTGGCACTAAAACAGAAATATAGATCATTGGAGCAAGATGGAAAACCCAGAGATAAACCCACGTGCATATCGTCACCGTATTTTTGATAAAGGAGGCAAAGATATACAATGAAGAATAGACAGCCGGGCTTCCCTGGTGGTGCAGTGGTTGAGAGTCTGCCTGCCGATGCAGGGGACACGGGTTCGTGCCCCGGTCCAGGAAGATCCCACGTGCCGCAGAGCGGCTGGGCCCGTGAGCCACGGCCGCTGAGCCTGCACATCCGGAGCCTGTACTCCGCAGCGGGAGAGGCTACAGCAGTGAGAGGCACGCGTACAGCAAAAAAAAAAAAAAAAAAAAAAAAAAAAGAATAGACAGCCTCTTCAATAAGAGGTGCTGGGAAAACTGGACAGCTCCAAGTAAAAGAATGAAATTAGAACACTCCCTAACACTGTATACAAAAATAAACTTAAAATGGATTAAACACCTAAATGTAAGACCCGACACTACCAAACTCTTAGAGGTAAACATAGGCAGAACAGTCTATGGAATAAATCACAGCAAGATTCTTTTTGACCCACCTCCTAGAGAAAAGGAAAAAGAAAAGAAAAGGACCTAATGAAACTTAAATGCTTTTGCACAACAAAGGAAACATAAACAGATGAAAAGACAACCCTCAGAATGGGAGATAATATATGCAAATGAAGCAACTGACAAAAGATTAATCCCCAAAATTTACAAGCAGTTCATGCAGCTCAATATCAAAAAAAACCAAACAACCCAATCCAAAAATGGGCAGAAGCCCCAAATAGACATTTCTCCAAAGAAGATATACAGATTGTCATCAAACACATGAAAGGATGCTCAACATCACTAATCATTAGGGAAATGCAAATCAAAACTACAATGAGATATCAACTCACACCGGTCAGAATGGCCATCATCAGAATATCTACAAATAATAAATGCTGGAGTGGGTGTGGAGAAAAGGGAATTCTCTGACACTTTTGGTGGGAATGTAAATTCATAAAACCACTATGGAGAATAGTATGAAGGTTCCTTAAAAAACTAAAAATAGAACCACCATATGACCCAGCGATCCCACTACTGGGCGTATACCCTGAGAAAACCATAATTCAAAAGAGCCATGTATCACAATGTTCATTGAAGCACTATTTACAATAGCCAGGACACAGAAGCTACATAAGTGTACATCAACAGATGAATGGATACAGAAGATGTGGCACATATATACAATGGAATATTACTCAGCCATGAAAAGAAACAAATTGAGTTATTTGTAGTGAGGTGGATGGACTTAGAGTCTGTCATACAGAGTGAAGTAAGTCAGAAAGAGAGAAACAAATATCATATGCTAACACATATAAAAGGAATGTAAAAAAAAAGGTTTCTGATGAATCTAGGGGTAGGACAGGAATAAAGGCACAGAACTAGAGAATGGACTTGAGGATATGGGGAGGGGGAAGGTTAAGCTGGGAAGAAGTTAATGAGTAGCATTGACATATATACCCTACCAAATGTAAAATAGATAGCTAATGGGAAGCAACTGCATTGCACAGGGAGATCAGCTCAGTGCTTTGTGACCACCCAGAGGGGTGGGATAGGATGGTGGGAGGGAGACACAAGAGGGAGGGGATATCGGGATATATGTATACATGTAGCTTAGTCACTTTGTTATACAGCTGAACTTAACACAGTATTGTAAAGCAATTATACTGCAATAAAGCTGTTTAAAAAAATAAAGAAGGAGCTTCTCTGGTGGCGCAGTGGTTGAGAGTCCGCCTGCCGATACAGGGGACACGGGTTCGTGCCCCAGTCTGGGAAGATCCCACATGCTGTTGAGCAGCTAGGCCCGTGAGCCATGGCCACTGAGCCTGCACGTCCGGAGCCTGTGCTCCGTAACGGGAGAGGCCACAACAGTGAGAGGCCTGCATACCGCAAAAAAAAAAAAAAAAGGAAAACCAGACACAGGCATATAAATTGCTTTTCAAATCAAAGGAAAGATATCACAATTTTAAGAATAGTGATTAATTCTAAGGGAAGCAGAGGAATGAAATATGGACTAGATATAAGTAGATATAAAGGAGTTGGCAATAATTTATTTTTAAGTTGAGATGATGGATTTTCAGGTTTATATTATTATGCTATGCTTCATAATTTACATATATGTTAAGGATATTGTTTTACATGTATCAAATATTGCATAATCAGAATTATATTATTAGAAAGGGTCTTGCTAAGAGTACAGAACCCCAAAATATTATTTGATCCTAATCAAATATGCCAGTAACATTGAATAGAACGTTTCCTGCAAAAAAATGTGTTTGAGTTGATAATTAAGGGAAGATTATAATTTTGACAGAGAAACGGAAAGAAGAAAATATTAAGACAAAGAAACTATATGGAAAAAAATCATAGAGTGTAAACTAATTAGGACATGTTTGTCTAGAACAGGATTTCTCAGCCTCAGCACTATTGAAATTTTGAGACCCATAATTTTGGGGAGCAGGGAAGAGTGTCCTATATATTAATTGCATTATCCCTGGCCTCTATCCATAGATGCTAGTAGCAGCCTCAATTGTAAATAACCAAAATTGTCTTCCAGCCAAAACTTTCTCCAGTCTTTCCCAACTGTCCACTAGGGGAAGGAGTGTGCAAAATATTCCTCAGTTGAAACCCCTGGTCTAGAAAATGGGATAATTAAAAGTGACCATTAGTAATAAGCTAAAACTATGAAGTTCAGTTTTATTTAATTTGTTGAAATTATTTAGTGACAGGTTGATGAAGTCGATTTCTATTATGGCCCATTGGAATCCACCAATCTCGATTTAACAAGAGAATAAAATGAGCACACCTATGGTTTAGAACATTTTATTCAGGTTGCAGGATATAAGCTATCTCATAAGGAGGAAAATATGAAGAGTTGAGTATGAATCTCTTCAGGGTTAATTTCTCTATTTAAATTGTGTGACTTCTGTTGAATATTATCTCCTATACCATCATTTAATTCAAAATATATACTAGAGAATTACAGAGTAATAAAACAGGAATAGCGTTTGAAAACACTCTACAGGCAATAGTGGATTTTATTAAAATGAGATTATTGTACAAAATAAAACGTATAAGCATATGTAAGAAATAATTTATTTTTATTTTATTTTTTTTTCACCATAATCAAGTGGCATTTATTCTAGGGATACCAGGATGATTCAACATCCTGAAATCAATCAATATCATACACCACATGAACAAAAGATAAAAATCATATGATCATATTAATAGATGTAGAAAAAGCATTTGACATTAAATACTCATTTATAATGAAAACTCTGAACAAAATGGGTATTGAAAGACCATATCTCAATAAAATAAAGGCAATATATGACAAACACACAGGTAACATGGAAGGATAAGCTACTTTTTTTTTTTTTTTTGGCCTTTCCATTTTTTTTTCTTTTTTTATTTTTTGCTTTATAAAAAATTTAATCAGTTATACATATACATATGTTCCCATATCCCCTCCCTTTTGCGTCTCCCTCCCACCCTCCCTATCCCACCCCTCCAGGCGGTCACAAAGCACCGAGCTGATCTCCCTGTGCTATGCGGCTTCTTCCCACTAGCTATCTACCTTATGTTTGGTAGTGTATATATGTCCATGCCGCTCTTTCACTTTGTCACAGCTTACCCTTCCTCCTCCCCATATCCTCAAGTCCATTCTCTAGTAGGTCTGTGTCTTTATTCCTGTCTTACCGCTATGTTCTTCATGACATTTTTTTTTTCTTAAATTCCATATATATGTGTCAGCATAGAGTATTTGTCTTTCTCTTTCTGACTTACTTCACTCTGTATGACAGACTCTAGGTCCATCCACCTCATTACAAATAGCTCAATTTCATTTCTTTTTATGGCTGAGTAATATTCCATTGTATATATGTGCCACATCTTCTTTACCCATTCATCCGATGATGGACACTTAGGTTGTTTCCATCTCTGGGCTATTGTAAATAGGGCTGCTATGAACATTTTGGTACATGTGTCTTTTTGAATTATGGTTTTCTCAGGGTATATGCCCAGTAGTGGGATTGCTGGGTCATATGGTAGTTCTGTTTGTAGTTTTTTAAGGAACCTCCATACCGTTCTCCATAGTGGCTGTAACAATTCACATTCCCACCAGCAGTGCAAGAGTGTTCCTTTTTTTCCACACCCTCTCCAGCATTTATTGTTTCTAGATTTTTTGATGATGGCCATTCTGACTGGTGTGAGATGATATCTCACTGTAGTTTTGATTTGCATTTCTCTAATGAGTAAAGATGTTGAGCATCCTTTCATGTGTTTGTTGGCAGTCTGTATATCTTCTGTGGAGAAATGTCTATTTAGGTCTTCTGCCCATTTTTGGATTGGGTTGTTTGTTTTTTTGTTATTGAGCTGCATGAGCTGCTTATAAATTTTGGAGATTAATCCTTTGTCAGTTGCTTCATTTACAAATATTTTCTCCCATTCTGAGGGTTGCCTTTTGGTCTTGTTTATGGTTTCCTTTGTTGTGCAAAAGCTTTTAAGTTTCATTAGGTCCCATGTGTTTATTTTTGTCTTTATTTCCATTTCTCTAGGAGGTGGGTCAAAAAGGATCTTGCTGTGATTTATGTCATAGAGTGTTCTGCCTATGTTTTCCTCTAAGAGTTTGATAGTGTCTGGCCTTACATTTAGGTCCTTAATCCATTTTGAGATTATTTTTGTGTATGGTGTTAGGGAGTGATCTAATCTCATACTTTTACATGTCCCTATCCAGTTTTCCCAGCACCACTTATTGAAGAGACTGTCCTTTCTCCACTGTACATTCCTGCCTCCTTTATCAAAGATAAGGTGACCATATGTCCGTGGGTTTATCTCTGGGCTTTCTATCCTGTTCCATTGATCTATCTTTCTGTTTTTGTGCCAGTACCATACTGTCTTGATTACTGTAGCTTTGTAGTATAGTCTGAAGTCAGGGAGCCTGATTCCTCCAGCTCCATTTTTCGTTCTCAAGATTGCTTTGGCTATTCGGGGTCTTTTGTGTTTCCATACAAATTGCGAAATTTTTTGCTCTAGTTCTGTGAAAAATGCCAGTGGTAGTTTGATAGGGATTGCATTGAATCTGTAGATTGCTTTGGGTAGTAGAGTCATTTTCACAATGTTGATTCTTCCAATCCAAGAACATGGTACATCTCTCCATCTATTTGTATCATCTTTAATTTCTTTCATCAGTGTCTTATAATTTTCTGCATAGAGGTCTTTTGTCTCCTTAGGTAGGTTTATTCCTAGATATTTTATTCTTTTTGTTGCAGTGGTAAATGGGAGTGTTTCCTTGATTTCACTTTCAGATTTTTCATCATTAGTATATAGGAATGCCAGAGATTTCTGTGCATTAATTTTGTATCCTGCAACTTGACCAAATTCATTGATTAGCTCTAGTAGTTTTCTGGTAGCATCTTTAGGATTCTCTATGTATAGTATCATGTCATCTGCAAACAGTGACAGCTTTACTTCTTCTTTTCCGATATGGATTCCTTTTATTTCCTTTTCTTCTCTGATTGCTGTGGCTAAAACTTCCAAAACTAGGTTGAATAAGAGTGGTGAGAGTGGGCAGCCTTGTCTTGTTCCTGATCTTAGTGGAAATGGTTTCAGTTTTTCACCATTGAGGAAGATGCTGGCTGTGGGTTTGTCATATATGGCCTTTATTATGTTGAGGAAAGTTCCCTCTATGCCTACTTTCTGCAGGGTTTTTATCATAAATGGCTGTTGAATTTTGTCAACAGCTTTCTCTGCATCGATTGAGATGATCATATGGTTTTTCTCCTTCAATTTGTTAATATGGTGTATCACATTGATTGATTTGCGTATATTGAAGAATCCTTGCATTCCTGGAATGAACCCCACTTGATCATGGTGTATGATCCTTTTAATGTGCTGTTGGATTCTGTTTGCTAGTATTTTGTTGAGGATTTTTGCATCTACGTTCATCAGTGATATTGGCCTGTAGTTTTCTTTCTTTGTGACATCCTTGTCTGGTTTTGGTATCAAGGTGATGGTGGCCTCGTAGAATGAGTTTGGGAGTGTTCCTCCCTCTACTATATTTTGGAAGAGTTTCAGAAGGATAGGTGTTAGCTCTTCTCTAAATGTTTGATAGAATTCACCTGTGAAGCTATCTGGTCCTGGGCTTTTGTTTGTTGGAAGATTTTTTATCACAGTTTCAATTTCAGTGCTTGTGATTGGTCTGTTCATATTTTCTATTTCTTCCTGATTCAGTCTTGGCAGGTTGTGCATTTCTAAGAATTTGTCCATTTCTTCCAGGTTGTCCATTTTATTGGCCTAGAGTTGCTTATAGTAATCTCTCATGATCTTTTGTATTTCTGCAGTGTCAGTTGTTACTTCTCCTTTTTCATTTCTAATTCTATTGATTTGAGTCTTCTCCCTTTTTTTCTTGATGAGTCTGGCTAATGGTTTATCAATTTTGTTTATCTTCTCAAAGAACCAGCTTTTAGTTTTATTGATCTTTGCTATCGTTTCCTTCATTTCTTTTTCATTTATTTCTGATCTGATTTTTATGATTTCTTTCCTTCTGCTAACTTTGGGGTGTTTTTGTTCTTCTTTCTCTAATTGCTTTAGGTGCAAGGTTAGGTTGTTATTTCGAGATGTTTCCTGTTTCTTAAGGTGGGATTGTATTGCTATAAACTTCCCTCTTAGAACTGCTTTTGCTGCATCCCATAGGTTTTGGGTCGTCGTGTCTCCATTGTCATTTGTTTCTAGGTATTTTTTAATTTCCTCTTTGATTTCTTCAGTGATCACTTTGTTATTAAGTAGTGTATTGTTTAGCCTCCATGTGTTTGTATTTTTTACAGATCTTTTCCTGTAATTGATATCTAGTCTCATAGCATTGTGGTCGGAAAAGATACTTGATACAATTTCAATTTTCTTAAATTTACCAAGGCTTGATTTGTGACCCAAGATATGATCTATCCTGGAGAATGTTCCATGAGCACTTGAGAAAAATGTGTATTCTGTTGTTTTTGGATGGAATGTCCTATAAATATCAATTAAGTCCATCTTGTTTAATGTATCATTTAAAGCTTGTGTTTCCTTATTTATTTTCATTTTGGATGATCTGTCCATTGGTGAAAGTGGGGTGTTAAAGTCCCCTACTATGAGTGTGTTACTGTTGATTTCTCCTTTTATGGCTGTTAGTATATGCCTTATGTATTGAGGTGCTCCTATGTTGGGTGCATAAATATTTACAATTGTTATATCTTCTTCTTGGATCGATCCCTTGATCATTAGGTAGTGTCCTTCTTTGTCTCTTCTAGTAGTCTATATTTTAAAGTCTATTTTGTCTGATATGAGAATTGCTACTCCAGCTTTCTTTTGGTTTCCATTTGCATGGAATATCTTTTTCCATACCCTTACTTTCAGTCTGTATGTGTCTCTAGGTCTGAAGTGGGTCTCTTGTAGACAGCATATATGTGGGTCTTGTTTTTGTATCCATTCAGCCAATCTGTGTCTTTTGGTGGGAGCATTTAGTCCATTTACATTTAAGGTAATTATTGATATGTATGTTCCTATTCCCATTTTCTTAATTGTTTTGGGTTCGTTATTGTAGGTCTTTTACTTCTGTTGTGTTTCTTGCCTAGAGAAGTTCCTTTAGCATTTGTTGTAAAGCTGGTTTGGTGGTGCTGAACTCTCTCAGCTTTTGCTTGTCTGTAAACGTTTTAATTTCTCCATCAAATCTGAATGAGATCCTTGCTGGGTAGAGTAATCTTGGTTGCAGGTTTTTCTCCTTCATCACTTTAATTATGTCCTGCCACTCCCTTCTGGCTTGTAGAGTTTCTGCTGAGAGATCAGCTGTTATCCTGATGGGGATTCCCTTTTGTGTTATTTGTTGGTTTTGCCTTGCTGCTTTTAATATGATTTCTTTGTGTTTAATTTTTGACAGTTTGATTAATATGTGTCTTGGCGTATTTCTCCTTGGATTTATTCTGTATGGGACTCTCTGTGCCTCCTGGACTTGATTAACTATTTCCTTTCCCATATTAGGGAAGTTTTCAACTATAATCTCTTCAAATATTTTCTCAGTCCCTTTCTTTTTCTCTTCTTCTTCTGGAACCCCTATAATTCGAATGTTGGTGCATTTAATGTTGTCCCAGAGGTCTCTGAGACTGTCCTCTGTTCTTTTCATTCTTTTTTCTCTATTTTGCTCTGCAGCAGTTATTTCCACTATTTTATCTTCCACCTCACTTATCCGTTCTTCTGCCTCAGTTATTCTGCTATTGATCCCATCTAGAGTATTTTTTATTTCATGTATTGTGTTTTTAATCGATGCTTGATTCATCTTTAGTTCTTCTAGGTCCTTGTTAACTGTTTCTTGCATTTTGTCTATTCTATTTCCAAGATTTTGGATCTGGGAAATAGAATCTTGGATCATCTTTACCATCATTATTCTGAATTCTTTTTCAGGTAGACTGCCTATTACCTCTTCATTTGTTAGGTCTGGTGGGTTTTTATCTTGCTCCTTCTCCTGCTGTGTGTTTTTCTGTCTTCTCATTTTGCTTATGTTACTGTGTTTGGGGTCTCCTTTTTGCAGGCTGCAGGTTCGTAGTTCCCGTTGTTTTTGGTGTCTGTCCCCAGTGGCTAAGGTTGGTTTAGTGGGTTGTGTAGGCTTCCTGGTGGAGGGGACTAGTGCCTGTGTTCTGGTGGATGAGGCTGGATCTTGTCTTTCTGGTGGGCAGGTCCACGTCTGGTGGTGTGTTTTGGGGTGTCTGCAGACTTTTTATGATTTTAGGCAGCCTCTCTGCTAATGGGTGGCGTTGTGTTCCTGTCTTGCTAGTTGTTTGGCATAGGGTGTCCAGCACTGTAACTTGCTGGTCGTTGAGTGAAGCTGGTTGCTGCTGTTGAGATGGAGATGTCTGGAAGATTCTCGCGTTTGATATTATGTGGAGCTGGGAGGTCTTTTGTGGACCAGTGTCCTGAAGTTGGCTCTCCCACCTCAGAGGCACAGCACTGACTCCTGGCTCCTCAATTTGGGATGATTTGTTGTCTATTCATGTATTCCACAGATGCAGGGTACATCAAGTTGATTGTGGAGCTTTAATCCGCTGCTTCTGAGGCTGCTGGGAGAGGTTTCCCTTTCTCTTCTTTGTTCTCACAGCTCCTGGGTCTCAGCTTTGGATTTGGCCCCGCCTCTGCGTGTAGGTCGCCGGAGGGCGTCTGTTCTTCGCTCAGACAGGACAGGGTTAAAGGAGCAGCCTCTTCGGGGACTCTGGCTCACTCAGGCCGGGCGGGAGGGAGGGGCACGGATTGCCGGGGCGAGCCTGCAGCGGCAGAGGTCGGCGTGACGTTGCACCAGCCCGAGGCACGCCGTGCGTTCTCCTAGGGAAGCCGCCCCTGGATCCCGGGACCCGGCAGTGGCGGGCTGCACAGGCTCCCGGAAGGGCGGTGTGGACAGTGACCTGCGCTTGCACACAGGCTTCTTGGCGGCGGCGGCAGCAGCAGCCCCAGCGTCCCACGCCCGTCACTGGGCTCCGTGCTTTCAGTCGCGACTCGCGCCCGTCTGTGGAGCCCCTTTAAGCAGCGCTCTTAATCCCCTCTCCTCGCGCACCAGGAAACCAAGAGGGAAGAAAAAGTCTCTTGCCTCTTCAGCAGCTGCAGAGTTTTCCCAGATTCCCTGCCGGCTAGCTGTGGCACATTAGCCCCCTTCAGGCTGAGTTCTCACCGCCAGCCCCAGTCCTCTCCCTGTGCTCTGACCGAAGCCCGAGCCTCAGCTTCCAGTGCCGCCTGCCCCGGCGGGCGAGCAGACAAGCCCCTCGGGCTGGTGAGTGCCGCTCGGCACCGCTCCTCTGTGCGGGAATGTCTCCGCTTTGCCCTACCCAGGTATGTGGGGAGTTTCTTGCCTTTTGGGAGGTCTGGGGTCTTCTGGCAGCGTTCAGTAGGTGTTCTGTAGGAGTTGTTCCACGTGTAGCTGTATTTCTGGTGTATCCGTGGGGAGGAAGGTGATCTCTAAGAAATAATTTATTTTTTAACAATAAAATTTGACTTATTCAAATGTGAACATTCTGGTGACTCCACCCTACCCAAGAGCAAGAACCTTTGATTACTTCTCTGTGGCAATTCTAGTTTAAATTTATCAAACCCACTATTTACAGTTTTTTAAAAAATTCTGATCAGAATCTCAGGTTGTGTCTTGGATATATTTTGTTCTAAATTTGCTCATGCATAAAAGTAAATACTAGTTTCTGAATACCAAGGTATTCAATTTGAGAGTTGGAAAATTTGTCTCAAGCAGTATATTACTATTATATAATCATTTGCAGAATCACAACCTATTTCCTATTTACTTAAACTTATTTTTCCATACATGAAATGGAATTTCACTCTAAGATTATTCCATATTATATTAATCTGTAATATATACAAATTATTCAATCTAAATTCTCCTTTCTCTGATTTTATCTTCACTTTTTAAACCAAAGCCAAAGTTTACCATTTTCTTTTATTTCATATTGTAAGTTTTCCGAATATGCATATTTATATATGTATGTGTGTATAGTGCATTCAGGTTTCCTTAGAACAAAATTGGTGATTTGTTAGAACTTTCCTTTCACTTGCCAAGATTTACATTTTTTTGTAGCCACCTGATCCTTTAAATTTTATTTTTAAAAGATGCATATTGGATAAAAAATAAGATCAAGAAAGCTGATAATAATTTAGTTCTAGCAGATTTACTCATTCTATAGCAGTGTTAAAGAAGGAAATACTAACAATAATAAAACATATTTTATGGTATATTAAACACATTTTTATATTTACGTATTAAACCAGTGACAAAAAAAAAACTGGCTTAAAATAAAAGTTTTCTACCTAATGAAACTTTTCATTTAGAGCTCTTTTTGTGGGAGTGAATCTACAAAAATTTTAGCTGGATGAGTGGTATTATTGTTTTTTACCTAATAGAAAAACGCTGTGGAAATGTTCATTTCTGAGTTGCAGTTTATTTCTCAGCAAGGAGATCCAGAAAAAAATAAATTAGTTCCAATTTAAACTTTTAAATTTACCTGAACTTTCAACCTAATTCCCTGGCCTTAACAGATAACCATGCATCTTAAATTGAAATCAGTTTATGTAATTATATTCACAGATCTTTTCTGCCTCATCTTTGACTTTCACTCATTGTTTCCTCATGAATTCCTGCCTTTGGGAAAAAATGGATGTGTTTTATGCCCATCACCCCTCCCATCATAAAGTTCTACTCAGCCCTCAAGACCCTGCCTTTATCTAATCAGACTACCAAACTTTGTCTTAATTATTAACTCTTTTACTTGTAACTTTGTGATCCACAAATATATACAGCACGTTTACTTTAGTATCTTAAGAACATAATGAATTCTTACATAATAAATGAAACCAAACCAGAGAAGAGATATCTTACAACATGCATTTCTAGACATAATAGATCATATTTTTTATCTTCTCAACATATTTAAAATAATCATTTTAATCAGGTAATAAGAGAACTTCAAGTAGAACGCTTCACACTTTAGCCTGAGGTCAGCTGGTGCAAGTCACCAGAAGAAAGTAAAAGAATCATTGAAGAAACACTGGGAAATAGTTCCCATTACCTGGGTTTATTATCAACTTACATAATTTACGTCAAACTAACCTGACTCACCCTGATTTATTTTCAACCCTGACCATATTCTTTCCCAAATGTTATCTCTTCAGTTCAAGGTGGTGGAGTTGGGGCAATGACAGCAGGAAGGAGATCATTATCATCATACCCTTCCCTCAAGTTGACTGTTCTGTCCATTTCTATTCAGGACCCTGGGAGTTTATATCTGTTATTATGTTATTTTTTCAAAAATGAAGAACCATTTAACACTACTACCAGCAATATATAAGAGTGTACAATTTATTGACCATGAGCATAACAATAAATATGATATAATGATAAAGATAATAAAAATAAAATAATACTATATACTGGACTTTAAGCACTTTTAGATGTCATAGATGAATTTTCATTTCACTGCAACTCTATTATGTATAGTCTGTTATTATCCAAAAATTACAGATGAGGAAAGTAAAGTGCAAAGTGTTAAGTACTGAGTCCAAGGTCATAGTTTGTGAGTGGGGATGCAGGTCATCTACCCATATAGGATAGCTGAACAACATGCAATTTAAACCACCCAAAGCTACCCACTTGAGTTTAACTCTAGTAACACCTAATTTCTCACCTTGAACAAGTTGAATAGGTAAAAGTGTAATTTCACTCATTTATAATTTTTCTTAATACTAGATGGCACATATTTTTGTACATATTATTCAACTGTATGTGTTTTGTGAATGTCCATTAGCTATTTCTCACCTTTGTTCTGATTGGACCATTCTATTGAATTATTTCATTAATTTGTAAAAACCTTTAAATAGAAAGCATATTGGCAGTTTACCTGATTTGCTCCCACTTCATCATTTTCAGGAAGTGGGAGAGAGCAAAACTACCTTATTTCATGAGGAAGAATTAAGGGGCTCCCTCTATTTGGCTTGCCTATGGAGAGTATCCTTTCTTTATTTGGGTACCAGATTGACAGGCATAGGTTATTTTCCCAGTGTTGCATTACATTTTTTTCAGTTTCATCCAAACATTTTATTGAAAAGTTGGGAAAGGCCAGTGTTACTATTTGATATCAATTCTATTTCAACATTGATGATTTTTCAAATGATATATTCTTTTGTCTTTTCATTGTTTAAAATTTCCCCCTATAATAATATGCAAAATATATTTCTTAATTTCTTCGAGTATAGAATGTGGTTTAACAGACAGCATTATATCCATTTTATTTTTTTAATTTTTTGATGTGAAATAATTGGTTTTCTGAGTTCATAGGCAGCAGCGTTTTCTAATCAAAATGTTACAAAATTCACACAGTAAGTCTTATTAAGACTTTTGAAAAAAATATAAAAATATTATAAAGAACTTAATTATATATTCAGTATCTTACAAAATTTAATTCAATAGAATTCATAACAACAGTGGAAACCAGATTAATTGTATCTTTCAAGTTTCCATAATTGAATAAATTACAATTTGAGTTTAACTAAAACACATTTTGCTGTTGTGGTGCTTTTAAATTCTTTGACACTTGTCCCTTTGAAACATGGAGTTTCATTTCTCTACCAATGAATATGGGCCCTTAAGTGAATCACTTCTAATGAATAGAATGTGGTGAAAGTGATGCTATGTGATTATGTGTTCTGAGACTATGTGCTAAAAAGCATATAGCTTCTGCTTGGAGCTAGTGAGATATCTCTTTCTCTCTCTCTCTTTCTTCCCTCATTCCTTCTCAAGATATTTGCCTTTAGAGCCCAATCACCATGTTTAACAGAAACCCAGGCCATGTGGAGAGACCCAGGTGGAGAAGGACCTCCACCAATAACCAACACCAATTTGCAAGTTATGAGAGTGTGCCACTTCAGAAGTGGACCTCCAGGTCCAGTCAACCTTTCAGAAGAATGCAGATCCAGCCAGTATCTAACTGAAGCCTCATGAGAGACATTGACACAACTGGGAGCTAAGTTTCTTACAAATATCTGGTACACAAAATCCATGAGAGATGATAAAGGATTATTGTTGTTTAAACACATTGCTTTTGGAGGAGATCCATAATGTGGCATAAAATAACTGAAACAGCTGTGTACAAAGGCAAAGAAGGATATTTAGAAAATTACCTAGAAAATTCAAGGCAAAGAAATATAGCAATATTTTGTAGATAATAAATAAATGAAACATAAAGGAATATACATATGCAAATTACTAATTGAAATATGAGCAGTTGTCTAATAGTCTTAACCTTACTTTCAGTCATTAATTGATGAGTATATAAAGCAATGGAATGTTATTAACTTTGATTCTTCTGCTTACATCAACAATTAAAGAAGAGGGTAGAGAACTGGCCATATTCCCTGCTTTTCTCATGTTTTTTAGAAGGAAATTAAATAAGTATGTGGACAAAGAATAGAAAAGATGCCTAAATATACAAAGATGCAAGTTTTGTTTCTAAAGAATTTTACTAGAGTCTTTGTGTAATACACAAGTGTGAACTACTGTGAATTTAAATAGAATGACCTATAGGAAATATGGAGAATATATAGAAATAGCTACACAAGGGAATGTTTAATAATGGGGTACCCTAGAATAAATTCTATGACCATGATTTCATGAATTATTTGAAGAAGAAAATGCATTGAGAAGCATGTTACATTTTAAGGGCCCTAAACCCAATCAAGAAGAAAAATACTGAGATAATTCTGAAAAGCTATAAAAGAATTCACAGAGATATGACTAGCCATAAAATTGGAAGATATGCTTACTAGAGAATGTATAGGAATTTATCCAGAGAAAAATAACTTGTGAGATATACAAAAAGTTAGAATCTGAACAATCAGTTATAAGTGAAGAACTTATTATATGGAGTCAGAATAGCCATGACATAATTTAGGAAAACAGTTATGTCCAAAAAAGTATGCTTAGAATTTAAATTATCAGAAGTGTTTTAAACTATCTTTATTTCTCACTGGCAAAATCAAAAGATATTTAAAAATATAAATGCCTTGGCTATAATGGTTGATATTCTGGTAGACAAATGTTCTCATTGAGTTAAAGGACAGATAAAATAATGTGTGTGTGTGTGTGTGTGTGTGTGTGTGTGTGTGTGTTTAAAGATATCAGAGAGCTATCAGGAGATCTAGGACTTGAGAAGAAAAGATCCTGGTGAAAAAAGAACCAAAAAGAGAAAGGGGAGCCTATATACTAGGTAATAATAGGGCATTTTGAAAATTCTGAAACTTTAGAGAATTGTTGTTAGCCTGAAGAGAAATCATGAGAACTTTTATGAATCTTACAGATATAGAAAAACAAAAAATTGGAGTTCGAGGATATGAAGGAAGCCATGATTGAGAGGCCAAGATTTCTGAGAACAGAGAAACAGCAAGAAGTAAACCCCAATACTTTCTTATACCCTTCAGGCTTTTGACTTATTTATAAAATGAACAGGATAAAATTCTAAGACACAAGAAAAAAGCCACTGAAGCACAGAACAGAGTTTTCAGTTGGCTTATGGCAGTAAGGACACAAAAATTAGAATATAAGACATGTCAGTGGTGGTAGACTCTGGTAAACAATTGTTCCAATTGGGATATCTAGAGAGTTATGCCTAAGGAGCAGGATCTTAAAAGGAGTGTAAACCAGAACCCATTCAGTCTCTGACAAGATTGGGGTGATCTGTCCAAATTTCAGGACTGAATATTACCTGGATGAAAATATCATCATCTAGGAACTCTGATTATTTTATACACAATGCCTGGCATTCAGTAAAAAATTACTAGGTAACCCAAAGAACTGGACATAGAGAAAAAATTGAACATACACTCAAACATACCTACCCACCCCACACACACATATGATCCAGATATTGGAATTATCATTCATAGACTTTAAAATAAACATGGTGAATATGTCCAAGAAATAGATTAGAAGATGAGGCTGTTTCAACAGTTAAATTAAATCTATTAGAAAGACTCAAATAGAAACATGTGAACTGAAAAAAATTAAATAAGTGGAAGGAGTAACTTAGGTATATTTAATAGAAGAGTGGCACAGTAGAAGACATGCTTAACAAATGTAAAGATAGATCAACAAAAATATCCAGGCTGAGGTATACAGAAATCAAAGAATCTAAAAAGAGAGACAAGAGCTGAGATATGCAAATAAGACACAAGGAAAAATATATAACATGGAAATTCAGATAATGGAAAAGGAGAAAATAGAGAAAAACAGTAAAACCAATATTTAAAGAGAAAATGGAAGGAAAATTTCCAAGACAAATATAAATGTCACACCACAGATTAAAGAACTGTTAAACTGCAACAAGATTAAACACAGAGAAAATTACTCAAACATACATCTTAAAATCTGTAAAAAATACAAACACATAGAGGCTAAACAATACACTATTAAATAACCAAGAGATCACTGAAGAAATCAAAGAGGAAATCAAAAGGTAACTAGAAAAAATTGACAATGAAAACATGATGACACAAAACCTATGGGATGCAGCAAAAGCAGTTTTAAGAGGGAAGTTTATAGCAATACAATCCTACTTCAAGAAACATCTCAAATGAAAAACCTAACTTTACACCTAAAGCAATTAGAGAAAGAAGAAGAAGAACAACAACAACAACAACAAAACCCCAAAGTTAGCAGAAGGAAATAAATCATAAAGATCAAACCAGAAATAAATGAAAAAGAAATGAAGGACACAATATCAAAGATCAATAAAACTAAAAGCTAGTTCTTTGAGAAGATACAGAAAATTGATAAACCATTAGTCAGACTCATCAAGAAAAAAAGGGAGAAGACTCAAATCAATAGAATTAGAAACAAAAAGGAAGTAACAACTAACACTGCAGAAATACAACAGATCATGAGAGATTACTGCAAACAACTATATGCCAATAAAATGGACAACCTAGAAGAAATGGACAAATTCTTAGAAAAGCACAACCTTCCAAGAATGAACCAAGAAGAAATAGAAAACATAAACAGACCAATCACAAGAAGTGAAATTGAAACTGTGATTAAAAATCTTACAACAAACAAAAGCCCAGAACCCGATGGCTTCACAGGCAAATTCTATCAAGCATTTAGAGAAGAGCTAACACCTATCCTTCACAAACTCCTCCAAGGTATAGCAGAGAGAGGAACACTCCCAAACTCATTCTAAGAAGCCACCATAGCCTTGATACAAAAACCAGACAAAGATGTCACAAACAAAATCAAAACTACATGTTAATATCACTGATGAACATAGATGAAAAAATCCTCAAGAAAATACTAGCAAACAGAATCCAACAGCACATTAAAAGGATCATACACCATGATCAAGTGGGGTTTATCCCAGGAACACAAGGATTCTTCAATATACACAAATCAATCCCTGTGATAAACCATATTAACAACTGAAGGACAAAAACCATATGATCATCTCAACAGATGCAGAAAAAGCTTTCAACAAAATTCAACACTCATTTATAATAAAAACTCTCCAGAAAGTAGATATAGAGGGAACTTATCTCAACATAATAAAGGCCATAAATGACTAACCCACAGCCAACATTGTTCTCAATGGTGAAAAATTGAAACCATTTCCCTTAAAATCAGGAACAAGACAAGGCTGTCCACTCTCACCACTATTATTCAACATAGTTTGGGAAGTTTTAGCCACAGCAATCAGAGAAGAAAAAGAAATAAAAGGAATCCAAATTGAAAAATAAGAAGTAAAGCTGTCACTGTCTGCAGAGGTCATGATAGTATACATAGAGAATCCTAAAGACTCTGCCAGAAAACTACTAGAGCTAATCAATGAATTTGGTTAAGTAACAGTGTACAAAATTAATGCACAGAAATCTCTTGCATTACAATACACTAATGATGAAAATCTGAAAGAGAAATTAAGAAACACTCCCATTTACCATTGCAACAGAAAGAATAAAATACCTAGGAATAAACCTACGTAAGGAGAAAAAAGCCCTGTATGCAGAAAACTATAAGACATTGATGAAAGAAATTAAAGATAGTACAAACAGTTGGAGAGATATACCATGCTCTTGGATTAGAAGAATCAACATTGTGTAAATGACTCTACTACCCAAAGCAATCTACAGATTCAGTACACTCTCTATGAAATTACCAATGGCATTTCTCACAGAACTAGAACAAATTTTTTCACAATTTGTTTGGAAACACAAAAGACCCTGAATAGCCAATGTAATCTTGAGAAAGAAAAACGGAGCTGGAGGAATCAGGCTCCCTGACTTCAGAATATACTACAAAGCTCCTGTAATCAAGACAGTATGGTATATATACAAAAACAGAAATATAGATAAATGGAACAGGAGAGAAAGCCCAGAGATATACCCACACACATATGGTCATCTTATTTTTGATAAAGGAAGCAAGAAATACAATGGAGAAAAGACAGCCTCTTCAATAAGTGGTGCTGGGAAAACCAGACAGCTACACATAAAAGAACGCAATTAGAACACTCGTTAACACCATACACAAAAATAAACTCAAAATGCATTACATACCTAAATGTAAGGCCAGAAACTATCAAACTCTTATAGGAAAACATAGGCAGAACACTCTATGACATAAATCACAGCAAGATCCTTTTTGACCCACCTCCTAGAGAAATGGAAATCAAAACAAAAATAAACAAAAGGACCTAATGAAACTTAAAAGCTTTTGCACAGCAAAGTTAACCATAAACAAGATGAAAAGACAACCCTCAGAATTGAAGAAAATATTTACAAATAAAGCAACTGACAAAGAATTAATCTCCATAATTTACAAGCAGCTCATGTAGCTCAATATCAAAAAAGCAAACAACCCCACCTAAAAATGTACAGAAAACCTAAACAGACATTTCTTCAAAGAAGATATACAGATTACCAACAAACACATGCAAGGATGCTTCACACCACTAATCATTAGAGAAATGCAAATCAAAACTACAATGAGGTATTACCTCACACTAATCAGAATGACCATCAACACAAATCTACAAACAATAAATGCTGGAGAGGGTGTGGAGAAAAGTGAACCCTCTTACATTGTTGTTGGGAATGTAAACTGATACAGCCCCTATGGAGAACAGTATGGAGGTTCCTTAAAAAACTAAAACTAGAATTACCATATGACCCAGCAATCCCATTACTGGGCATATACCCTGAGAAAACCATAATTCATAAAGAGTCATGTACCACAATATTCAATGAAGCACTATTTACAATAGCCAGGACCAACCAATAGCTGGAAGCAACCTAAGTGTCCATTGACAGATGAATGGATAAAGAAGATGTGGCACGTATATACAATGGAATATTAGTCAGGTATAAAAAGAAATGAAATTGCATTATTTGTAGTGAGGTGGATGGACTTAGAGACTGTCATACAGAGTGAAGTAAGTCACAAAGAGAAAAACAAATGCCATATGCTAACACATAGATATGAAATCTAAAAAATAAAAAAGTTCTGATGAACCTAGGGGCAGGACAGGAATAAAGATGCAGACATAGAGAATGGACTTTAGGACATGGGGAGGGGGAAGGGTAAGCTAGGATAAAGTGAGAGAGTGGTATGGACATATTTACCCTACCAAATGTAAAATAGATAGCTCGTGGGAAGCAGCCACATAGCACAGGGAGCTCAGATTGGTGCTTTGTGACTACTCAGAGGGGTGGGATAGGGAGGGTGGGAGGGAGACGCAGGAGGGAGGAGATATGAGCATATATATATATATGTATAGCTGACTCATTTTGTTATGCAGCAGAAACTAACACACCATTGTAAAGCAATTATACTCCAATAAAGATGTTTAAAAAAAAGAGATACATTATAGTAAAACTGTTAAAATCTAAGGAGAAAATCTTAAAACAGTGAGAAGTGGTGAAGAAAGAGGGGAAGAGTCAAATTTACTTAAGAGGGAAACAGTAGCTGTGACATCTGACTTCTCAACATTAATATGAGAGTCAAAGACAATAGGATGACCTCTTTAACATGTTTAAAGAAAATAATGACTGACCTAAAACTCTGATTTCCAGACAAATAAAATCCAAGATAAAGCAGATCCACACTGGAATAAGTCCTAAATGATTTCAGGCAGATGGATATGCAGAAGTCTAAGGATAGCCTTCAAGAAGGAAAAGCCTCAATGGAGGGCTTATACTACCAGATATCAAGACTGTAAATAAAGCTAGCATAAAGATCAGAGTGATATGTAACATCACAAATAAGAAAAATTTATTAGTGAAACAGTCTAAAATCCAGAAATAAATTCATATATAGTCCACTGTTTAATGACAGTCATTATATAGCAATATAGTAAGCAAAAGTGGCCTTTATGATCAATAGTTCTAATCTGACTGGATATCCATATGGATAGAAAAAGATGAACATTGACAGCTAACCTCACACTATATACTTTAATGTGAAAGGTAAAACCATGTAGTTTCCGAAATGTAACATAGGAAAATATCTTCATAACTGTGTCCAGAAAATATTGTATGCAAGACACATTAAAAAAGCATTGACCATAAGTTAGACTTCATTATAATTAAGAACATTTGTTCGTTTAAGAGAAAACACCATTAAGAGTATGAAAAGACAAGGTGTTTATTTGGAGCAGATATTTGTAATTCCTATATTCAGAATATATTGTTATAATAGAATTCTTCATAGATTTCTTGCATTTCTGTACATCTTACATGTGAGGTAGTAACTACATATTTTTTCTGGGCTATCTTTCCAAACTGTATAGCAGACAGCCTTGAAAGATACAGATAGTGCACCACTCTGAAGCAAAGAGCAGTCATGCTTACTGCCCAGTATAATAAGCATATCTTTCTCTAGAATAAAGAGCAGACATGCTTAGTGCCCATTATAAAAGATTTTGGTACCCTAATCTCAGATTTCTTCCTCTTTAATACATCACACTGAATGGGCCAAAATAACCCCCATAGAACTTGGGGTAACGGGAAACTAATAAAAATGTACTGATGTTCATAATGCTTGATTTACCATGAGTAATAAGATCCTCTGTCTCTGACCCAGGCATCATTTGTCTTCTTTCAGCCTGAAATGGTGTCAGGCTAACTTCTTACTTCTCAAATAGGACAAAATCTCAGATCCTTCACAGCCCTTGATGTACATAAAGAACGTCAACAAATCAAAAATAGGTAAGCTAATATAAAAATAGGCAAAATACATGAAGGAGCAATTCACAAAAAGGAATATATGAATAAGCATGTGAAAATTGTTCAACATCATTAGTCTTCTGGGAAGTATAAATTAAAAACACAATGATATAGCACTCATCCTGCAGAAGAGCTAATAGAAAGATTGACTCTAGCAATTGTTCATGAGACTGTGAAACAATCAGAGCCCCATACAGTGCTGAAGGTAGTGAAAAATTGCTACTTACATTTTGGAAAACTATTTTTCACTATTTGAGCTGAAGGTATGTGAATGGGCATTTCATTGTATGTGTGTGTACATGTATGGTGTGGTGTGTACAAAAAAGACATGTAGTTTTTAAGAACCTCAATCTGGAACAACTTCAATATTTATCAACAACATGATAGAAAATATATGGTGTTATGTATTCAACAGAATATTTTATAGTATTGAGAATGAACAATGTGCAAAACCATGGATGAATCTCACTATATGCTTACCTATAAAAAGCCTTTCACAGAAGAGATTTATACAATTTTGTTTCCTTAATGTAGAGTTCCAAACTAATCTTTGATTGTAAGAATCTTAATAACAGTTAGTTTGGAGATGTACTGACCAGGAAGGAATCACAAGAGAATGGATTGCTAGTAGTGTACTATTTCTTGATCTAAACGTTGATTATATGGATTTTCAATTTGTGAAGATCAATTAAGCTGTACAATTAGGATATGTGCAATTTTTTAATATGTATATTTTACTTTACTGAAAAAGTTTACTCTAAAAAACTTAATGTAACTGAACTGAGGAAGACATGGGAACCCATAAAATATGTCAGTGATCTCTACTTTACAGCCAACATTCTAGAATGCATAATATCTCTACTGCTTTATTTCTCCTTCACTTTTCCTACTTAAATCCACCTTCAATCTCTCAGAAATCATTATAACTTCTTAGTTGCCAAATCCATTAACCTTTTTAGCTCATTCCACTCTTGGTAACTACTTGTACTTAATCTATGTTCTCGTAAAACTTTCAGCTCTTTTAAACTTCTTATTGGCTACTTACTCTATGTTCTTCTGTTTGAACTACTCTAAGTTACTCTTCTTCATGATTTCCTTCTCTTCTACCCTCTAAATATTAACCACGGATTTTATTTTGTTTTAGTGTTTTTTTTTTCTTTCTACACCCTTTGTCTTTCTCTTTATTCACTACCATGGATTAAACTACCTATATAATAAAGACTTGGAGAAGTATAATATTAAGTCACTTTTCCTTCTGAACTCCAAACCCAAATTTAACTGCACCATAGGAATCTCAAGTGAATACATTTAAAAGTTATCTTATTATATCCTCAGATCTGCTGCAGTTTTTATATTCTATACCTTTGTTAATGTATCAGCACCCATCTAGTCATCTAAAGCAGAAACTTGATGTCATCCTGAATTTTTTTGTCTGTGTTTGTTTCTTTGCCCTTTATGTCAACTACTCTCCACATTAACTTGGTCACATTGATTCTGTTATTTAAACTCCGTTAGGCCATATTACCCTTGCCATCTATGCCACTGCTGCCTTGTTTCAGATTCTCATTGTTTCTCCTATATGTATTTTGATTAGAGCACAACTGGTTGCCCAAACTCCAGTTTCAAACCCCAAGACTCAGTCCTACAACAAAATTATAATGGAACTGTTCATTTTATCATCTTAGATTTCAATAGCCTATACATACTTTTATTTTAGCACCTAGAACACTCACAAAACTTCCTTGTACTTGTTTAAACATCCATCTGACAATCATAGACTGAGACTGGGACTTTATCTTATTGGTCTCTGAATCCACTATGCTGGCAATGTTTTAGATGCTAAGCATATGGTCATTGAATGAATTTATGTCTCTGTGATTTTAGCTGTTTGTATTTTTCTGTTTATTTATCAGTCTCCCCCATCAGGCTAAACTAGTTGAGAGTAAGGTCTGTGTGCTTGATCTGACCCTCAATAGCTGTTTGCTTAATGAATAAATGCATGTAATGGAATTAAGTTTGGCTGAAATGAACTTTGATTAGACACTTGTAAGGTACTAAAAGATAAATAAAAAAGCTTTACAATTGTTGAAAGGAAGATAATGCATAAAGAATCAGTGGAATAATTGTGAGATAAGTAGTGAATTTATTATGGAAAAATCATAGGTAGTTATATTGTTATCTTTTTATGATAGAAAACCTTGTTGGGGAAAATTCTATTCATATAATTTTCCAGAAATGAACAGATTGATATTTCAGGACAAGTAATCACATAAGCCTACATGTATCAGTGGTATCAGATCCAGGTGTTTAATAGGGTGGGCAGAAAAATAGACTAGCAGGTCACATATATAGCCAAGCAATTTGGTAGAAATTAATAAAAACTGCAAATAATAAAGTGTGGGTACAAAGTACAATTGTATTAAATAAGTTATTAGGGGAACAACAATATTGTTTCTAGGAAGAGTTATCCCTACTAATTAATTGGGATGTGTTGAGAAGATACTTAAGAAACTATAAGAAATATGTGGCTTTAAATTAGTTAGATTTTCAAAAATGTGACAACAGTCAATAGCAAAGACCGTAAAACAGGTGACTGCTATCAAATTAAGATAGTAGATGGACCCATTTTATCCTGAAAAGGAAGTTGTCTTAGAAACAGAAAATGAGATGTGTGGAAAACACAGGTACTTCTCTGGGTAAAAATAAAGTTTTTTGGGAAGATCGGTTCTAGATGTATAATTTAGAGAAATGCGAACAGCTTTAAGTGTGAAGTTTGGATATTGAATATTCAAGTATAAAAGAATAAAGACCAAAGCTCTTTACTTGTGTTAGTGTGAAGAAAGGTGTTTTTACTAATCTAGGTGCTATGTGTCTTTAATAGCTTAGCAGCCAAAGGAGACTGGAGTTTTGAAAGCAATTGCATATGGTTAGCATTTTTTTTAGAATTGGTAACATATTGTTGGAAATTTCTAATTAGCTGGGTAAGAAGCATATGTTATAAAATAATTTAAAATTATATATTTTTATCTACATTTTCCACAGGTGTTTTACATTTCTATTTGGTAGTGTCTTGCTTTTTCAAGCCTTTGATCCTAAAAGAGGTTCTGATTTATCTTTCCTTTTTTTTTTTGCTTTCCATTTTGTATGTAACAGACAACTGTGCTTAATGATCTGCATGGTGATGATGAATTACAATCCACTTCTCTCCCTTTATTTTTTACATAGTTGACCTGAAGATATCACAAGATGGAGGCCAGAAGGATACAAAATGACAAAAAGTGAATATAATTAACATGATAGATGATGATATGATGGTTATCATGATAGGAACTATGATGATTAGAGAAAAACATACTGAAATTTTTATATTAACTTTTGTAATGATATTTATCACATTGTTAATGCAAGTTACAAGTGTTGCATTTAATTCTGCATTGTATTTTCAGCTCTAATTTTGTTTGCCCAAAATTTTGGCTACCGAAACTTGAGTTACTAATCTGAAAATATATCTACATAATCTCCTTGCCAAAGATACAAAGGGAAGACTCTAGATTTCTCATTATTATAACATGTGGAGATGGAACTACCTTAGCAGAATTAAATGGAAAGTGTATTCTTCATTAATCAACAAATATTATAACTCATTCAGTAAAGTTCATTTTAGCCTCCACTGGTTCCTTTTTATCACTTATTCCCTGTTCTCCAGCCAGTGTGGAAGAACAGTGACTGAGGAGGCTCATGAAAACTCCCAGTATGCAGCTAAAGATGAAGAAGCTCCTATATTTCTGCAAAATTCTTGGGAGAGCAGTTCTGAGCACAAACATTTCATCAGAATTTAGCAAGTTGGATCTGTTCTATAATATTTCTGTATCTATTTGAGTCATGTTGAAAAGTAGCAGATTTTGAAGTTTGTAATTTTTGCCTAAAACCAATTTATTAAAGTTAACAGCAGGGTAATTTGATCAGATTCTTATTTCCTCTAAGCTAAAGCAACATGAATTCCTAAAACATTGTGTGGAATAAAATCCATCATAATCTAGTTTATTTATCATTGATACTGTAGAAAATAAAGAAGGCAAAGTATTGAAAGGGAGAAAAATTGTTGACCTTGAAGACAAATCGATCTGAATTTGAATCCTGATTCTGCCAATTACCAGTAATATTCCTTGTTATTTATTTAACAATACTAGCTACGCAGTTTCCTCATAAGGAAAACATAGACGGAAGAATCTCCCTTGCATAATTATTATAATGAATGCAAATACGTAGTACAATGTCTGAAACCTAGAAATTACTCCAAAATGGTAGCATTCACTATTATTATTAATGTTGGAGGACCCAGACTCCAAGTGGCTGCCAATGATTCACTTTTTGGTAATTGTACTCTTATGTAATACCCTCCCTCTGTTCATATATGTGAGCTGGACAATGTGACTCACATTTAATGAATAGAATATGGAAGGAATTATGGTAAATCACTTCCAAGATTACGTTGTAAATGACTGCAGGCTCCATCTCAGACAGTCCTTCTGTCTCTCTCTTACAGTCACTGTGGAGTAAGTCAGACAACATATCACGGGAATACTTAAGCAACATATGGAAAGCCCATGCAATGAGAACAGCATGTCTATCCAAGAGCTAACAGAAGCCATGGCCTACAGAACTGCCCCTAGTCATGACTTTTGACAGCCCAGCCAACAGCTTTCCTTTTACAACTGTCATGAGAGATTTTGAGCCAGAAAAACCCAGTTAAACCACTCTCAGTTTCCTGAGCCACAGGGTTTGTGAGATAATAAATGACTTTTGTTTTAAACTGCTCATTTGTTATATAGCAATGAAAAACTAAAACAATATTATCATTATTGAAGTTATTTACAAAGAGTGACTGAAAAATCACATTTTAAGGATTTTTCCCAAGACTTTTCAAGTGTTAAAACTTACACACAAAATCTTTAATTTTCTACTTTTTTTTTTTACTAAGGATATATTAATAATTTAGTGGAATATACAAAATCTTCTACACAGCTAAAAATAGCTTTTGGTAAATATTACTTTGTTAGGATAACTAATTAAACAGCATTAGTGATGGAATAAATAGAATCATTAATATACAGTTCAATTCTCATTTCTTAACATTGACTGCCTAAGGTGGTGTGATCACAGTAAAGCAGATACTAAAACTTTAAACAATGCTAAAAGAGGAGTAAATGATTTATAGGATTTATACATAGGGTATTAGCATGAAGAAACTGAGAGAGGTAAAAATTAATATAGTTTATTAGGGGCCTTTTAAAACTTAAGCTATGTATTGATGAACAGTGGCAGATGGACTGGGTAAGAAAGGTTGAACCAGATTATGGGGGTTAGTTTATAATGGGTTATTTGAACTGTAGTTACTTAGACATCATTTTAGGATTTTGAGCAATGGAGTAATGTGATGATAGTGATGTTTTATAAACACATCCCTTCATACAGCACAGGATGGTAGGTGTTCTCTAGTGGAGTATAGTTAAGTTCCTCAGAGACTTTTGTATATCTTATGGATGGCATCTGTTACTGATTAAGCACACAGTGGACAATAAATTCTTACCGTGTGTATGGAAACTAACAGTTCATGAGCAAATATTAAAGGAAATGATATTCCTTTTGGTGTCAGCATTGTTTCTCTTCTTTTTCATTTGTGTCATAAGGTTGCATAAATATCTTTTATGTTGGTTTAGGTGATGATGTTTATTCAAGGCAAGTTTTGTGTGTGTGCGTTTGTGATAATAAATCAATTGAAAGTCATATTCAGCACAGGGAAAAGACTTTGGGTTCAAACAGAACTAAGTACAAACTTGCCTGTGCCACTTAATCAGCTTTAAAGTTATTTACTCCATATCTTCCTTTCTTCAGCTGTGATTTGAGGGTAATTATACCTACTTGAAGGGGTTGTTGAAGGATTAACATTCTGGACCATTGTGGGTACTCTGTGGATATAAATTTTCATTCCCTTTTAGTAAATGAGGAAACTACTTTCCAGTTAATTAGGCCTTTTGCAATTAAAAGGTAATTAGTAGCAAAAGAAATCTCAACATCAGGAGTTTGCGTGCCTTGTCTTTTTTTAAGTCAATATTTGTAATACATTTTTAAGTCTTCCTGTCTGCTGAAGAAATTTCCAAGACTACACTGAAGTTATTATATGAATTTATTTTCATAGGGTCTGAAAAATAATGAAACATAGGTGCCGTATTCATTGCTTTACTTACAAAACATACAGACACACACACAAATTTGTCAAGACATTTAGGTTATGGTTTCCTTCCAACTCATGTATCCTAGAAAGAAAAGATTTTTCAGAACATTTGAAATTCATAAGCACATTGCCAATAGAATATTCTGCCAATTCCTAAGCTAAAACCCCAGGCTTTCAAATATTTGTTTGCTAAATAAAATTGAGACAAGCTATTCTGCTACACCTCTGCTGCAGTAATTAAAATATGAGAGCGTTTTTTACACAATATGTTGAATAAATCACAGCCAGATGAAAAACATTTCTATTATTAAAAAAGAAACGTTGGGCTTCCCTGGTGGCACAGTGGTTGAGAGTCCGCCTGCCGATGCAGGGGACACAGGTTCGTGCCCCAGCCTAGGAAGATCCCACATGCCGCGGAGCGGCTAGGCCCGTGAGCCATGGCCGCTGAGCCTGTGTGTCCGGAGCCTGTGCTCCGCAACGGGAGAGGCCACAACATTGAGAGGCCCGCGTACCACAAAAAAAAAAAAAAAAAAAAAAAAAAAAGAAATGCCGTTTTTATTTTTGCTTTCATTTTCATCTTCTATTTTGGCTTCATCACTTTAAAAGCAAACTTGAAGAAATTAGATAAGGAAGACACTTAGGTGACATCACATCCTTTTGCAAGATTCAGAAACATTTTTTCAAAACTTTCTATGAATACCAGGCCAAGCATGAAGCTTCTGAATTTCTTCATATGTGCCATATAAATGTATATATTTTAAGTTCACTACTTTACTAAAATATTTTTGAAGAACTAGTTCACTTAATCCTCACTATTGTTGACTACACAAATAAGTATAAAATTTGTGATTCTGCATTTTAATTTTTTCTTCACATATGAATGATAATTGCTCAAATAAACTTATACATTTATCTTATCACTCTTAGAACACAAATATGAATTCAGATCACTGTTCTAAAATGAGTATTGAAGGAAGTCAAACACATTTATCGTTCACCATTGGTATCAATAGCTGTAAATAGTTACAAATAAATAAATAAATATATATGTATATAATAGGAAACTTGCTGTAAAAATACATGATTATGTTAAGGTGTTAAGCTTATCATTGTTTTTATATTTTTCACATTCGGTTGGCTTTTACTAAAAAAAAAAAAAGGCAGGCTAGGGAGTGTAGAAAGGAGGATTGCTTTAGAGAAAAACAAAAAAGAAACACCTCCTTTTAAAAATTAATATTAATAATTTATATTAATAATTACAATTGTTAATTATAATAAATTAATATAAAATGATAATATATTAATATTAATTAATTTATGTTAATAATTATAATTAGTAATAATGAATATTAATCACCTTTGGCTCACCTTGTTGAGCCAAAATACATTCCTCTGGGAAAATGCTTCTGTCAGGGAAACAAGGAAAAAAAACATCAGGAGTTCTGAATAAATCATTAATATATTATGGCTTCTTTACTATAGTCATGGTTGTTTGATTTATTTATTAATGTTTTATAAAACCAAATTTGTTTATAATTTGATAGACTAAATCTATTCAGGTCTTTCTGTAATATCCTTTCACTTGCTTTCCTGTTAATTCCTCCGTGCTACATCCCTCACATTGCAGTTTATATGCTCTTTCTGTGAGGGACTGTATTATAGACCTCAAGAGCTGGTAATTTTAATCTTACTGTTCTATAATTTTCATTTTCCTTTAGGCGGTAAAATAAACAAGCTAAATACCTGAGTTTATCCAGGTGCCCAAAGAAGCCCCACCTCCATCCTAACTCCTTAGGCTTCTTCTTTCCCCATCCTAAAATTACTTTCCCAACATTTTCCTAAGGATTCTGTACATACTCATGATTGGCTTAATAAGTGTTAGGGGAGGTTCTCCAAAGTAAAATAAAAAAGCATTTCTGGTGTCCAAACATGTAGGCTAAAAAAGCAGGAATTTTATGAACAAAAAGTATTAATTATTTTGCAAATTAATCTTCTCATATGAAAGTATGAATTGGATTCCAGCATTATGAAAGTTTTGATAGATAGGCTGATAAGAACAGAGGCAAGCTGCATGCACAGACTGACCTTGAGCTTGCAGCTGTGTATGCTATTTACAGAGGGCTTGCTTGTTCTAATTCTGCATCTTTGCATCATAGTAAGCCCAGTGCTTTTACTCAAAAAGACCCAACCTATCTCCTTGTTGTGACCCAGCCCTGTTTATTAGAAGTAGCATATCAATGCTGTTACAGTAAACCTTTCAAGCACTTCTGCTGTAGGATAAGCTTATGTCAGTGAAGAAACGGATATAGTCAAACACATGTAGGAATCACAATCTAGATATGCTGGTACAAGCAAGTGAATGAAACATTTTATAATTTTGTTTTACCATTTCTTGCTAATTATTCATTATCCAGTTGAGCTCAAAAATTGCAGCATAGAGTCAATTTTAGATGCTATGTGAAAATAATGCAAAATATTTATAAAAGGATCTTAAATTGATAACTTTTAAGATAATAACCATTTAGTATACTAAATGGTATACTTTGAAAATTAAAATAAAAATCTAGGTTCAATTTTTCTATCTTTAGAAGTAATGATAGTAAAATATGAAGCAATTTTTTATGTGGATTTTGGTGTTTAAGGGATTATGATCAACTTTAACTTGATGGGAAATAGCATAACTCAAGATATTATTTCAATCATTCTATCACTCAATTATTTTCCTTTCTAGTTTTCTGTTCCCTTCATCACTGCCTTAGTTTAGGTCCTCATCACCTAATAATTCTGGCTATTAGAGCAGTCTTCTAACTGCTGCCTTTGCCTTCAGTCATTTCCCACTGCAATCATACCTGCACACTGATGCCAACTTACCCTACAGCAATATCATTTTTATATTAATTTTTCATGGTATTTGTTGCCTCCTACATAATGATCTAACTCTTAAACCTAGCATTCAGAACTCTTCAAAACTTGATCTTAGCATAATTTCCAACATTGTCACTCATATATTTTTGTATCAAGCCCATGTTTAACCAGTTAGTGCACTAGTTTTGGTAAAGTCAAAACTGATATTTAAATTCTAGTTCTGATACTTAACAGATTTCTGACCCTGGGTCATCCAATGTACTGAAGTTTCAATTTCTTGTCATGTAAAATGGGGAACTTTTAACTCAAAACTTTGTAAAGTCTACTAATAATAGGAATAGGAGTAATAATAATAATAATAGCAGCAGCAGCAGCAGCAGCAGCAGTAGTAGTAATAGCAGTAGTCAGAATAGGAGTAATAATAGTAGTAGTAACATAGTAGTAGCTGTTAACTACCAGTCTTTAAGCAGTAACCTATGTTTAGGTACTTCACAAAATATTTTATATACACTACATTATTGAATCCACCAACGGCCCTATAAGTAGGTTATTTTAGACCTACTTTACAAATAAAGAAACTGAATCACAGAGAGATTTATAATTGACTAATCTTTTACAGACAATAGCTGAGTAAGGGTTTTAAATCTGATCTGTCTTAAAGGACTTAAGTGGAGTAAAACTAACTTCAAAATCACAAGCAATATTGTGCTAATGCCTTCATTTTTCTTGGGAGAAATTCCATAGTTTCTCAGATTCTCTGAGGAGCTTATGAGCCCCCAAAAGCTCGGAATCATTGAGGTAAACTCGCAATTCCTTAATTAAGAACAATGGCCTTGGGAGATTTATCTTTTAAGACCCTGGTACTTCATATTGTCTGGTGCACAGTAGAAAAATCAATTGCATATTAGGATAAATTGTTTATCAATGAGTCTATAAATAGTTCCTTGCACATAGTGGATGATTAGTAATTATTCAAAAATATATGCCACATAGTTGCTGTTGATCTGGAAAATTGTAGCACTTAATGCCAGGTTTGTTATACTAGGCATACTTAGAATTATGACTGAATAAATAGTACTTACAGTTCACATACAGTAAAAAGACATATAATTAAAATCAGTTGCTGAAAAGTGGATTTCCATGTATTATACAATTACTTTTGTTTAGGTAGTCACTAAAATTGACCTCTTTTGCACTGGCTACAGAGAGAGGAATGTAAACCTCCAGAATCATCTTGACCATTAAATTGAGATGTCCAGGGGGAAAGTATAGCACATATAAACCACACATGAATAAATGACATGGGACATAAATGAGAATGTTCTTAGACTCCTAATTAGGCTCAACAAGGGAGGAAAAAAACTCTTTAATATCATGGTGCAGTTACCCACATCCAATCTTGATTTATTTTTTTAGAAGGACTATTTTGAATGTCGTGAAGACATGTCTAATTTACTAAAAACAAACAAACAAAAAAAACAAAACAGACTTCATATCCAAACTATAGCCTAAATGAATAAAACATTTACCATGGACTTGATTATCTCACTATTTTCCTAGGGTTTCAATTTACCTGGCTATAATAGACCGGTTATTTTAATTATATTGATTTACTCTAAAGTCCTTACTAAATTTAAAGCTATAAATGTTTGGTGGTAGCATATCTTTGAAAATACCTTTACTGATTTTTGGAGGACCTATTAGATAGCTATTTGTTTTCCTTATATTTTAATGGCCTGGTGTTTAATTATGCCTTATTATTGTAGACTAGTGGCATGCTCAAAACCTAACTGCATCCAAACAGGCAAACAATCCCAGAAACCCTCCTCAATTGCTGAAGAAATGTTTTGAAATATAATTTGAAAATGGAAGTCCTTGTGCTGAACTTTTATCCTAATTGTAGCAGTACTATTTCCTTTTCTTTTGAAAATATTTTCTTTGTTACAAGGCTTTAAGACTTGAAAATTAGAAGCAATGAAAATGATTAAAACTTTTTGAGCAGCCAGAATTGTACTGAGGAAGTATATTTTAAAATATTAAGTTCAGCATTTATTTAGTGGAGAAAAAAAATAGAAACTATTGTTACAGATTTTTAGAAAGAGCTCTTATGCAGCAACTGTGCAGCAGCTGTGAGCTTCAAACAGGTGGCTTGATAGGGTGGCCCTTGTCTCCTGGATGCAAACCCTGAAGCCTTGAGCAGATGTTTAGGGCTGAGGACAAAGTAGAGAAATCCACTTCCTCAGTGGACATTTTTTTGGTTGTGGGTCTAGACTATAACAGGGCTTAAATCAGTTCCGCCTGTTACTAGGTAACTTTGGCCAAATCACACAACCTATGAAAGTCTTCATTTCCTGATCTGTAAAATGGTGATAATAACAAAATTTAACTAATATGGTAAGACATAGTACATGTGAATATTTACTAATATTCTTCGTGTTGCTTTTATAACACTTTATAAGAACTTTTTGTTTCCTTTAATTCTAGTCTTGGGACATCATTAACAGTACTATATACAACAAAATCCTTTAAAAGTTTGAGCGTATGTGAAAGAAAATTAGATTTGTCATTGAACAAAACTCAATAAAATTTATCTGACACACATGTAAATGCTATTCAAAATTGTAACTTTATTGCATTATGTTAGCTCATATATGGTAAGCAACTAATAAATTATTGTAATAATAAGCTTTTTTCATGGTTAAGCTATGACTCAATTGAGAAGAAGCATCTAGAGGAGGAGTCAAGGAATCATTCTGAAGCTTGAGGCCCTTGGGGATCAGGTGATGTGTTGAAGATAGGAAGAGTGGGCAGGAAGAAGGCAAGAGAAGGGCACTAGACCCTTGCGGAACTGGAGGCTTGATGAAAGGGTAGAAGTGGAAATAAGAGACTTAAGAAATTCTTACCCAAGATCAGCTTCTATCCCCTTCTATCTTGCAGAACACAGCAGTGATCTAACTCTTGTGTGGAGCTGGGCAACCAGGATGTGGTTTAGAACCCAACTCTCCTTTGCATGGAGAGCCTGACTGAGCAAGTGAAAGGGAGTGAGAAAGTATGGGTCATGAAGTTTCAATGAAAAATTCAGTGACATAATTCTGGTTCATAATAAATGTTCAATACATAGTATTTTATTCTTGTTCTTTTTTCACATGTCTACAAGACTTTTCTGGCTCTCCAGCAGGGACCACAGGCTTTACTGTTCACCAAGAAAGAGACCCTTTCTTCAATGAAGTGCAAAGAGAATAGAAATAAAGTTGCAACCAAGGTATAAGGTTTTAAACATTTGAAAGAACATATGAGACAGGAAAATAGCTGATATTTTTATCTTTGGAAGTTTTTAGTCACAGACTTTCCCTCAGACTTAGAATTTTTGCCAAACCTTTCAGTTTATGTAGAGATAATTGGACTGGACAATATTTAATACAATTTTTTATCTCAGGATTATTTTACAAATACTCAGATGCTTCAGAGTAGCTTCTTTTTCTAATCAGTTCTTTTCTTCTTTCAGCTTTTCTTTCCTATTCCTAATCCTAACCAAATAGTGAGGAATTAGAGTGCTAAAATGTCCCATATTACTTATCTGTTGCTGCATAAAAAAATCACCTGAAAACTTAGCAACTTAAAACAACAAACATTTATTATCTCACACAGTTCTGAGGGTCAAGAATCCAGGAGCAGCTTAGCTGGGTGGTTTTGACTCAAGGTACATCATGAATGTGCAGTGAAATTATTGGCTGAGGCTGCAATTATTTGAAAGGGCTGGAGAATCTACTTCTAAGCTCACTCATACAGCTGTTGGCAGGAGGCCCCACTTTTCCACATGTGTCTCTCCCCTCTATATAGAGCTATTTATACAACATGGGAGCTGGATTCTCCAGAGTGAGTAATGAGAGAGAGAGAGAAATAACCAAGAAGGAAGTCATGATGTATATTATGACCTAACTTTGGAAATCAGGTACCTTCACTTCTGCAGTATTCTGCTCTAGCAAGCAGATACAATGAAATACCAGGAGGTGGGAATTATTTGAGCCATCTTGGAGGCTGACTCACATATATTTCTTTAACTTCTCAACTACCCAAACCAATGTGTGGATAGTGTGAGAGGACAGAGGTTTAAGAGGCCTATCCTATTTAGGCCCATCCTATTTAGAATTCAATGAGGTAACTATCACTAATCAAAGATTTTATGATGATTTCTGAATTTTATTCCTAGACATGGATTTAAGTATTTTAAATTTATATATTTAAGTATTTAAAATTATGAATATTCTCAAATTTGTTCTCAATCATTTAACCTACAAGTAAAAATTAAGTTTCTATGAATCAGAAGCTGTCAGGGCAATTACGATATGTGTTACAATCAAGTTATGTACAAAAAGCCAAGGATACACAGAGACAGAGGAACTAAATTTACCTGGGGAGTTGAAGAAGGATTCACAGAGGAGGTGTTTCTGAGTTTTGTTTTAAAAGGTTAATAAGATTTTGTAAGACTGACAAAGAGGTAAACAAGAAGATAAACATTAGAAAAACAAATGCAGAGTTTCAGCAAGTTTCAGAAGATAACATACAGAATGATACTATATTTATAAAGATATAATTTATTTAAACACACATATTTGATTAAATATAAGTAAGGAATTGAGAAATTCAAACTCAGGTAAGTGATTGTCTCTGGAGGGACTGGGACAGCCAAAAGTAAGGGAGAAACCAGAGATAGATTCAATAGTGCTAGTGTTTGAATAGGTTTATAGGATTATAGATGTCAGAATTATGTATAACAATTTTTACATATGAAATATTGTATAGTCATTTTTGATATTCAGTGTATGTTGTCAGCAGAGGGAACAGCATATGAAAATGCATGGAGGGGTGAACGAGCTTAGAATAAAATATAAAGACATAATTATGACAAGGAAATTATAAATAATGCATTATATTTCATAATATACAGTTCAGTATCCTGAAATTATATTGGAGTATACAAACGAAAGAAGATTAGAGATTCAATTGAAAGTGACAAACTCAAAACTCAGAATCTTGCAAAAGAAGCAAGTACTATTTCTGTATTAAGAACCAGGAAGCTGATTTCTCCTTTACTGCCTGCATGATGATAAGATCAAGGCATATTGCAATTGAGAATCTTGAATCATGTGAATTAATGATAAGTTATAGGAGCAGTTATTATTTTCACCATTAGGAAAGAGATCTGGTGGATTTTAATTGTCTAAAACTTATCATGTGCCAACAACTTTTGTTCCAAGTGGCATTCAAATCACAGGGTGATACTTAATTTAACAACTTATCCTTTTAAACTATTGTGAAGCTGCAAGTATGGTTTAATTATATTATTGCCAATCATCTGAAGAATGGTAATTACTTGGAACTTTTGGCCAGTATTTCTGATGAAAAGTGTTATGGCAAACTCAGTAGGTCATAGGTTCATGTCCTGAGCCTATTAATTTTCTTCTAAAGCCTTACTTTATTCCTTAGATGAGTAATCACTCCACCCTTGGAAAACATGCTTAGAAAAACTTGACTGATCTGAAGTGAACATGAAATGTAATGACTTTTGCTGTTATCATTTTGATTTACTTTTTTTTTTCATTTTTCTTACTAGCCAAAAAAAAAAAAAAGTGACTAAAGCACTATTTTCCTGTAAGAGATTTGAAATGCTTGTTAATTCGACACAGTCCAAAATGTTGATGGATAATTAACAGCGATATTTATCTGACCAAGAGTGAGAGAATGAGTTCCTACATGTTTACGAACAAAGTTCAGGATACTTTTTTCCTAGGGAAGGGGACGTGATACACAGGAGGAAGTTATGAAGATTGGACTCTTTTCCTTTTGAAGAATAAAGACAAGCCATAATCCCTGTAAGGCCACATTGGGACTTTCTGACAAAGAAGTTGTATCTGTTTTGATAAAAGAAGGCCAGGAGTGTCTAGAGGTATTTTACAAACCAGCGCTATGGTCTTGCTGAGCTTAGGTGTCACCATAGCTTCCTGGGAAACTTGAATGCCAACCCTTGAGTCTTCTGCTGTTGGTTCCACTGCCTTGTTTTTCGTTGGTCCTTTGGCTGCTTGATGGATCGTTGTTTTGTCATTAGGTCTGTTTTTGATAAAAAATGTATTTCACTTTCATCCCACTGATAGCCTATTCCAGCCAAACTTTACATGTATTTTCTGGGTGTGGGTATGCCCAGAAGGTGAGCATACATATGTCCTACCACTTTGCACCTTATTTGCAGTTGCAGTGGCTCATCTATATCAAATTTGTATCTTAACAAAGATGTCTCTGATATGAAATCACAGAGGTGTTCATTCCAGAGTTGGTGTTAGATATCTGACATATAAAAATGTCTGTGACTCATCTTCTCCCTACTTTCCTCTCACCTGTGAGTATCCTATAAGACACAACCTGAAGTCTTTTCCCTATTTTACATACTCACAAACACTCTCACAGTTCCTACATCTCTTATTAAATGACTCCCTCCTTCCTTCTGTTTTTTATCTATGCCTGTGACTAGCACATGCTCACTAGATGATCCCTGATAGCATGTTTTTTTTTTTTAACTCAAAGTGGCATCTTAAAAAAAAATCCTGTTCTCCAGTATCTCTGAACTCCTGTGCCTTTTTTTTTTTTTTTTTTTTTTTTTTTTTTGCGGTACACGGGCCTCGCACCTTCGCGGCCTCTCCCGTTGAGGAGCACAGGCTCCGGACGCGCAGGCCCAGCAGCCATGGCTCACGGGCCCAGCCGCTCTGCGGCACGTGGGATCTTCCCGGACCGGGGCACAAACCCGCATCCCCTGCATCGGCAGGGGGACTCCCAACCACTGCGCCAGCAGGGAAGTCCTCCTGTGCCTTTTTATTCTCCACTGTCTGACGCTGTGAAATTCCACTCTCTGTCCTTACTTCCTCCAATCATTATAATTCCTCCTCTAAAAACGAACTTGTTCTGCATTTCCCAACAATGCAAAATGTGGAAATATCTTGTAGGCAGTAGAAAAATAACACAAATTTAAGCAAAGACAGTTACCAGAAGTTGTCCTTTCTCCCACTATACATCTTTCCCTATATGCACCCTATAATTTCACTCCCTGTTTTGTCCTTAAGTCATGTTCTTTAATTCCTTTAAATGCATTCTTAAGGTAATAATAATCTCTTATATTTTATATCTTGGGATCATGAGTTTTAATTTTAGGC
The DNA here is from genome assembly GCF_964341445.2 of Mesoplodon mirus. NCBI lineage: Eukaryota > Metazoa > Chordata > Mammalia > Artiodactyla > Ziphiidae > Mesoplodon > Mesoplodon mirus. The sequence goes on from NC_138992.1 coordinate 48,295,019, forward strand.
CCTTTCTTCTGTTTGTATCTGTCACCACAGAAGAATAACAGCCCCAACTCACTGATGCTCATATGGTTCGACTAAATTTTTGGAATTTACAAATATCCATGGAGGACTGGTTCTTTTCCTCAGGTGCTGAGTTATGATGATCCAGGAGTGGACAACATGTAGAGGCCATTAGCAGGGGTTTTGACTGAAAAAAGTCAGACAAAGTATCTCTGAGAGTTTGCACTAAATTGATTCACTGTGCACGTTTACTACTAGTGGAAGAGATTTTTTTTTTCAGTGAGAAACAGACCCTCTAAGATAAATATGTTTTGCTCAGACTATGTATGAATTGATTAGAATTTGTATTTACAGAGCTAAGACTAGATTCCTAATTTTTATGACTGCTAGCCTATGACTTTTATTTTACATTATTTTAGGCCACTAAGAAAGAGAAGCCTTAGTCTAGGACTTATAATAACCTAAGTTCTTGTCACAGCTCTGTAAATACAAAGATTTGCTATTCTTGACAAGATTTGTCACTTCTATGCCATAATTTACTCATCTGTGTAAAAGTAGGGATTGTAACTACCCTATATTTTTTGCTGAATTGTTAGAATTATGTTCACTATGAAGGTTACATAAGTGACATGTAGTATATTACATGTTTTCTAATTGGAAGAATATTTCAACAGCAGTAGTAGCAATTTCTGATGCTAATGTTCTTTCTTCAACTTTTATTCTTTATCTTTTCTTTCAGTTTCTAAATTTCTGTGACTTCACTATCATCAGCTCCCCACCACCAACCCCCCTTTTTAAAATCACATATTGGATTTTGCCCATAGGTAATCCAATGATAAAATCACACAGATAGTTGAAATAAAAAGTTCCCCTTATTTTTCTTGGATAAAATTTTGATAACACCAATTGTCCTTGTCAATTATATACTTGGATATTAGTTATAATAGTGTCTTTTCTTCTCATTTGCACAGGAAATGACTTATTTCTTGTAGCGGTTCATGAACTGGGACATGCTCTGGGACTGGAGCATTCCAATGACCCTACTGCCATCATGGCTCCATTTTACCAGTACATGGAAACTGACAACTTCAAACTACCTAATGATGATTTGCAGGGCATCCAGAAAATATATGGTAGGTTACCACTGATTCTATTTGGTTAACCCTATAGTGAAGTGCAGAATTTCTGCTCTGTTTTCTTTGTTGAGATAGATGCTCTAAGTATATTAGAGAGATAAATACTGAAAAAAAAAATATCTGGTCTATTGACAAAAGTCTTCTATCAATCAAATTTTGTTGGCAACAATCCCAGATATCTTAATATGCAGATAATGGGAAAGTCTAGGCACTGATAAACTTTTCTTACTGAGTTTAATTGAAACCTGAAATTATAGTAAAGGTCAGATAAGATTTAGTATTTAAAATTCTGATAAAAATGTAATAAATGAATATAACCAATAAAAACAATGAGTCATAGAAGTCATAACATACTGAGACTTTGGTAAAAGCTGACAGATTGATTCTCAGTTTATGATATTTGATGGTAGATAGATGCTAGACAAATCACTTTGGAAAATGCTGAAAATTCTCTTGTGTGATGGGTGTAACAAAATGAACTCAAAAACATGTAATTATTGACTAAGAGGTAAAAGATAACAAATGGCTAAGTTTAGTAACACATAATTCACAATAAATTTCTAGTAGAGTAAAACAATTTTAATTTATGGGGTTCAGTCAATGAATGCAAGGTAAGACAAAAGGAAGAAACATTATTACACATATTTACTATAATCCTAACTCCCTCAATAGGACCATTGACTTTTATAAAGACATTTATTTCACACAAAATTGTTAAGAACTTGACATTTATTATTTACATATAGAGAATATGCTTTACTAAATTAATGAAGTGAAGCTTTCATTTTACAATACAAAAACAAGTGTGTGCTGTCTGTAATATTCAGTACTCAGAAGATGTCATTTGCATTTTTAAATATCATAGTTTAAATTCAGTAATCTGTTTTGCATTCATGAATTTTTCAAGTTCAATGTCTCAGTGGTGACCATTTTCTCAAGGTTAAAATAAGTTTTGGAAAAAAGGTCAACTTTTGTGCTGCTCTTTATTTGGGAGGATACTGAGAAAAGAGAAATATCTGGGAGTCAAAACTAAATAGCTCATATGTTGAATGAGCTAGCCAATGCCTATGTGTGTGTCATCAGAAATTCTGCCAAAGTAGTTAACTGAAAGGAAGCTCTTTCTCATGACCTCATGAATTAGTAGTCTAGACTGAAGGTCTGCAAAAGAGTATTCTTTCCATATCTAAATAATAAGTGTGAACAGCCCTGTATTTCTTTTTAAAAAACATAAATCCCTTGAGGAATGATGCTTTACATCTGTACCAAATTACATCTATAAACTTTGGCTTGATTTAGAAACCTCCTTTTAGAAATACTTCTTTACATTAATATTTTACTAGTGGTGTTTTAATCAATAGGTGTTTTAGATTCAGTATTCAAATGAAACACTCTTCTAGCAATTTGTCAAAACATTTCATTAGAAGAAAATAATGAAAGTCAGGAAAAGTTGATAAAATATAGTTAGATACATAAGGATAGAATAAACTTTGATTTGTTAATGAACTATTAACAATATTAGAAATATTTGCATAGAATTGTCTATCAAAATCTAGGATTAACTTTGGTGGAGCTTGCATGCATGGTTCCAGTATTCATTTTAATTTATTTATGATTAATACACCACCTACTTCCAAAAAAAGATTTGAAAGCAGACTTTCTAATAAGGGCTGTGGTGAAGCTATTATAAAAATCATTAAAAATTAACAAAGAAGGCCTAGTTACTTGGATCCAGAATTCAGCACAATAAAGACAGTTTCCAATAGACTTGGCAATGGTTTGTTGGGTAAGATAGTTTGTTTTTTCAGGTAGTAAACAATCTTAAAGACCTCTTAGTTTGCTTAATCTGAACCCTCCACTGATGAGTGATTGTCCTCTGTAGCATATTTTCCAGCACTATTCCAGTTTTAAGTGAGCCAAGTGCTGTCCTCATATTTTCAAAAGGTCCACCTGACAAGATTCCTCCACCAACAAGACCTCTACCGACAGTGCCCCCACACCGCTCTAATCCTCCAGCTGACCCAAGGAAGAATGACCGGCCCAAACCTCCCCGGCCTCCCACTGGCAGACCTTCCTATCCTGGAGCCAAACCCAACATCTGTGATGGGAACTTTAACACTCTAGCTATTCTTCGCCGTGAGATGTTTGTTTTCAAGGTAGGAAGCTGTGATTTTTTTTTTTTAACAGTAGATCAAGTGTCTACAGTGTCGCTTTAGAAAACAAGTTCTCATTCATTCTAACACCACCTTCCCAGACCTCTCACAGTTAGAAGTTTCAAAAAAAAGTATCTTAAAATAAAATGCACAAATGGGCTTAAATGTCTAGCAGAAAATTGTTGTAACATTCTATTTGGGGAATGCATTTATGTCAGCAAAAGCTAAAATGCCTAGAAATGTGAGGCTAAAAAGTGCTGCATGTTATGAACAGATAAAAAAGCATAATTTAAATCATGAATAGGAGCTAATAGGGATGATTTGCTTGGGAGCTTAGCCACTTCCAGGCGTACTGCAGCTACTCTATCTTTGGTTTGCACATCTTTATGAGATCCTTATAATCTCACTAGACAGCTAAAACATTGTTTTTTAAGAGGAGTATTGATCATTTTGTTCAGGGTCTACTAGTAGCCATTTACATTAAATCTCCTCTATGAGACCATCACTTTGATTTTACATATATATGTTGTTGTTTTCTTTAGGCATGCATTTATAGCTATCTAATTTACATTGTTTTTTAAAAGGTTACAAGCTAAAACTAATTTTACACTTTGCTAAATGTGCTTTTCAGTGACGTTGTGTTCTGCAACAATAACACTAAAAAACAGTGTATCAATATAAATTACATAATACTAAAAAGTGAATGTAATGTAATACTGAAAAATATTTTCCCCTCAATGTTTGTAAACCAGGCTTAAAGATTAATGAAAACTGTAAGATTTATGTTGGTATTAGGGCACTAAAATAGCTACATTTTACCAATACCATCCATTTAAAAATAAAATAATGTGCTCTCTTTTTCAGTAGACATGGATCAATAAATATTGAAATATTGCCCTACTTATCCTATCTACCAGAGGCCATACTTTAAAAATATAGATATTATATAATTTTTAATAGGCAAAGTACTTTATTCCCTATATTGGAAATTAAGATTTGGATTTAATATAATATGCACAAGAGCATCATATTTTCCTGGAAAAAAATCAATGATTTTCTTCAAACACATGAATAGATTTTTGAATTTTATAAATGCCCTGCAATGCTTTGTTAGATATCTCCCCCCCTTTTTTTTTTATTTTTTGGTATGCGGGCCTCTCACTTTTGTGGCCTCTCCCATTGCAGCACACAAGCTCCAGATGCGCAGGCCCAGTGGCCATGGCTCACGGGCCCAGCCGCTCCATGGCATGTGGGATCCTTCCCAGACCAAGGCACGAACCCGTATCCCCTGCATTGGCAGGCAGACTCTGAACCACTGCGCCACCAGGGAAGCCCCAGATATCTCCCCTTTAATTTAAGTAGATTAATACATTTAGATTCAAGGAATAAAGAAAAAAAAGCTTACTCTATATATGTGTATATCTATATCTATATACATAGATATAGATATACACATATACTCATACTCATTGTGGCTAAGCCCACAGCAACTAGTTGAAATGAACACAAAATGCATTAATTTGTTTATTCTACAAGACACCAAATGACAACTGAAAGATTTGTTTTTCACTGTTT